>NC_057836.1:66550000-67175000 GCF_910594005.1 Cervus elaphus
GCCCTGCCAAGCCTCGAGGAGAATCCCGAGTTGTCCCTCGCAACTAGGCAGGAGTCCTGACGTCGCTGAACAAGCACGTGTGTGGAAGGGCCATCCCCGTCGTAACTCGAGAATATACCCCAGGTTCCCGACGCAACTCGAGAAAAACCATGAGACTTCCCCCTCGCCGCGAGATGAGGCCCGATTCCCCTGCACTGCGTGCAGAGCAATTCCGTGTTGCACATCACACATGAAAGGAGCCTTGATTTCCTTCATGGCACTACAGAGAAACCCCAAGAACACTGTTTCAAGGCTAGAGGGATCCTGAGGTCACTGTAGCAACACGAAAGAGCTCCATGGACCAAAAATCAACTCGAGATGAGAGGTTAGTCCCTGGCTTCGACTTCAGAGGAATACCACCTTACCACAAGCACCTCAAGAGGAGGCTTCTCTCAGCTCTAGGTATGTGAGAGGTTCCCTGAGTTTGCGGCCTCAAGTGGAATGAACACCGCGATGCCCTGACTCGAAATAAGGCCGGATATCCCTGCAGTGACTTGAATGCAGGCTCGTCTTGCATCTCCGAAGACGAAAGGATGTCTGAATCCCCTGTGGAGACCACAGAGAAACACCTAGTTCCCCAGCTCATCGCGACCGGAGGCCTCACATCCTTTGAAAACTCCAGAGGTACGCGGAGATCAGTGCCTCCAAAGGAGACGATGCCTGACTCCTCGTGAAACTTGATAGGAGTCCCAGGATTCCTTTGGCACGTGGAAAGGGACCCTTGGTCTCCCGCCTCAGATGGAGAGGCATTCCAATTGCCCTGCCAAGCCTCGAGGAGAATCCTGAGTTGTCCCTCGCAACTAGGCAGGAGTCCTGACGTCGCTGAATAAACACGTGGGTGGAAGGGCAATCCCTGTCGTAACTCGAGAATATACCCCAGGTTCCCACCGCAACTCGAGAAAAACCATGAGACTTCCCCCTCGCCGCAAAATGAGGCCCGATTCCCCTGCACTGCGTGCAGAGCAATTCCGTGTTGCACATCACACATGATAGGAGCCTTGATTTCCTTAATGGCACTCCAGAGAAACACCAAGAACACTGTTTCAAGGCTAGAAGGATCCTGAGGTCACTGTAGCAACACGAAAGAGCTCCGTGGACCAAAAATCAACTCGAGATGAGAGGTTAGTCCCTGGCTTCGACTCCAGAGGAATACCACCTTACCACAAGCACCTCAAGAGGAGGCTTCTCTCAGCTCTAGGTATGTGAGAGGGACCCTGAGTTTGCGGCCTCAAGTGGAATGGACACCGCGATGCCCTGACTCGAAATAAGGCCGGATATCCCTGCAGTGACTTGAATGCAGGCTCGTCTTGCATCTCCCAAGAAGAAAGGATGTCTGAATCCCCTGTGGAGACCACAGAGAAAGACCTAGTTCCCCAGCTCATCGCGACCGGAGGCCTCACATCCTTTGAAAACTCCAGAGGTACGCGGAGATCAGTGCCTCCAAAGGAGACGATGCCTGACTCCTCGTGAAACTTGATAGGAGTCCCAGGATTCCTGTGGCACGTGGAAAGTTACACTTGGTCTCCCGCCTCAGCTGCAGAGGCGTCCCAATTGCCCTGCCAAGCCTCGAGGAGAATCCCGAGTTGTCCCTCGAAACTAGGCAGGAGTCCTGACGTCGCTGAACAAACACGTGTGTGGCAGGGCCATGCCCGTCGTAACTCGAGAATATACCCCAGGTTGCCGCCGCAACTCGAGAAAAACCATGAGACTTCCCCCTCGCCGCGAGATGAGGCCCGATTCCCCTGCACTGCGTGCAGAGCAATTCCGTGTTGCACATCACACATGAAAGGAGCCTTGATTTCCTTGAAGGCACTCCAGAGAAACCCCAAAAACAGTGTTTCAAGGCTAGAGGGATCCTGAGGTCACTGTAGCAACACGAAAGAGCTCCGTGAACCAAAAATCAACTCGAGATGAGAGGTTAGTCCCTGGCTTCGACTCCAGAGGAATACCACCTTACCACAAGCACCTCAAGAGGAGGCTTCTCTCAGCTCTAGGTATGTGAGAGGGACCCTGAGTTTGCGGCCTCAAGTGGAATGGACACCGCGATGCCCTGACTCGAAATAAGGCCGGATATCCCTGCAGTGACTTGAATGCAGGCTCGTCTTGCATCTCCCAAGGTGAAACGATGTCTGAATCCCCTGTGGAGACCACAGAGAAAGACCTAGTTCCCCACCTCATGGCGACCGGAGGCCTCACATCCTTTGACAACTCCAGAGGTACGCGGAGATCAGTGCCTCCAAAGGAGACCATGCCTGACTCCTCGTGAAACTTGATAGGAGTCCCAGGATTCCTGTGGCACGTGGAAAGGGACCCTTGGTCTCCCGCCTCAGCTGGAGAGGCGTCCCAATTGCCCTGCCAAGCCTCGAGGAGAATCCCGAGTTGTCCCTTGCCACTTGGCAGGAGTCCTGACGTCGCTGAACAAACACGTGTGTGGAAGGGCCATTCCCGTTGTAACTCGAGAATATACCCCAGGATCCCGCCGCAACTCGAGAAAAAACATGAGACTTCCCCCTCGCAGCAAAATGAGGCCCGATTCCAATGCACTGCGTGGAGAGCAATTCCGTGTTGCACATCACACATGAAAGGAGCCTTGATTTCCTTGATGGCACTCCAGAGAAACCCCAAGAACACTGTTTCTAGGCTAGAGGGATCCTGAGGTCACTGTAGCAACGCGAAAGAGCTCCGTGGCCCAAAAATCAACTCGAGATGAGAGGTTAGTCCCTGGCTTTGACTCCAGAGGAATACCACCTTACCACAAGCACCTCAAGAATAGGCTTCTCTCAGCTCTAGGTATGTGAGAGGGACCCTGAGTTTGCGGCCTCAAGTGGAATGGACACCGCGATGCCCTGACTCGAAATAAGGCCGGATATCCCTGCAGTGACTTGAATGCAGGCTCGTCTTGCATCTACCAAGATGAAAGGATGTCTGAATCCCCTGTGGAGACCACAGAGAAAGACCTAGTTCCCCACCTCATCGCGACCGGAGGCTTCACCTCCTTTGAAAACTCCAGAGGTACGCGGAGATCAGTGCCTCCAAAGGAGACGATGCCTGACTCCTCGTGAAACTTGATAGGAGTCCCAGGATTCCAGTGGCACGTGGAAAGGGACCCTTGGTCTACCGCCTCAGCGGGAGAGGCATCCCAATTGCCCTGCCAAGCCTCGAGGAGAATCCCGAGTTGTCCCTCGCAACTAGGCAGGAGTCCTGACGTCGCTGAACAAACACGTGTGTGGAAGGGCCATCCCCGTCGTAACTCGAGAATATACCCCAGGTTCCCGCTGCAACTCGAGAAAAACCATGAGACTTCCCCCTCGCCGCGAGATGAGGCCCGATTCCCCTGCACTGCGTGCAGAGCAATTCCGTGTTGCACATCACACATGAAAGGAGCCTTGATTTCCATGATGGCACTCCAGAGAAACCCCAAGAACACTGTTTCAAGGCTAGAGGGATCCTGAGGTCACTGTAGCAACAAGAAAGAGCTCTGTGGACCAGAAATCAACTCGAGATGAGAGGTTAGTCCCTGGCTTCGACTCCAGAGGAATACCACCTTACCACAAGCACCTCAAGAGGAGGCTTCTCTCAGCTATATGTATGTGAGAGGGACCCTGAGGTTGCGGCCTCAAGTGGAATGGACACCGCGATGCCCTGACGTGAAATAAGGCCGGATATCCCTGCAGTGACTTGAATGCAGGCTCGTCTTGCATCTCCCAAGATGAAAGGATGTCTGAGTCCCCTGTGGAGACCACAGAGAAAGACCTAGTTCCCCACCTCATCGCGACCGGAGGCCTCACATCCTTTGAAAACTCCAGAGGTACGCGGAGATCAGTGCCTCCAAAGGAGACGATGCCTGACTCCTCGTGAAACTTGATAGGAGTCCCAGGATTCCTGTGGCACACGGAAAGGGACCCTTGGTCTCCCGCCTCAGCTGGAGAGGCGTCCCAATTGCCCTGCCAAGCCTCGAGGAGAATCCCGAGTTGTCCTTCGCAACTAGGCAGGAGTCCTGACGTCGCTGAACAAACACGTGGCTGGAAGGGCCATCCCCGTCGTAACTCGAGAATATACCCCAGGTTCCCCCCGCAACTCGAGAAAAACCATGAGACTTCCCCCTCGCCGCGAGATGAGGCCCGATTCCCCTGCACTGCGTGCACAGCAATTCCGTGTTCCACATCACACATGAACGGAGCCTTGATTTCCTTGATGGCACTCCAGAGAAACCCCAAGAACACTGTTTCAAGGCTAGAGGGATCCTGAGGTCACTGTAGCAACATGAAAGAGCTCCGTGGACCACAAATCAACTCGAGATGAGAGGTTAGTCCCTGGCTTCGACTCCAGAGGAATACCACCTTACCACAAGCACCTCAAGAGGAGGCTTCTCTCAGCTCTAGGTATGTGAGAGGAACCCTGTGTTTGCGGCCTCAAGTGGAATGGACACTGCGATGCCCTGACGCGAAATAAGGCCGGATATCCCTGCAGTGACTTGAATGCAGGCTCGTCTTGCATCTCCCAAGACGAAAGGATGTCTGAATCCCCTGTGGAGACCAAAGAGAAAGACCTAGTTCCCCACCTCATCGCGACCGGATGCCTCACATCCTTTGAAAACTCCAGAGGTACGCGGAGATCAGTGCCTCCAAAGGAGACGATGCCTGACTCCTCGTGAAACTTGATAGGAGTCCCAGGATTCCTGTGGCACGTGGAAAGGGACCCTTGGTCTCCTGCCTCAGCTGGAGAGGCGTCCCAATTGCCCTGCCAAGCCTCGAGGAGAATCCCGAGTTGTCCCTCGAAACTAGGCAGAAGTCCCGACGTCGATGAACAAACACGTGGATGGAAGGGCCATCCCCGTCGTAACTCGAGAATATACCCCAGGTTCCCGCCGCAACTCGAGAAAAACGATGAGACTTCCCCCTCGCCGCGGGATGAGGCCCGATTCCCCTGCACTGCGTGCAGAGCACTTCCGTGTTGCACATCACACATGAAAGGAGCCTTGATTTCCTTGGTGGCACTCCAGAGAAACCCCAAGAACACTGTTTCAAGGCTAGAGGGATCCTGAGGTCACTGTAGCAACACGAAAGAGCTCCGTGGACCAAAATTCAACTCGAGATGAGAGGTTAGTCCCTGGCTTCGACTCCAGAGGAATACCACCTTACCACAAGCACCTCAAGAGGAGGCTTGTCTCAGCTCTATGTATGTGAGAGGGACGCTGAGTTTGCGGCCTCAAGTGGAATGGACACTGCGATGCCCTGACGCAAAATAAGGCCGGATATTCCTGCAGTGACTTGAATGCAGGCTCGTCTTGCATCTCCCAAGACGAAACGATGTCTGAATCCCCTGTGGAGACCACAGAGAAAGACCTAGTTCCCCACCTCATGGCGACCGGAGGCCTCACATCCTTTGAAAACTCCAGAGGTACGCGGAGATCAGTGCCTCCAAAAGAGACGATGCCTGACTCCTCGTGAAACTTGATAGGAGTCCCAGGATACCTGAGGCACGTGGAAAGGGACCCTTGGTCTCCCGCCTCAGCTGGAGAGGCGTCCCAATTGCCCTGCCAAGCCTGGAGGAGAATCCCGAGTTGTCCCTCGAAACTAGGCAGGAGTCCCGACGTCGATGAACAAACACGTGGGTGGAAGGGCCATCCCCGTCGTAACTCGAGAATATACCCCAGGTTCCCGCCGCAACTCGAGAAAAACCATGAGACTTCCCCCTCGCCGCGGGATGAGGCCCGATTCCCCTGCACTGCGTGCAGAGCAATTCCGTGTTGCACATCACACATGAAAGGAGCCTTGATTTCCTTGGTGGCACTCCAGAGAAACCCCAAGAACACTGTTTCAAGGCTAGAGGGATCCTGAGGTCACTGTAGCAACACGAAAGAGCTCCGTGGACCAAAAATCAACTCGAGATGAGAGGTTAGTCCCTGGCTTCGACTCCAGAGGAATACCACCTTACCACAAGCACCTCAAGAGGAGGCTTCTCTCAGCTCTAGGTATGTGAGAGGGACCCTGACTTTGCGGCCTCAAGTGGAATGGACACTGCGATGCCCTGACTCGAAATAAGGCCGGATATCCCTGCAGTGACTTGAATGCAGGCTCGTCTTGCATCTCCCAAGACGAAAGGATGTTTGAATCCCCTGTGCAGACCACAGAGAAAGACCTAGTTCCCCACCTCATCGCGACCGGAGGCCTCACATCCTTTGAAAACTCCAGAGGTATGCGGAGATCAGTGCCTCCAAAGGAGACGATGCCTGACTCCTCGTGAAACTTGATAGGAGTCCCAGGATTCCTGTGGCACGTGGAAAGTTACACTTGGTCTCCCGCCTCAGCTGCAGAGGCGTCCCAATTGCCCTGCCAAGCCTCGAGGAGAATCCCGAGTTGTCCCTCGAAACTAGGCAGGAGTCCTGACGTCGCTGAACAAACACGTGTGTGGCAGGGCCATGCCCGTCGTAACTCGAGAATATACCCCAGGTTCCCGCCGCAACTCGAGAAAAACCATGAGACTTCCCCCTCGCCGCGAGATGAGGCCCGATTCCCCTGCACTGCGTGCAGAGCAATTCCGTGTTGCACATCACACATGAAAGGAGCCTTGATTTCCTTGAAGGCACTCCAGAGAAACCCCAAAAACAGTGTTTCAAGGCTAGAGGGATCCTGAGGTCACTGTAGCAACACGAAAGAGCTCCGTGAACCAAAAATCAACTCGAGATGAGAGGTTAGTCCCTGGCTTCGACTCCAGAGGAATACCACCTTACCACAAGCACCTCAAGAGGAGGCTTCTCTCAGCTCTAGGTATGTGAGAGGGACCCTGAGTTTGCGGCCTCAAGTGGAATGGACACCGCGATGCCCTGACTCGAAATAAGGCCGGATATCCCTGCAGTGACTTGAATGCAGGCTCGTCTTGCATCTCCCAAGGTGAAACGATGTCTGAATCCCCTGTGGAGACCACAGAGAAACACCTAGTTCCCCACCTCATCGCGACCGGCGGCCTCACATCCTTTGACAACTCCAGAGGTACGCGGAGATCAGTGCCTCCAAAGGAGACGATGCCTGACTCCTCGTGAAACTTGATAGGAGTCCCAGGATTCCTGTGGCACGTGGAAAGGGACCCTTGGTCTCCCGCCTCAGCTGGAGAGGCGTCCCAATTGCCCTGCCAAGCCTCGAGGAGAATTCCGAGTTGTCCCTTGCCACTTGGCAGGAGTCCTGACGTTGCTGAACAAACACGTGTGTGGAAGGGCCATCCCCGTCGTAACTCGAGAATATACCCCAGGATCCCGCCGCAACTCGAGAAAAAACATGAGACTTCCCCCTCGCAGCAAAATGAGGCCCGATTCCCCTGCACTGCGTGCAGAGCAATTCCGTGTTGCACATCACACATGAAAGGAGCCTTGATTTCCTTGATGGCACTCCAGAGAAACCCCAAGAACACTGTTTCTAGGCTAGAAGGATCCTGAGGTCACTGTAGCAACACGAAAGAGCTCCGTGGACCAAAAATCAACTCGAGATGAGAGGTTAGTCCCTGGCTTTGACTCCAGAGGAATACCACCTTACCACAAGCACCTCAAGAATAGGCTTCTCTCACCTCTAGGTATGTGAGAGGGACCCTGAGTTTGCGGCCTCAAGTGGAATGGACACCGCGATGCCCTGACTCGAAATAAGGCCGGATATCCCTGCAGTGACTTGAATGCAGGCTCGTCTTGCATCTACCAAGATGAAAGGATGTCTGAATCCCCTGTGGAGACCACAGAGAAAGACCTAGTTCCCCACCTCTTCGCGACCGGAGGCCTCACCTCCTTTGAAAACTCCAGAGGTACGCGGAGATCAGTGCCTCCAAAGGAGACGATGCCTGACTCCTCGTGAAACTTGATAGGAGTCCCATGATTCCTGTGGCATGTGGAAAGGGACACTTGGTCTCCCGCCTCAGCGGGAGAGGCGTCCCAATTGCCCTGCCAAGCCTCGAGGAGAATCCCGAGTTTTCCCTCGCAACTAGGCAGGAGTCCTGCCGTCGCTGAACAAACAAGTGGGTGGAAGGGCCATCCCGGTCGTAACTCGAGAATATACCCCAGGTTCCCGCTGCAACTCGAGAAAAACCATGAGACTTCCCCCTCGCCGCGAGATGAGGCCCGATTCCCCTGCACTGCGTGCAGAGCAATTCCGTGTTGCACATCACACATGAAAGGAGCCTTGATTTCCATGATGTCACTCCAGAGAAACCCCAAGAACACTGTTTCAAGGCTAGAGCGATCCTGAGGTCATTGTAGCAACACGAAAGAGCTCCGTGGACCAAAAATCAACTCGAGATGAGAGGTTAGTCCCTGGCTTCGACTCCAGAGGAATACCACCTTACCACAAGCACCTCAAGAGGAGGCTTCTCTCAGCTATATGTATGTGAGAGGGACCCTGAGGTTGCGGCCTCAAGTGGAATGGACACCGCGATGCCCTGACGCGAAATAAGGCCGGATATCCCTGCAGTGACTTGAATGCAGGCTCGTCTTGCATCTCCCAAGATGAAAGGATGTCTGAGTCCCCTGTGGAGACCACAGAGAAAGACCTAGTTCCCCACCTCATCGCGACCGGAGGCCTCACATCCTTTGAAAACTCCAGAGGTACGCGGAGATCAGTGCCTCCAAAGGAGACGATGCCTGACTCCTCGTGAAACTTGATAGGAGTCCCAGGATTCCTGTGGCACACGGAAAGGGACCCTTGGTCTCCCGCCTCAGCTGGAGAGGCGTCCCAATTGCCCTGCCAAGCCTCGAGGAGAATCCCGAGTTGTCCCTCGCAACTAGGCAGGAGTCCTGACGTCGCTGAACAAACACGTGGCTGGAAGGGCCATCCCCGACGTAACTCGAGAATATACCCCAGGTTCCCGCCGCACCTCGAGAAAAACCATGAGACTTCCCCCTCGCCGCGAGATGAGGCCCGATTCCCCTGCACTGCGTGCACAGCAATTCCGTGTTCCACATCACACATGAACGGAGCCTTGATTTCCTTGATGGCACTCTAGAGAAACCCCAAGAACACTGTTTCAAGGCTAGAGGGATCCTGAGGTCACTGTAGCAACATGAAAGAGCTCCGTGGACCACAAATCAACTCGAGATGAGAGGTTAGTCCCTGGCTTCGACTCCAGAGGAATACCACCTTACCACAAGCACCTCAAGAGGAGGCTTCTCTCAGCTCTAGGTATGTGAGAGGGACCCTGTGTTTGCGGCCTCAAGTGGAATGGACACTGCGATGCCCTGACGCGAAATAAGGCCGGATATCCCTGCAGTGACTTGAATGCAGGGTCGTCTTGCATCTCCCAAGACGAAACGATGTCTGAATCCCCTGTGGAGACCACAGAGAAAGACCTAGTTCCCCACCTCATCGCGACCGGAGGCCTCACATCCTTTGAAAACTCCAGAGGTACGCGGAGATCAGTGCCTCCAAAAGAGACGATGCCTGACTCCTCGTGAAACTTGATAGGAGTCCCAGGATACCTGAGACACGTGGAAAGGGACCCTTGGTCTCCCGCCTCAGCTGGAGAGGCGTCCCAATTGCCCTGCCAAGCCTCGAGGAGAATCCCGAGTTGTCCCTCGAAACTAGGCAGGAGTCCCGACGTCGATGAACAAACACGTGGGTGGAAGGGATATCCCCGTCGTAACTCGAGAATATACCCCAGGTTCCCGCCGCAACTCGAGAAAAACCATGAGACTTCCCCCTCGCCGCGGGATGAGGCCCGATTCCCCTGCACTGCGTGCAGAGCAATTCCATGTTGCACATCAGACATGAAAGGAGCCTTGATTTCCTTGGTGGCACTCCAGAGAAACCCCAAGAACACTGTTTCAAGGCTAGAGGGATCCTGAGGTCACTGTAGCAACACGAAAGAGCACCGTGGACCAAAAATCAACTCGAGATGAGAGGTTAGTCCCTGGATTCGACTCCAGAGGAATACCACCTTACCACAAGCACCTCAAGAGGAGGCTTCTCTCAGCTCTAGGTATGTGAGAGGGACCCTGACTTTGCGGCCTCAAGTGGAATGGACACTGCGATGCCCTGACGCAAAATAAGGCCGGAAATTCCTGCAGTGACTTGAATGCAGGCTCGTCTTGCATCTCCCAAGACGAAAGGATGTCTGAATCCCCTGTGGAGACCACAGAGAAAGACCTAGTTCCCCACCTCATGGCGACCGGAGGCCTCACATCCTTTGAAAACTCCAGAGGAACACGGAGATCAATGCCTCCAAAGGAAACGATGCCTGACTCCTCATGAAACTTGATAGGAGTCCCAGGATTCCTGTGGCACGTGGAAAGGGACCTTTGGTCTCCCTCCTCAGCTGAAGCGGCGTCCCAATTGCCCTGCCAAGCCTCGAGGAGAATCCCGAGTTGTCCCTCGCAACTAGGCAGGAGTCCTGACGTCGCTGAACAAACACGTGTGTGGAAGGGCCATCCCCGTTGTAACTCGAGAATATACCCCAGGTTCCCGCCGCAACTCGAGAAAAACCATGAGACTTCCCCCTCGCCGCGATATGAGGCCCGATTCCCCTGCACTGCGTGCAGAGCAATTCCGTGTTGCACATCACACATGAAAGGAGCCTTGATTTCCTTGATGGCACTCCAGAGAAAACCCAAGAACACTGTTTCAAGGATAGAGGGATCCTGAGGTCACTGTAGCAACACGAAAGAGCTCCGTGGACCAAAAATCAGCTCGAGATGAGAGGTTAGTCCCTGGCTTCGACTCCAGAGGAATACCACCTTACCACAAGCACCTCAAGAGGAGGCTTCTCTCAGCTCTAGGTATGTGAGAGGGACCCTGATTTTGCGGCCTCAAGTGGAATGTACACCGCGATGCACTGACCTGAAAAAAGGCCGGATATCCCTGCAGTGACTTGAATGCAGGCTCGTCTTGCATCTCCCAAGATGAAAGGATGTCTGAATCCCCTGTGGAGACCACAGAGAATGACCTAGTTCCCCACCTCATGGCGACCGGAGGCCTCACATCCTTTGAAAACTCCAGAGGAACTAGGAGATCAATGCCTCCAAAGGAAACGATGCCTGACTCCTCATGAAACTTGATAGGAGTACCAGGATTCCTGTGGCACGTGGAAAGGGACCCTTGGTCTCCCGCCTCAGCTGGAGAGGCGTCCCAATTACCCTGCCAAGCCTCGAGGAGAATCCCGAGTTGTCCCTCGCAACAAGGCAGGAGTCCTGCCGGCGCTGAACAAACACGTGGGTGGAAGGGCCATCCCCGTCGTAACTCGAGAATATACCCCAGGTTCCCGCCGCAACTCGAGAAAAACCATGAGACTTCCCCCTCGCCGCGAGATGAGGCCCGATTCCCCTGCACTGCGTGCAGAGCAATTCCGTGTTGCACATCACACATGAAAGGAGCCTTGATTTCCTTGATGGCACTCCAGAGAAACCCCAAGAACACTGTTTCAAGGATAGAGGGATCCTGAGGTCACTGTAGCAACACGAAAGAGCTCCGTGGACCAAAAATCAACTCCAGATGAGAGGTTAGTCCCTGGCTTCGACTCCAGAGGAATACCACCTCACCACAAGCACCTCAAGAGGAGGCTTCTCTCAGCTCTAGGTATGTGAGAGGGACCCTGAGTTTGCGGCCTCAAGTGGAATGGACACTGCGATGCCCTGACCCAAAATAAGGCCGGAAATTCCTGCAGTGACTTGAATGCAGGCTCGTCTTGCATCTCCCAAGACGAAAGGATGTCTGAATCCCCTGTGGAGACCACAGAGAAAGACCTAGTTCCCCACCTCATGGCGACCGGAGGCCTCACATCCTTTGAAAGCTCCAGAGGTACGCGGAGATCAGTGCCTCCAAAGGAGACGATGCCTGACTCCTCGTGAAAATTTATAGGAGTCCCAGGATTCCTGTGGCACATGGAAAGGGACCCTTGGTCTCCCGCCTCAGCTGGAGAGGCGTCCCAATTGCCCTGCCAAGCCTCGAGGAGAATCCCGAGTTGTCCCTCGCAACTAACCAGGAGTACTGACGTCGCTGAGGAAACACGTGTGTGGAAGGGCCATCCCCGTCGTAACTCGAGAATATACCCCAGGTTCCCCCCGCAACTCGAGAAAAACCATGAGACTTCCCCCTCGCCGAGAGATGAGGCCCGATTCCCCTGCACTGCGTGCAGAGCAATTCCGTGTTGCACATCACACATTAAAGGAGCCTTGATTTCCTTGATGGCACTCCAGAGAAACCCCAAGAACACTGTTTCAAGGATAGAGGGATCCTGAGGTCACTGTAGCAACACGAAAGAGCTCCGTGGACCACAAATCACCTCGAGATGAGAGATTAGTCCCTGGTTTCGACTCCAGAGGAATACCACCTTACCACAAGCACCTCAAGAGGAGGCTTCTCTCAGCTCTAGGTATGTGAGAGGGACCCTGAGTTTGCGGTCTAAAGTGTAATGGACACCGCGATGCCCTGACTCGAAATAAGGCCGATTATCCCTGCAGTGACTTGAATGCAGGCTCGTCTTGCATCTCCCAAGACGAAAGGATGTCTGAATCCCCTGTGGAGACCACAGAGAAAGACCTAGTCCCCACCTCATCGCGACCGGAGGCCTCACATCCTTTGAAAACTCCAGAGGTACGCGGAGATCAGTGCCTCCAAAGGAGACGATGCCTGACTCCTCGTGAAACTTGATAGGAGTCCCAGGATTCCTGTGGCACGTGGAAAGGGACACTTGGTCTCCCGCCTAAGCTGGAGAGGCATCCCAATTGCCCTGCCAAGCCTCGAGGAGAATCCCGAGTTTTCCCTCGCAACTAGGCAGGAGTCCTGACATCGCTGAACAAACACGTGTGTGGAAGGGCCATTCCCGTCGTAACTCGAGAATACACCCCAGGTTCCCGCCGCAACTCGAGAAAAACCATGAGACTTCCCCCTCGCCGCGAGATGAGGCCCGATTCCCCTGCACTGCGTGCAGAGCAATTCCGTGTTGCACATCACACATGAAAGGAGCCTTGATTTCCTTGATGGCACTCCAGAGAAAACCCAAGAACACTGTTTCAAGGCTAGAGGGATCCTGAGGTCACTGTAGCAACACGAAAGAGCTCCGTGGACCAAAAATCAGCTCGAGATGAGAGGTTAGTCCCTCACTTCGACTCCAGAGGAATACCACCTTACCACAAGCACCTCAAGTGGAGGCTTCTCTCAGCTCTAGGTATGTGTGAGGGACCCTGATTTTGCGGCCTCAAGTGGAATGGACACCGCGATGCACTGACGTGAAATAAGGCCGAATATCCCTGAAGTGACTTGAATGCAGGCTCGTCTTGCATCTCCCAAGATGAAAGGATGTCTGAATCCCCTGTGGAGACCACAGAGAAAGACCTAGTTCCCCACCTCATCGCGACCGGAGGCTTCACATTCTTTGAAAACTCCAGAGGTACGCGGAGATCAGTGCCTCCAAAGGAGACGATGCCTGACTCCTCGTGAAAATTTATAGGAGTCCCAGGATTCCTGTGGCACATGGAAAGGGACCCTTGGTCTCCCGCCTCAGCTGGAGAGGCGTCCCAATTGCCCTGCCAAGCCTCGAGGAGAATCCCGAGTTTTCCCTCGCAACTAGCAAGGAGTACTGACGTCGCTGAACAAACACGTTGTGGAAGGGCCATCCCCGTCGTAACTCGAGAATATACCCCAGGTTCCCGCCGCAACTCGAGAAAAACCATGAGACTTCCCCCTCGCCGCGAGATGAGGCCCGATTCCCCTGCACTAGCAGCAGAGCAATTCCGTGTTGCACATCACACATGAAAGGAGCCTTGATTTCCTTGATGGCACTCCAGAGAAACCCCAAGAACACTGTTTCAAGGCTAGAGGGATCCTGAGGTCACTGTAGCAACACGAAAGAGCTCCGTGGACCAAAAATCAACTCGAGATGAGAGGTTAGTCCCTGGCTTCGACTCCAGGGGAATACCACCTAACCCCAAGCACCTCAAGAGGAGGCTTCTCTCAGCTCTAGGTATGTGAGAGGGACCCTGAGTTTGCGGTCTAAAGTGTAATGGACACCGCGATGCCCTGACTCGAAATAAGGCCGATTATCCCTGCAGTGACTTGAATGCAGGCTCGTCTTGCATCTCCCAAGACGAAAGGATGTCTGAATCCCCTGTGGAGACCACAGAGAAAGACCTAGTCCCCACCTCATCGCGACCGGAGGCCTCACATCCTTTGAAAACTTCAGAGGTACGCGGAGATCAGTGCCTCCAAAGGAGACGATGCCTGACTCCTCGTGAAACTTGATAGGAGTCCCAGGATTCCTGTGGCACGTGGAAAGGGACACTTGGTCTCCCGCCTCAGCTGGAGAGGCGTCCCAATTGCCCTGCCAAGCCTCGAGGAGAATCCCGAGTTGTTCCTCGCAACTAGGCATGAGTCCTGACATCGCTGAACAAACAAGTGGCTGGAAGGACTATCCCCGTCATAACTCGAGAATATACCCCAGGGTCCCGCCGCAACTCGAGAAAAACCATGAGACTTCCCCCTCGCCGCTAGATTAGGCTCAATTCTCCTGCACTGCATGCAGAGCAATTCCGTGTTGCACATCACACATGAAAGGAGCCTTGATTTCCTTGATGGCACTCCAGAAAAACCCCAAGAACACTGTTTCAAGGCTAGAGGGATCCTGAGGTCACTGTAGCAACACGAAAGAGCTCCGTGGACCAAAAATCAACTCGAGATGAGAGGTTAGTCCCTGGCTTCGACTCCAGAGGAATACCACCTTACCGCAAGCACCTCAACAGGAGGCTTCTCTCAGCTCTAGGTATGTGAGAGGGACCCTGAGTTTGCGGCCTCAAGTGGAATGGACACCGCGATGCCCTGACTCGAAATAAGGCCGGATATCCCTGCAGTGACTTGAATGCAGGCTCGTCTTGCATCTCCCAAGACGAAAGGATGTCTGAATCCCCTGTGGAGACCACAGAGAAAGACCTAGTTCCCCACCTCATCGCGACCGGAGGCCTCACATCCTTTGAAAACTCCAGAGGTACATGGAGATCAGTGCCTACAAAGGAGACGATGCATGACTTCTCGTGAAACTTGATAGGAGTCCCAGGATTCCTGTGGCACGTGGAAAGGGACTCTTGGTCTCCCGCCTCAGCTGGATAGGCATCACAATTGCCCTGCCAAGCCTCGAGGAGAATCCCGAGTTGTCCCTCGCAACTAACCAGGAGTACTGACGTCGCTGAGGAAACACGTGTGTGGAAGGGCCATCCCCGTCGTAACTCGAGAATATACCCCAGGTTCCCCCCGCAACTCGAGAAAAACCATGAGACTTCCCCCTCGCCGAGAGATGAGGCTCGATTCTCCTGCACTGCATGCAGAGCAATTCCGTGTTGCACATCACACATGAAAGGAGCCTTGATTTCCTTGATGGCACTCCAGAGAAACCCCAAGAACACTGTTTCAAGGCTAGAGGGATCCTGAGGTCACTGTAGCAACACGAAAGAGCTCCGTGGACCAAAAATCAACTCGAGATGAAAGGTTAGTCCCTGGCTTCAACTCCAGAGGAATACCACCTTACCACAAGCACCTCAAGAGGAGGCTTCTCTCAGCTCTAGGTATGTGAGAGGGACACTGAGTTTGCGGCCTCAAGTGGAATGGACACCGCGATGCCCTGACTCGAAATAAGGCCGGATATCCCTGCAGTGACTTGAATGCAGGCTCGTCTTGCATCTCCCAAGACGAAAGGATGTCTGAATCCCCTGTGGAGACCACAGAGAAAGACCTAGTTCCCCACCTCATCGCGACCGGAGGCCTCACATCCTTTGAAAACTCCAGAGGTACGCGGAGATCAGTGCCTCCAAAGGAGACGATGCTTGACTCCTCGTGAAACTTGATAGGAGTCCCAGGATTCCTGTGGCACGTGGAAAGGGACCCTTGGTCTCCCGCCTCAGCTGGAGAGGCGTCCCAATTGCCCTGCCAAGCCTCGAGGAGAATCCCGAGTTGTCCCTCGCAACTAGGCAGGAGTCCTGACGTCGCTGAACAAACACGTGGGTGGAGGAACCATCCCCGTTGTAACTCGAGAATATACCCCAGGGTCCCGCCGCAACTCGAGAAAAACCATGAGACTTCCCCCTCGCCGCGAGATGAGGTCCGATTCCCCTGCACTGCGTGCAGAGCAATTCCGTGTTGCACATCACACATGAAAGGAGCCTTGATTTCTTTGATGGCACTCCAGAGAAACCCCAAGAACACTGTATCAAGGCTAGAGGGATACTGAGGTCACTGTAGCAACACGAAAGTGCTCCGTGGACCAAAAATCAACTCGAGATGAGAGGTTAGTCCCTGGCTTCGACTCCAGAGGAATACCACCTTACCACAAGCACCTCAAGAGGAGGCTTCTCTCAGCTCTAGCTATGTGAGAGGGACCCTGATTTTGCGGCCTCAAGTGGAATGGACACCGCGATGCCCTGACTCGAAATAAGGCCGGATATCCCTGCAGTGACTTGAATGCAGGCTCGTCTTGCATCTCCCAAGACGAAAGGATGTCTGAATCCCCTGTGGAGACCACAGAGAAAGACCTAGTTCCCCAACTATCGCGACCGAAGGCCTCACATCCTTTGAAAACTCCATAGGTACGCGGAGATCAGTGCCTCCAAAGGAGACGATGCCTGACTCCTCGTGAAACTTGATAGGAGCCCCAGGATTCCTGTGGCACGTGGAAAGGGACCCTTGGTCTCCCGCCTCAGCTGGAGAGGCGTCCCAATTGCCCTGCCAAGCCTCGAGGAGAATCCCGAGTTATCCCTCGCAACTAGGCAGGAGTCCTGACGTCGCTGAACAAACACGTGTGTGGAAGGGCCATCCCCGTCGTAACTCGAGAATATACCCCAGGTTCCCGCCGCAACTCGAGAAAAACCATGAGACTTCCCCCTCGCCGCTAGATGAGGCCCGATTCCCCTGCACTGCGTGCAGAGCAATTCTGTGTTGCACATCACACATGAAAGGAGCCTTGATTTCCTTGATGGCACTCCAGAGAAACCCCAAGAACACTGTTTCAAGGCTAGAGGGATCCTGAGGTCACTGTAGCAACACGAAAGAGCTCCGTGGACCACAAATCAACTCGAGATGAGAGGTTAGTCCCTGGCTTCGACTCCAGAGGAATACCACCTTACCACAAGCACCTCAAGAGGAGGCTTCTCTCAGCTCTAGCTATGTGAGAGGGACCCTGAGTTTGCGGCCTCAAGTGGAATGGACACCGCGATGCCCTGACTCGAAATAAGGCCGGATATCCCTGCAGTGACTTGAATGCAGGCTCGTCTTGCATCTCCCAAAATGAAAGGATGTCTGAATCCCCTGTGGAGACCACAGAGAAAGACCTAGTTTCCCATCTCATCGCGATCGGAGGCCTCACATCCTTTGAAAACCCCAGAGGAACGCGGAGATCAGTGCCTCCAAAGGAAACGATGCCTGACTCCTCATGAAACTTGATAGGAGTCCCAGGATTCCTGTGGCACGTGGAAAGGGACCCTTGGTCTCCCGCCTCAGCTGGAGAGGCGTCCCAATTGCCCTGCCAAGCCTCGAGGAGAATCCCGAGTTGTCCCTCGCAACTAGGCAGGAGTCCTGATGTCGCTGAACAAACACGTGTGTGGAAGGGCCATCCCCGTTGTAACTCGAGAATATACCCCAGGTTCCCGCCGCAACTCGAGAAAAACCATGAGACTTCCCCCTCGCCGCGGGATGAGGCCCGATTCCCCTGTAGTGCGTGCAGAGCAATTCCGTGTTGCACATCACACATGAAAGGAGCCTTGATTTCCTTGATGGCACTCCAGAGAAACCCCAAGAACACTGTTTCAAGGCTAGAGGGATCCTGAGGTCACTGTAGCAACACGAAAGAGCTCCGTGGACCAAAAATCAGCTCGAGATGAGAGGTTAGTCCCTGGCTTCGACTCCAGAGGAATACCACCTTACCACAAGCACCTCAAGTGGAGGCTTCTCTCAGCTCTAGGTATGTGAGAGGGACCCTGATTTTGCGGCCTCAAGTGGAATGGACACTGCGATGAACTGACGCGAAATAAGGCCGGATATCCCTGCAATGACTTGAATGCAGGCTCGTCTTGCATCTCCCAAAATGAACGAATGTCTGAATCCCCTGTGGAGACCACAGAGAAAGACCTAGTTTCCCACCTCATGGCGACCGGAGGCCTCACATCCTTTGAAACCTCCAGAGGTACGCGGAGATCAGTGCCTCCAAAGGAGACGATGCCTGACTCCTCGTGAAACTTGATAGGAGTCCCAGGATTCCTGTGGCACGTGGACAGGGACCCTTGGTCTCCCGCCTCAGCTGGAGAGGCGTCCCAATTGCCCTGCCAAGCCTCGAGGAGAATCCCGAGTTGTCCCTCGCAACTAGGCAGGAGTCCTGACGTCGCTGAACAAACACGTGGGTGGAAGGGCCATCCCCGTCGTAACTCGAGAATATACCCCAGGTTCCCGCCGCAACTCGAGAAAAACCATGAGACTTCACCCTCGCCGCGGGATGAGGCCCGATTCCCCTGCACTGCGTGCAGAGCACTTCCGTGTTGCACATCACACATGAAAGGAGCCTTGATTTCCTTGGTGGCACTCCAGAGAAACCCCAAGAACACTGTTTCAAGGCTAGAGGGATCCTGAGGTCAGTGGAGCAACAAGAAAGAGCTCCGTGGACCAAAAATCAACTCGAGATGAGAGGTTAGTCCCTGGCTTCGACTCCAGAGGAATACCACCTTACCACAAGCACCTCAAGAGGACGCTTCTCTCAGCTCTAGGTATGTGAGAGGGACCCTGAGTTTGCGGCCTCAAGTGGAATGAAGACCGCGATGCCCTGACTCGAAATAAGGCCGGATATCCCTGCAGTGACTTGAATGCAGGCTCGTCTTGCATCTCCCAAGACGAAAGGATGTCTGAATCCCCTGTGGAGACCACAGAGAAAAACCTAGTTCCCCACCTCATGGCGACCGGAGGCTTCACATCCTTTGTAGACTCCAGAGGTACACGGAGATCCTTGCCTCCAAAGGAGACGATGCCTGACTCCTCGTGAAACTTGATAGGAGTCCCAGGATTCCTGTGCACGTGGAAAGGGACCCTTGGTCTCCCGCCTCAGCTGGAAAGGCGTCCCAATTGCCCTGCCAAGCCTCGAGGAGAATCCCGAGTTGTCCCTCGCAACTAGGCAGGAGTCCTGACGTCGCTGAACAAACATGTGGGTGGAAGGGCCATCCCAGTCGTAACTCGAGAATATACCCCAGGTTCACGCCACAACTCGAGAAAAGCCATGAGACTTCACACTCGCCGCGAGATGAGGCCCGATTCCCCTGCACTGCGTGCAGTGCAATTCCGTGTTGCACATCACACATGAAAGGAGCCTTGATTTCCTTGGTGGCACTCCAGAGAAACCCCAAGAACACTGTTTCAAGGCTAGAGGGATCCTGAGGTCACTGTAGCAACACGAAAGAGCTCCGTGGACGAAAAGTCAACTCGAGATGAGAGGTTAGTCCCTGGCTTCGACTCCAGAGGAATACCACCTAACCACAAGCACCTCAAGACGAGGCTTCTCTCAGCTCTAGGTATATGAGAGGGACCCTGAATTTGCGGCCTCAAGTGGAATGGACACCGCGATGCCCTGACTCGAAATAAGGCCGGATATCCCTGCAGTGACTTGAATGCAGGCTAGTCTTGCATCTCCCAAGACGAAAGGATATCTGAATCCCCTGTGGAGACCACAGAGAAAGACCTAGTTCCCCACCTCATCGCGACCGGAGGCCTCACATCCTTTGAAACCTCCAGAGGTACGCGGAGATCAGTGCCTCCAAAGGAGACGATGCCTGACTCCTCGTGAAACTTGATAGGAGTCCCAGGATTCCTGTGGCACGTGGACAGGGACCCTTGGTCTCCCGCCTCAGCTGGAGAGGCGTCCCAATTGCCCTGCCAAGCCTCGAGGAGAATCCCGAGTTGTCCCTCGCAACTAGCAAGGAGTACTGACGTCGCTGAACAAACACGAGTGTGGAAGGTCCATCCCCGTCGTAACTCGAGAATATACCCCAGGTTCCCGCCGCAACTCGAGAAAAACCATGAGACTTCACCCTCGCCGCGAGATGAGGCCTGATTCCCCTGCACTGCGTGCAGAGCAATTCCGTGTTGCACATCACACATGAAAGGAGCCTTGATTTCCTTGATGGCACTCCAGAGAAACCCCAAGAACACTGTTTCAAGGATAGAGGGATCCTGAGGTAACTGTAGCAACACGAAAGAGCTCCGTGGACCAAAAATCAACTCGAGATGAGAGGTTAGTCCCTGGCTTCCACTCAAGAGGAATACCACCTTACCACAAGCACCTCAAGAGGAGGCTTCTCTCAGCTCTAGGTATGTGAGAGGGATCCTGAGTTTGCGGCCTCAAGTGGAATGGACAACGCGATGCCCTGACTAGAAATAAGGCCGGATATCCCTGCAGTGACTTGATTGCAGGCTCGTCTTGCATCTCCCAAGATGAAAGGATGTCTGAATCCACTGTGGAGACCACAGAGAAAGACCTAGTTCCCCACATCATCGTGACCGGAGGCCTCACATTTGAAAATTCCAGAGGTACGCGGAGATCAGTGCCTCCAAAGGAGACGATGCCTGACTCCTCGTGAAACTTGATAGGAGTCCCAGGATTCCTGTGGCACATCGAAAGGGACCCTTGGTCGCCCGCCTCAGCTGGAGAGGCGTCCCAATTGCCCTGCCAAGCCTCGAGGAGAATCCCGAGTTGTCCCTCGCAAACAGGCAGGAGTCCTGACATCGCTGAACAAAGACGTGGGTGGAAGGGCCATCCCCGTCGTAACTCGAGAATATACCCCAGGTTCCCGCCGCAACTCGAGAAAAACCATGAGACTTCCCCCTCGCCATGAGATGAGGCCTGATTCCCCTGCACTGCGTGCAGAGCAATTCCGTGTTGCACATCACATATGAAAGGAGTCTTGATTTCCTTGATGGCACTCCAGAGAAAACCCAAGAACACTGTTTCAAGGCTAGAGGGATCCTGAGGTCACTGTAGCAACACGAAAGAGCTCCGTGGACCAAGAATCAACTCGAGATGAGAGGTTAGTCCCTAACTTCGACTCCAGAGGAATACCACCTTACCACAAGCACCTCAAGAGGAGGCTTCTCTCAGCTCTAGGTATGTGAGAGGGACCCGGAGTTTGCGGCCTCAAGTGGAATGGACACTGCGATGCCCTGACACGAAATAAGGCCGGATATCCCTGCAGTGACTTGAATGCAGGCTCGTCTTGCATCTCCCAAGATGAAAGGATGTCTGAATCCCCTGTGGAGACCACAGAGAAAGACCTAGTTCCCCACCTCATGGCGACCGGAGGCCTCACATCCTTTGAAAACTCCAGAGGTACGCAGAGATCTGTACCTCCAAAGGAGACGATGCCTGACTCCTCGTGAAACTTGATAGGAGTCCCAGGATTCCTGTGGCACGAGGAAAGGGACCCTTGGTCTCTCGCCTCGGATGGAGAGGCGTCCCAATTTCCCTGCCAAGCCTCGAGGAGAATCCCGAGTTGTTCCTCGCAACTAGGCATGAGTCCTGACATCGCTGAACAAACAAGTGGCTGGAAGGACTATCCCCGTCATAACTCGAGAATATACCCCAGGGTCCCGCCGCAACTCGAGAAAAACCATGAGACTTCCCCCTCGCCGCTAGATTAGGCTCAATTCTCCTGCACTGCATGCAGAGCAATTCCGTGTTGCACATCACACATGAAAGGAGCCTTGATTTCCTTGATGGCACTCCAGAAAAACCCCAAGAACACTGTTTCAAGGCTAGAGGGATCCTGAGGTCACTGTAGCAACACGAAAGAGCTCCGTGGACCAAAAATCAACTCGAGATGAGAGGTTAGTCCCTGGCTTCGACTCCAGAGGAATACCACCTTACCGCAAGCACCTCAACAGGAGGCTTCTCTCAGCTCTAGGTATGTGAGAGGGACCCTGAGTTTGCGGCCTCAAGTGGAATGGACACCGCGATGCCCTGACTCGAAATAAGGCCGGATATCCCTGCAGTGACTTGAATGCAGGCTCGTCTTGCATCTCCCAAGACGAAAGGATGTCTGAATCCCCTGTGGAGACCACAGAGAAAGACCTAGTTCCCCACCTCATCGCGACCGGAGGCCTCACATCCTTTGAAAACTCCAGAGGTACATGGAGATCAGTGCCTACAAAGGAGACGATGCATGACTTCTCGTGAAACTTGATAGGAGTCCCAGGATTCCTGTGGCACGTGGAAAGGGACTCTTGGTCTCCCGCCTCAGCTGGATAGGCATCACAATTGCCCTGCCAAGCCTCGAGGAGAATCCCGAGTTGTCCCTCGCAACTAGGCAGGAGTCCTGACGTCGCTGAACAAACACGTGGGTGGAGGAACCATCCCCGTTGTAACTCGAGAATATACCCCAGGGTCCCGCCGCAACTCGAGAAAAACCATGAGACTTCCCCCTCGCCGCGAGATGAGGTCCGATTCCCCTGCACTGCGTGCAGAGCAATTCCGTGTTGCACATCACACATGAAAGGAGCCTTGATTTCTTTGATGGCACTCCAGAGAAACCCCAAGAACACTGTATCAAGGCTAGAGGGATACTGAGGTCACTGTAGCAACACGAAAGTGCTCCGTGGACCAAAAATCAACTCGAGATGAGAGGTTAGTCCCTGGCTTCGACTCCAGAGGAATACCACCTTACCACAAGCACCTCAAGAGGAGGCTTCTCTCAGCTCTAGCTATGTGAGAGGGACCCTGATTTTGCGGCCTCAAGTGGAATGGACACCGCGATGCCCTGACTCGAAATAAGGCCGGATATCCCTGCAGTGACTTGAATGCAGGCTCGTCTTGCATCTCCCAAGACGAAAGGATGTCTGAATCCCCTGTGGAGACCACAGAGAAAGACCTAGTTCCCCAACTATCGCGACCGGAGGCCTCACATCCTTTGAAAACTCCATAGGTACGCGGAGATCAGTGCCTCCAAAGGAGACGATGCCTGACTCCTCGTGAAACTTGATAGGAGCCCCAGGATTCCTGTGGCACGTGGAAAGGGACCCTTGGTCTCCCGCCTCAGCTGGAGAGGCGTCCCAATTGCCCTGCCAAGCCTCGAGGAGAATCCCGAGTTATCCCTCGCAACTAGGCAGGAGTCCTGACGTCGCTGAACAAACACGTGTGTGGAAGGGCCATCCCCGTCGTAACTCGAGAATATACCCCAGGTTCCCGCCGCAACTCGAGAAAAACCATGAGACTTCCCCCTCGCCGCTAGATGAGGCCCGATTCCCCTGCACTGCGTGCAGAGCAATTCTGTGTTGCACATCACACATGAAAGGAGCCTTGATTTCCTTGATGGCACTCCAGAGAAACCCCAAGAACACTGTTTCAAGGCTAGAGGGATCCTGACGTCACTGTAGCAACACGAAAGAGCTCCGTGGACCACAAATCAACTCGAGATGAGAGGTTAGTCCCTGGCTTCGACTCCAGAGGAATACCACCTTACCACAAGCACCTCAAGAGGAGGCTTCTCTCAGCTCTAGCTATGTGAGAGGGACCCTGAGTTTGCGGCCTCAAGTGGAATGGACACCGCGATGCCCTGACTCGAAATAAGGCCGGATATCCCTGCAGTGACTTGAATGCAGGCTCGTCTTGCATCTCCCAAAATGAAAGGATGTCTGAATCCCCTGTGGAGACCACAGAGAAAGACCTAGTTTCCCATCTCATCGCGATCGGAGGCCTCACATCCTTTGAAAACCCCAGAGGAACGCGGAGATCAGTGCCTCCAAAGGAAACGATGCCTGACTCCTCATGAAACTTGATAGGAGTCCCAGGATTCCTGTGGCACGTGGAAAGGGACCCTTGGTCTCCCGCCTCAGCTGGAGAGGCGTCCCAATTGCCCTGCCAAGCCTCGAGGAGAATCCCGAGTTGTCCCTCGCAACTAGGCAGGAGTCCTGATGTCGCTGAACAAACACGTGTGTGGAAGGGCCATCCCCGTTGTAACTCGAGAATATACCCCAGGTTCCCGCCGCAACTCGAGAAAAACCATGAGACTTCCCCCTCGCCGCGGGATGAGGCCCGATTCCCCTGTAGTGCGTGCAGAGCAATTCCGTGTTGCACATCACACATGAAAGGAGCCTTGATTTCCTTGATGGCACTCCAGAGAAACCCCAAGAACACTGTTTCAAGGCTAGAGGGATCCTGAGGTCACTGTAGCAACACGAAAGAGCTCCGTGGACCAAAAATCAGCTCGAGATGAGAGGTTAGTCCCTGGCTTCGACTCCAGAGGAATACCACCTTACCACAAGCACCTCAAGTGGAGGCTTCTCTCAGCTCTAGGTATGTGAGAGGGACCCTGATTTTGCGGCCTCAAGTGGAATGGACACTGCGATGAACTGACGCGAAATAAGGCCGGATATCCCTGCAATGACTTGAATGCAGGCTCGTCTTGCATCTCCCAAAATGAACGAATGTCTGAATCCCCTGTGGAGACCACAGAGAAAGACCTAGTTTCCCACCTCATGGCGACCGGAGGCCTCACATCCTTTGAAACCTCCAGAGGTACGCGGAGATCAGTGCCTCCAAAGGAGACGATGCCTGACTCCTCGTGAAACTTGATAGGAGTCCCAGGATTCCTGTGGCACGTGGACAGGGACCCTTGGTCTCCCGCCTCAGCTGGAGAGGCGTCCCAATTGCCCTGCCAAGCCTCGAGGAGAATCCCGAGTTGTCCCTCGCAACTAGGCAGGAGTCCTGACGTCGCTGAACAAACACGTGGGTGGAAGGGCCATCCCCGTCGTAACTCGAGAATATACCCCAGGTTCCCGCCGCAACTCGAGAAAAACCATGAGACTTCACCCTCGCCGCGGGATGAGGCCTGATTCCCCTGCACTGCGTGCAGAGCAATTCCGTGTTGCACATCACACATGAAAGGAGCCTTGATTTCCTTGATGGCACTCCAGAGAAACCCCAAGAACACTGTTTCAAGGCTAGAGGGATCCTGAGGTCAGTGGAGCAACAAGAAAGAGCTCCGTGGACCAAAAATCAACTCGAGATGAGAGGTTAGTCCCTGGCTTCGACTCCAGAGGAATACCACCTTACCACAAGCACCTCAAGAGGACGCTTCTCTCAGCTCTAGGTATGTGAGAGGGACCCTGAGTTTGCGGCCTCAAGTGGAATGAAGACCGCGATGCCCTGACTCGAAATAAGGCCGGATATCCCTGCAGTGACTTGAATGCAGGCTCGTCTTGCATCTCCCAAGACGAAAGGATGTCTGAATCCCCTGTGGAGACCACAGAGAAAAACCTAGTTCCCCACCTCATGGCGACCGGAGGCTTCACATCCTTTGTAGACTCCAGAGGTACACGGAGATCCTTGCCTCCAAAGGAGACGATGCCTGACTCCTCGTGAAACTTGATAGGAGTCCCAGGATTCCTGTGCACGTGGAAAGGGACCCTTGGTCTCCCGCCTCAGCTGGAAAGGCGTCCCAATTGCCCTGCCAAGCCTCGAGGAGAATCCCGAGTTGTCCCTCGCAACTAGGCAGGAGTCCTGACGTCGCTGAACAAACATGTGGGTGGAAGGGCCATCCCAGTCGTAACTCGAGAATATACCCCAGGTTCACGCCACAACTCGAGAAAAGCCATGAGACTTCACACTCGCCGCGAGATGAGGCCCGATTCCCCTGCACTGCGTGCAGTGCAATTCCGTGTTGCACATCACACATGAAAGGAGCCTTGATTTCCTTGGTGGCACTCCAGAGAAACCCCAAGAACACTGTTTCAAGGCTAGAGGGATCCTGAGGTCACTGTAGCAACACGAAAGAGCTCCGTGGACGAAAAGTCAACTCGAGATGAGAGGTTAGTCCCTGGCTTCGACTCCAGAGGAATACCACCTAACCACAAGCACCTCAAGACGAGGCTTCTCTCAGCTCTAGGTATATGAGAGGGACCCTGAATTTGCGGCCTCAAGTGGAATGGACACCGCGATGCCCTGACTCGAAATAAGGCCGGATATCCCTGCAGTGACTTGAATGCAGGCTAGTCTTGCATCTCCCAAGACGAAAGGATATCTGAATCCCCTGTGGAGACCACAGAGAAAGACCTAGTTCCCCACCTCATCGCGACCGGAGGCCTCACATCCTTTGAAACCTCCAGAGGTACGCGGAGATCAGTGCCTCCAAAGGAGACGATGCCTGACTCCTCGTGAAACTTGATAGGAGTCCCAGGATTCCTGTGGCACGTGGACAGGGACCCTTGGTCTCCCGCCTCAGCTGGAGAGGCGTCCCAATTGCCCTGCCAAGCCTCGAGGAGAATCCCGAGTTGTCCCTCGCAACTAGCAAGGAGTACTGACGTCGCTGAACAAACACGAGTGTGGAAGGTCCATCCCCGTCGTAACTCGAGAATATACCCCAGGTTCCCGCCGCAACTCGAGAAAAACCATGAGACTTCACCCTCGCCGCGAGATGAGGCCTGATTCCCCTGCACTGCGTGCAGAGCAATTCCGTGTTGCACATCACACATGAAAGGAGCCTTGATTTCCTTGATGGCACTCCAGAGAAACCCCAAGAACACTGTTTCAAGGATAGAGGGATCCTGAGGTAACTGTAGCAACACGAAAGAGCTCCGTGGACCAAAAATCAACTCGAGATGAGAGGTTAGTCCCTGGCTTCCACTCAAGAGGAATACCACCTTACCACAAGCACCTCAAGAGGAGGCTTCTCTCAGCTCTAGGTATGTGAGAGGGACCCTGAGTTTGCGGCCTCAAGTGGAATGGACAACGCGATGCCCTGACTAGAAATAAGGCCGGATATCCCTGCAGTGACTTGATTGCAGGCTCGTCTTGCATCTCCCAAGATGAAAGGATGTCTGAATCCACTGTGGAGACCACAGAGAAAGACCTAGTTCCCCACATCATCGTGACCGGAGGCCTCACATTTGAAAATTCCAGAGGTACGCGGAGATCAGTGCCTCCAAAGGAGACGATGCCTGACTCCTCGTGAAACTTGATAGGAGTCCCAGGATTCCTGTGGCACATCGAAAGGGACCCTTGGTCGCCCGCCTCAGCTGGAGAGGCGTCCCAATTGCCCTGCCAAGCCTCGAGGAGAATCCCGAGTTGTCCCTCGCAAACAGGCAGGAGTCCTGACATCGCTGAACAAAGACGTGGGTGGAAGGGCCATCCCCGTCGTAACTCGAGAATATACCCCAGGTTCCCGCCGCAACTCGAGAAAAACCATGAGACTTCCCCCTCGCCATGAGATGAGGCCTGATTCCCCTGCACTGCGTGCAGAGCAATTCCGTGTTGCACATCACATATGAAAGGAGTCTTGATTTCCTTGATGGCACTCCAGAGAAAACCCAAGAACACTGTTTCAAGGCTAGAGGGATCCTGAGGTCACTGTAGCAACACGAAAGAGCTCCGTGGACCAAGAATCAACTCGAGATGAGAGGTTAGTCCCTAACTTCGACTCCAGAGGAATACCACCTTACCACAAGCACCTCAAGAGGAGGCTTCTCTCAGCTCTAGGTATGTGAGAGGGACCCGGAGTTTGCGGCCTCAAGTGGAATGGACACTGCGATGCCCTGACACGAAATAAGGCCGGATATCCCTGCAGTGACTTGAATGCAGGCTCGTCTTGCATCTCCCAAGATGAAAGGATGTCTGAATCCCCTGTGGAGACCACAGAGAAAGACCTAGTTCCCCACCTCATGGCGACCGGAGGCCTCACATCCTTTGAAAACTCCAGAGGTACGCAGAGATCTGTACCTCCAAAGGAGACGATGCCTGACTCCTCGTGAAACTTGATAGGAGTCCCAGGATTCCTGTGGCACGAGGAAAGGGACCCTTGGTCTCTCGCCTCGGATGGAGAGGCGTCCCAATTTCCCTGCCAAGCCTCGAGGAGAATCCCGAGTTGTCCCTCGCAACTAGGCAGGAGTCCTGCCATCGCTGAACAAACATGTGGGTGGAAGGGCCATCCCCGTCGTAACTCGAGAATATACCCCAGGTTCCCGCCGCAACTCGAGAAAAACCATGAGACTTCCCCCTCGCCGCGAGATGAGGCCTGATTCCCCTGCACTGCGTGCAGAGCAATTCCGTGTTGCACATCACACATGAAAGGAGCCTTGATTTCCTTGATGGCACTCCAGAGAAACCCCAAGAACACTGTTTCAAGGCTAGAGGAATCCTGAGGTCACTGTAGCAACACGAAAGAGCTCCGTGGACCAAAAATCAACACGAGATGAGAGGTTAGTCCCTAACTTCGACTCCAGAGGAATACCACCTTACCACAAGCACCTCAAGAGGAGGCTTCTCTCAGCTCTAGGTATGTGAGAGGGACCCTGACTTTGCGGCCTCAATTGGAATGGACACTGCGATGCCCTGACGCGAAATAAGGCCGGATATCCCTGCAGTGACTTGAATGCAGGCTCGTCTTGCATCTCCCAAGATGAAAGGATGACTGAATCCCCTGTGGAGACCACAGAGAAAGACCTAGTTCCCCACCTCATGGCGACCGGAGTCCTCACATCCTTTGAAAAGTCCAGAGGTACGCGGAGATCAGTGCCTCTAAAGGAGACGATGGCTGACTCCTCGTGAAACTTGATAGGAGTCCCAGGATTCCTGTGGCACGTGGAAAGGGACCCTTGGTCTCCCGCCTCAGCTGGAGCGGCGTCCCAATTGCCCTGCCAAACCTCGAGGAGAATCCCAAGTTTTTCCTCCCAACTAGGCAGTAGTCCTGACGTCGCTGACCAAACAAGTGGGTGGAAGGGCCATCCCCGTCGTAACTCGAGAATATACCCCAGGTTCCCACCGCAACCCGAGAAAAACCATGAGACTTCCCCCTCGCCGCGAGATGAGGCCCGATTCCCCTGCACTGCGTGCAGAGCAATTCCGTGTTGCACATCACACATGAAAGGAGCCTTGATTTCCTTGATGGCACTCCAGAGAAACCCCAAGAACACTGTTTCAAGGATAGAGGGATCCTGAGGTCACTGTAGCAACACGAAAGAGCTCCGTGGACCAAAAATCAACTCGAGATGAGAGGTTAGTCCCTGGCTTCGACTCCAGAGGAATACCACCTTACCACAAGCACCTCAAGAGGAGGCTTCTCTCAGCTCTATGTATGTGAGAGGGACCCTGAGTTTGCGGCCTCAAGTGGAATGGACACCGCGATGCCCTGACTCGAAATAAGGCCGGATATCCCTGCAGTGACTTGAATGCAGGCTCGTCTTGCATCTCCCAAGACGAAAGGATGTCTGAATCCCCTGTGGAGACCACAGAGAAAGACCTAGTTCCCCACCTCATCGCGACCGGAGTCCTCACATCCTTTGAAAACTCCAGAGGTACGCGGAGATCAGTGCCTCCAAAGGAGACGATGCCTGACTCCTCGTGAAACTTGATAGGAGTCCCAGGATTCCTGTGGCATGTGGAATGGGACTCTTGGTCTCCCGCCTCAGCTGGAGAGGCGTCCCAATTGCCCTGCCAAGCCTCGAGGAGAATCCCGAGTTGTCCCTCGCAACTAGGCAGGAGTCCTGCCGTCCCTGAACAAGCACGTGGTTGGAAGGGCCATCCCCGTCGTAACTCGAGAATATACCCCAGGTTCCCGCCGCAACTCGAGAAAAACCATGAGACTTCCCCCTCGCCGCGAGATGAGGCCCGATTCCCATGCACTGCGTGCAGAGCAATTCTGTGTTGCACATCACACATGAAAGGAGCCTTGATTTCCTTGATGGCACTCCAGAGAAACCCCAAGAAAACTGTTTCAAGGTTGAGGGATCCTGAGGTCACTGTAGCAACATGAAAGAGCTCCGTGGACCAAAAATCAACTCGAGATGAGAGGTTAGTCCCTGGCTTCGACTCCAGAGGAATACCACCTTACCACAAGCACCTCAAGAGGAGGCTTCTCTCAGCTCTATGTATGTGAGAGGGACCCTGAGTTTGCGGCCTCAAATGGAATGGAGACCGCGATGCCCTGACTCGAAATAAGGTCGGATATACTTGCAGTGACTTGAATGCAGGCTCGTCTTGCATCTCCCAAGACGAAAGGATGTCTGAATCCCCTGTGGAGACCACAGAGAAACACCTAGTTCCCCACCTCATCGCGACCGGAGGCCTCACATCCTTTGAAAACTCCAGAGGTACGCGGAGATCAGTGCCTCCAAAGGAGACGATGCCTGACTCCTCGTGAAACTTGATAGGAGTCCCAGGATTCCTGTGGCACGTGGAAAGGGACCCTTGGTCTCCCGCCTCAGCTGGAGAGGCGTCCCAATTGCCCTGCCAAGCCTCGAGGAGAATCCCGAGTTGGCCCTCGCATCTAGGCAGGAGTCCTGACGTCGCTGAAGAAACACGTGTATGGAAAGGCCATCCCGGTCGTAACTCGAGAATATACCGCAGGTTCCCGCCGCAACTCGAGAAAAACCATGAGACGTCCCCCTCGCCGCGAGATGAGGCCCGATTCCCCTGCACTGCGTGCAGAGCAATTCCGTGTTGCACATCACACATGAAAGGAGCCTTGATTTCCTTGATGGCACTCCAGAGAAACCCCAAGAACACTGTTTCAAGGCTAGAGGGATCCTGAGGTCACTGTAGCCACACGAAGGAGCTCCGTGGACCAAAAATCAACTCGAGATGAGAGGTTCGTCCCTGGCTTCGACTCCAGAGGAATACCACCTTACCACAAGCACCTCAAGAGGAGGCTTCTCTCAGCTCTAGGTATGTGAGAGGGACCCTGAGTTTGTGGCCTCAAGTGGAATGGACACCGCGATGCCCTGACTCGAAATAAGGCCGGATATCCCTGCAGTGACTTGAATGCAGGCTCGTCTTGCATCTCCCAAGATTAAAGGATGTCTGAATCCCCTGTGGACACCACAGAGAAAGACCAAGTTCCCCACCTCATCGCGACCGGAGGCCTCACATCCTTTGACAACTCCAGAGGTACGCGGAGATCAGTGCCTCCAAAGGAGACGATGCCTGACTCCTCGTGAAACTTCTTAGGCGTCCCAGGATTCCTGTGGCACGTGGAAAGGGACCCTTGGTCTCCCGCCTCAGCTGGAGAGGCGTCCCAATTGCCCTGCCAAGCCTCGAGGAGAATCCCGAGTTGGCCCTCGCATCTAGGCAGGAGTCCTGACGTCGCTGAAGGAACACGTGTGTGGAAGGGCCATCCCGGTCGTAACTCGAGAATATACCCCAGGTTCCCGCCGCAACTCGAGAACAAACATGAGACGTCCCCCTCGCCGCGAGATGAGGCCCGATTCCCCTGCACTGCGTGCAGAGCAATTCCGTGTTGCACATCACACATGAAAGGAGCCTTGATTTCCTTGATGGCACTCCAGAGAAACCCCAAGAACACTGTTTCAAGGCTAGAGGGATACTGAGGTCACTGTAGCAACACGAAAGAGCTCCGTGGACCAAAAATCAACTAGAGATGAGAGGTTAGTCCCTGGCTTCGACTCCAGAGGAATACCACCTTACCACAAGCACCTCAAGAGGAGGCTTCTCTCAGCTCTAGGTATGTGAGAGGGAGCCTGAGTTTGCGGCCTCAAGTGGAGTGGCGACCGCGATGCCCTGACTCGAAATAAGGCCGGATATTCCTGCAGTGACTTGAATGCAGGCTCGTCTTGCATCTCCCAAGACGAAAGGATGTCTGAATCCCTTGTGGAGACCACAGAGAAAGACCTAGTTCCCCACCTCATCGCGACCGGAGGCCTCACATCCTTTGAAAACTCCAGAGGTACGCGGAGATCAGTGCCTCCAAAGGAGACGATGCGTGACTCCTCGTGAAACTTGATAGGAGTCCCAGGATTCCTGTGGCTCGTGGAAAGGGACCCTTGGTCTCCCGCCTCAGCTGGAGAGGCGTCCCAATTGCCCTGCCAAGCCTCGAGGAGAATCCCGAGTTGTTCCTCGCAACTAGGCAGGAGCCCTGACGTCACTGAAGAAACACGTGTGTGGAAGGGCTATCCCCGTCGTAACTTGAGAATATACCCCAGGTTCCCACCGCAACTCGAGAAAAACCATGAGACTTCCCCCTCGCCGCGAGATGAGGCCCGATTCCCCTGCAGTGCGTGCAGAGCAATTCCGTGTTGCACATCACACATGAAAGGAGCCTTGATTTCCTTGATGGCACTCCAGAGAAAACCCAAGAACACTGTTTCAAGGCTAGAGGGATCCTGAGGTCACTGTAGCAACACGAAAGAGCTCCGTGGACCAAAAATCAACTCGAGATGAGAGGTTAGTCCCTGGTTTCGACTCCAGAGGAATACCACCTTACCACAAGCACCTCAAGAGGAGGCTTCTCTCAGCTCTAGGTATGTGAGATGGACCCTGAGTTTGCGGCCTCAAGTGGAATGGACACCGCGATGCCCTGACTCGAAATAAGGCCGGATATCCCTGCAGTGACTTGAATGCAGGCTCGTCTTGCATCTCCCAAGACGAAAGGATTTCTGAATACCCGGTGGAGACCACAGAGAAAGACCTAGTCCCCCACCTCATCGCGACCGGAGGCCTCACATCCTTTGAAAACTCCAGAGGTACGCGGAGATCAGTGCCTCCAAAGGAGACGATGCCTGACTCCTCGTGAAACTTGATAGGAGTCCCAGGATTCCTGTGGCACGTGGAAAGGGACCCTTGGTCTCCCGCCTCAGATGGAGAGGCGTCCCAATTGCCCTGCCAAGCCTCGAGGAGAATCCCGAGTTGTCCCTCGCAACTAGGCAGGAGTCCTGACGTCGATGAACAAACATGTGGGTGGAAGGGCCATCCCCGTCGTAACTCGAGAATATACCCCAGGTTCCCGCCGCAACTCGAGAAAAACCATGATACTTCCCCCTCGCCGCGAGATGAGGCCCGATTCCCCTGCACTGCGTGCAGAGCAATTCCGTGTTGCACATCACATATGAAAGGAGCCTTGATTTCCTTGATGGCACTCCAGAGAAACCCCAAGAACACTGTTTCAAGGCTAGAGGGATCCTGAGGTCACTGTAACAACAAGAAAGAGCTCCGTGGACCAAGAATCAACTCGAGATGAGAGGTTAGTCCCTAACTTCGACTCCAGAGGAATACCACCTTACCACAAGCACCTCAAGAGGAGGCTTCTCTCAGCTCTAGGTATGTGAGAGGGACCCAGAGTTTGCGGCCTCAAGTGGAATGGACACTGCGATGCCCTGACACGAAATAAGGCCGGATATCCCTGCAGTGACTTGAATGCAGGCTCGTCTTGCATCTCCCAAGATGAAAGGATGTCTGAATCCCCTGTGGAGACCACAGAGAAAGACCTAGTTCCCCACCTCATGGCGACCGGAGGCCTCACATCCTTTAAAAACTCCAGAGGTACGCGGAGATCGATGCCTCCAAAGGAGACGATGCCTGACTCGTCGTGAAACTTGATAGGAGTCCCAGGATTTCTTTGGCACGAGGAAAGGGACCCTTGGTCTCTCGCCTCGGATGGAGAGGCGTCCCAATTTCCCTGCCAAGCCTCGAGGAGAATCCCGAGTTGTCCCTCGCAACTAGGCAGGAGTCCTGCCATCGCTGAACAAACACGTGTGTAGAAGGGCCATTTCCGTCGTAACTCGAGAATATACCCCAGGTCTCCGCCGCAACTCGAGAAAAACCATGAGACTTCCCCCTCGCCGCGAGATGAGGCCTGATTCCCCTGCACTGCGTGCAGAGCAATTCCGTGTTGCACATCACACATGAAAGGAGCCTTGATTTCCTTGATGGCACTCCAGAGAAACCCCAAGAACACTGTTTCAAGGCTAGAGAGATCCTGAGGTCACTGTAGTAACACGAAAGAGCTCCGTGGACCAAAAATCAACACGAGATGAGAGGTTAGTCCCTAACTTCGACTCCATAGGAATACCACCTTACCACAAGCACCTCAAGAGGAGGCTTCTCTCAGCTCTAGGTATGTGAGAGGGACCCTGATTTTGCGGCCTCATTTGGAATGGACAATGCGATGCCCTAACGCGAAATAAGGCCGGATATCCCTGCAGTGACTTGAATGCAGGCTCGTCTTGCATCTCCCAAGATGAAAGGATGTCTGAATCCCCTGTGGAGACCACAGAGAAAGACCTAGTTCCCCACCTCATGGCGACCGGAGTCCTCACATCCTTTGAAAAGTCCAGAGGTACGCGGAGATCAGTGCCTCCAAAGGAGACGATGGCTGACTCCTCGTGAAACTTGATAGGAGTCCCAGGATTCCTGTGGCACGTGGAAAGGGACCCTTGGTCTCCCGCCTCAGCTGGAGAGGCGTCCCAATTGCCCTGCCAAGCCTCGAGGAGAATCCCAAGTTTTTCCTCCCAACTAGGCAGTAGTCCTGACGTCGCTGACCAAACAAGTGGGTGGAAGGGCCATCCCCGTCCTAACTCGAGAATATACCCCAGGTTCCCACCGCAACCCGAGAAAAACCATGAGACTTCCCCCTCGCCGCGAGATGAGGCCCGATTCCCCTGCCCTGCGTGCAGAGCAATTCCGTGTTGCACATCACACATGAAAGGAGCCTTGATTTCCTTGATGGCACTCCAGAGAAACCCCAAGAACACTGTTTCAAGGATAGAGGGATCCTGAGGTCACTGTAGCAACACGAAAGAGCTCCGTGGACCAAAAATCAACTCGAGATGAGAGGTTAGTCCCTGGCTTCGACTCCAGAGGAATACCACCTTACCACAAGCACCTCAAGAGGAGGCTTCTCTCAGCTCTATGTATGTGAGAGGGACCCTGAGTTTGCGGCCTCAAGTGGAATGGACACCGCGATGCCCTGACTCGAAATAAGGCCGGATATCCCTGCAGTGACTTGAATGCAGGCTCGTCTTGCATCTCCCAAGACGAAAGGATGTCTGAATCCCCTGTGGAGACCACAGAGAAAGACCTAGTTCCCCACCTCATCGCGACCGGAGGCCTCACATCCTTTGAAAACTCCAGAGGTACGCGGAGATCAGTGCCTCCAAAGGAGACGATGCCTGACTCCTCGTGAAACTTGATAGGAGTCCCAGGATTCCTGTGGCACGTGGAATGGGACCCTTGGTCTCCCGCCTCAGCTGGAGAGGCGTCCCAATTGCCCTGCCAAGCCTCGAGGAGAATCCCGAGTTGTCCCTCGCAACTAGGCAGGAGTCCTGCCGTCGCTGAACAAGCACGTGGTTGGAAGGGCCATCCCCGTCCTAACTCGAGAATATACCGCAGGTTCCCGCCGCAACTCGAGAAAAACCATGAGACTTCCCCCTCGCCGCGAGATGAGGCCCGATTCCCATGCACTGCGTGCAGAGCAATTCTGTGTTGCACATCACACATGAAAGGAGCCTTGATTTCCTTGATGGCACTCCAGAGAAACCCCAAGAACACTGTTTCAAGGCTAGAGGGATCCTGAGGTCACTGTAGCAACATGAAAGAGCTCCGTGGACCAAAAATCAACTCGAGATGAGAGGTTAGTCCCTGGCTTCGACTCCAGAGGAATACCACCTTACCACAAGCACCTCAAGAGGAGGCTTCTCTCAGCTCTATGTATGTGAGAGGGACCCTGAGTTTGCGGCCTCAAGTGGAATGGAGACCGCGATGCCCTGACTCGAAATAAGGCCGGATATACCTGCAGTGACTTGAATGCAGGCTCGTCTTGCATCTCCCAAGACGAAAGGATGTCTGAATCCCCTGTGGAGACCACAGAGAAAGACCTAGTTCCCCACCTCATCGCGACCGGAGGCCTCACATCCTTTGAAAACTCCAGAGGTACGCGGAGATCAGTGCCTCCAAAGGAGACGATGCCTGACTCCTCGTGAAACTTGATAGGAGTCCCAGGATTCCTGTGGCACGTGGAAAGGGACCCTTGGTCTCCCGCCTCAGCTGGAGAGGCGTCCCAATTGCCCTGCCAAGCCTCGAGTAGAATCCCGAGTTGGCCCTCGCATCTAGGCAGGAGTCCTGACGTCGCTGAAGAAACACGTGTGTGGAAAGGCCATCCCGGTCGTAACTCGAGAATATACCGCAGGTTTTTGCCGCAACTCGAGAAAAACCATGAGACGTCCCCCTCGCCGCGAGATGAGGCCCGATTCCCCTGCACTGCGTGCAGAGCAATTCCGTGTTGCACATCACACATGAAAGGAGCCTTGATTTCCTTGATGGCACTCCAGAGAAACCCCAAGAACACTGTTTCAAGGATAGAGGGATCCTGAGGTCACTGTAGCAACACGAAAGAGCTCCGTGGACCAAAAATCAACTCGAGATGAGAGGTTAGTCCCTGGCTTCGACTCCAGAGGAATACCACCTTACCACAAGCACCTCAAGAGGAGGCTTCTCTCAGCTCTATGTATGTGAGAGGGACCCTGAGTTTGCGGCCTCAAGTGGAATGGACACCGCGATGCCCTGACTCGAAATAAGGCCGGATATCCCTGCAGTGACTTGAATGCAGGCTCGTCTTGCATCTCCCAAGACGAAAGGATGTCTGAATCCCCTGTGGAGACCACAGAGAAAGACCTAGTTCCCCACCTCATCGCGACCGGAGGCCTCACATCCTTTGAAAACTCCAGAGGTACGCGGAGATCAGTGCCTCCAAAGGAGACGATGCCTGACTCCTCGTGAAACTTGATAGGAGTCCCAGGATTCCTGTGGCACGTGGAATGGGACCCTTGGTCTCCCGCCTCAGCTGGAGAGGCGTCCCAATTGCCCTGCCAAGCCTCGAGGAGAATCCCGAGTTGTCCCTCGCAACTAGGCAGGAGTCCTGCCGTCGCTGAACAAGCACGTGGTTGGAAGGGCCATCCCCGTCCTAACTCGAGAATATACCGCAGGTTCCCGCCGCAACTCGAGAAAAACCATGAGACTTCCCCCTCGCCGCGAGATGAGGCCCGATTCCCATGCACTGCGTGCAGAGCAATTCTGTGTTGCACATCACACATGAAAGGAGCCTTGATTTCCTTGATGGCACTCCAGAGAAACCCCAAGAACACTGTTTCAAGGCTAGAGGGATCCTGAGGTCACTGTAGCAACATGAAAGAGCTCCGTGGACCAAAAATCAACTCGAGATGAGAGGTTAGTCCCTGGCTTCGACTCCAGAGGAATACCACCTTACCACAAGCACCTCAAGAGGAGGCTTCTCTCAGCTCTATGTATGTGAGAGGGACCCTGAGTTTGCGGCCTCAAGTGGAATGGAGACCGCGATGCCCTGACTCGAAATAAGGCCGGATATACCTGCAGTGACTTGAATGCAGGCTCGTCTTGCATCTCCCAAGACGAAAGGATGTCTGAATCCCCTGTGGAGACCACAGAGAAAGACCTAGTTCCCCACCTCATCGCGACCGGAGGCCTCACATCCTTTGAAAACTCCAGAGGTACGCGGAGATCAGTGCCTCCAAAGGAGACGATGCCTGACTCCTCGTGAAACTTGATAGGAGTCCCAGGATTCCTGTGGCACGTGGAAAGGGACCCTTGGTCTCCCGCCTCAGCTGGAGAGGCGTCCCAATTGCCCTGCCAAGCCTCGAGTAGAATCCCGAGTTGGCCCTCGCATCTAGGCAGGAGTCCTGACGTCGCTGAAGAAACACGTGTGTGGAAAGGCCATCCCGGTCGTAACTCGAGAATATACCGCAGGTTTTTGCCGCAACTCGAGAAAAACCATGAGACGTCCCCCTCGCCGCGAGATGAGGCCCGATTCCCCTGCACTGCGTGCAGAGCAATGCCGTGTTGCACATCACACATGAAAGGAGCCTTGATTTCCTTCATGGCACTCCAGAGAAACCCCAAGAACACTGTTTCAAGGCTAGAGGGATCCTGAGGTCACTGTAGCAACACGAAAGAGCTCCGTGGACCAAAGATCACCTAGAGATGAGAGGTTAGTCAATGGCTTCGACTCCAGAGGAATACCACCTTACCACAAGAACCTCAAGAGGAGGCTTCTCTCAGCTCTAGGTATGTGAGAGGGAGCCTGAGTTTGCGGCCTCAAGTGGAGTGGCGACCGCGATGCCCTGCCTCGAAATAAGGCCGGATATTCCTGCAGTGACTTGAATGCAGGCTCGTCTTGCATCTCCCAAGACGAAATGATGTCTGAATCCCCTGTGGAGACCACAGAGAAAGACCTAGTTCCCCACCTCATCGCGACCGGAGGCCTCACATCCTTTGAAAACTCCAGAGGTACGCGGAGATCAGTGCCTCCAAAGGAGACGATGCGTGACTCCTCGTGAAACTTGATAGGAGTCCCAGGATTCCTGTGGCACGTGGAAAGGGACCCTTGGTCTCCCGCCTCAGCTGGAGAGGCGTCCCAATTGCCCTGCCAAGCCTCGAGGAGAATCCCGAGTTGTTCCTCGCAACTAGGCAGGAGCCCTGACGTCGCTGAAGAAACACGTGTGTGGAAGGGCCATCCCCGTCGTAACTTGAGAATATACCCCAGGTTCCCACCGCAACTCGAGAAAAACCATGAGACTTCCCCCTCGCCGCGAGATGAGGCCCGATTCCCCTGCAGTGCGTGCAGAGCAATTCCGTGTTGCACATCACACATGAAAGGAGCCTTGATTTCCTTGATGGCACTCCAGAGAAAGCCCAAGAACACTGTTTCAAGGCTAGAGGGATCCTGAGGTCACTGTAGCAACACGAAAGAGCTCCGTGGAAAAAAAATCAACTCGAGATGAGAGGTTAGTCGCTGGCTTCGACTCAAGAGGAATACCACCTTACCACAAGCACCTCAAGAGGAGGCTTCTCTCAGCTCTAGGTATGTGAGAGGGACCCTGAGTTTGCGGCCTCAAGTGGAATGGACACCGCGATGCCCTGACTTGAAATAAGGCCGGATATCCCTGCAGTGACTTGAATGCAGGCTCGTCTTGCATCTCCCAAGACGAAAGGATTTCTGAATACCCTGTGGAGATCACAGAGAAAGACCTAGTTCCCCACCTCATCGCGACCGGAGTCCTCACATCCTTTGAAAAGTCCAGAGGTACGCGGAGATCAGTGCCTCCAAAGGAGACGATGCCTGACTCCTCGTGAAACTTGATAGGAGTCCCAGGATTCCTGTGGCACATGTAAAGGGACCCTTGGTCTCCCGCCTCAGCTGGAGAGGCGTCCCAATTGCCCTGCCAAGCCTCGAGGAGAACCCCGAGTTGTCCCTCGCAACTAGGCAGGAGTCCTGACGTCGCTGAACAAACACGTGGGTGGAAGGGCCATCCCCGTCGTAACTCGAGAATATACCCCAGGTTCCCGCCGCAACTCGAGAAAAACCATGAGACTTCCCCCTCGCCGCGATATGAGGCCCGATTCCCCTGCACTGCGTGCAGAGCAATTTCATGTGGCACATCACACATGAAAGGAGCCTTGATTTCCTTGATGGCACTCCAGAGAAACCCCAAGAACACTGTTTCAAGGCTAGAGGGATCCTGAGGTCACTGTAGCAACACGAAAGAGCTCCGTGGACCAACAATCAACTCGAGATGAGAGGTTAGTCCCTGGCTTCGACTCCAGAGGAATACCACCTTACCACAAGCACCTCAAGAGGACGCTTCTCTCAGCTCCAGCTATGTGAGAGGGACCCTGAGTTTGCGGCCTCAAGTGGAATGGACACCGCGATGCCCTGACTCGAAATAAGGCCGGATATCCCTGCAGTGACTTGAATGCAGGCTCGTCTTGCATCTCCCAAGAAGAAAGGATGTCTGAATCCCCTGTGGAGACCACAGAGAAAGACCTAGTTCCCCACCTCATCGCGACCGGAGGCCTCACATCCTTTGAAAACTCCAGAGGTACGCGGAGATCAGTGCCTCCAAAGGAGACGATGCCTGACTCCTCGTGAAACTTGATAGGAGTCCCAGGATTCCTGTGGCACGTGGAAAGGGACCCTTGGTCTCCCGCCTCAGCTGGAGAGGCGTCCCAATTGCCCTGCCAAGCCTCGAGGAGAATCCCGAGTTGTCCCTCGCAACTAGGCAGGAGTCCTGACGTCGCTGAAGAAACACGTGGGTGGAAGGGCCATCCCCGTCGTAACTCGAGAATATACCCCAGGTTCCCGCCGCAACTCGAGAAAAACCATGAGACTTCCCCCTCGCCGCTAGATGAGGCCCGATTCCCCTGCACTGCGTGCAGAGCAATTCCGTGTTGCACATCACACATGAAAGGAGCCTTGATTTCCTTGATGGCACTCCAGAGAAACCCCAAGAACACTGTTTCAAGGCTAGAGGGATCCTGACGTCACTGTAGCCACACGAAGGAGCTCCGTGGACGAAAAATCAACTCGAGATGAGAGGTTCGTCCCTGGCTTCGACTCAAGAGGAATACCACCTTACCACAAGCACCTCAAGAGGAGGCTTCTCTCAGCTCTAGGTATGTGAGAGGGACCCTGAGTTTGTGGCCTCAAGTGGAATGGACACCGCGATGCCCTGACTCGAAATAAGGCCAGATATCCCTGCAGTGACTTGAATGCAGGCTCGTCTTGCATCTCCCAAGACGAAAGGATGTCTGAATCCCCTGTGGACACCACAGAGAAAGACCTAGTTCCCCACCTCATCGCGACCGGAGGCCTCACATCCTTTGAAAACTCCAGAGGTACGCGGAGATCAGTGCCTCCAAAGGAGACGATGCCTGACTCCTCGTGAAACTTGATAGGAGTCCCAGGATTCCTGTGGCACGTGGAAAGGGACCCTTGGTCTCCCGCCTCAGCTGGAGAGGCGTCCCAATTGCCCTGCCAAGCCTCGAGGAGAATCCCGAGTTGTTCCTCGCAACTAGGCAGGAGCCCTGACGTCACTGAAGAAACACGTGTGTGGAAGGGCCATCCCCGTCGTAACTTGAGAATATACCCCAGGTTCCCACCGCAACTCGAGAAAAACCATGAGACTTCCCCCTCGCCGCGAGATGAGGCCCGATTCCCCTGCAGTGCATCCAGAGCAATTCCGTGTTGCACATCACACATGAAAGGAGCCTTGATTTCCTTGATGGCACTCCAGAGAAACCCCAAGAACACTGTTTCAAGGCTAGAGGGATCCTGAGGTCACTGTAGCAACACGAAAGAGCTCCGTGGACCAAAAATCAACTCGAGATGAGAGGTTAGTCCCTGGCTTCGACTCCAGAGGAATACCACCTTACCACAAGCACCTCAAGAGGAGGCTTCTCTCAGCTCTAGGTATGTGAGAGGGACCCTGACTTTGCGGCCTCAAGTGGAATGGACACTGCGATGCCCTGACGCAAAATAAGGCCGGAAATTCCTGCAGTGACTTGAATGCAGGCTCGTCTTGCATCTCCCAAGACGAAAGGATTTCTGAATACCCGGTGGAGACCACAGAGAAAGACCTAGTTCCCCACCTGATCGCGACCGGAGGCCTCACATCCTTTGAAAACTCCAGAGGTACGCGGAGATCAGTGCCTCCAAAGGAGACGATGCCTGACTCCTCGTGAAACTTGATAGGAGTCCCAGGATTCCTGTGGCACGTGGAAAGGGACCCTTGGTCTCCCGCCTCAGCTGGAGAGGCGTCCCAATTGCCCTGCCAAGCCTCGAGGAGAACCCTGAGTTGTCCCTCGCAACTAGGCAGGAGTCCTGACGTGGCTGAACAAACACGTGGGTGGAAGGGCCATCCCCGTCGTAACTCGAGATTATACCCCAGGTTCCCGCCGCAACTCGAGAAAAACCATGAGACTTCCCCCTCGCCGCGATATGAGGCCCGATTCCCCTGCACTGCGTGCAGAGCAATTCCATGTTGCACATCACACATGAAAGGAGCCTTGATTTCCGTGATGGCACTCCAGAGAAACCCCAAGAACACTGTTTCAAAGCTAGAGGGATCCTGAGGTCACTGTAGCAACACGAATGAGCTCCCTGGACCAAAAATCAACTCGAGATGAGAGGTTAGTCCCTGGCTTCGACTCCAGAGGAATACCACCTTACCACAAGCACATCAAGAGGAGGCTTCTTTCAGCTCTAGCTATGTGAGAGGGACCCTGAGTTTGCGGCCTCAAGTGGAATGGACACCGCGATGCCCTGACTCGAAATAAGGCCGGATATCCCAGCAGTGACTTGGATGCAGGCTCGTCTTGCATCTCCCAAGACGAAAGGATGTCTGAATCCCCTGTGGAGACCACAGAGAAAGACCTAGTTCCCCACCTCATCGCGACCGGAGGCCTCACATCCTTTGAAAACTCCAGAGGTACGCGGAGATTAGTGCCTCCAAAGGAGCCGATGCCTGAATCCTCATGAAACTTGATAGGAGTCCAAGGATTCCTGTGGCACATGGAAAGGGACCCTTGGTCTCCCGCCTCAGCTGGAGAGGCTTCCCAATTGCCCTGCCAAGCCTCGAGGAGAATCCCGAGTTGTTCCTCGAAACTAGGCAGGAGTCCTGACGTCGCTGAAGAAACACGTGTGTGGAAGGGCCATCCCCGTCGTAACTCGAGAATATACCCCAGGTTCCCGCCGCAACTCGAGAAAAACCATGAGACTTCCCCCTCGCCGCGAAATGAGGCCCGATTCCCCTGCACTGCATGCAGAGCAATTCCGTGTTGCACATCAAACAAGAAAGGAGCCTCGATTTCCTTGATGGCACTCCAGAGAAACCCCAAGAACACTGTTTCAAGGCTAGAGGGATCCTGAGGTCACTGTAGCAACACGAAAGAGCTCCGTGAACCAAAAATCAACTCGAGATGAGAGGTTAGCCCCTGGCTTCGACTCCAGAGGAATACCACCTTACCACAAGCACCTCAAGAGGAGGCTTCTCTCAGCTCTAGGTATGTGAGAGGGACCCTGATTTTGCGGCCTCAAGTGGAATGGAAACCGCGATGCCCTGACTCGAAATAAGGCCGAATATCCCTGCAGTGACTTGAATACAGGCTCGTCTTGCATCTCCCAAGACGAAAGGATGTCTGAATCCCCTGTGGAGACCACAGAGAAAGACCTAGTTCCCCACCTCATCGCGTCCGGAGGCCTCACATCGTTTGAAAACTCCAGAGCTATGGGGAGATCAGTGCCTCCAAAGGAGACGATGCGTGACTCCGTGAAACTTGATAGGAGTCCCAGGATTCCTGTGGCACGTGGAAAGGGACCCTTGGTCGACCGCCTCAGCTGGAGAGGCGTCCCAATTGCCCTGCCAAGCCTCGAGGAGAATCCCGAGTTGTCCCTCGCAAACAGGCAGGAGTCCTGACATCGCTGAACAAAGACGTGGGTGGAAGGGCCATCCCCGTCGTAACTCGAGAATATACCCCAGGTTCCCGCCGCAACTCGAGAAAAACCATGAGACTTCCCCCTCGCCATGAGATGAGGCCTGATTCCCCTGCACTGCGTGCAGAGCAATTCCGTGTTGCACATCACATATGAAAGGAGCCTTGATTTCCTTGATGGCACTCCAGAGAAAACCCAAGAACACTGTTTCAAGGCTAGAGGGATCCTGAGGTCACTGTAGCAACACGAAAGAGCTCCGTGGACCAAGAATCAACTCGAGATGAGAGGTTAGTCCCTAACTTCGACTCCAGAGGAATACCACCTTACCACAAGCACCTCAAGAGGAGGCTTCTCTCAGCTCTAGGTATGTGAGAGGGACCCGGAGTTTGCGGCCTCAAGTGGAATGGACACTGCGATGCCCTGACACGAAATAAGGCCGGATATCCCTGCAGTGACTTGAATGCAGGCTCGTCTTGCATCTCCCAAGATGAAAGGATGTCTGAATCCCCTGTGGAGACCACAGAGAAAGACCTAGTTCCCCACCTCATGGCGACCGGAGGCCTCACATCCTTTGAAAACTCCAGAGGTACGCGGAGATCGGTACCTCCAAAGGAGACGATGCCTGACTCCTCGTGAAACTTGATAGGAGTCCCAGGATTCCTGTGGCACGAGGAAAGGGACCCTTGGTCTCTCGCCTCGGATGGAGAGGCGTCCCAATTTCCCTGCCAAGCCTCGAGGAGAATCCCGAGTTGTCCCTCGCAACTAGGCAGGAGTCCTGCCATCGCTGAACAAACATGTGGGTGGAAGGGCCATCCCCGTCGTAACTCGAGAATATACCCCAGGTTCCCGCCGCAACTCGAGAAAAACCATGAGACTTCCCCCTCGCCGCGAGATGAGGCCTGATTCCCCTGCACTGCGTGCAGAGCAATTCCGTGTTGCACATCACACATGAAAGGAGCCTTGATTTCCTTGATGGCACTCCAGAGAAACCCCAAGAACACTGTTTCAAGGCTAGAGGAATCCTGAGGTCACTGTAGCAACACGAAAGAGCTCCGTGGACCAAAAATCAACACGAGATGAGAGGTTAGTCCCTAACTTCGACTCCATAGGAATACCACCTTACCACAAGCACCTCAAGAGGAGGCTTCTCTCAGCTCTAGGTATGTGAGAGGGACCCTGACTTTGCAGCCTCAATTGGAATGGACACTGCGATGCCCTGACGCGAAATAAGGCCGGATATCCCTGCAGTGACTTGAATGCAGGCTCGTCTTGCATCTCCCAAGATGAAAGGATGACTGAATCCCCTGTGGAGACCACAGAGAAAGACCTAGTTCCCCACCTCATGGCGACCGGAGTCCTCACATCCTTTGAAAAGTCCAGAGGTACGCGGAGATCAGTGCCTCTAAAGGAGACGATGGCTGACTCCTCGTGAAACTTGATAGGAGTCCCAGGATTCCTGTGGCACGTGGAAAGGGACCCTTGGTCTCCCGCCTCAGCTGGAGAGGCGTCCCAATTGCCCTGCCAAGCCTCGAGGAGAATCCCAAGTTTTTCCTCCCAACTAGGCAGTAGTCCTGACGTCGCTGACCAAACAAGTGGGTGGAAGGGCCATCCCCGTCGTAACTCGAGAATATACCACAGGTTCCCACCGCAACCCGAGAAAAACCATGAGACTTCCCCCTCGCCGCGAGATGAGGCCCGATTCCCCTGCACTGCGTGCAGAGCAATTCCGTGTTGCACATCACACATGAAAGGAGCCTTGATTTCCTTGATGGCACTCCAGAGAAACCCCAAGAACACTGTTTCAAGGCTAGAGGGATCCTGAGGTCACTGTAGCAACACGAAAGAGCTCCGTGGACCAAAAATCAACTCGAGATGAGAGGTTAGTCCCTGGCTTCGACTCCAGAGGAATACCACCTTACCACAAGCACCTCAAGAGGAGGCTTCTCTCAGCTCTATGTATGTGAGAGGGACCCTGAGTTTGCGGCCTCAAGTGGAATGGACACCGCGATGCCCTGACTCGAAATAAGGCCGGATATCCCTGCAGTGACTTGAATGCAGGCTCGTCTTGCATCTCCCAAGACGAAAGGATGTCTGAATCCCCTGTGGAGACCACAGAGAAAGACCTAGTTCCCCACCTCATCGCGACCGGAGTCCTCACATCCTTTGAAAACTCCAGAGGTACGCGGAGATCAGTGCCTCCAAAGGAGACGATGCCTGACTCCTCGTGAAACTTGATAGGAGTCCCAGGATTCCTGTGGCATGTGGAATGGAACTCTTGGTCTCCCGCCTCAGCTGGAGAGGCGTCCCAATTGCCCTGCCAAGCCTCGAGGAGAATCCCGAGTTGTCCCTCGCAACTAGGCAGGAGTCCTGCCGTCCCTGAACAAGCACGTGGTTGGAAGGGCCATCCCCGTCGTAACTCGAGAATATACCCCAGGTTCCCGCCGCAACTCGAGAAAAACCATGAGACTTCCCCCTCGCCGCGAGATGAGGCCCGATTCCCATGCACTGCGTGCAGAGCAATTCTGTGTTGCACATCACACATGAAAGGAGCCTTGATTTCCTTGATGGCACTCCAGAGAAACCCCAAGAAAACTGTTTCAAGGTTGAGGGATCCTGAGGTCACTGTAGCAACATGAAAGAGCTCCGTGGACCAAAAATCAACTCGAGATGAGAGGTTAGTCCCTGGCTTCGACTCCAGAGGAATACCACCTTACCACAAGCACCTCAAGAGGAGGCTTCTCTCAGCTCTATGTATGTGAGAGGGACCCTGAGTTTGCGGCCTCAAGTGGAATGGAGACCGCGATGCCCTGACTCGAAATAAGGTCGGATATACTTGCAGTGACTTGAATGCAGGCTCGTCTTGCATCTCCCAAGACGAAAGGATGTCTGAATCCCCTGTGGAGACCACAGAGAAAGACCTAGTTCCCCACCTCATCGCGACCGGAGGCCTCACATCCTTTGAAAACTCCAGAGGTACGCGGAGATCAGTGCCTCCAAAGGAGACGATGCCTGACTCCTCGTGAAACTTGATAGGAGTCCCAGGATTCTTGTGGCACGGGGAAAGGGACCCTTGGTCTCCCGCCTCAGCTGGAGAGGCGTCCCAATTGCCCTGCCAAGCCTCGAGGAGAATCCCGAGTTGGCCCTCGCATCTAGGCAGGAGTCCTGACGTCGCTGAAGAAACACGTGTATGGAAAGGCCATCCCGGTCGTAACTCGAGAATATACCGCAGGTTCCCGCCGCAACTCGAGAAAAACCATGAGACGTCCCCCTCTCCGCGAGATGAGGCCCGATTCCCCTGCACTGCGTGCAGAGCAATTCCGTGTTGCACATCACACATGAAAGGAGCCTTGATTTCCTTCATGGCACTCCAGAGAAACCCCAAGAACACTGTTTCAAGGCTAGAGGGATCCTGAGGTCACTGTAGCAACACGAAAGAGCTCCGTGGACCAAAGATCAACTAGAGATGAGAGGTTAGTCCCTGGCTTCGACTCCAGAGGAATACCACCTTACCACAAGCACCTCAAGAGGAGGCTTCTCTCAGCTCCAGCTATGTGAGAGGGACCCTGAGTTTGCGGCCTCAAGTGGAATGGACACCGCGATGCCCTGACTCGAAATAAGGCCGGATATCCCTGCAGTGACTTGAATGCAGGCTCGTCTTTCATCTCCCAAGACGAAAGGATGTCTGAATCCCCTGTGGAGACCACAGAGAAAGACCTAGTTCCCCACCTCATCGCGACCGGAGGCCTCACATCCTTTGAAAACTCCAGAGGTACGCGGAGATCAGTGCCTCCAAAGGAGACGATGCCTGACTCCTCGTGAAACTTGATAGGAGTCCCAGGATTCCTGTGGCACGTGGAAAGGGACCCTTGGTCTCCCGCCTCGGCTGGAGAGGCGTCCCAATTGCCCTGCCAAGCCTCGAGGAGAATCCCGAGTTGTCCCTCGCAACTAGGCAGGAGTCCTGACGTCGCTGAAGAAACACGTGGGTGGAAGGGCCATCCCCGTCGTAACTCGAGAATATACCCCAGGTTCCCGCCGCAACTCGAGAAAAACCATGAGACTTCCCCCTCGCCGCTAGATGAGGCCCGATTCCCCTGCACTGCGTGCAGAGCAATTCCGTGTTGCACATCACACATGAAAGGAGCCTTGATTTCCTTGATGGCACTCCAGAGAAACCCCAAGAACACTGTTTCAAGGCTAGAGGGATCCTGAGGTCACTGTAGCAACACGAAAGAGCTCCGTGGACCAAAAATCAACTCGAGATGAGAGGTTCGTCCCTGGCTTCGACTCCAGAGGAATACCACCTTACCACAAGCACCTCAAGAGGAGGCTTCTCTCAGCTCTAGGTATGTGAGAGGGAGCCTGAGTTTGCGGCCTCAAGTGGAGTATCGACCGCGATGCCCTGACTCGAAATAAGGCCGGATATTCCTGCAGTGACTTGAATGCAGGCTCGTCTTGCATCTCCCAAGACGAAAGGATGTCTGAATCCCTTGTGGAGACCACAGAGAAAGACCTAGTTCCCCACCTCATCGCGACCGGAGGCCTCACATCCTTTGAAAACTCCAGAGGTACGCGGAGATCAGTGCCTCCAAAGGAGACGATGCGTGACTCCTCGTGAAACTTGATAGGAGTCCCAGGATTCCTGTGGCTCGTGGAAAGGGACCCTTGGTCTCCCGCCTCAGCTGGAGAGGCGTCCCAATTGCCCTGCCAAGCCTCGAGGAGAATCCCGAGTTGTTCCTCGCAACTAGGCAGGAGCCCTGACGTCACTGAAGAAACACGTGTGTGGAAGGGCTATCCCCGTCGTAATTTGAGAATATACCCCAGGTTCCCACCGCAACTCGAGAAAAACCATGAGACTTCCCCCTCGCCGCGAGATGAGGCCCGATTCCCCTGCAGTGCGTGCAGAGCAATTCCGTGTTGCACATCACACATGAAAGGAGCCTTGATTTCCTTGATGGCACTCCAGAGAAAACCCAAGAACACTGTTTCAAGGCTAGAGGGATCCTGAGGTCACTGTAACAACACGAAAGAGCTCCGTGGACCAAAAATCAACTCGAGATGAGAGGTTAGTCCCTGGTTTCGACTCCAGAGGAATACCACCTTACCACAAGCACCTCAAGAGGAGGCTTCTCTCAGCTCTAGGTATGTGAGATGGACCCTGAGTTTGCGGCCTCAAGTGGAATGGACACCGCGATGCCCTGACTCGAAATAAGGCCGGATATCCCTGCAGTGACTTGAATGCAGGCTCGTCTTGCATCTCCCAAGACGAAAGGATTTCTGAATACCCGGTGGAGACCACAGAGAAAGACCTAGTCCCCCACCTCATCGCGACCGGAGGCCTCACATCCTTTGAAAACTCCAGAGGTACGCGGAGATCAGTGCCTCCAAAGGAGACGATGCCTGACTCCTCGTGAAACTTGATAGGAGTCCCAGGATTCCTGTGGCACGTGGAAAGGGACCCTTGGTCTCCCGCCTCAGATGGAGAGGCGTCCCAATTGCCCTGCCAAGCCTCGAGGAGAATCCCGAGTTGTCCCTCGCAACTAGGCAGGAGTCCTGACGTCACTGAACAAACATGTGGGTGGAAGGGCCATCCCCGTCGTAACTCGAGAATATACCCCAGGTTCCCGCCGCAACTCGAGAAAAACCATGAGACTTCCCCCTCGCCGCGAGATGAGGCCCGATTCCCCTGCACTGCGTGCAGAGCAATTCCGTGTTGCACATCACATATGAAAGGAGCCTTGATTTCCTTGATGGCACTCCAGAGAAACCCCAAGAACACTGTTTCAAGGCTAGAGGGATCCTGAGGTCACTGTAGCAACACGAAAGAGCTCCGTGGACCAAAAATCAACTCGAGATGAGAGGTTCGTCCCTGGCTTCGACTCCAGAGGAATACCACCTTACCACAAGCACCTCAAGAGGAGGCTTCTCTCAGCTCTAGGTATGTGAGAGGGAGCCTGAGTTTGCGGCCTCAAGTGGAGTGGCGACCGCGATGCCCTGCCTCGAAATAAGGCCGGATATTCCTGCAGTGACTTGAATGCAGGCTCGTCTTGCATCTCCCAAGACGAAAGGATGTCTGAATCCCTTGTGGAGACCACAGAGAAAGACCTAGTTCCCCACCTCATCGCGACCGGAGGCCTCACATCCTTTGAAAACTCCAGAGGTACGCGGAGATCAGTGCCTCCAAAGGAGACGATGCGTGACTCCTCGTGAAACTTGATAGGAGTCCCAGGATTCCTGTGGCTCGTGGAAAGGGACCCTTGGTCTCCCGCCTCAGCTGGAGAGGCGTCCCAATTGCCCTGCCAAGCCTCGAGGAGAATCCCGAGTTGTTCCTCGCAACTAGGCAGGAGCCCTGACGTCACTGAAGAAACACGTGTGTGGAAGGGCTATCCCCGTCGTAATTTGAGAATATACCCCAGGTTCCCACCGCAACTCGAGAAAAACCATGAGACTTCCCCCTCGCCGCGAGATGAGGCCCGATTCCCCTGCAGTGCGTGCAGAGCAATTCCGTGTTGCACATCACACATGAAAGGAGCCTTGATTTCCTTGATGGCACTCCAGAGAAAACCCAAGAACACTGTTTCAAGGCTAGAGGGATCCTGAGGTCACTGTAGCAACACGAAAGAGCTCCGTGGACCAAAAATCAACTCGAGATGAGAGGTTAGTCCCTGGTTTCGACTCCAGAGGAATACCACCTTACCACAAGCACCTCAAGAGGAGGCTTCTCTCAGCTCTAGGTATGTGAGATGGACCCTGAGTTTGCGGCCTCAAGTGGAATGGACACCGCGATGCCCTGACTCGAAATAAGGCCGGATATCCCTGCAGTGACTTGAATGCAGGCTCGTCTTGCATCTCCCAAGACGAAAGGATTTCTGAATACCCGGTGGAGACCACAGAGAAAGACCTAGTCCCCCACCTCATCGCGACCGGAGGCCTCACATCCTTTGAAAACTCCAGAGGTACGCGGAGATCAGTGCCTCCAAAGGAGACGATGCCTGACTCCTCGTGAAACTTGATAGGAGTCCCAGGATTCCTGTGGCACGTGGAAAGGGACCCTTGGTCTCCCGCCTCAGATGGAGAGGCGTCCCAATTGCCCTGCCAAGCCTCGAGGAGAATCCCGAGTTGTCCCTCGCAACTAGGCAGGAGTCCTGACGTCGCTGAACAAACATGTGGGTGGAAGGGCCATCCCCGTCGTAACTCGAGAATATACCCCAGGTTCCCGCCGCAACTCGAGAAAAACCATGAGACTTCCCCCTCGCCGCGAGATGAGGCCCGATTCCCCTGCACTGCGTGCAGAGCAATTCCGTGTTGCACATCACATATGAAAGGAGCCTTGATTTCCTTGATGGCACTCCAGAGAAACCCCAAGAACACTGTTTCAAGGCTAGAGGGATCCTGAGGTCACTGTAACAACAAGAAAGAGCTCCGTGGACCAAGAATCAACTCGAGATGAGAGGTTAGTCCCTAACTTCGACTCCAGAGGAATACCACCTTACCACAAGCACCTCAAGAGGAGGCTTCTCTCAGCTCTAGGTATGTGAGAGGGACCCGGAGTTTGCGGCCTCAAGTGGAATGGACACTGCGATGCCCTGACACGAAATAAGGCCGGATATCCCTGCAGTGACTTGAATGCAGGCTCGTCTTGCATCTCCCAAGATGAAAGGATGTCTGAATCCCCTGTGGAGACCACAGAGAAAGACCTAGTTCCCCACCTCATGGCGACCGGAGGCCTCACATCCTTTAAAAACTCCAGAGGTACGCGGAGATCGATGCCTCCAAAGGAGACGATGCCTGACTCGTCGTGAAACTTGATAGGAGTCCCAGGATTTCTTTGGCACGAGGAAAGGGACCCTTGGTCTCTCGCCTCGGATGGAGAGGCGTCCCAATTTCCCTGCCAAGCCTCGAGGAGAATCCCGAGTTGTCCCTCGCAACTAGGCAGGAGTCCTGCCATCGCTGAACAAACACGTGTGTAGAAGGGCCATTTCCGTCGTAACTCGAGAATATACCCCAGGTCTCCGCCGCAACTCGAGAAAAACCATGAGACTTCCCCCTCGCCGCGAGATGAGGCCTGATTCCCCTGCACTGCGTGCAGAGCAATTCCGTGTTGCACATCACACATGAAAGGAGCCTTGATTTCCTTGATGGCACTCCAGAGAAACCCCAAGAACACTGTTTCAAGGCTAGAGAGATCCTGAGGTCACTGTAGCAACACGAAAGAGCTCCGTGGACCAAAAATCAACACGAGATGAGAGGTTAGTCCCTAACTTCGACTCCATAGGAATACCACCTTACCACAAGCACCTCAAGAGGAGGCTTCTCTCAGCTCTAGGTATGTGAGAGGGACCCTGATTTTGCGGCCTCATTTGGAATGGACAATGCGATGCCCTAACGCGAAATAAGGCCGGATATCCCTGCAGTGACTTGAATGCAGGCTCGTCTTGCATCTCCCAAGATGAAAGGATGTCTGAATCCCCTGTGGAGACCACAGAGAAAGACCTAGTTCCCCACCTCATGGCGACCGGAGTCCTCACATCCTTTGAAAAGTCCAGAGGTACGCGGAGATCAGTGCCTCCAAAGGAGACGATGGCTGACTCCTCGTGAAACTTGATAGGAGTCCCAGGATTCCTGTGGCACGTGGAAAGGGACCCTTGGTCTCCCGCCTCAGCTGGAGAGGCGTCCCAATTTCCCTGCCAAGCCTCGAGGAGAATCCCAAGTTTTTCCTCCCAACTAGGCAGTAGTCCTGACGTCGCTGACCAAACAAGTGGGTGGAAGGGCCATCCCCGTCCTAACTCGAGAATATACCCCAGGTTCCCACCGCAACCCGAGAAAAACCATGAGACTTCCCCCTCGCCGCGAGATGAGGCCCGATTCCCCTGCACTGCGTGCAGAGCAATTCCGTGTTGCACATCACACATGAAAGGAGCCTTGATTTCCTTGATGGCACTCCAGAGAAACCCCAAGAACACTGTTTCAAGGATAGAGGGATCCTGAGGTCACTGTAGCAACACTAAAGAGCTCCGTGGACCAAAAATCAACTCGAGATGAGAGGTTAGTCCCTGGCTTCGACTCCAGAGGAATACCACCTTACCACAAGCACCTCAAGAGGAGGCTTCTCTCAGCTCTATGTATGTGAGAGGGACCCTGAGTTTGCGGCCTCAAGTGGAATGGACACCGCGATGCCCTGACTCGAAATAAGGCCGGATATCCCTGCAGTGACTTGAATGCAGGCTCGTCTTGCATCTCCCAAGACGAAAGGATTTCTGAATACCCGGTGGAGACCACAGAGAAAGACCTAGTCCCCCACCTCATCGCGACCGGAGGCCTCACATCCTTTGAAAACTCCAGAGGTACGCGGAGATCAGTGCCTCCAAAGGAGACGATGCCTGACTCCTCGTGAAACTTGATAGGAGTCCCAGGATTCCTGTGGCACGTGGAAAGGGACCCTTGGTCTCCCGCCTCAGATGGAGAGGCGTCCCAATTGCCCTGCCAAGCCTCGAGCAGAATCCCGAGTTGTCCCTCGCAACTAGGCAGGAGTCCTGACGTCGCTGAACAAACATGTGGGTGGAAGGGCCATCCCCGTCGTAACTCGAGAATATACCCCAGGTTCCCGCCGCAACTCGAGAAAAACCATGAGACTTCCCCCTCGCCGCGAGATGAGGCCGGATTCCCCTGCACTGCGTGCAGAGCAATTCCGTGTTGCACATCACATATGAAAGGAGCCTTGATTTCTTTGATGGCACTCCAGAGAAACCCCAAGAACACTGTTTCAAGGCTAGAGGGATCCTGAGGTCACTGTAACAACAAGAAAGAGCTCCGTGGACCAAGAATCAACTCGAGATGAGAGGTTAGTCCCTAACTTCGACTCCAGAGGAATACCACCTTACCACAAGCACCTCAAGAGGAGGCTTCTCTCAGCTCTAGGTATGTGAGAGGGACCCGGAGTTTGCGGCCTCAAGTGGAATGGACACTGCGATGCCCTGACACGAAATAAGGCCGGATATCCCTGCAGTGACTTGAATGCAGGCTCGTCTTGCATCTCCCAAGATGAAAGGATGTCTGAATCCCCTGTGGAGACCACAGAGAAAGACCTAGTTCCCCACCTCATGGCGACCGGAGGCCTCACATCCTTTAAAAACTCCAGAGGTACGCGGAGATCGATGCCTCCAAAGGAGACGATGCCTGACTCGTCGTGAAACTTGATAGGAGTCCCAGGATTTCTTTGGCACGAGGAAAGGGACCCTTGGTCTCTCGCCTCGGATGGAGAGGCGTCCCAATTTCCCTGCCAAGCCTCGAGGAGAATCCCGAGTTGTCCCTCGCAACTAGGCAGGAGTCCTGCCATCGCTGAACAAACACGTGTGTAGAAGGGCCATTTCCGTCGTAACTCGAGAATATACCCCAGGTCTCCGCCGCAACTCGAGAAAAACCATGAGACTTCCCCCTCGCCGCGAGATGAGGCCTGATTCCCCTGCACTGCGTGCAGAGCAATTCCGTGTTGCACATCACACATGAAAGGAGCCTTGATTTCCTTGATGGCACTCCAGAGAAACCCCAAGAACACTGTTTCAAGGCTAGAGAGATCCTGAGGTCACTGTAGCAACACGAAAGAGCTCCGTGGACCAAAAATCAACACGAGATGAGAGGTTAGTCCCTAACTTCGACTCCATAGGAATACCACCTTACCACAAGCACCTCAAGAGGAGGCTTCTCTCAGCTCTAGGTATGTGAGAGGGACCCTGATTTTGCGGCCTCATTTGGAATGGACAATGCGATGCCCTAACGCGAAATAAGGCCGGATATCCCTGCAGTGACTTGAATGCAGGCTCGTCTTGCATCTCCCAAGATGAAAGGATGTCTGAATCCCCTGTGGAGACCACAGAGAAAGACCTAGTTCCCCACCTCATGGCGACCGGAGTCCTCACATCCTTTGAAAAGTCCAGAGGTACGCGGAGATCAGTGCCTCCAAAGGAGACGATGGCTGACTCCTCGTGAAACTTGATAGGAGTCCCAGGATTCCTGTGGCACGTGGAAAGGGACCCTTGGTCTCCCGCCTCAGCTGGAGAGGCGTCCCAATTGCCCTGCCAAGCCTCGAGGAGAATCCCAAGTTTTTCCTCCCAACTAGGCAGTAGTCCTGACGTCGCTGACCAAACAAGTGGGTGGAAGGGCCATCCCCGTCCTAACTCGAGAATATACCCCAGGTTCCCACCGCAACCCGAGAAAAACCATGAGACTTCCCCCTCGCCGCGAGATGAGGCCCGATTCCCCTGCACTGCGTGCAGAGCAATTCCGTGTTGCACATCACACATGAAAGGAGCCTTGATTTCCTTGATGGCACTCCAGAGAAACCCCAAGAACACTGTTTCAAGGATAGAGGGATCCTGAGGTCACTGTAGCAACACTAAAGAGCTCCGTGGACCAAAAATCAACTCGAGATGAGAGGTTAGTCCCTGGCTTCGACTCCAGAGGAATACCACCTTACCACAAGCACCTCAAGAGGAGGCTTCTCTCAGCTCTATGTATGTGAGAGGGACCCTGAGTTTGCGGCCTCAAGTGGAATGGACACCGCGATGCCCTGACTCGAAATAAGGCCGGATATCCCTGCAGTGACTTGAATGCAGGCTCGTCTTGCATCTCCCAAGACGAAAGGATGTCTGAATCCCCTGTGGAGACCACAGAGAAAGACCTAGTTCCCCACCTAATCGCGACCGGAGGCCTCACATCCTTTGAAAACTCCAGAGGTACGCGGAGATCAGTGCCTCCAAAGGAGACGATGCCTGACTCCTCGTGAAACTTGATAGGAGTCCCAGGATTCCTGTGGCACGTGGAATGGGACCCTTGGTCTCCCGCCTCAGCTTGAGAGGCGTCCCAATTGCCCTGCCAAGCCTCGAGGAGAATCCCGAGTTGTCCCTCGCAACTAGGCAGGAGTCCTGCCGTCGCTGAACAAGCACGTGGTTGGAAGGGCCATCCCCGTCCTAACTCGAGAATATACCGCAGGTTCCCGCCGCAACTCGAGAAAAACCATGAGACTTCCCCCTCGCCGCGAGATGAGGCCCGATTCCCATGCACTGCGTGCAGAGCAATTCTGTGTTGCACATCACACATGAAAGGAGCCTTGATTTCCTTGATGGCACTCCAGAGAAACCCCAAGAACACTGTTTCAAGGCTAGAGGGATCCTGAGGTCACTGTAGCAACATGAAAGAGCTCCGTGGACCAAAAATCAACTCGAGATGAGAGGTTAGTCCCTGGCTTCGACTCCAGAGGAATACCACCTTACCACAAGCACCTCAAGAGGAGGCTTCTCTCAGCTCTATGTATGTGAGAGGGACCCTGAGTTTGCGGCCTCAAGTGGAATGGAGACCGCGATGCCCTGACTCGAAATAAGGCCGGATATACCTGCAGTGACTTGAATGCAGGCTCGTCTTGCATCTCCCAAGACGAAAGGATGTCTGAATCCCCTGTGGAGACCACAGAGAAAGACCTAGTTCCCCACCTCATCGCGACCGGAGTCCTCACATCCTTTGAAAACTCCAGAGGTACGCGGAGATCAGTGCCTCCAAAGGAGACGATGCCTGACTCCTCGTGAAACTTGATAGGAGTCCCAGGATTCCTGTGGCACGTGGAAAGGGACCCTTGGTCTCCCGCCTCAGCTGGAGAGGCGTCCCAATTGCCCTGCCAAGCCTCGAGTAGAATCCCGAGTTGGCCCTCGCATCTAGGCAGGAGTCCTGACGTCGCTGAAGAAACACGTGTGTGGAAAGGCCATCCCGGTCGTAACTCGAGAATATACCGCAGGTTCCTGCCGCAACTCGAGAAAAACCATGAGACGTCCCCCTCGCCGCGAGATGAGGCCCGATTCCCCTGCACTGCGTGCAGAGCAATGCCGTGTTGCACATCACACATGAAAGGAGCCTTGATTTCCTTCATGGCACTCCAGAGAAACCCCAAGAACACTGTTTCAAGGCTAGAGGGATCCTGAGGTCACTGTAGCAACACGAAAGAGCTCCGTGGACCAAAGATCAACTAGAGATGAGAGGTTAGTCAATGGCTTCGACTCCAGAGGAATACCACCTTACCACAAGAACCTCAAGAGGAGGCTTCTCTCAGCTCTAGGTATGTGAGAGGGAGCCTGAGTTTGCGGCCTCAAGTGGAGTGGCGACCGCGATGCCCTGCCTCGAAATAAGGCCGGATATTCCTGCAGTGACTTGAATGCAGGCTCGTCTTGCATCTCCCAAGACGAAATGATGTCTGAATCCCCTGTGGAGACCACAGAGAAAGACCTAGTTCCCCACCTCATCGCGACCGGAGGCCTCACATCCTTTGAAAACTCCAGAGGTACGCGGAGATCAGTGCCTCCAAAGGAGACGATGCGTGACTCCTCGTGAAACTTGATAGGAGTCCCAGGATTCCTGTGGCACGTGGAAAGGGACCCTTGGTCTCCCGCCTCAGCTGGAGAGGCGTCCCAATTGCCCTGCCAAGCCTCGAGGAGAATCCCGAGTTGTTCCTCGCAACTAGGCAGGAGCCCTGACGTCGCTGAAGAAACACGTGTGTGGAAGGGCCCTCCCCGTCGTAACTTGAGAATATACCCCAGGTTCCCACCGCAACTCGAGAAAAACCATGAGACTTCCCCCTCGCCGCGAGATGAGGCCCGATTCCCCTGCAGTGCGTGCAGAGCAATTCCGTGTTGCACATCACACATGAAAGGAGCCTTGATTTCCTTGATGGCACTCCAGAGAAAGCCCAAGAACACTGTTTCAAGGCTAGAGGGATCCTGAGGTCACTGTAGCAACACGAAAGAGCTCCGTGGAAAAAAAATCAACTCGAGATGAGAGGTTAGTCGCTGGCTTCGACTCAAGAGGAATACCACCTTACCACAAGCACCTCAAGAGGAGGCTTCTCTCAGCTCTAGCTATGTGAGAGGGACCCTGAGTTTGCGGCCTCAAGTGGAATGGACACCGCGATGCCCTGACCTGAAATAAGGCCGGATATCCCTGCAGTGACTTGAATGCAGGCTCGTCTTGCATCTCCCAAGACGAAAGGATTTCTGAATACCCTGTGGAGATCACAGAGAAAGACCTAGTTCCCCACCTCATCGCGACCGGAGTCCTCACATCCTTTGAAAAGTCCAGAGGTACGCGGAGATCAGTGCCTCCAAAGGAGACGATGCCTGACTCCTCGTGAAACTTGATAGGAGTCCCAGGATTCCTGTGGCACATGTAAAGGGACCCTTGGTCTCCCGCCTCAGCTGGAGAGGCGTCCCAATTGCCCTGCCAAGCCTCGAGGAGAACCCCGAGTTGTCCCTCGCAACTAGGCAGGAGTCCTGACGTCGCTGAACAAACACGTGGGTGGAAGGGCCATCCCCGTCGTAACTCGAGAATATACCCCAGGTTCCCGCCGCAACTCGAGAAAAACCATGAGACTTCCCCCTCGCCGCGATATGAGGCCCGATTCCCCTGCACTGCGTGCAGAGCAATTTCATGTGGCACATCACACATGAAAGGAGCCTTGATTTCCTTGATGGCACTCCAGAGAAACCCCAAGAACACTGTTTCAAGGCTAGAGGGATCCTGAGGTCACTGTAGCAACACGAAAGAGCTCCGTGGACCAACAATCAACTCGAGATGAGAGGTTAGTCCCTGGCTTCGACTCCAGAGGAATACCACCTTACCACAAGCACCTCAAGAGGAGGCTTCTCTCAGCTCCAGCTATGTGAGAGGGACCCTGAGTTTGCGGCCTCAAGTGGAATGGACACCGCGATGCCCTGACTCGAAATAAGGCCGGATATCCCTGCAGTGACTTGAATGCAGGCTCGTCTTGCATCTCCCAAGAAGAAAGGATGTCTGAATCCCCTGTGGAGACCACAGAGAAAGACCTAGTTCCCCACCTCATCGCGACCGGAGGCCTCACATCCTTTGAAAACTCCAGAGGTACGCGGAGATCAGTGCCTCCAAAGGAGACGATGCCTGACTCCTCGTGAAACTTGATAGGAGTCCCAGGATTCCTGTGGCACGTGGAAAGGGACCCTTGGTCTCCCGCCTCAGCTGGAGAGGCGTCCCAATTGCCCTGCCAAGCCTCGAGGAGAATCCCGAATTGTCCCTCTCAACTAGGCAGGAGTCCTGACGTCGCTGAAGAAACACGTGGGTGGAAGGGCCATCCCCGTCGTAACTCGAGAATATACCCCAGGTTCCCGCCGCAACTCGAGAAAAACCATGAGACTTCCCCCTCGCCGCTAGATGAGGCCCGATTCCCCTGCACTGCGTGCAGAGCAATTCCGTGTTGCACATCACACATGAAAGGAGCCTTGATTTCCTTGATGGCACTCCAGAGAAACCCCAAGAACACTGTTTCAAGGCTAGAGGGATCCTGACGTCACTGTAGCCACACGAAGGAGCTCCGTGGACGAAAAAGCAACTCGAGATGAGAGGTTAGTCCCTGGCTTCGACTCCAGAGGAATACCACCTTACCACAAGCACCTCAAGAGGAGGCTTCTCTCAGCTCTAGGTATGTGAGAGGGACCCTGACTTTGCGGCCTCAAGTGGAATGGACACTGCGATGCCCTGACGCAAAATAAGGCCGGAAATTCCTGCAGTGACTTGAATGCAGGCTCGTCTTGCATCTCCCAAGACGAAAGGATTTCTGAATACCCGGTGGAGACCACAGAGAAAGACCTAGTTCCCCACCTGATCGCGACCGGAGGCCTCACATCCTTTGAAAACTCCAGAGGTACGCGGAGATCAGTGCCTCCAAAGGAGACGATGCCTGACTCCTCGTGAAACTTGATAGGAGTCCCAGGATTCCTGTGGCACGTGGAAAGGGACCCTTGGTCTCCCGCCTCAGCTGGAGAGGCGTCCCAATTGCCCTGCCAAGCCTCGAGGAGAACCCTGAGTTGTCCCTCGCAACTAGGCAGGAGTCCTGACGTGGCTGAACAAACACGTGGGTGGAAGGGCCATCCCCGTCGTAACTCGAGATTATACCCCAGGTTCCCGCCGCAACTCGAGAAAAACCATGAGACTTCCCCCTCGCCGCGATATGAGGCCCGATTCCCCTGCACTGCGTGCAGAGCAATTCCATGTTGCACATCACACATGAAAGGAGCCTTGATTTCCGTGATGGCACTCCAGAGAAACCCCAAGAACACTGTTTCAAAGCTAGAGGGATCCTGAGGTCACTGTAGCAACACGAAAGAGCTCCCTGGACCAAAAATCAACTCGAGATGAGAGGTTAGTCCCTGGCTTCGACTCCAGAGGAATACCACCTTACCACAAGCACATCAAGAGGAGGCTTCTTTCAGCTCTAGCTATGTGAGAGGGACCCTGAGTTTGCGGCCTCAAGTGGAATGGACACCGCGATGCCCTGACTCGAAATAAGGCCGGATATCCCAGCAGTGACTTGGATGCAGGCTCGTCTTGCATCTCCCAAGACGAAAGGATGTCTGAATCCCCTGTGGAGACCACAGAGAAAGACCTAGTTCCCCACCTCATCGCGACCGGAGGCCTCACATCCTTTGAAAACTCCAGAGGTACGCGGAGATTAGTGCCTCCAAAGGAGCCGATGCCTGAATCCTCATGAAACTTGATAGGAGTCCAAGGATTCCTGTGGCACGTGGAAAGGGACCCTTGGTCTCCCGCCTCAGCTGGAGAGGCGTCCCAATTGCCCTGCCAAGCCTCAAGGAGAATCCCGAGTGGTCCCTCGCAACTAGGCAGGAGTCCTGACGTCGCTGAAGAAACACGTGTGTGGAAGGGCCATCCCCGTCATAACTTCAGAATATACCCCAGGATCCCGCCGCAACTCGAGAAAAACCATGAGACTTCCCCCTCGCCGCGAGATGAGGCCCGATTCCCCTGCTCTGCGTGCAGAGCAATTCCGTGTTGCACATCACACATGAAAGGAGCCTTGATTTCCTTGATGGCACTCCAGAGAAACCCCACGAACACTGTTTCAAGGCTAGAGGCATCCTGAGGTCACTGTAGCAACACGAAAGAGCTCCGTGGACCAAAAATCAACTCGAGATGAGAGGTTAGTCCCTGGCTTCGACTCCAGAGGAATACCACCTTACCACAAGCACCTCAAGAGGAGGCTTCTCTCAGCTCTAGCTATGTGAGAGGGACCCTGAGTTTGCGGCCTCAAGTGGAATGGACACCGCGATGCCCTGACTCGAAATAAGGCCGGATATCCCTGCAGTGACTTGAATGCAGGATCGTCTTGCATCTCCCAAGACGAAAGGATGTCTGAATCCCCTGTGGAGACCACAGAGAAAGACCTAGTTCCCCACCTCATCTCGACCGGAGGCCTCACATCCCTTGAAAACTCCAGAGGTACGCGGAGATCAGTGCCTCCAAAGGAGACGATGCGTGACTCCTCGTGAAACTTGATAGGAGTCCCAGGATTCCTGTGGCACGTGGAAAGGGACCCTTGGTCTCCCGCCTCAGCTGGAGAGGCGTCCCAATTGCCCTGCCAAGCCTCGAGGAGAATCCCGAGTTGTCCCTCGCAACTAGGCAGGAGTCCTGCCGTCGCTGAACTAACACGTGTGTGGAAGGGCCATCCCCGTCGTAACTCGAGAATATACCCCAGGTTCCCGCCGCAACTCGAGAAAAACCATGAGACTTCCCCCTCGCCGCGAGATGAGGCCCGATTCCCCTGCACTGCGTGCAGAGCAATTCCGTGTTGCACATCACACATGAAAGGAGCCTTGATTTCCTTGATGGCACTCCAGAGAAACCCCAAGAACACTGTTTCAAGGCTAGAGGGATCCTGAGGTCACTCTAGCAACACGAAAGAGCTCCGTGGACCAAAAATCAACTCGAGAAGAGAGGTTAGTCAATGGCTTCGACTCCAGAGGAATACCACCTAACCACAAGAACCTTAAGAGAAGGCTTCTCTCAGCTCTAGGTATGTGAGAGGGACCCTGAGTTTGCGGCCTCAAGTGGAATGGACACCGCGATGCCCTGACTCGAAATAAGGCTGGATATTCCTGCAGTTACTTGATTGCAGGCTCGTCTTGCATCTCCCAAGACGAAAGGATGTCTGAATCCCCTGTGGAGACCACAGAGAAAGACCTAGTTCCCCACCTCATCGCGACCTGAGGCCTTACATCCTTTGAAAACTCCAGAGGTACACGGAGATGAGTGCCTCCAAAGGAGACGATACGTGACTCCTCGTGAAACTTGATAGGAGTCCCAGGATTCCTGTGGCACATGGAAAGGGACCCTTGGTCTCCCGCCTCAGCTGGAGAGGCTTCCCAATTGCCCTGCCAAGCCTCGAGGAGAATCCCGAGTTGTTCCTCGAAACTAGGCAGGAGTCCTGACGTCGCTGAAGAAACACGTGTGTGGAAGGGCCATCCCCGTCGTAACTCGAGAATATACCCCAGGTTCCCGCCGCAACTCGAGAAAAACCATGAGACTTCCCCCTCGCCGCGAAATGAGGCCCGATTCCCCTGCACTGCATGCAGAGCAATTCCGTGTTGCACATCAAACAAGAAAGGAGCCTCGATTTCCTTGATGGCACTCCAGAGAAACCCCAAGAACACTGTTTCAAGGCTAGAGGGATCCTGAGGTCACTGTAGCAACACGAAAGAGCTCCGTGAACCAAAAATCAACTCGAGATGAGAGGTTAGCCCCTGGCTTCGACTCCAGAGGAATACCACCTTACCACAAGCACCTCAAGAGGAGGCTTCTCTCAGCTCTAGGTATGTGAGAGGGACCCTGATTTTGCGGCCTCAAGTGGAATGGAAACCGCGATGCCCTGACTCGAAATAAGGCCGAATATCCCTGCAGTGACTTGAATACAGGCTCGTCTTGCATCACCCAAAACGAAAGGATGTCTGAATCCCCTGTGGAGACCACAGAGAAAGACCTAGTTCCCCACCTCATCGCGTCCGGAGGCCTCACATCCTTTGAAAACTCCAGAGCTATGGGGAGATCAGTGCCTCCAAAGGAGACGATGCCTGACTCCTCGTGAAACTTGATAGGAGTCCCAGGATTCCTGTGGCACGTGGAAAGGGACCCTTGGTCTCTCGCCTCAGCTTTAGAGGCGTCCCAATTGCCCTGCCAAGCCTCGAGGAGAACCCCGAGTTGTCCCTCGCAACTAGGCAGGAGTCCTGACGTCGCTGAACAAACACGTGTGTGGAAGGGCCATCCCCGTCGTAACTCGAGAATATTCCCCAGGTTCCCACCGCAACTCGAGAAAAACCATGAGACTTCCCCCTCGTCGCGAGATGAGGCCCGTTTCCCCTGCACTGCGTGCAGAGCAATTCCGTGTTGCACATCACACATGAAAGGAGCCTTGATTTCCTTGATGGCACTCCAGAGAAACCCCAAGAACACTGTTTCAAGGCTAGAGGGATCCTGAGGTCACTGTAGCAACACGAAAGAGCTCCGTGGACCAAAAATCAACTCGAGAAGAGAGGTTAGTCCCTGGCTTTGACTCCACAGGAATACCACCTCACCACAAGCACCTCAAGAGGAGGCTTCTCTCAGCTATAGGTATGTGAGAGGGACCCTGAGTTTGCGGCCTCAAGTGGAATGGACACCGCGATGCCCTGACGCGAAATAAGGCCGAATATCCCTGCAGTGACTTGAATGCAGGCTCGTCTTGCATCTCCCAATACGAAAGGATGTGTGAATCCCCTGTGGAGACCACAAAGAAAGACCTAGTTCCCCACCTCATCGCGACCGGAGGCCTCACATCCTTTGACAACTCCAGAGGTATGCGGACATGAGTGCCTTCAAAGGAGACGATGCGTGACTCCGTGAAACTTGATAGGAGTCCCAGGATTCCTGTGGCACGTGGAAAGGGACCCTTGGTCTCCCGCCTCAGCTGGAGAGGCGTCCCAATTGCCCTGCCAAGCCTCGAGGAGAATCCCGAGTTGTTCCTCGCAACTAGGCAGGAGTCCTGACGTCGCTGAACAAACACGTGTGTGGAAGGGCCATCCCGGTCGTAACTCGAGAATATACCCCAGGTTCCCGCCGCAACTCGAGAAAAACCATGTGACTTCCCCCTCGCCGCGAGATGAGGCCCAATTCCCCTGCACTGCATGCAGAGCAATTCCGTGTTGCACATCAAACAAGAAAGGAGCCTCGATTTCCTTGATGGCACTCCAGAGAAACCCCAAGAACACTGTTTCAAGGCTAGAGGGATCCTGAGGTCACTGTAGCAACACGAAAGAGCTCCGTGGACCAAAAATCAACTCGAGATGAGAGGTTAGTCCCTGGCTTCGACTCCAGAGGAATACCACCTTACCACAAGCACCTCAAGAGGAGGCTTCTCTCAGCTCTAGGTATGTGAGACGGACCCTGATTTTGCGGCCTCAAGTGGAATGGAAACCGCGATGCCCTGACTCGAAATAAGGCCGAATATCCCTGCAGTGACTTGAATACAGGCTCGTCTTGCATCTCCCAAGACGAAAGGATGTCTGAATCCCCTGTGGAGACCACAGAGAAAGACCTAGTTCCCCACCTCATCGCGACCGGAGGCCTCACATCCTTTGAAAACTCCAGAGCTATGGGGAGATCAGTGCCTCCAAAGGAGACGATGCCTGACTCCTCGTGAAAGTTGATAGGAGTCCCAGGATTCCTGTTGCACGTGGAAAGTGACCCTTGGTCTCCCGCCTCAGCTGGAGAGGCGTCCCAATTGCCCTGCCAAGCCTCGAGGAGAATCCCGAGTTGTCCCTCGCAACTAGGCAGGAGTCCTGACGTCGCTGAAGAAACACGTGTGTGGAAGGGCCATCCCCGTCGTAACTCGAGAATATACCCCAGGTTCCCGCCGCAACTCGAGAAAAATCATGAGACTTCCCCCTCGCCGCGAGATGAGGCCCGATTCCCCTGCACTGCGTGCAGAGCAATTCCGTGTTGCACATCACACATGAAAGGAGCCTTGATTTCCTTGATGGCACTCCAGAGAAACCCCAAGAACACTGTTTCAAGGCTAGAGGGATACTGAGGTCACTCTAGCAACACAAAAGAGCTCCGTGGACCAAAAATCAACTCGAGAAGAGAGGTTAGTCAATGGCTTCGACTCCAGAGGAATACCACCTAACCACAAGAACCTCTAGAGAAGGCTTCTCTCAGCTCTAGGTATGTGAGAGGGACCCTGAGTTTGCGGTCTCAAGTGGAATGGACACCGCGATGCCCTGATTCGAAATAAGGCTGGATATTCCTGCAGTGACTTGAATGCAGGCTCGTCTTGCATCTCCCAAGGCGAAAGGATGTCTGAATCCCCTGTGGAGACCACAGAGAAAGACCTAGTTCCCCACCTCATCGCGACCTGAGGCCTCACATCCTTTGAAAACTCCAGAGGTACACGGAGATCAGTGCCTCCAAAGGAGACGATGCGTGACTCCTCGTGAAACTTGATAGGAGTCCCAGGATTCCTGTGGCACATGGAAAGGGACCCTTGGTCTCCCGCCTCAGCTGGAGAGGCTTCCTAATTTCCCTGCCAAGCCTCGAGGAGAATCCCGAGTTGTTCCTCGAAACTAGGCAGGAGTCCTGACGTCGCTGAAGAAACACGTGTGTGGAAGGGCCATCCCCGTCGTAACTCGAGAATATACCCCAGGTTCCCGCCGCAACTCGAGAAAAATCATGAGACTTCCCCCTCGCCGCGAAATGAGGCCCGATTCCCCTGCACTGCATGCAGAGCAATTCCGTGTTGCACATCAAACAAGAAAGGAGCCTCGATTTCCTTGATGGCACTCCAGAGAAACCCCAAGAACACTGTTTCAAGGCTAGAGGGATCCTGAGGTCACTGTAGCAACACGAATGAGCTCCGTGAACCAAAAATCAACTCGAGATGAGAGGTTAGCCCCTGGCTTCGACTCCAGAGGAATACCACCTTACCACAAGCACCTCAAGAGGAGGCTTCTCTCAGCTCTAGGTATGTGAGAGGGACCCTGATTTTGCGGCCTCAAGTGGAATGGAAACCGCGATGCCCTGACTCGAAATAAGGCCGAATATCCCTGCAGTGACTTGAATACAGGCTCGTCTTGCATCTCCCAAGACGAAAGGATGTCTGAATCCCCTGTGGAGACCACAGAGAAAGACCTAGTTCCCCACCTCATCGCGTCCGGAGGCCTCACATCCTTTGAAAACTCCAGAGCTATGGGGAGATCAGTGCCTCCAAAGGAGACGATGCCTGACTCCTCGTGAAACTTGATAGGAGACCCAGGATTCCTGTGGCACGTGGAAAGTGACCCTTGGTCTCCCGCCTCAGCTGGAGAGGCGTCCCAATTGCCCTGCCAAGCCTCGAGGAGAATCCCGAGTTGTCCCTCGCAACTAGGCAGGAGTCCCGACGTCGCTGAAGAAACACGTGTGTGGAAGGGCCATCTCCGTCGTAACTCGAGAATATACCCCAGGTTCCCGCCGCAACTCGAGAAAAACCATGAGACTTCACTCTCGCCGTGAGATGAGGCCCGATTCCCCTGCACTGCGTGCAGAGCAATTCCGTGTTGCACATCACACATGAAAGGAGCCTTGATTTCCTTGATGGCACTCCAGAGAAACCCCAAGAACACTGTTTTAAGGCTAGAGGGATACTGAGGTCACTCTAGCAACATGAAAGAGCTCCGTGGACCAAAAATCAACTCGAGAAGAGAGGTTAGTCAATGGCTTCGACTCCAGAGGAATACCACCTAACCACAAGAACCTCTAGAGAAGGCTTCTCTCAGCTCTAGGTATGTGAGAGGGACCCTGAGTTTGCGGCCTCAAGCGGAATGGACACCGCGATGCCTTGACTCGAAATAAGGCCGGATATCCCTGCAGTGACTTGAATGCAGGCTCGTCTTGCATCTCCCAAGGCGAAAGGATGTCTGAATCCCCTGTGGAGACCACAGAGAAAGACCTAGTTCCCCACCTCATCGCGACCTGAGGCCTCACATCCTTTGAAAATTCCAGAGGTACACGGAGATCAGTGCCTCCAAAGGAGACGATGCGTGACTCCTGGTGAAACTTGATAGGAGTCCCAGGATTCCTGTGGCACATGGAAAGGGACACTTGGTCTCCCGCCTCAGCTGGAGAGGCTTCCCAATTGCCCTGCCAAGCCTCGAGGAGAATCCCGAGTTGTTCCTCGAAACTAGGCAGGAGTCCTGACGTCGCTGAAGAAACACGTGTGTGGAAGGGCCATCCCCGTCGTAACTCGAGAATATACCCCAGGTTCCCGCCGCAACTCGAGAAAAACCATGAGACTTCCCCCTCGCCGCGAAATGAGGCCCGATTCCCCTGCACTGCATGCAGAGCAATTCCGTGTTGCACATCAAACAAGAAAGGAGCCTCGATTTCCTTGATGGCACTCCAGAGAAACCCCAAGAACACTGTTTCAAGGCTAGAGGGATCCTGAGGTCACTGTAGCAACACGAATGAGCTCCGTGAACCAAAAATCAACTCGAGATGAGAGGTTAGCCCCTGTCTTCGACTCCAGAGGAATACCACCTTACCACAAGCACCTCAAGAGGAGGCTTCTCTCAGCTCTAGGTATGTGAGAGGGACCCTGAGTTTGCGGCCTCAAGTGGAATGGACACCGCGATGCCCTGACTCGAAATAAGGCCGAATATCCCTGCAGTGACTTGAATACAGGCTCGTCTTGCATCTCCCAAGACGAAAGGATGTCTGAATCCCCTGTGGAGACCACAGAGAAAGACCTAGTTCCCCACGTCATCGCGTCCGGAGGCCTCACATCCTTTGAAAACTCCAGAGCTATGGGGAGATCAGTGCCTCCAAAGGAGACGATGCCTGACTCCTCGTGAAACTTGATAGGAGTCCCAGGATTCCTGTGGCACGTGGAAAGGGACCCTTGGTCTCTCGCCTCAGCTTTAGAGGCTTCCCAATTGCCCTGCCAAGCCTCGAGGAGAACCCCGAGTTGTCCCTCGCAACTAGGCAGGAGTCCTGATGTCGCTGAACAAACACGTGTGTGGAAGGGCCATCCCCGTCGTAACTCGAGAATATTGCCCAGGTTCCCGCCGCAACTCGAGAAAAACCATGAGACTTCCCCCTCGCCGTGAGATGAGGCCCGATTCCCCTGCACTGCATGCAGAGCAATTCCGTGTTGCACATCACACATGAAAGGAGCCTTGATTTCCTTGATGGCACTCCAGAGAAACCCCTAGAACACTGTTTCAAGGCTAGAGGGATCCTGAGGTCACTGTAGCAACACGAAAGAGCTCCGTGGACCAAAAATCAACTCGAGATGAGAGGTTAGTCCCTGGCTTCGACTCCAGAGGAATACCACCTTACCACAAGCACCTCAAGAGGAGGCTTCTCTCAGCTCTAGCTATGTGAGAGAGACCCTGAGTTTGCGGCCTCAAGTGTAATGGACACCGCGATGCCCTGACTCGAAATAAGGCCGGATATCCCTGCAGTGACTTGAATGCAGGCTCGTCTTGCATCTCCCAAGACGAAAGGATGTGTGAATCCCCTGTGGAGACCACAAAGAAAGACCTAGTTCCCCACCTCATGGCGACCGGAGGCCTCACATCCCTTGAAAACTCCAGAGGTACGCGGAGATCAGTGCCTCCAAAGGAGACGATGCCTGACTCCTCGTGAAACTTGATAGGAGTCCCAGGATTCCTGTGGCACGTGGAAAGGGACCCATGGTCTCACGCCTCAGCTGGAGAGGCGTCCCAATTGCCCTGCCAAGCCTCGAGGAGAATCCCCAGTTGTCCCTCGCAACTAGGCAGGAGTCCTGACGTCGCTGAAGAAACACGTGGGTGGAAGGGCCATCCCCGTCGTAACTCGAGAAGATACCCCAGGTTCCCGCCGCAACTGGAGAAAAACCATGAGACTTCCCCCTCGCCGCGATATGAGGCCCGATTCCCCTGCACTGCGTGCAGAGCAATTCCGTGTTGCACATCACACATGAAAGGAGCTTTGATTTCCTTGACGGCACTACAGAGAAACCCCAAGAACACTGTTTCAAGGCTAGAGGGATCCTGAGGTCACTGTAGCAACACGAAAGAGCTCCGTGGACCAAAAATCACCTCGAGAAGAGAGGTTAGTCCCTGGCTTTGACTCCAGAGGAATACCACCTTACCACAAGCACCTCAAGAGGAGGCTTCTCTCAGCTCTAGGTATGTGAGAGGGACCCTGAGTTTGCGGCCTCAAGTGGAATGGACACCGCGATGCCCTGACGCGAAATAAGGCCGAATATCCCTGCAGTGACTTGAATGCAGGCTCGTCTTGCATCTCCCAAGACGAAAGGATGTGTGAATCCCCTGTGGAGACCACAGAGAAAGACCTAGTTCCCCACCTCATCTCGACCGGAGGCCTCACATCCCTTGAAAACTCCAGAGGTACGCGGAGATCAGTGCCTCCAAAGGAGACGATGCCTGACTCCTCGTGAAACTTGGTAGGAGTCCCAGGATTCCTGTGGCACGTGGAAAGGGACCCTTGGTCTCCCGCCTCAGCTGGAGAGGCATCCCAATTTCCCTGCCAAGCCTCGAGGAGAATCCCGAGTTGTCCCTCGCAACTAGGCAGGAGTCCTGCCGTCGCTGAACTAACACGTGTGTGGAAGGGCCATCCCCGTCGTAACTCGAGAATATACCCCAGGTTCCCGCCGCAACTCGAGAAAAACCATGAGACTTCCCCCTCGCCGCGAGATGAGGCCCGATTCCCCTGCACTGCGTGCAGAGCAATTCCGTGTTGCACATCACACATGAAAGGAGCCTTGATTTCCTTGATGGCACTCCAGAGAAACCCCAAGAACACTGTTTCAAGGCTAGAGGGATACTGAGGTCACTGTAGCAACACGAAAGAGCTCCGTGGACCAAAAATCAACTAGAGATGAGAGGTTAGTCAATGGCTTCGACTCCAGAGGAATACCACCTTACCACAAGCACCTCAAGAGGAGGCTTCTCTCAGCTCTAGGTATGTGAGAGGGACCCTGAGTTTGCGGCCTCAAGTGGAATGGACACCGCGATGCCCTGACTCGAAAAAAGGCCGGATATCCCTGCAGTGACTTGAATGCAGGCTCGTCTTGCATCTCCCAAGACGAAAGGATGTCTGAATCCCCTGTGGAGACCACAGAGAAAGACCTAGTTGCCCACCTCTTCGCGACCGGAGGCCTCACATCCTTTGAAAACTCCAGAGGTACGTGGAGATGAGTGCCTCCAAAGGAGACGATGCGTGACTCCTCGTGAAACTTGATAGGAGTCCCAGAATTCCTGTGGCACGTGGAAAGGGACCCTTGCTCTCCTGCCTCAGCTGGAGAGGCGTCCCAATTGCCCTGCCAAGCCTCGAGGAGAATCCCGAGTTGTCCCTCGCAACTAGGCAGGAGTCCTGACGGCGTTGAAGAAACACGTGGGTGGAAGGGCCATCCCGGTCGTAACTCGAGAATATACCCCAGGTTCCCGCCGCAACTCGAGAAAAACCATGTGACTTCCCCCTCGCCGCGAAATGAGGCCCGATTCCCCTGCACTGCATGCAGAGCAATTCCGTGTTGCACATCAAACAAGAAGGAGCCTCGATTTCCTTGATGGCACTCCAGAGAAACCCCAAGAACACTGTTTCAAGGCTAGAGGGATCCTGAGGTCACTGTAGCAACACGAAAGAGCTCCGTGGACCAAAAATCAACTCGAGATGAGAGGTTAGTCCCTGGCTTCGACTCCAGAGGAATACCACCTTACCACAAGCACCTCAAGAGGAGGCTTCTCTCAGCTCTAGGTATGTGAGAGGGACCCTGATTTTGCGGCCTCAAGTGGAATGTAACCGCGATGCCCTGACTCGAAATAAGGCCGAATATCCCTGCAGTGACTTGAACACAGGCTCGTCTTGCATCTCCCAAGACGAAAGGATGTCTGAATCCCCTGTGGAGACCACAGAGAAAGACCTAGTTCCCCACCTCATCGCATCCGGAGGCCTCACATCCTGTGAAAACTCCAGATCTATGGGGAGATCAGTGCCTCCAAAGGAGACCATGCCTGACTCCTCGTGAAACTTGATAGGAGTCCCAGGATTCCTGTGGCACGTGGAAAGGGACCCTTGGTCTCCCGCCTCAGCTGGAGAGGCCTCCCAATTGCCCTGCCAAGCCTCGAGGAGAACCCCGAGTTGTCCCTCACAACTAGGCAGGAGTCCTGACGTCGCTGAAGAAACACGTGTGTGGAAGGGCCATCCCCGTCGTAACTCGAGAATATACCCCAGGTTCCCGCCGCAACTCGAGAAAAACCACGAGACTTCCCTCTCGCCGCGAGATGAGGCCCGATTCCCCTGCACTGCGTGCAGAGCAATTTCGTGTTGCACATGACACATGAAAGGAGCCTTGATTTCCTTGATGGCACTCCAGAGAAACCCCAAGAACACTGTTTCAAGGCTAGAGGGATCCTGAGGTCACTCTAGCAACACGAAAGAGCTCCGTGGACCAAAAATCAACTCGAGAAGAGAGGTTAGTCAATGGCTTCGACTCCAGAGGAATACCACCTAACCACAAGAACCTCTAGAGAAGGCTTCTCTCAGCTCTAGGTATGTGAGAGGGACCCTCAGTTTGCGGCCTCAAGTGGAATGGACACCGCGATGCCCTGACTCGAAATAAGGCTGGATATTCCTGCAGTGACTTGAATGCAGGCTCGTCTTGCATCTCCCAAGGCGAAAGGATGTCTGAATCCCCTGTGGAGACCACAGAGAAAGACCTAGTTCCCCACCTCATCGCGACCTGAGGCCTCACATCCTTTGAAAACTCCAGAGGTACACGGAGATCAGTGCCTCCAAAGGAGACGATGCCTGACTCCTCGTGAAACTTGATAGGAGTCCCAGGATTCCTGTGGCACGTGGAAAGGGACCCTTGGTCTCCCGCCTCAGCTTTAGAGGCCTCCCAATTGCCCTGCCAAGCCTCGAGGAGAACCCCGAGTTGTCCCTCGCAACTAGGCAGGAGTCCTGACGTCGCTGAACAAACACGTGTGTGGAAGGGCCATCCCCGTCGTAACTCGAGAATATTCCCCAGGTTCCCGCCGCAACTCGAGAAAAACCATGAGACTTCCCCCTCGCCGCGATATGAGGCCCGATTCCCCTGCACTGCGTGCAGAGCAATTCCGTGTTGCACATCACACATGAAAGGAGCCTTGATTTCCTTGATGGCACTCCAGAGAAACCCCAAGAACACTGTTTCAAGGCTAGAGGGATCCTGAGGTCACTGTAGCAACACGAAAGAGCTCCGTGGACCAACAATCAACTCGAGATGAGAGGTTAGTCCCTGGCTTCAACTCCAGAGGAATACCACCTTACCACAAGCACCTCAAGAGGAGGCTTCTCTCAGCTCTAGGTTTGTGAGAGGGACCCTGAGTTTGTGGCCTCAAGTGGAATGGACACCGCGATGCCCTGACTCGAAATAAGTCCGGATATCCCTGCAGTGACTTGAATGCAGGCTCGTCTTGCATCTCCCAAGACGAAAGGATGTCTGAATCCCCTGTGGAGACCACAGAGAAAGACCTAGTTCCCCAACTCATGGCGACCGGAGGCCTCATATCCTTTGAAAACGCCAGAGGTACGCGGAGATCAGTGCCTCCAAAGGAGACGATGCCTGACTCCTCGTGAAACTTGATAGGATTCCCAGGATTCCTGTGGCACGTGGAAAGGGACCCTTGGTCTCCCGCCTCAGCTTGAGAGGCGTCCCAATTGTCCTGCCAAGCCTCGAGGAGAATCCCGAGTTATCCCTCGCAACTAGGCAGGAGTTCTGACGTCGCTGAAGAAACACGTGTGTGGAAGGGCCATCCCCGTCGTAACTCGAGAATATACCCCAGGTTCCCGCCGCAACTCGAGAAAAACCATGAGACTTCCCCCTCGCCGCGAGATGAGGCCCGATTCACCTGCACTGCGTGCAGAGCAATTCCGTGTTGCACATCACACAGGAAAGGAGCCTTGATTTCCTTGATGGCACTCCAGAGAAAACCCAAGAACACTGTTTCCAGGCTAGAGGGATTCTGAGGTCACTGTATCAACACGAAAGAGCTCCGTGGACCAAAAATCAACTCGAGATGAGAGGTAAGTCCCTGGCTTCCACTCCAGAGGAATACCACCTTACCACAAGCACCTCAAGAGGAGGCTTCTCTCAGCTCTAGCTATGTGAGAGGGACCCTGAGTATGCGGCCTCAAGTGGAATGGACACCGCGATGCCCTGACTCGAAATAAGGCCGGATATCCCTGCAGTGACTTGAATGCAGGCTCATCTTGCATCTCCCAAGACGAAAGGATGTCTGAATCCCCTGTGGAGACCACAGAGGAAGACCTAGTTCCCCACCTCATCGCGACCTGAGGCCTCACATCCTTTGAAAACTCCAGAGGTACGCGGAGATCAGTGCCTCCAAAGGAGACGATGCCTGACTCCTCGTGAAACTTGATAGGAGTCCCAGGATTCCTGTGGCACGTGGAAAGGGACTCGAGGTCTCCCGCCTCAGCTGGAGAGGCGTCCCAATTGCCCAGCCAAGCCTCCAGGAGAATCCCGAGTTGTCCCTCGCAACTAGGCAGGAGTCCTGACGTCGCTGAACAAACACTTGTGTGGAAGGGCCAAACCCTCGTAACTCGAGAATATTCCCCAAGTTCCCTCCGCAACTCGAGAAAAACCATGAGACTTCCCCCTCGCCGCGAGATGAGGCCCGATTCCCCTGCACTGCATGCAGAGCAATTCCGTGTTGCACATCACACATGAAGGAGCCTTGATTTCCTTGATGGCACTCCAGAGAAACCCCAAGAACACTGTTTCAAGGCTAGAGGGATCCTGAGGTCACTGTAGCAACACGAAAGAGCTCCGTGGACCAAAAATCAACTCGAGATGAGAGGTTAGTCCCTGGCTTCGACTTCAGAGGAATACCACCTTACCACAAGCACCTCAAGAGGAGGCTTCTCTCAGCTCTAGCTATGTGAGAGGGACCCTGAGTTTGCGGCCTCAAGTGGAATGGAGACCGCGATGCCCTGACTCGAAATAAGGCCGGATATCCCTGCAGTGACTTGAATGCAGGCTCGTCTTGCATCTCCCAAGATGAAAGGATGTCTGAATCCCCTGTGGAGACCACAGAGAAAGAACAAGTTCCCCACCTCATCGCGACCGGAGGCTTCACATCCTTTGAAAACTCCAGAGGTATGCGGAGATCAGTGCCTCCAAAGGAGACGATGTCTGACTCCTCGTGAAACTTGATAGGAGTTTCAGGATTCCTGTGGCACGTGGAAAGGGACCCTTGGTCTCCCGCCTCAGCTGGAGAGGCGTCCCAATTGCCCTGCCAAGCCTCGAGGAGAATCCCGAGTTGTCCCTCGCAACTAGGCAGGAGTCCTGACGTCGCTGAACAAACACGTGGGTGAAAGGGCCATCCCCGTCTTAACTCGAGAATATACCCCAGGTTCCCGCCGCAACTCGAGAAAAACCATGAGACTTCCCCCTCGCCGCGATATGAGGCCCGATTCCCCTGCACTGCGTGCAGAGCAATTCCGTGTTGCACATCACACATGAAAGGAGCCTTGATTTCCTTGATGGCACTCAAGAGAAACCCCAAGAACACTGTTTCAAGGCTAGAGGGATCCTGAGGTCACTGTAGCAACACGAAAGAGCTCCGTGGACCAACAATCAACTCGAGATGAGAGGTTAGTCCCTGGCTTCGACTCCAGAGGAATACCACCTTACCACAAGCACCTCAAGAGGTGGCTTATCTCAGCTCTAGGTATGTGAGAGGGACCCTGAGTTTGCGGCCTCAAGTGGAATGGACACCGCGATGCCCTGACTCGAAATAAGGCCGGATATCCCTGCAGTGACTTGAATGCAGGTTCGTCTTGCATCTCCCAAGATGAAAGGATGTCTGAATCCCCTGTGGAGACCACAGAGAAAGAACTAGATCCCCACCTCATCGCGACCGGAGGCTTCACATCCTTTGAAAACTCCAGAGGTACACGGAGATCAGTGCCTCCAAAGGAGACGATGCCTGACTCCTGGTGATACTTGATAGGAGTCCCAGGATTCCTGTGGCACGTGGAAAGGGACCCTTGGTCTCCCGCCTCAGCTGGAGAGGCGTCCCAATTGCCCTGCCAAGCCTCGAGGAGAATCCCGAGTTGTCCCTCGCAACTAGGCAGGAGTCCTGACGTCGCTGAACAAACACGTGTGTGGAAGGGCCATCCCCGTCGTAACTCGAGAATATTCCCCAGGTTCCCGCCGCAACTCGAGAAAAACCATGAGACTTCCCCCTCGCCGAAAAATGAGGCCCGATTCCCCTGCACTGCATGCAAAGCAATTCCGTGTTGCACATCAAACATGAAAGTAGCCTTGATTTACTTGATGGCACTCCAGAGAAACCCCAAGAACACTGTTTCAAGGTAGAGGGATCCTGAGGTCACTGTAGCAACACGAAAGAGCTCCGTGGACCAAAAATCAACTCGAGATGAGAGGTTAGTCCCTGGCTTCGACTCCAGAGGAATACCACCTTACCACAAGCACCTCAAGAGGAGGCTTCTCTCAGCTCTAGGTATGAGAGAGGGACCCTGATTTTGCGGCCTCAAGTGGAATGGACACTGCGATGCCCTGACGCGAAATAAGGCCGGATATCCCTGCAGTGACTTGAATGCAGGCTCGGCTTGCATCTCCCAAGATGAAAGGTTGTCTGAATCCCCTGTGGAGACCACAGAGAAAGACCTAGTTCCCCACCTCATCGCGACCGGAGGCCTCACATCCTTTGAAAACTCCAAAGGTACGCGGAGATCAGTGCCTCCAAAGGAGACGATGCCTGACTCCTCGTGAAACTTGATAGGATTCCCAGGATTCCTGTGGCACGTGGAAAGGGACCCTTGGTATCCCGCCTCAGCTGAAGAGGCGTCCCAATTGCCCTGCCAAGCCTCGAGGAGAATCCCGAGTTGTCCCTCGCAACTAGGCAGGAGTCCTGACGTCGCTGAACAAACACGTGTGTGGAAGGGCCATCCCCGTCGTAACTCGAGAATATTCCCCAGGTTCCCGCCGCAACTCGAGAAAAACCATGAGACTTCCCCCTCGCCGCGAGATGAGGCCCGATTCCCCTGCACTGCGTGCAGAGCAATTCCGTGTTGCACATCACACATGAAAGGAGCCTTGATTTCCTTGATGGCACTCCAGAGAAACCCCAGAACACTGTTTCAAGGCTACAGAGATCCTGAGGTCACTGTAGCAACACGAAAGAGCTCCGTGGACCAAAAATCAACTCGAGATGAGAGGTTAGTCCCTGGCTTCGACTCCAGAGGAATACCACCTTACCACAAGCACCTCAAGAGGAGGCTTCCCTCAGCTCTAGGTTTGTGAGAGGGACCCTGATTTTGCGTCCTCAAGTGGAATGGACACCGCGATGCCCTGACTCGAAATAAGGCCGGATATCCCTGCAGTGACTTGAATGCAGGCTTGTCTTGCATCTCCCAAGATGAAAGGATGACTGAATCCCTTGTGGAGACCACAGAGAAAGAACTAGTTCCCCACCTCATGCGACCGGAGGCCTCACATTTTTTGAAAACTCCAGAGGTACGCGGAGATCAGTGCCTCCAAAGGAGACGATGCCTGGCTCCTCGTGATACTTGATAGGAGACCCAGGATTCCTGTGGCTCGTGGAAAGGGACACTTGGTCTCCCGCCTCAGCTTGAGAGGCGTCCTAATTGCCCTGCCAAGCCTCGAGGAGAATCCCGAGTTATCCCTCGCAACTAGGCAGGAGTTCTGACGTCGCTGAACAAACATATGGTTGGAAGGGCCATCCCCGTCGTAACTCGAGAATATACCCCAGGTTCCCGCCGCAACTCGACAAAAACCATGAGACTTCCCCCTCGCCGCGAGATGAGGCCCGATTCCCCTGCACTGCGTGCAGAGCAATTCCGTGTTGCACATCACACATGAAAGGAGCCTTGATTTCCTTGATGGCACTCCAGAGAAACACCAAGATCACTGTTTCAAGTCTAGAGGGATCCTGAGGTCACTGTAGCAACACGAAAGAGCTCCGTGGAACCAAAAATCAACTCGAGATGAGAGGTTAGTCCCTGGCTTCGACTCCAGAGTAATACCACCTTACCACAAGCACCTCAAGAGGAGGCTTCTCTCAGCTCTAGGTATGTGAGAGGGACCCTGAGTTTGCGGCCTCAAGTGGAATGGACACTGCGATGCCCTGACTCGAAATAAGGCCGGATATCCCTGCAGTGACTTGAATGCAGGCTCGTCTTGCATCTGCCAAGACGAAAGGATGTCTGAATCCCCTGTGGAGACCACAGAGAAAGACCTAGTTCCCCACCTCATCGCGACCGGAGGCCTCACATCCTTTGAAAACTCCAGAGGTACGCGGAGATTAGTGCCTCCAATGGAGACGATGCCTGACTCCTCGTGAAACTTGATAGGAGTCCCAAGATTCCTGTGGCATGTGGAAAGGGACCCTTGGTCTACCGCCTCAGCTGGAGAGGCGTCCCAAATGCCCTGCCAAGCCCCCAGGAGAATCCCGAGTTGTCCCTAGCAACTAGGCAGGAGTCCTGACGTCGCTGAACAAACACGTGGGTGGAAGGGCCATCCCCGTCGTAACTCGAGAATATACCCCAGGTTCCCGCTGCAACTCAAGAAAAACCATGAGACTTCCCCCTCGCCGCGAGATGAGGCCCGATTCCCCTGCACTGCGTGCACAGCAATTCCGTGTTGCACATCACACATGAAAGGAGCCTTGATTTCCTTGATGGCACTCCAGAGAAACCCCAAGAACACTGTTTCAAGGCTAGAGGGATCCTGAGGTCACTGTAGCAACAAGAAAGAGCTCCGTGGACCAAAAATCAACTCGAGATGAGAGGTTAGTCCCTGGATTCGAATCCAGAGGAATACCACCTTACCACAAGCACCTCAAGAGGAGGCTTCTCTCAGCTCTAGATATGTGAGAGGGACCCTGAGTTTGCGGCCTCAAGTGGAATGGACACCGCGATGCCCTGACTCGAAATAAGGCCGGATATCCCTGCAGTGACTTAAATGCAGGCTCGTTTTGCATCTCCCAAGACGAAAGGATGTCTGAATCCCCTGTGGAGACCACAGAGAAAGACATAGTTCCCCACTTCATCGCGTCCGGAGGGCTCACATCCTTTGAAAACTCCAGAGGAACGCGGAGATAAGTGCCTCCAAAGGAGACGATGCCTGACTCCTCGTGAAACTTGATATGAGTCCCAAGATTCCTGTGGCACGTGGAAAGGACACTTGGTCTCCCGCCTCAGCTGGAGAGGCGTCCCAATTGCCCTGCCAAGCCTCGAGGAGAATCCCGAGTTGTCCCTCGAAACTAGGCAGGAGTACTGACGTCGCTGAACAAGCACGTGTGTGTAAGGGCCATCTCCGTCGTAACTCGAGAATATACCCCAGGTTCCCGCCGCAACTCGAGAAAAACCATGAGACTTCACCCTCGCCACAAGATGAGGCCCGATTATCCTGCACTGCGTGCAGAGCAATTCCGTGTTGCACATCACACATGAAAGGAGCCTTGATTTCCTTGATGGCACTCCAGAGAAACCCCTAGAACACGGTTTCAAGGCTAGAGGGATCCTGAGGTCACTGTAGCAACACGAAAGAGCTCCGTGGACCAAAAATCAACTCGAGATGAGAGGTTAGTCCCTGGCTTCGACTCCAGAGGAATACCATCTTACCACAAGCACCTCAAGAGGAGGCGTCTCTCAGCTCTAGCTATGTGAGAGGGACCCTGAGTTTGCGGCCTCAAGTGGAATGGACACCGCGATGCCCTGACTCGAAATAATGCCGAATATCCCTGCAGTGACTTGAATGCAGGCTCGTCTTGCATCTCCCAAGACGAAAGGATATCTGAAACCCCTGTGGAGACCACAGAGAAAACCTACTTCCCCACCTCATCGCGACCGGAGGCCTCACATCCTTTGAAAACTCCAGAGGGACGCGGAGATCAGTGCCTCCAAAGGAGACGATGCCTGACTCCTCGTGAAACTTGATAGGAGTCCCAGCATTCCTGTGGCACGTGGAAAGGGACCCTTGGTCTCCCGTCTCAACTGGAGAGACATCCCAATTGCCCTGCCAAGCCTCGAGGAGAATCCCGACTTGTCCATCGCAACTAGGCAGGAGTCTTGACGTCGATGAACAAACACGTGTGTGGAAGGGCCATCCCCGTCTTAACTCGAGAATATACCCCAGGTACCCGAAGCAACTCGAGAAAAAGCATGAGACTTCCCCCTCGCAGCAAAATGAGGCCCGATTTCCCTGCACTGCGTGCAGAGCAATTCCGTGTTGCACATCACACATGAAAGGAGCCTTGATTTCCTTGATGGCACTCCAGAGAAACCCCAAGAACACTGTTTCAAGGCTAGAGGGATCCTGAGGTCACTGTAGCCACACGAAAGAGCTCCGTGGACCAAAAATCAACTCGAGATGAGAGGTTAGTCCCTGGCTTCGACTCCAGAGGAATACCACCTTACCACAAGCACCTCAAGAGGAGGCTTATCTCAGCTCTAGGTATGTGAGAGGGACCCTGAGTTTGCGGCCTCAAGTGGAATGGAGACCGCGATGCCCTGACTCGAAATAAAGCCGAATATCCCTGCTGGGACTTGAATGCAGGCTCGTCTTCAATCTCCCAAGACGAAAGGATGTCTGAGTCCCCTGTGCAGACGACAAGGAAACCTACTTCCCCACCTCAACGCGACCGGAGGCCTCACATCCTTTGAAAACTCCAGAGGTACGCGGAGATCAGTGCCTCCAAAGGAGACGATGCCTGACTCCTTGTGAAACTTGATAGGAGTCCCAGGATTCCTGTGGCACATGGAAAGGGACCCTTGGTCTCCCGCCTCAGCTGGAGAGGCGTCCCAATTGCCCTGCCAAACCTCGAGGAGATTCCCGAGTTGTCCCTCGCAACTAGGCAGGAGTCCTGACGTCGCTGAAGAAACACGTGTGTGGAAGGGCCATCCCCGTCGTAACTCGAGAATATACCCCAGGTTCCCGCCGCAACTCGAGAAAAACCATGAGACTACCCCCTCGCCGCGAGATGAGGCCCGATTCCCCTGCACTGCGTGCAGAGCAATTCCGTGTTGCACATCACACATGAAAGGAGCCTTGATTTCCTTGATGGCACTCCAGAGAAACCCCAAGAACACTTTTTCAAGGCTAGAGGGATCCTGAGGTCACTGTAGCAACAAGAAAGAATTCCGTGGACCAAAAATCAACTCGAGATGAGAGGTTAGTCCCTGGCTTCGACTCCAGAGGCATACCACCTTACCACAAGCACCTCAAGAGGAGGCTTCTCTCAGCTCTAGATATGTGAGAGGGACCCTGAGTTTGCGGCCTCAAGTGGAATGGACACCGCGATGCCCTGACTCGAAATAAGGCCGGATATCCCTGCAGTGACTTGAATGCAGGCTCGTCTTTCATCTCCCAAACGAAAGGATATCTGAAACCCCTGTGGAGACCACAGAGAAAGACCTAGTTCCCCACCTCATCGCGACCGGAGGCCTCACATCCTTTGAAAACTCCAGAGGTACGCAGAGATCAGTGCCTCCAAAGGAGACAATGCCTGACTCCTCGTGAAACTTGATAGGAGTCCCAGGATTCCTGTGGCACGTGGAAAGAGACCCTTGGTCTCCCGCCTCAGCTGGAGAGGCGTCCCAATTGCCCTGCCAAGCCTCGAGGAGTATCCTGAGTTGTCCCTCGCAACTAGGAAGGACTTCTGACATCGCTGAAGAGACACGTGTGTGGAAGGGCCATGCCCGTCGTAAGTCGAGAATATACCCCAGGTTCCCGCCGCAAGTCGAGAAAAAGCATGAGACTTCCCCCTCGCCGCGAGATGAGGCCCGATTCCCCTGCACTGCGTGCAGAGCAATTCCGTGTTGCACATCACACATGAAAGGAGCCTTGATTTCCTTGATGGCACTCCAGAGAAACCCCAAGAACACTGTTTCAAGGCTAGAGGGATCCTGAGGTCATTGTAGCAACAGGAAAGAGCTCCGTGGACCAAAAATCAACTCGAGATGAGAGGTTAGTCCCTGGCTTCGACTCCAGAGTTATACCACCTTACCACAAGCACCTCAAGAGGAGGCTTCTCTCAGCTCTAGGTATGTCAGAGGGACCCTGAGTTTGCGGCCTCAAGTGGAATGGACACCGCGATGCCCTGACTCGAAATAAGGCCGGATATCCCTGCAGTGACTTGAATGCAGGCTCGTCTTGCATCTCCGAAGATGAAAGGATGTCTGAATCCCCTGTGGAGACAACAGAGAAAGACCTAGTTCCCCATCTAATCGCGACCGGAGGCCTCACATCCTTTGAAAACTCCAGAGGTACGCGGAGATCAGTGCCTCCAAAGGAGACGATGCCTGACTCCTAGTGAAAATTCTTAAGAATCCCAGGATTCCTGTGGCACGTGGAAAGGGACCCTTGGTCTCCCGCCTCAGCTGGAGAGGCGTCCCAATTGCCCTGCCAAGCCTCGAGGAGAATCCCGAGTTGTCCCTCGCAACTAGGTAGGAGTCCTGCTGTCGCTGAACAAACACGTGGGTGGAAGGGCCATCCCCGTCGTAACTCGAGAATATACCCCAGGTTCCCGCTGCAACTCGAGAAAAACCATGAGACTTCCCCCTCGCCGCGAGATGAGGCCCGATTCCCATGCACTGCATGCAGAGCAATTCCGTGTTGCACATCACACATGAAAGGAGCCTTGATTTCCTTGATGGCACTCTAGAAAAACCCCAAGAACACTGTTTCAAGGCTAGAGGGATCCTGAGGTCACTGGAGCCATACAAAAGAGCTCCGAGGACGAAAAATCAACTCGAGATGAGAGGTTAGTCCCTGGCTTCGACTCCAGAAGAATATCACCTTACCAGAAGCACCTCAAGAGAAGGCTTCTCTCAGCTCTAGGTATGTAAGAAGGACCCTGATTTGCGGCCTCAAGTGGAATGGACACCGCGATGCCCTGACTCGAAATAAGGCCGGATATCCCTGCAGTGACTTGAATGCAGGCTCGTCTTGCATCTCCCAAGACGAAAGGATGTCTGAATCCCCTATGTTTACCACAGAAAAAGAACTAGTTCCCCACCTCATCGTGACCGGAGGCCTCACATCCTTTGAAAACTTCGGAGGTACGCGGAGATCAGTGCCTCCAAAGGAGACGATGCCTGACTTCTCGTGAAACTTGATAGGAGTCCCAGGATTCCTGTGTCACGTGGAAAGGGACACTTGGTCTCCCGCCTCAGCTGGAGAGGCGTCCCAATTGCCCTGCCAAGCCTCGAGGATAATCCCGAGTTATCCCTCGCAACTAGGAAGGAGTCCTGACGTCGCTGAACAAACACGTGTGTGGAAGGGCCATCCCCGTCGTAACTCGAGAATATACCCCAGGTTCCCGCCGCAACTCGAGAAAAACCACGAGACTTCCCCCTCGTCGCGAGATGAGGCCCGATTCCCCTGCACTGCGTGTAGATCAATTCCGTGTTGCACATCACACATGAAAGGAGCCTTGATTTCCTTGATGGCACTCCAGAGAAACACCAAGAACACTGTTTCAAGGCTAGAGGCATCCTGAGGTCACTGTAGCAGCAGGAAAGAACTCCGTGGACCAAAAATCAACTCGAGATGAGAGGTTAGTCCCTGGTTTCGACTCCAGAGGAATACCACCTTACCACAAGCACCTCAAGAGGAGGCTTCTCTCAGCTCTAGCTATGTGAGAGGGACCCTGAGTTTGCGGCCTCAAGTGGAATGGACACCGCGATGCCCTGACTCGAAATAAGGCCGGTTATCCCTGCAGTGACTTGAATGCAGGCTCGTCTTGCATCTCCCAAGATGAAAGGATGTCTGAATCCCCTGTGGAGACCACAGAGAAAGACCTAGTTCCCCACCTCATCGCGACCGGAGGCCTCACATCCTTTGAAAACTCCAGAGGTACGTGGAGATCAGTGCCTCCAAAGGAGACGATGCCTGACTCCTCGTGAAACTTGATAGGAGTTCCAGGATTCCTGTGGCCCGTGGAAAGGGACCCTTGGTCTCCCGCCTCAGCTAGAGAGGCGTCCCAATTGCCCTGCCAAGCCTCGAGGAGAATCCCGAGTTGTCCCTCGCAACTAGGCAGGAGTCCTGACGTCGCTGAACAAACACGTGGGTTTAAGGGCCATTCCCGTTGTAACTCGAGAATATACCCCAGGTTCCCGCCGCAACTCGAGAAAAACCCTGAGACTTCCCCCTCACCGCGAGATGAGGCCCGATTTCCCTGCACTGCGTGCAGAGCAATTCCGTGTTGCACATCACACATGAAAGGAGCCTTGATTTCCTTGATGGCACTCCAGAGAAACCCCAAGAACACTGTTTCAAGGCTAGAGGGATCCTGAGGTCACTGTAGCAACACGAAAGAGCTCCGTGGACCAAAAATCAACTCGAGATGAGAGGTTAGTCCCTGGCTTCGACTCCAGAGGAATACCACCTTACCACAAGCACCTCAAGAGGAGGGTTCTCTCAGCTCTAGGTATGTGAGAGGGACCCTGAGTTTGCGGCCTTAAGTGAAATGGACACCACGATGCCATGACTCGAAATAAGGCCGGATATCCCTGCAGTGACTTGAATGCAGGCTCGTGTTGAACCTCCCAAGACGAAAGGATGTCTGAATCCCCTGTGGAGACCACAGAGAAAGACCTAGTTCCCCACCTCATCTCGACCGGAGGCCTCACATCCTTTGAAAACTCCAGAGGTAAGCGGAGATCTGTGCCTCCAAAGGAGACGATGCCTGACTCCTCGTGAAACTTGATAGGAGTCCCAGGATTCCTGTGGCACGTGGAAAGGGACCCTTGGTCTCCCGCCTCAGATGGAGAGTCGTCCCAATTGCCCTGCTAAGCCTCGAGGAGAATCTCGAGTTGTCCCTCGCAACTAGGCATGAGTCCTGACGTCGCTGAACAAACACGTGTGTGGAAGGGCCATTCCCGTCGTAACTCGAGAATATACCCCAGGTTCCCGCCGCAACTCGAGAAAAACCACGAGACTTCCCTCTCGCCGCGAGATGAGGCCCGATTCCCCTGCACTGCATGCAGATCAATTCCGTGTTGCACATCACACATGAAAGGAGCCTTGATTTCCTTGATGGCACTCCAGGGAAACACCAAGAACACTGTTTCAAGGCTAGAGGCATCCTGAGGTCACTGTAGCAGCAGGAAAGAACTCCGTGGACCAAAAATCAACTCGAGATGAGAGGTTACTCCCTGGCTTCGACTCCAGAGGAATACCACCTTACCACAAGCACCTAAAGAGGAGGCTTCTCTCAGCTCTAGCTATGTGAGAGGGACCCTGAGTTTGCGGCCTCAAGTGGAATGGACACCGCGATGCCCTGACTCGAAATAAGGCCGGTTATCCCTGCAGTGACTTGAATGCAGGCTCGTCTTACATCTCCCAAGATGAAAGGATGTCTGAATCCCCTGTGGAGACCACAGAGAAAGACCTAGTTCCCCACCTAATCGCGACCGGAGGCCTCACATCCTTTGAAAACTCCAGAGGTACGCGGAGATCAGTGCCTCCAAAGGAGACGATGCCTGACTCCTCGTGAAACTTGATAGGAGTCCCAGGATTCCTGTGGCACGTGGAAAGGGACACTTGGTCTCCCGCCTCAGCTGGAGAGGCGTCCCAATTGCCCTGCCAAGCCTCGAGGAGAATCCCGAGTTGTCCCTCGCAACTAGGCAGGAGTCCTGACGTCGCTGAACAAACACGTGGGTGGAAGGGCCATTCCCGTCGTAACTCGAGAATATACACCAGGTTCCCGCCGCAACTCGAGAAAAACCCTGAGACTTCCCCCTCACCGCGAGATGAGGCCCTATTTCCCTGCACTGCGTGCAGAGCAATTCCGTGTTGCACATCACACATGAAAGGAGCCTTGATTTCCTTGATGGCACTCCAGAGAAACCCCAAGAACACTGTTTCAAGGCTAGAGGGATCCTGAGGTCACTGTAGCAACACGAAAGAGCTCCGTGGACCAAAAATCAACTCGAGATGAGAGGTTAGTCCCTGGCTTCGACTCCAGAGGAATACCACCTTACCACAAGCACCTCAAGAGGAGGGTTCTCTCAGCTCTAGCTATGTGAGAGGGACCCTGAGTTTGCGGCCTCAAGGGAAATGGAAACCGCAATGCCATGACTCGAAATAAGGCCGGATATCCCTGTAGTGACTTGAATGCAGGCTCGTGTTGAATCTCCCAAGACGAAAGGATGTCTGAATCCCCTGTGAAGACCACAGAGAAAGACCTAGTTCCCCACCTCATCGCGACCGGAGGCCTCACATCCTTTGAAAACTCCAGAGGTACGCGGAGATCAGTGCCTCCAAAGGAGACGATGCCTGACTCCTCGTGAAACTTGATAGGAGTCCCAGGATGCCTTTGGCACGTGGAAAGGGACACTTGGTCTCCCGCCTCAGCTGGAGAGGCGTCCCAATTGCCCTGCGAAGCCTCGAGGAGAATCCCGAGTGGTCCCTCGCAACTAGGCAGGAGTCCTGACGTCGCTGAACAAACACGTGTGTGGAAGGGCCATTCCCGTCGTAACTCGAGAATATACACCAGGTTCCCGCCGCAACTCGAGAAAAACCCTGAAACTTCCCCCTCACCGCGAGATGAGGCCCTATTTCCCTGCACTGCGTGCAGAGCAATTCCGTGTTGCACATCACACATGAAAGGAGCCTTGATTTCCTTGATGGCACTCCAGAGAAACCCCAAAAACACTGTTTCAAGGCTAGAGGGATCCTGAGGTCACTGTAGCAACACGAAAGAACTCCATGGACCAAAAATCCACTCGAGATGAGAGGTTAGTCCCTGGCTTCGACTCCAGAGGAATACCACCTTACCACAAGCACCTCAAGAGGAGGCTTCTCTCAGCTCTAGCTATGTGAGAGGGACCCTGAGTTTGCGGCCTCAAGTGGAATGGAGACCGCGATGCCCTGACTCGAAATAAGGCCGGATATCCCTGCAGTGACTTGAATGCAGGCTTGTCTTGCATCTCCCAAGATGAAAGGATGACTGAATCCCTTGTGGAGACCACAGAGAAAGAACTAGTTCCCCACCTCATGCGACCGGAGGCCTCACATTTTTTGAAAACTCCAGAGGTACGCGGAGATCAGTGCCTCCAAAGGAGACGATGCCTGGCTCCTCGTGATACTTGATAGGAGACCCAGGATTCCTGTGGCTCGTGGAAAGGGACACTTGGTCTCCCGCCTCAGCTTGAGAGGCGTCCTAATTGCCCTGCCAAGCCTCGAGGAGAATCCCGAGTTATCCCTCGCAACTAGGCAGGAGTTCTGACGTCGCTGAACAAACATATGGTTGGAAGGGCCATCCCCGTCGTAACTCGAGAATATACCCCAGGTTCCCGCCGCAACTCGACAAAAACCATGAGACTTCCCCCTCGCCGCGAGATGAGGCCCGATTCCCCTGCACTGCGTGCAGAGCAATTCCGTGTTGCACATCACACATGAAAGGAGCCTTGATTTCCTTGATGGCACTCCAGAGAAACACCAAGAACACTGTTTCAAGTCTAGAGGGATCCTGAGGTCACTGTAGCAACACGAAAGAGCTCCGTGGACCAAAAATCAACTCGAGATGAGAGGTTAGTCCCTGGCTTCGACTCCAGAGTAATACCACCTTACCACAAGCACCTCAAGAGGAGGCTTCTCTCAGCTCTAGGTATGTGAGAGGGACCCTGAGTTTGCGGCCTCAAGTGGAATGGACACTGCGATGCCCTGACTCGAAATAAGGCCGGATATCCCTGCAGTGACTTGAATGCAGGCTCGTCTTGCATCTGCCAAGACGAAAGGATGTCTGAATCCCCTGTGGAGACCACAGAGAAAGACCTAGTTCCCCACCTCATCGCGACCGGAGGCCTCACATCCTTTGAAAACTCCAGAGGTACGCGGAGATTAGTGCCTCCAATGGAGACGATGCCTGACTCCTCGTGAAACTTGATAGGAGTCCCAAGATTCCTGTGGCATGTGGAAAGGGACCCTTGGTCTACCGCCTCAGCTGGAGAGGCGTCCCAAATGCCCTGCCAAGCCCCCAGGAGAATCCCGAGTTGTCCCTAGCAACTAGGCAGGAGTCCTGACGTCGCTGAACAAACACGTGGGTGGAAGGGCCATCCCCGTCGTAACTCGAGAATATACCCCAGGTTCCCGCCGAAACTCAAGAAAAACCATGAGACTTCCCCCTCGCCGCGAGATGAGGCCCGATTCCCCTGCACTGCGTGCACAGCAATTCCGTGTTGCACATCACACATGAAAGGAGCCTTGATTTCCTTGATGGCACTCCAGAGAAACCCCAAGAACACTGTTTCAAGGCTAGAGGGATCCTGAGGTCACTGTAGCAACAAGAAAGAGCTCCGTGGACCAAAAATCAACTCGAGATGAGAGGTTAGTCCCTGGATTCGAATCCAGAGGAATACCACCTTACCACAAGCACCTCAAGAGGAGGCTTCTCTCAGCTCTAGATATGTGAGAGGGACCCTGAGTTTGCGGCCTCAAGTGGAATGGACACCGCGATGCCCTGACTCGAAATAAGGCCGGATATCCCTGCAGTGACTTAAATGCAGGCTCGTTTTGCATCTCCCAAGACGAAAGGATGTCTGAATCCCCTATGGAGACCACAGAGAAAGACATAGTTCCCCACTTCATCGCGTCCGGAGGGCTCACATCCTTTGAAAACTCCAGAGGAACGCGGAGATCAGTGCCTCCAAAGGAGACGATGCCTGACTCCTCGTGAAACTTGATATGAGTCCCAAGATTCCTGTGGCACGTGGAAAGGACACTTGGTCTCCCGCCTCAGCTGGAGAGGCGTCCCAATTGCCCTGCCAAGCCTCGAGGAGAATCCCGAGTTGTCCCTCGAAACTAGGCAGGAGTACTGACGTCGCTGAACAAGCACGTGTGTGTAAGGGCCATCTCCGTCGTAACTCGAGAATATACCCCAGGTTCCCGCCGCAACTCGAGAAAAACCATGAGACTTCACCCTCGCCACAAGATGAGGCCCGATTATCCTGCACTGCGTGCAGAGCAATTCCGTGTTGCACATCACACATGAAAGGAGCCTTGATTTCCTTGATGGCACTCCAGAGAAACCCCTAGAACACGGTTTCAAGGCTAGAGGGATCCTGAGGTCACTGTAGCAACACGAAAGAGCTCCGTGGACCAAAAATCAACTCGAGATGAGAGGTTAGTCCCTGGCTTCGACTCCAGAGGAATACCATCTTACCACAAGCACCTCAAGAGGAGGCGTCTCTCAGCTCTAGCTATGTGAGAGGGACCCTGAGTTTGCGGCCTCAAGTGGAATGGACACCGCGATGCCCTGACTCGAAATAATGCCGAATATCCCTGCAGTGACTTGAATGCAGGCTCGTCTTGCATCTCCCAAGACGAAAGGATATCTGAAACCCCTGTGGAGACCACAGAGAAAACCTACTTCCCCACCTCATCGCGACCGGAGGCCTCACATCCTTTGAAAACTCCAGAGGGACGCGGAGATCAGTGCCTCCAAAGGAGACGATGCCTGACTCCTCGTGAAACTTGATAGGAGTCCCAGGATTCCTGTGGCACGTGGAAAGGGACCCTTGGTCTCCCGTCTCAACTGGAGAGACATCCCAATTGCCCTGCCAAGCCTCGAGGAGAATCCCGACTTGTCCATCGCAACTAGGCAGGAGTCTTGACGTCGATGAACAAACACGTGTGTGGAAGGGCCATCCCCGTCTTAACTCGAGAATATACCCCAGGTACCCGAAGCAACTCGAGAAAAAGCATGAGACTTCCCCCTCGCAGCAAAATGAGGCCCGATTTCCCTGCACTGCGTGCAGAGCAATTCCGTGTTGCACATCACACATGAAAGGAGCCTTGATTTCCTTGATGGCACTCCAGAGAAACCCCAAGAACACTGTTTCAAGGCTAGAGGGATCCTGAGGTCACTGTAGCCACACGAAAGAGCTCCGTGGACCAAAAATCAACTCGAGATGAGAGGTTAGTCCCTGGCTTCGACTCCAGAGGAATACCACCTTACCACAAGCACCTCAAGAGGAGGCTTATCTCAGCTCTAGGTATGTGAGAGGGACCCTGAGTTTGCGGCCTCAAGTGGAATGGAGACCGCGATGCCCTGACTCGAAATAAAGCCGAATATCCCTGCTGGGACTTGAATGCAGGCTCGTCTTCAATCTCCCAAGACGAAAGGATGTCTGAGTCCCCTGTGCAGACGACAAGGAAACCTACTTCCCCACCTCAACGCGACCGGAGGCCTCACATCCTTTGAAAACTCCAGAGGTACGCGGAGATCAGTGCCTCCAAAGGAGACGATGCCTGACTCCTTGTGAAACTTGATAGGAGTCCCAGGATTCCTGTGGCACATGGAAAGGGACCCTTGGTCTCCCGCCTCAGCTGGAGAGGCGTCCCAATTGCCCTGCCAAACCTCGAGGAGATTCCCGAGTTGTCCCTCGCAACTAGGCAGGAGTCCTGACGTCGCTGAAGAAACACGTGTGTGGAAGGGCCATCCCCGTCGTAACTCGAGAATATACCCCAGGTTCCCGCCGCAACTCGAGAAAAACCATGAGACTACCCCCTCGCCGCGAGATGAGGCCCGATTCCCCTGCACTGCGTGCAGAGCAATTCCGTGTTGCACATCACACATGAAAGGAGCCTTGATTTCCTTGATGGCACTCCAGAGAAACCCCAAGAACACTTTTTCAAGGCTAGAGGGATCCTGAGGTCACTGTAGCAACAAGAAAGAATTCCGTGGACCAAAAATCAACTCGAGATGAGAGGTTAGTCCCTGGCTTCGACTCCAGAGGCATACCACCTTACCACAAGCACCTCAAGAGGAGGCTTCTCTCAGCTCTAGATATGTGAGAGGGACCCTGAGTTTGCGGCCTCAAGTGGAATGGACACCGCGATGCCCTGACTCGAAATAAGGCCGGATATCCCTGCAGTGACTTGAATGCAGGCTCGTCTTTCATCTCCCAAACGAAAGGATATCTGAAACCCCTGTGGAGACCACAGAGAAAGACCTAGTTCCCCACCTCATCGCGACCGGAGGCCTCACATCCTTTGAAAACTCCAGAGGTACGCAGAGATCAGTGCCTCCAAAGGAGACAATGCCTGACTCCTCGTGAAACTTGATAGGAGTCCCAGGATTCCTGTGGCACGTGGAAAGAGACCCTTGGTCTCCCGCCTCAGCTGGAGAGGCGTCCCAATTGCCCTGCCAAGCCTCGAGGAGTATCCTGAGTTGTCCCTCGCAACTAGGAAGGACTTCTGACATCGCTGAAGAGACACGTGTGTGGAAGGGCCATGCCCGTCGTAAGTCGAGAATATACCCCAGGTTCCCGCCGCAAGTCGAGAAAAAGCATGAGACTTCCCCCTCGCCGCGAGATGAGGCCCGATTCCCCTGCACTGCGTGCAGAGCAATTCCGTGTTGCACATCACACATGAAAGGAGCCTTGATTTCCTTGATGGCACTCCAGAGAAACCCCAAGAACACTGTTTCAAGGCTAGAGGGATCCTGAGGTCATTGTAGCAACAGGAAAGAGCTCCGTGGACCAAAAATCAACTCGAGATGAGAGGTTAGTCCCTGGCTTCGACTCCAGAGTTATACCACCTTACCACAAGCACCTCAAGAGGAGGCTTCTCTCAGCTCTAGGTATGTCAGAGGGACCCTGAGTTTGCGGCCTCAAGTGGAATGGACACCGCGATGCCCTGACTCGAAATAAGGCCGGATATCCCTGCAGTGACTTGAATGCAGGCTCGTCTTGCATCTCCGAAGATGAAAGGATGTCTGAATCCCCTGTGGAGACAACAGAGAAAGACCTAGTTCCCCATCTAATCGCGACCGGAGGCCTCACATCCTTTGAAAACTCCAGAGGTACGCGGAGATCAGTGCCTCCAAAGGAGACGATGCCTGACTCCTAGTGAAAATTCTTAAGAATCCCAGGATTCCTGTGGCACGTGGAAAGGGACCCTTGGTCTCCCGCCTCAGCTGGAGAGGCGTCCCAATTGCCCTGCCAAGCCTCGAGGAGAATCCCGAGTTGTCCCTCGCAACTAGGTAGGAGTCCTGCTGTCGCTGAACAAACACGTGGGTGGAAGGGCCATCCCCGTCGTAACTCGAGAATATACCCCAGGTTCCCGCTGCAACTCGAGAAAAACCATGAGACTTCCCCCTCGCCGCGAGATGAGGCCCGATTCCCATGCACTGCATGCAGAGCAATTCCGTGTTGCACATCACACATGAAAGGAGCCTTGATTTCCTTGATGGCACTCTAGAAAAACCCCAAGAACACTGTTTCAAGGCTAGAGGGATCCTGAGGTCACTGGAGCCATACAAAAGAGCTCCGAGGACGAAAAATCAACTCGAGATGAGAGGTTAGTCCCTGGCTTCGACTCCAGAAGAATATCACCTTACCAGAAGCACCTCAAGAGAAGGCTTCTCTCAGCTCTAGGTATGTAAGAAGGACCCTGATTTGCGGCCTCAAGTGGAATGGACACCGCGATGCCCTGACTCGAAATAAGGCCGGATATCCTTGCAGTGACTTGAATGCAGGCTCGTCTTGCATCTCCCAAGACGAAAGGATGTCTGAATCCCCTATGTTTACCACAGAAAAAGAATTAGTTCCCCACCTCATCGTGACCGGAGGCCTCACATCCTTTGAAAACTTCGGAGGTACGCGGAGATCAGTGCCTCCAAAGGAGACGATGCCTGACTTCTCGTGAAACTTGATAGGAGTCCCAGGATTCCTGTGTCACGTGGAAAGGGACACTTGGTCTCCCGCCTCAGCTGGAGAGGCGTCCCAATTGCCCTGCCAAGCCTCGAGGATAATCCCGAGTTATCCCTCGCAACTAGGAAGGAGTCCTGACGTCGCTGAACAAACACGTGTGTGGAAGGGCCATCCCCGTCGTAACTCGAGAATATACCCCAGGTTCCCGCCGCAACTCGAGAAAAACCACGAGACTTCCCCCTCGTCGCGAGATGAGGCCCGATTCCCCTGCACTGCGTGTAGATCAATTCCGTGTTGCACATCACACATGAAAGGAGCCTTGATTTCCTTGATGGCACTCCAGAGAAACACCAAGAACACTGTTTCAAGGCTAGAGGCATCCTGAGGTCACTGTAGCAGCAGGAAAGAACTCCGTGGACCAAAAATCAACTCGAGATGAGAGGTTAGTCCCTGGTTTCGACTCCAGAGGAATACCACCTTACCACAAGCACCTCAAGAGGAGGCTTCTCTCAGCTCTAGCTATGTGAGAGGGACCCTGAGTTTGCGGCCTCAAGTGGAATGGACACCGCGATGCCCTGACTCGAAATAAGGCCGGTTATCCCTGCAGTGACTTGAATGCAGGCTCGTCTTGCATCTCCCAAGATGAAAGGATGTCTGAATCCCCTGTGGAGACCACAGAGAAAGACCTAGTTCCCCACCTCATCGCGACCGGAGGCCTCACATCCTTTGAAAACTCCAGAGGTACGTGGAGATCAGTGCCTCCAAAGGAGACGATGCCTGACTCCTCGTGAAACTTGATAGGAGTTCCAGGATTCCTGTGGCCCGTGGAAAGGGACCCTTGGTCTCCCGCCTCAGCTAGAGAGGCGTCCCAATTGCCCTGCCAAGCCTCGAGGAGAATCCCGAGTTGTCCCTCGCAACTAGGCAGGAGTCCTGACGTCGCTGAACAAACACGTGGGTTTAAGGGCCATTCCCGTTGTAACTCGAGAATATACCCCAGGTTCCCGCCGCAACTCGAGAAAAACCCTGAGACTTCCCCCTCACCGCGAGATGAGGCCCGATTTCCCTGCACTGCGTGCAGAGCAATTCCGTGTTGCACATCACACATGAAAGGAGCCTTGATTTCCTTGATGGCACTCCAGAGAAACCCCAAGAACACTGTTTCAAGGCTAGAGGGATCCTGAGGTCACTGTAGCAACACGAAAGAGCTCCGTGGACCAAAAATCAACTCGAGATGAGAGGTTAGTCCCTGGCTTCGACTCCAGAGGAATACCACCTTACCACAAGCACCTCAAGAGGAGGCTTCTCTCAGCTCTAGGTATGTGAGAGGGACCCTGAGTTTGCGGCCTTAAGTGAAATGGACACCACGATGCCATGACTCGAAATAAGGCCGGATATCCCTGCAGTGACTTGAATGCAGGCTCGTGTTGAACCTCCCAAGACGAAAGGATGTCTGAATCCCCTGTGGAGACCACAGAGAAAGACCTAGTTCCCCACCTCATCTCGACCGGAGGCCTCACATCCTTTGAAAACTCCAGAGGTAAGCGGAGATCTGTGCCTCCAAAGGAGACGATGCCTGACTCCTCGTGAAACTTGATAGGAGTCCCAGGATTCCTGTGGCACGTGGAAAGGGACCCTTGGTCTCCCGCCTCAGATGGAGAGTCGTCCCAATTGCCCTGCTAAGCCTCGAGGAGAATCTCGAGTTGTCCCTCGCAACTAGGCATGAGTCCTGACGTCGCTGAACAAACACGTGTGTGGAAGGGCCATTCCCGTCGTAACTCGAGAATATACCCCAGGTTCCCGCCGCAACTCGAGAAAAACCACGAGACTTCCCTCTCGCCGCGAGATGAGGCCCGATTCCCCTGCACTGCATGCAGATCAATTCCGTGTTGCACATCACACATGAAAGGAGCCTTGATTTCCTTGATGGCACTCCAGGGAAACACCAAGAACACTGTTTCAAGGCTAGAGGCATCCTGAGGTCACTGTAGCAGCAGGAAAGAACTCCGTGGACCAAAAATCAACTCGAGATGAGAGGTTACTCCCTGGCTTCGACTCCAGAGGAATACCACCTTACCACAAGCACCTAAACAGGAGGCTTCTCTCAGCTCTAGCTATGTGAGAGGGACCCTGAGTTTGCGGCCTCAAGTGGAATGGACACCGCGATGCCCTGACTCGAAATAAGGCCGGTTATCCCTGCAGTGACTTGAATGCAGGCTCGTCTTACATCTCCCAAGATGAAAGGATGTCTGAATCCCCTGTGGAGACCACATAGAAAGACCTAGTTCCCCACCTAATCGCGACCGGAGGCCTCACATCCTTTGAAAACTCCAGAGGTACGCGGAGATCAGTGCCTCCAAAGGAGACGATGCCTGACTCCTCGTGAAACTTGATAGGAGTCCCAGGATTCCTGTGGCACGTGGAAAGGGACACTTGGTCTCCCGCCTCAGCTGGAGAGGCGTCCCAATTGCCCTGCCAAGCCTCGAGGAGAATCCCGAGTTGTCCCTCGCAACTAGGCAGGAGTCCTGACGTCGCTGAACAAACACGTGGGTGGAAGGGCCATTCCCGTCGTAACTCGAGAATATACACCAGGTTCCCGCCGCAACTCGAGAAAAACCCTGAGACTTCCCCCTCACCGCGAGATGAGGCCCTATTTCCCTGCACTGCGTGCAGAGCAATTCCGTGTTGCACATCACACATGAAAGGAGCCTTGATTTCCTTGATGGCACTCCAGAGAAACCCCAAGAACACTGTTTCAAGGCTAGAGGGATCCTGAGGTCACTGTAGCAACACGAAAGAACTCCATGGACCAAAAATCCACTCGAGATGAGAGGTTAGTCCCTGGCTTCGACTCCAGAGGAATACCACCTTACCACAAGCACCTCAAGAGGAGGGTTCTCTCAGCTCTAGCTATGTGAGAGGGACCCTGAGTTTGCGGCCTCAAGTGAAATGGAAACCGCAATGCCATGACTCGAAATAAGGCCGGATATCCCTTCAGTGACTTGAATGCAGGCTCGTGTTGAATCTCCCAAGACGAAAGGATGTCTGAATCCCCTGTGGAGACCACAGAGAAAGACCTAGTTCCCCACCTCATGGCGACCGGAGGCCTCACATCCTTTGAAAACTCCAGAGGTACGCGGAGATCTGTGCCTCCAAAGGAGACGATGCCTGACTCCTCGTGAAACTTGATAGGAGTCCCAGGATTCCTGTGGCACGTGGAAAGGGACCCTTGGTCTCCCGCCTCAGCTGGAGAGGCGTCCCAATTGCCCTGCCAAGCCTCGAGGAGACTCCCGAGTTGTCCCTCGCAACTAGGCAGGAGTCCTGACGTCGCTGAACAAACACGTGGGTGGAAGGGCCATCCCCGTCGTAACTCGAGAATATACCCCAGGTTCCCGCCGCAACTCGAGAAAAACCATGAGACTTCCCCCTCGCCGCGAGATGAGGCCCGATTCCCCTGCACTGCATGCAAAGCAATTCCGTGTTGCACATCACACATGAAAGGAGCCTTGATTTCCATTATGGCACTCCAGAGAAACCCCAAGAACACTGTTTCAAGGCCAGAGGGATCCTGAGGTCACTGTACCAACACGAAAGAGCTCCGTGGACCAAAAATCAACTCGAGATGAGAGGTTAGTCCCTGGCTTCGACTCCAGAGGAATACCACCTTACCACAAGCACCGCAAGAGGAGGCTTCTCTCAGCTCTAGGTATGTGAGAGGGACCCTGAGGTTGCGGCCTCAAGTGGAATGGACACTGCGATGCCCTGGCTCGAAATAAGGCCGGATATTCCTGCAGTGACTTAAATGCAGGCTCGTCTTGCATCTCCCAAGATGAAAGGATGTCTGAATCCCCTGTGGAGACCACAGAGAAAGACCTAGTTCCCCACCTCATCGCGACCGGAAGCCTCACATCCTTTGAAACCTCCAGAGGTCCAGGGAGATCAGTGCCTCCAAAGGAGACGATGCCTGACTCCTCGTGAAACTTGATAGCAGTCCCAGGATTCCTGTGGCACGTGTAAAGTGACCCCTGGACTCCCGCCTCAGCTGGAGAGGCGTCCCAATTGCCCTGCCAAGCCTCGAGGAGAATCCCGAGTTGTCCCTCGCAACTAGGCAGGAGTCCTGACGTCGCTGAACAAACACGTGTGTGGAAGGGCCATCCCCATCGTAACTCGAGAATATACCCCAGGTTCCCGCCGCAACTCGAGAACAACCATGAGACTTCCCCCTCGCCGCGAGATGAGGCCCGATTCCCCTGCACTGCATGCAAAGCAATTCCGAGTTGCACATCAAACATGAAAGGAGCCTTGATTTCCTTGATGGCACTCCAGAGAAACCCCAAGAACACTGTTTCAAGGCTAGAGGGATCCTGAGGTCACTGTACCAACACGAAAGAGCTCCGTGGACCACAAATCAACTCGAGATGAGAGGTTAGTCCCTGGCTTCGATTCCAGAGGAATACCACCTTACCACAAGCACCTCAAGAGGAGGCTTCTCTCAGCTCTAGGTATGTGAGAGGGACCCTGAGTTTGCGGCCTCAAGTGGAATGAACACTGCGATGCCCTGACTCGAAATAAGGCCGGATATCCCTGCAGTGACTTGAATGCAGGCTCGTCTTGCATCTCCCAAGATGAAAGGGTGTCTGAATCCCCTGTGGAGACCACAGAGAAAGACCTAGTTCCCCACCTCATCGCGACCGGAGGCCTCACATCCTTTGAAAACTCCAGAGGTCCACGGAGATCAGTGCCTCCAAAGGAGACGATGCCTGACTCCTCGTGAAACTTGATAGGAGTCCCAGGATTCCTGTGGCACGTGGAAAGGCACCCTTGGTCTCCCGCCGCAGCTGGAGAGGCGTCCCAAATGCCCTGCCAAGCCTCGAGGAGAATCCCGAGTTGTCCCTCGCAACTAGGCAGGAGTCCTGACTTCGCTGAACAAACACGTGTGTGGAAGGGCCATTCCCGTCGTAACTCCAGAATATACCCCAGGTTCCCGCCGCAACTCGCGAAAAACCCTGAGACTTCCCCCTCACCGCGAGATGAGGCCCGATTCCCCTGCACTGCGTGCAGAGCAATTCCGTGTTGCACATCACACATGAAAGGAGCCTTGATTTCCTTGATGGCACTCCAGAGAAGCCCCAAGAACACTGTTTCAAGGCTAGAGGGATCCTGAAGTCACTGTAGCAACAAGAAAGAGCTCCGTGGACCAAAAATCAACTCGAGATGAGAGGTTAGTCCCTGGCTTCGACTCCAGAGGAATACCACCTTACCACAAGCACCTCAAGAGGAGGCTTCTCTCAGCTCTAGGTATGTGAGAGGGACCCTGAGTTTGCGGCCTCAAGTGGAATGGACACCGCGATGCCCTGACTTGAAATAAGGCCGAATATCCCTGCAGTGACTTGAATGCAGGCTCGTCTTGCATCTCCCAAGAGGAAATGATGTCTGAATCCCGTGTGGAGACCACAGAGAAAGACCTAGTTCCCCACCTCATCGCGACCGGAGGCTTCACATCCTTTGAAACTCCAGAGGTCCACGGAGATCAGTGCCTCCAAAGGAGACGATGCCTGACTCCTCGTGAAACTTGATAGGAGTCCCAGGATTCCTGTGGCACGTGGAAACGGACCCTTGGTCTCCCGCCTCAGCTGGAGAGGCGTCCCAATTGCCCTGCCAAGCCTCGAAGAGAATCCCGAGTTGTTCCTCGCAACTAGGCAGGAGTCCTGACGTCGCTGAACAAACACGTGTGTGGAAGGGCCATTCCCGTCGTAACTCGAGAATATACCCCAGGTTCCCGCCGCAACTCGAGAAAAACCATGAGACTTCCCCCTCACCGTGAGATGAGGCCCGATTCCCCTGCACTGTGTGCAGAGCAATTTCATGTTGCACATCACACATGAAAGGAGCCTTGATTTCCTTGATGGCACTCCAGAGAAACCCCAAGAACACTGTTTCAAGGCTAGAGGGATCCTGAGGTCACTGTAGCAACACGAAAGAGCTCCGTGGACCAAAAATCCACTCGAGATGAGAGGTTAGTCCCTCGCTTCGACTTCAGAGGAATACCACCTTACCACAAGCACCTCAAGAGGAGGCTTCTCTCAGCTCTAGGTATGTGAGAGGGACCCTGAGTTTGCGGCCTCAAGTGGAATGGACACCGCGATGCCCTGACTCGAAATAAGGCCGGATATCCCTGCAGTGACTTGAATGCAGGCTCGTCTTGCATCTCCCAAGAGGAAATGATGTCTGAATCCCGTGTGGAGACCACAGAGAAAGACCTAGTTCCCCACCTCATCGCGACCGGAGGCCTCACATCCTTTGAAAACTCCAGAGGTAAACGGAGATCAGTGCCTCCAAAGGAGACGATGCCTGACTCCTCGTGAAACTTGATAGGAGTCCCAGGATTCCTGTGGCACGTGGAAAGGGACTCTTGGTCTCCCGCCTCAGCTGGAGAGGCGTCCCAATTGCCCTGCCAAGCCTCGAGGAGTATCACGAGTTGTCCCTCGCAACTAGGCAGGAGTCCTGACGTCGCTGAAGAAACACGTGGGTGGAAGGGCCATCCCCGTCGTAACTCGAGAATATACCCCAGGTTCCCGCCGCAACTCGAGAAAAACCATGAGACTTCCCCCTCGCCGCGAGATGAGGCCTGATTCCCCTGGACTGCGTGCAGAGCAATTCCGTGTTGCACATCAAACATGAAAGGAGCCTTGATTTCCTTGATGGCACTCCAGAGAAACCCCAAGAACACTGTTTCAAGGCTAGAGGAATCCTGAGGTCACTGTAGCCACACGAAAGAGCTCCGTGGACCAAAAATCAACTCGAGATGAGAGGTTAATCCCTGGCTTCGACTCCAGAGGAATACCACCTTACCACAAGCACCTCAAGAGGAGGCTTCTCTCAGCTCTAGGTTTGTGAGAGGGACCCTGAGTTTTTGGCCTCAAGTGGAATGGACACCGCGATGCCCTGACTCGAAATAAGGCCGGATATCCCTGCAGTGACTTGAATGCAGGCTCGTCTTGCATCTCCCAAGACGAAAGGATGTCAGAATCCCCTGTGGAGACCACAGAGAAAGACCTAGTTCCCCACCTCATCGCGACCGGATGCCTCACATCCTTTGAAAACTCCAGAGGTACGCGGAGATCAGTGCCTCCAAAGGAGACGATGCCTGACTCCTCGTGAATCTTGATAGGAGTCCCAGGATTCCTGTGACACGTGGAAAGGGACCCTTGGTCTCCCGCCTCAGCTGGAGAGGTGTCCCAATTGCCCTGCCAAGCCTCGAGGAGAATCCCGAGTTGTCCCTCGCAACTAGGCAGGAGTCCTGACGTCGCTGAACAAACACGTGTGTGGAAGGGCCATCCCCACGTAACTCGAGAATATACCCCAGGTTCCCGCCGCAACTCGAGAAAAACCATGAGACTTCCCCCTCACCGCGAGATGAGGCCCAATTCCCCTGCACTGCGTGCAGAGCAATTCCGTGTTGCACATCACACATGAAAGGAGCCTTGATTTCCTTGATGGCACTCCAGAGAAACCCCAAGAACACTGTTTCAAGGCTAGAGGGATCCTGAGGTCACTGTAGCAACACGAAACAGCTCCGTGGACCAAAAATCAACTCGAGATGAGAGGTTAGTCCCTGGCTTCGACTTCAGAGGAATACCACCTTACCACAAGCACCTCAAGAGGAGGCTTCTCTCAGCTCTAGGTATGTGAGAGGGACCCTGAGTTTGCGGCCTCAAGTGGAATGGACACCGCGATGCCCTGACTCGAAATAAGGCCGAATATCCCTGCAGTGACTTGAATGCAGGCTCGTCTTGCATCTCCCAAGAGGAAATGATGTCTGAATCCCGTGAGGAGACCACAGAGAAAGACCTAGTTCCCCACCTCATCGCGACCGGAGGCCTCACATCCTTTGAAAACTCCAGAGGTCCACGGAGATCAGTGCCTCCAAAGGAGACGATGCCTGACTCCTCGTGAAACTTGAAAGGAGTCCCCGGATTCCTGTGGCACGTGGAAAGGGACCCTTGGTCTCCCGCCTCAGCTGGAGAGGCGTCCCAATTGCCCTGCCAAGCCTCGAGGAGTATCCTGAGTTGTCCCTCGCAACTAGGCAGGAGTCCTGACGTCGCTGACCAAACACGTGTGTGGAAGGGCCATCCCCGTCGTAACTCCAGAATATACCCCAGGTTCCCGCAGCAACTCGAGAAAAACCATGAGACTTCCCCCTCGCCGCGAGATGAGGCCTAATTCCCCTGCACTGCGTGCAGAGCAATTCCGTGTTGCACATCACACATGAAAGGAGCCTTGATTTCCTTGATGGCACTCCAGAGAAACCCCAAGAACACCGTTTTAAGGCTAGAGGAATCCTGAGGTCACTGTAGCCACACGAAAGAGCTCCGTGGACCAAAAATCAACTCAAGATGAGAGGTTAATCCCTGGCTTCGACTCCAGAGGAATACCACCTTACCAGAAGCACCTCAAGAGGAGGGTTCTCTCAGCTCTAGCTATGTGAGAGGGACCCTGAGTTTGCGGCCTCAAGTGAAATGGAAACCGCAATGCCATGACTCGAAATAAGGCCGGATATCCCTTCAGTGACTTGAATGCAGGCTCGTGTTGAATCTCCCAAGACGAAAGGATGTCTGAATCCCCTGTGGAGACCACAGAGAAAGACCTAGTTCCCCACCTCATGGCGACCGGAGGCCTCACATCCTTTGAAAACTCCAGAGGTACGCGGAGATCTGTGCCTCCAAAGGAGACGATGCCTGACTCCTCGTGAAACTTGATAGGAGTCCCAGGATTCCTGTGGCACGTGGAAAGGGACCCTTGGTCTCCCGCCTCAGCTGGAGAGGCGTCCCAATTGCCCTGCCAAGCCTCGAGGAGACTCCCGAGTTGTCCCTCGCAACTAGGCAGGAGTCCTGACGTCGCTGAACAAACACGTGGGTGGAAGGGCCATCCCCGTCGTAACTCGAGAATATACCCCAGGTTCCCGCCGCAACTCGAGAAAAACCATGAGACTTCCCCCTCGCCGCGAGATGAGGCCCGATTCCCCTGCACTGCATGCAAAGCAATTCCGTGTTGCACATCACACATGAAAGGAGCCTTGATTTCCATTATGGCACTCCAGAGAAACCCCAAGAACACTGTTTCAAGGCCAGAGGGATCCTGAGGTCACTGTACCAACACGAAAGAGCTCCGTGGACCAAAAATCAACTCGAGATGAGAGGTTAGTCCCTGGCTTCGACTCCAGAGGAATACCACCTTACCACAAGCACCGCAAGAGGAGGCTTCTCTCAGCTCTAGGTATGTGAGAGGGACCCTGAGGTTGCGGCCTCAAGTGGAATGGACACTGCGATGCCCTGGCTCGAAATAAGGCCGGATATTCCTGCAGTGACTTAAATGCAGGCTCGTCTTGCATCTCCCAAGATGAAAGGATGTCTGAATCCCCTGTGGAGACCACAGAGAAAGACCTAGTTCCCCACCTCATCGCGACCGGAAGCCTCACATCCTTTGAAACCTCCAGAGGTCCAGGGAGATCAGTGCCTCCAAAGGAGACGATGCCTGACTCCTCGTGAAACTTGATAGCAGTCCCAGGATTCCTGTGGCACGTGTAAAGTGACCCCTGGACTCCCGCCTCAGCTGGAGAGGCGTCCCAATTGCCCTGCCAAGCCTCGAGGAGAATCCCGAGTTGTCCCTCGCAACTAGGCAGGAGTCCTGACGTCGCTGAACAAACACGTGTGTGGAAGGGCCATCCCCATCGTAACTCGAGAATATACCCCAGGTTCCCGCCGCAACTCGAGAACAACCATGAGACTTCCCCCTCGCCGCGAGATGAGGCCCGATTCCCCTGCACTGCATGCAAAGCAATTCCGAGTTGCACATCAAACATGAAAGGAGCCTTGATTTCCTTGATGGCACTCCAGAGAAACCCCAAGAACACTGTTTCAAGGCTAGAGGGATCCTGAGGTCACTGTACCAACACGAAAGAGCTCCGTGGACCACAAATCAACTCGAGATGAGAGGTTAGTCCCTGGCTTCGATTCCAGAGGAATACCACCTTACCACAAGCACCTCAAGAGGAGGCTTCTCTCAGCTCTAGGTATGTGAGAGGGACCCTGAGTTTGCGGCCTCAAGTGGAATGAACACTGCGATGCCCTGACTCGAAATAAGGCCGGATATCCCTGCAGTGACTTGAATGCAGGCTCGTCTTGCATCTCCCAAGATGAAAGGGTGTCTGAATCCCCTGTGGAGACCACAGAGAAAGACCTAGTTCCCCACCTCATCGCGACCGGAGGCCTCACATCCTTTGAAAACTCCAGAGGTCCACGGAGATCAGTGCCTCCAAAGGAGACGATGCCTGACTCCTCGTGAAACTTGATAGGAGTCCCAGGATTCCTGTGGCACGTGGAAAGGCACCCTTGGTCTCCCGCCGCAGCTGGAGAGGCGTCCCAAATGCCCTGCCAAGCCTCGAGGAGAATCCCGAGTTGTCCCTCGCAACTAGGCAGGAGTCCTGACTTCGCTGAACAAACACGTGTGTGGAAGGGCCATTCCCGTCGTAACTCCAGAATATACCCCAGGTTCCCGCCGCAACTCGCGAAAAACCCTGAGACTTCCCCCTCACCGCGAGATGAGGCCCGATTCCCCTGCACTGCGTGCAGAGCAATTCCGTGTTGCACATCACACATGAAAGGAGCCTTGATTTCCTTGATGGCACTCCAGAGAAGCCCCAAGAACACTGTTTCAAGGCTAGAGGGATCCTGAAGTCACTGTAGCAACAAGAAAGAGCTCCGTGGACCAAAAATCAACTCGAGATGAGAGGTTAGTCCCTGGCTTCGACTCCAGAGGAATACCACCTTACCACAAGCACCTCAAGAGGAGGCTTCTCTCAGCTCTAGGTATGTGAGAGGGACCCTGAGTTTGCGGCCTCAAGTGGAATGGACACCGCGATGCCCTGACTTGAAATAAGGCCGAATATCCCTGCAGTGACTTGAATGCAGGCTCGTCTTGCATCTCCCAAGAGGAAATGATGTCTGAATCCCGTGTGGAGACCACAGAGAAAGACCTAGTTCCCCACCTCATCGCGACCGGAGGCTTCACATCCTTTGAAACTCCAGAGGTCCACGGAGATCAGTGCCTCCAAAGGAGACGATGCCTGACTCCTCGTGAAACTTGATAGGAGTCCCAGGATTCCTGTGGCACGTGGAAACGGACCCTTGGTCTCCCGCCTCAGCTGGAGAGGCGTCCCAATTGCCCTGCCAAGCCTCGAAGAGAATCCCGAGTTGTTCCTCGCAACTAGGCAGGAGTCCTGACGTCGCTGAACAAACACGTGTGTGGAAGGGCCATTCCCGTCGTAACTCGAGAATATACCCCAGGTTCCCGCCGCAACTCGAGAAAAACCATGAGACTTCCCCCTCACCGTGAGATGAGGCCCGATTCCCCTGCACTGTGTGCAGAGCAATTTCATGTTGCACATCACACATGAAAGGAGCCTTGATTTCCTTGATGGCACTCCAGAGAAACCCCAAGAACACTGTTTCAAGGCTAGAGGGATCCTGAGGTCACTGTAGCAACACGAAAGAGCTCCGTGGACCAAAAATCCACTCGAGATGAGAGGTTAGTCCCTCGCTTCGACTTCAGAGGAATACCACCTTACCACAAGCACCTCAAGAGGAGGCTTCTCTCAGCTCTAGGTATGTGAGAGGGACCCTGAGTTTGCGGCCTCAAGTGGAATGGACACCGCGATGCCCTGACTCGAAATAAGGCCGGATATCCCTGCAGTGACTTGAATGCAGGCTCGTCTTGCATCTCCCAAGAGGAAATGATGTCTGAATCCCGTGTGGAGACCACAGAGAAAGACCTAGTTCCCCACCTCATCGCGACCGGAGGCCTCACATCCTTTGAAAACTCCAGAGGTAAACGGAGATCAGTGCCTCCAAAGGAGACGATGCCTGACTCCTCGTGAAACTTGATAGGAGTCCCAGGATTCCTGTGGCACGTGGAAAGGGACTCTTGGTCTCCCGCCTCAGCTGGAGAGGCGTCCCAATTGCCCTGCCAAGCCTCGAGGAGTATCACGAGTTGTCCCTCGCAACTAGGCAGGAGTCCTGACGTCGCTGAAGAAACACGTGGGTGGAAGGGCCATCCCCGTCGTAACTCGAGAATATACCCCAGGTTCCCGCCGCAACTCGAGAAAAACCATGAGACTTCCCCCTCGCCGCGAGATGAGGCCTGATTCCCCTGGACTGCGTGCAGAGCAATTCCGTGTTGCACATCAAACATGAAAGGAGCCTTGATTTCCTTGATGGCACTCCAGAGAAACCCCAAGAACACTGTTTCAAGGCTAGAGGAATCCTGAGGTCACTGTAGCCACACGAAAGAGCTCCGTGGACCAAAAATCAACTCGAGATGAGAGGTTAATCCCTGGCTTCGACTCCAGAGGAATACCACCTTACCACAAGCACCTCAAGAGGAGGCTTCTCTCAGCTCTAGGTTTGTGAGAGGGACCCTGAGTTTTTGGCCTCAAGTGGAATGGACACCGCGATGCCCTGACTCGAAATAAGGCCGGATATCCCTGCAGTGACTTGAATGCAGGCTCGTCTTGCATCTCCCAAGACGAAAGGATGTCAGAATCCCCTGTGGAGACCACAGAGAAAGACCTAGTTCCCCACCTCATCGCGACCGGATGCCTCACATCCTTTGAAAACTCCAGAGGTACGCGGAGATCAGTGCCTCCAAAGGAGACGATGCCTGACTCCTCGTGAATCTTGATAGGAGTCCCAGGATTCCTGTGACACGTGGAAAGGGACCCTTGGTCTCCCGCCTCAGCTGGAGAGGTGTCCCAATTGCCCTGCCAAGCCTCGAGGAGAATCCCGAGTTGTCCCTCGCAACTAGGCAGGAGTCCTGACGTCGCTGAACAAACACGTGTGTGGAAGGGCCATCCCCACGTAACTCGAGAATATACCCCAGGTTCCCGCCGCAACTCGAGAAAAACCATGAGACTTCCCCCTCACCGCGAGATGAGGCCCAATTCCCCTGCACTGCGTGCAGAGCAATTCCGTGTTGCACATCACACATGAAAGGAGCCTTGATTTCCTTGATGGCACTCCAGAGAAACCCCAAGAACACTGTTTCAAGGCTAGAGGGATCCTGAGGTCACTGTAGCAACACGAAACAGCTCCGTGGACCAAAAATCAACTCGAGATGAGAGGTTAGTCCCTGGCTTCGACTTCAGAGGAATACCACCTTACCACAAGCACCTCAAGAGGAGGCTTCTCTCAGCTCTAGGTATGTGAGAGGGACCCTGAGTTTGCGGCCTCAAGTGGAATGGACACCGCGATGCCCTGACTCGAAATAAGGCCGAATATCCCTGCAGTGACTTGAATGCAGGCTCGTCTTGCATCTCCCAAGAGGAAATGATGTCTGAATCCCGTGAGGAGACCACAGAGAAAGACCTAGTTCCCCACCTCATCGCGACCGGAGGCCTCACATCCTTTGAAAACTCCAGAGGTCCACGGAGATCAGTGCCTCCAAAGGAGACGATGCCTGACTCCTCGTGAAACTTGAAAGGAGTCCCCGGATTCCTGTGGCACGTGGAAAGGGACCCTTGGTCTCCCGCCTCAGCTGGAGAGGCGTCCCAATTGCCCTGCCAAGCCTCGAGGAGTATCCTGAGTTGTCCCTCGCAACTAGGCAGGAGTCCTGACGTCGCTGACCAAACACGTGTGTGGAAGGGCCATCCCCGTCGTAACTCCAGAATATACCCCAGGTTCCCGCAGCAACTCGAGAAAAACCATGAGACTTCCCCCTCGCCGCGAGATGAGGCCTAATTCCCCTGCACTGCGTGCAGAGCAATTCCGTGTTGCACATCACACATGAAAGGAGCCTTGATTTCCTTGATGGCACTCCAGAGAAACCCCAAGAACACCGTTTTAAGGCTAGAGGAATCCTGAGGTCACTGTAGCCACACGAAAGAGCTCCGTGGACCAAAAATCAACTCAAGATGAGAGGTTAATCCCTGGCTTCGACTCCAGAGGAATACCACCTTACCAGAAGCACCTCAAGAGGAGGCTTCTCTCAGCTATAGGTATGTGAGAAGGACCCTGAGTTTGCGGCCACAAGTGGAATGGACACCGCGATGCCCTGACTCGAAATAAGGCCGGATATCCCTGCAGTGACTTGAATGCAGACTCGTCTTGCATCTCCGAAGACAAAAGGATGTCTGAATCCCCTGTGGAGACCACAGAGAAAGACCTAGTTCCCCACCTCATCGCGACCGGAATCCTCACTTCCTTTGAAAATTCCAGAGGTACGCGGAGATCAGTGCCTCCAAAGGAGACGATGCCTGACTCCTCGTGAAACTTGATAGGAGTCCCAGGATTCCTGTGGCACGTGGAAAGGGACCCTTGGTCTCCCGCCGCAGCTGGAGAGGCGTCCCAATTGCCCTGCCAAGCCTCGAGGAGAATCCCGAGTTGTCCCTCGCAACTAGGCAGGAGTCCTGACGTCGCTGAACAAACACGTGTGTGGAAGGGCCATCCCCACGTAACTCGGAAATATACCCCTGGTTCCCGCCGCAACTCGAGAAAAAGCATGAGACTTCCCCCTCGCCGCGAGATGAGGCCCGATTCCCCTGCACTGCATGCAGAGCCATTCCATGTGGCACATCACTCATGATAGGAGCCTTGATTTCCTTGATGGCACTCCAGAGAAACACCAAGAACACTGTTTAAAGGCTACAGGGATCCTGAGGTCACTGTAGCAACAGGAAAGAGCTCCGTGGACCAAAAATCAACTCGAGATGAGAGGTTAGTCCCTGGCTTCGACTCCAGAGGAATACCACCTTACCACAAGCACCTCAAGAGGAGGCTTCTCTCAGCTCTAGGTATGTGATAGGGACCCTGAGTTTGCAGCCTCAAGTGGAATGGACAGTGCAATGCCCTGACTCGAAATAAGGCCGGATATCCCTGCAGTGACTTGAATGCAGGCTCGTCTTGCATCTCCCAAGAAGAAAGGATGTCTGAATCCCCTGTGGAGACCACAGAGAAAGACCTAGTTCCCCACCTCATCGCGACCGGAGGCCTCACATACTTTGAAAACTCCAGAGTTACGCGGAGATCAGTGCCTCCAAAGGAGACGATGCCTGACTCCTCGTGAAACTTGATAGGAGTCCCAGGATTCCTGTGGCATGTGGAAAGGGACCCTTGGTCTCCCGCCTCAGCTGGAGAGGCGTTCCATTTGCCCTGCCAAGCTTCGAAGAGAATCCCGAGTTGTCCCTCGCAACTAGGCAGAAGTCCTGACGTCGCTGAACAAACACGTGTGTGGAAGGGCCATTCCCGTCGTAACTCGAGAATATACCCCAGGTTCCCGCCGCAACTCGAGAAAAACCATGAGACTTCCCCCTCACCGTGAGATGAGGCCCGATTCCCCTGCACTGTGTGCAGAGCAATTTCATGTTGCACATCACACATGAAAGGAGCCTTGATTTCCTTGATGGCACTCCAGAGAAACCCCAAGAACACTGTTTCAAGGCTAGAGGGATCCTGAGGTCACTGTAGCAACACGAAAGAGCTCCGTGGACCAAAAATCCACTCGAGATGAGAGGTTAGTCCCTCGCTTCGACTTCAGAGGAATACCACCTTACCACAAGCACCTCAAGAGGAGGCTTCTCTCAGCTCTAGGTATGTGAGAGGGACCCTGAGTTTGCGGCCTCAAGTGGAATGGACACCGCGATGCCCTGACTCGAAATAAGGCCGGATATCCCTGCAGTGACTTGAATGCAGGCTCATCTTGCATCTCCCAAGAGGAAATGATGTCTGAATCCCGTGTGGAGACCACAGAGAAAGACCTAGTTCCCCACCTCATCGCGACCGGAGGCCTCACATCCTTTGAAAACTCCAGAGGTACACGGAGATCAGTGCCTCCAAAGGAGACGATGCCTGACTCCTCGTGAAACTTGATAGGAGTCCCAGGATTCCTGTGGCACGTGGAAAGGGACTCTTGGTCTCCCGCCTCAGCTGGAGAGGCGTCCCAATTGCCCTGCCAAGCCTCGAGGAGTATCCCGAGTTGTCCCTCGCAACTAGGCAGGAGTCCTGACGTCGCTGAAGAAACACGTGGGTGGAAGGGCCATCCCCGTCGTAACTCGAGAATATACCCCAGGTTCCCGCCGCAACTCGAGAAAAACCATGAGACTTCCCCCTCGCCGCGAGATGAGGCCTGATTCCCCTGGACTGCGTGCAGAGCAATTCCGTGTTGCACATCAAACATGAAAGGAGCCTTGATTTCCTTGATGGCACTCCAGAGAAACCCCAAGAACACTGTTTCAAGGCTAGAGGAATCCTGAGGTCACTGTAGCCACACGAAAGAGCTCCGTGGACCAAAAATCAACTCGAGATGAGAGGTTAATCCCTGGCTTCGACTCCAGAGGAATACCACCTTACCACAAGCACCTCAAGAGGAGGCTTCTCTCAGCTCTAGGTTTGTGAGAGGGACCCTGAGTTTTTGGCCTCAAGTGGAATGGACACCGCGATGCCCTGACTCGAAATAAGGCCGGATATCCCTGCAGTGACTTGAATGCAGGCTCGTCTTGCATCTCCCAAGACGAAAGGATGTCAGAATCCCCTGTGGAGACCACAGAGAAAGACCTAGTTCCCCACCTCATCGCGACCGGAGGCCTCACATCCTTTGAAAACTCCAGAGGTACGCGGAGATCAGTGCCTCCAAAGGAGACGATGCCTGACTCCTCGTGAATCTTGATAGGAGTCCCAGGATTCCTGTGACACGTGGAAAGGGACCCTTGGTCTCCCGCCTCAGCTGGAGAGGTGTCCCAATTGCCCTGGCAAGCCTCGAGGAGAATCCCGAGTTGTCCCTCGCAACTAGGCAGGAGTCCTGACGTCGCTGAACAAACACGTGTGTGGAAGGGCCATCCCCACGTAACTCGAGAATATACCCCAGGTTCCCGCCGCAACTCGAGAAAAACCATGAGACTTCCCCCTCACCGCGAGATGAGGCCCGATTCCCCTGCACTGCGTGCAGAGCAATTCCGTGTTGCACATCACACATGAAAGGAGCCTTGATTTCCTTGATGGCACTCCAGAGAAACCCCAAGAACACTGTTTCAAGGCTAGAGGGATCCTGAGGTCACTGTAGCAACACGAAACAGCTCCGTGGACCAAAAATCAACTCGAGATGAGAGGTTAGTCCCTGGCTTCGACTTCAGAGGAATACCACCTTACCACAAGCACCTCAAGAGGAGGCTTCTCTCAGCTCTAGGTATGTGAGAGGGACCCTGAGTTTGCGGCCTCAAGTGGAATGGACACCGCGATGCCCTGACTCGAAATAAGGCCGAATATCCCTGCAGTGACTTGAATGCAGGCTCGTCTTGCATCTCCCAAGAGGAAATGATGTCTGAATCCCGTGAGGAGACCACAGAGAAAGACCTAGTTCCCCACCTCATCGCGACCGGAGGCCTCACATCCTTTGAAAACTCCAGAGGTCCACGGAGATCAGTGCCTCCAAAGGAGACGATACCTGACTCCTCGTGAAACTTGATAGGAGTCCCCGGATTCCTGTGGCACGTGGAAAGGGACCCTTGGTCTCCCGCCTCAGCTGGAGAGGCGTCCCAATTGCCCTGCCAAGCCTCGAGGAGTATCCTGAGTTGTCCCTCGCAACTAGGCAGGAGTCCTGACGTCGCTGACCAAACACGTGTGTAGAAGGGCCATCCCCGTCGTAACTCCAGAATATACCCCAGGTTCCCGCAGCAACTCGAGAAAAACCATGAGACTTCCCCCTCGCCGCGAGATGAGGCCTAATTCCCCTGCACTGCGTGCAGAGCAATTCCGTGTTGCACATCACACATGAAAGGAGCCTTGATTTCCTTGATGGCACTCCAGAGAAACCCCAAGAACACCGTTTTAAGGCTAGAGGAATCCTGAGGTCACTGTAGCCACACGAAAGAGCTCCGTGGACCAAAAATCAACTCAAGATGAGAGGTTAATCCCTGGCTTCGACTCCAGAGGAATACCACCTTACCAGAAGCACCTCAAGAGGAGGCTTCTCTCAGCTATAGGTATGTGAGAAGGACCCTGAGTTTGCGGCCACAAGTGGAATGGACACCGCGATGCCCTGACTCGAAATAAGGCCGGATATCCCTGCAGTGACTTGAATGCAGACTCGTCTTGCATCTCCGAAGACAAAAGGATGTCTGAATCCCCTGTGGAGACCACAGAGAAAGACCTAGTTCCCCACCTCATCGCGACCGGAATCCTCACTTCCTTTGAAAATTCCAGAGGTACGCGGAGATCAGTGCCTCCAAAGGAGACGATGCCTGACTCCTCGTGAAACTTGATAGGAGTCCCAGGATTCCTGTGGCACGTGGAAAGGGACCCTTGGTCTCCCGCCGCAGCTGGAGAGGCGTCCCAATTGCCCTGCCAAGCCTCGAGGAGAATCCCGAGTTGTCCCTCGCAACTAGGCAGGAGTCCTGACGTCGCTGAACAAACACGTGTGTGGAAGGGCCATCCCCACGTAACTCGGAAATATACCCCTGGTTCCCGCCGCAACTCGAGAAAAAGCATGAGACTTCCCCCTCGCCGCGAGATGAGGCCCGATTCCCCTGCACTGCATGCAGAGCCATTCCATGTGGCACATCACTCATGATAGGAGCCTTGATTTCCTTGATGGCACTCCAGAGAAACACCAAGAACACTGTTTAAAGGCTACAGGGATCCTGAGGTCACTGTAGCAACAGGAAAGAGCTCCGTGGACCAAAAATCAACTCGAGATGAGAGGTTAGTCCCTGGCTTCGACTCCAGAGGAATACCACCTTACCACAAGCACCTCAAGAGGAGGCTTCTCTCAGCTCTAGGTATGTGATAGGGACCCTGAGTTTGCAGCCTCAAGTGGAATGGACAGTGCAATGCCCTGACTCGAAATAAGGCCGGATATCCCTGCAGTGACTTGAATGCAGGCTCGTCTTGCATCTCCCAAGAAGAAAGGATGTCTGAATCCCCTGTGGAGACCACAGAGAAAGACCTAGTTCCCCACCTCATCGCGACCGGAGGCCTCACATACTTTGAAAACTCCAGAGGTACGCGGAGATCAGTGCCTCCAAAGGAGACGATGCCTGACTCCTCGTGAAACTTGATAGGAGTCCCAGGATTCCTGTGGCATGTGGAAAGGGACCCTTGGTCTCCCGCCTCAGCTGGAGAGGCGTTCCATTTGCCCTGCCAAGCTTCGAAGAGAATCCCGAGTTGTCCCTCGCAACTAGGCAGGAGTCCTGACGTCGCTGAATAAACACGTGGGTGGAAGGGCCATCCCCGTCGTAACTCGAGAATATACCCCAGGTTCTCACAGCAACTCGAGTAAAACCATGAGATTTCCCCCTCGCCGTGAGATGGGGCCCGATTCCCCTGCACTGCATGCAGAGCAATTCCGTGTTGCACATCAAACATGAAAGGGGCCTTGATTTCCTTGATGGCACTCCAGAGAAACCCCAAGAACACTGTTTCAAGGCTAGAGGGATCCTGAGGTCACTGTAGCAACACGAAAGAGCTCCGTGGACCAAAAATCAACTCGAAATGAGAGGTTAGTCCCTCGCTTCGACTTCAGAGGAATACCACCTTACCACAAGCACCTCAAGAGGAGGCTTCTCTCAGCTCTAGGTATGTGAGAGGGACCCTGAGTTTGCGGCCTCAAGTGGAATGGACACCGCGATGCCCTGACTTGAAATAAGGCCGAATATCCCTGCAGTGACTTTAATGCAGGCTAGTCTTGCATCTCCCAAGAGGAAATGATGTCTGAATCCCGTGTGGAGACCACAGAGAAAGACCTAGTTCCCCACCTCATCGCGACCGGAGGCCTCACATCCTTTGAAAACTCCAGAGGTACACGGAGATCAGTGCCTCCAAAGGAGATGATGCCTGACTCCTCGTGAAACTTGATAGGAGTCCCAGGATTCCTGTGGCACGTGGAAAGGGACCCTTGGTCTCCCGCCTCAGCTGGAGAGGCGTCCCAATTGCCCTGCCAAGCCTCGAGGAGAATCCCGAGTTGTCCCTCGCAACTAGGCAGGAGTCCTGACGTCGCTGAACAAACACGTGTGTGGAAGGGCCATCCCCACGTAACTCGAGAATATACCCCAGGTTCCCGCCGCAACTCGAGAAAAACCATGAGACTTCCCCCTCGTGGCGAGATGAGGCCCGATTCCCCTGCACTGCGTGCAGAGCAATTCCGTGTTGCACATCACACATGAAAGGAGCCTTGATTTCCTTGATGGCACTCCAGAGAAACCCCAAGAACACTGTTTCAAGGCTAGAGGGATCCTGAGGTCACTGTAGCAACACGAAAGAGCTCCGTGGACCAAAAATCAACTCGAGATGAGAGGTTAGTCCCTCGCTTCGACTTCAGAGGAATACCACTTTACCACAAGCACCTCAAGAGGAGGCTTCTCTCAGCTCTAGGTATGTGAGAGGGACCCTGAGTTTGCGGCCTCAAGTGGAATGGACACCGCGATGCCCTGACTCGAAATAAGGCCGAATATCCCTGCAGTGACTTGAATGCAGGCTCGTCTTGCATCTCCCAAGAGGAAATGATGTCTGAATCCCGTGTGGAGACCACAGAGAAAGACCTAGTTCCCCACCTCATCGCGACCGGAGGCCTCACATCCTTTGAAAACTCCAGAGGTCCACGGAGATCAGTGCCTCCAAAGGAGACGATGCCTGACTCCTCGTGAAACTTGATAGGAGTCCCAGGATTCCTGTGGCACGTGGAAAGGTACCCTTGGTCTCCCGCCTCAGCTGGAGAGGCGTCCCAATTGCCCTGCCAAGCCTCGAGGAGTATCCCGAGTTGTCCCTCGCAACTAGGCAGGAGTCCTGACGTCGCTGACCAACAACGTGGGTGGAAGGGCCATCCCCGTCGTAACTCGAGAATATACCCCAGGTTCCCGCCGCAACTCGAGAAAAACCATGAGACTTCCCCCTCGCCGCGAGATGAGGCCTGATTCCTCTGCACTGCGTGCAGAACAATTCCGTGTTGCACATCACTCATGATAGGAGCCTTGATTTCCTTGATGGCACTCCAGAGAAACCCCAAGAACACCGTTTCAAGGCTAGAGGAATCCTGAGGTCACTGTAGCCACACGAAAGAGATCCGTGTACCAAAAATCAACTCGAGATGAGAGGTTAATCCCTGGCTTCGACCCCAGAGGAATACCACCTTACCACAAGCACCTCAAGAGGAGGCTTCTCTCAGCTCTAGGTTTGTGAGAGGGACCCTGAGTTTTTGGCCTCAAGTGGAATGGACACCGCGATGCCCTGACTCAAAATAAGGCCGGATATCCCTGCAGTGACTTGAATGCAGGCTCGTCTTGCATCTCCCAAGACGAAAGGATGTCTGAATCCCCTGTGGACACCACAGAGAAAGACCTAGTTCCCCACCTCATGGCGACCGGAGGCCTCACATCATTTGAAAACTCCAGAGGTACACGGAGATCAGTGCCTCCAAAGGAGACGATGCCTGACTCCTCGTGAAACTTGATAGGAGTCCCAGGATTCCTGTGGCACGTGGAAAGAGACCCTTGGTCTCCCGCCTCAGCTAGAGAGGCGTCCCAATTGCCCTGCCAAGCCTCGAGGAGAATCCCGAGTTGTCCCTCGCAACTAGGCAGGAGTCCTGACATCGCTGAACAAACACGTGGGTGGAAGGGCCATCCCCGTCGTAACTCGAGAATATACCCCAGGTTCCCGCCGCAACTCGAGATAAACCATGAGACTTCCCCCTCGCCGCGAGATGAGGCCCGATTCCCCTGCACTGCGTGCAGAGCAATTCCGTGTTGCACATCACACATGAAAGGAGCCTTGATTTCCTTAATGGCACTCCAGAGAAACCCCAAGAACACTGTTTCAAGGCTAGAGGGATCCTGAGGTCACTGTAGCAACACAAAAGAGCTCCGTGGACCAAAAATCAACTCGAGATGAGAGGTTAGTCCCTGGCTTCGACTCCAGAGGAATACCACCTTACCACAAGCACCTCAAGAGGAGGCTTCTCTCAGCTATAGGTATGTGAGAAGGACCCTGAGTTTGCGGCCACAAGTGGAATGGACACGGCGATGCCCTGACTCGAAATAAGGCCGGATATCCCTGCAGTGACTTGAATGCAGGCTCGTCTTGCATCTCCGAAGAGGAAATGATGTCTGAATCCCCTGTGGAGACCACAGAGAAAGACCTAGTTCCCCACCTCATCGTGACCGGAGTCCTCACTTCCTTTGAAAATTCAAGAGGTACGCGGAGATCAGTGCCTCCAAAGGAGACGATGCCTGACTCCTCGTGAAACTTGATAGGAGTCCCTGGATTCCTGTGGCACGTGGAAAGGGACCCTTGGTCTCCCGCCTCAGCTGGAGAGGCGTCCCAATTGCCCTGCCAAGCCTCGAGGAGAATCCCGAGTTGTCCCTCGCAACTAGGCAGGAGTCCTGACGTCGCTGAACAAACACGTGTGTGGAAGGGCCATCCCCACGTAACTCGGAAATATACCCCAGGTTCCCGCCGCAACTCGAGAAAAACCATGAGACTTCCCCCTCGCCACGAGATGAGGCCCGATTCCCCTGCACTGCATGCAGAGCAATTCCATGTGGCACATCACTCATGATAGGAGCCTTGATTTCCTTGATGGCACTCCAGAGAAACACCAAGAACACTGTTTAAAGGCTACAGGGATCCTGAGGTCACTGTAGCAACAGGAAAGAGGTCCGTGGACCAAAAACCAACTCGAGATGAGAGGTTAGTCCCTGGCTTCGACTCCAGAGGAATACCACCTTACCACAAGCACCTCAAGAGGAGGCTTCTCTCAGCTCTAGGTATGTGAGAGGGAACCTGAGTTTGCAGCCTCAAGTGGAATGGACACTGCAATGCCCTGACTCGAAATAAGGCCGGATATCCCTGCAGTGACTTGAATGCAGGCTCGTCTTGCATCTCCCAAGAAGAAAGGATGTCTGAATCCCCTGTGGAGACCACAGAGAAAGACCTAGTTCCCCACCACATCGCGACCGGAGGCCTCACATCCTTTGAAAACTCCAGAGGTACGCGGAGAGCAGTGCCTCCAAAGGAGACGATGCCTGACTCCTCGTGAATCTTGATAGGAGTCCCAGGATTCCTGTGGCACGTGGAAAGGGACCCCTGGTCTCCCGCCTCAGCTGGAGAGGCGTCCCAATTGCCCTGCCAAGCCTCGAGGAGAACCCCGAGTTGTCCCTCGCAACTAGGCAGGAGTCCTGACGTCGCTGAAGAAACACGTGGGTGGAAGGGCCATCCCCGTCGTAACTCGAGAATATACCCCAGGTTCCCGCCGCAACTCGAGAAAAACCATGAGACTTCCCCCTCGCCGCGAGATGAGGCCTGATTCCCCTGGACTGCGTGCAGAGCAATTCCGTGTTGCACATCAAACATGAAAGGAGCCTTGATTTCCTTGATGGCACTCCAGAGAAACCCCAAGAACACTGTTTCAAGGCTAGAGGAATCCTGAGGTCACTGTAGCCACACGAAAGAGCTCCGTGGACCAAAAATCAACTCGAGATGAGAGGTTAATCCCTGGCTTCGACTCCAGAGGAATACCACCTTACCACAAGCACCTCAAGAGGAGGCTTCTCTCAGCTCTAGGTTTGTGAGAGGGACCCTGAGTTTTTGGCCTCAAGTGGAATGGACACCGCGATGCCCTGACTCGAAATAAGGCCGGATATCCCTGCAGTGACTTGAATGCAGGCTCGTCTTGCATCTCCCAAGACGAAAGGATGTCTGAATCCCCTGTGGAGACCACAGAGAAAGACCTAGTTCCCCACCTCATGGCGACCGGAGGCCTCACATCATTTGAAAACTCCAGAGGTACACAGAGATCAGTGCCTCCAAAGGAGACGATGCCTGACTCCTCGTGAAACTTGATAGGAGTCCCAGGATTCCTGTGGCACGTGGAAAGGGACCCTTGGTCTCCCGCCTCAGCTAGAGAGGCGTCCCAATTGCCCTGCCAAGCCTCGAGGAGAATCCCGAGTTGTCCCTCGCAACTAGGCAGGAGTCCTGACATCGCTGAACAAACACGTGTGTGGAAGGGCCATCCCCGTCGTAACTCGAGAATATACCCCAGGTTCCCGCCGCAACTCGAGAAAAACCATGAGACTTCCCCCTCGCCGCGAGATGAGGCCCGATTCCCCTGCACTGCGTGCAGAGCAATTCCGTGTTGCACATCACACATGAAAGGAGCCTTGATTTCCTTGATGGCACTCCAGAGAAACCCCAAGAACACTGTTTCAAGGCTAGAGGGATCCTGAGGTCACAGTAGCAACACAAAAGTGCTCCGTGGACCAAAAATCAACTCGAGATGAGAGGTTAGTCCCTGGCTTCGACTCCAGAGGAATACCACCTTACCAGAAGCACCTCAAGAGGAGGCTTCTCTCAGCTATAGGTATGTGAGAAGGACCCTGAGTTTGCGGCCACAAGTGGAATGGACACCGCGATGCCCTGACTCGAAATAAGGCCGGATATCCCTGCAGTGACTTGAATGCAGACTCGTCTTGCATCTCCGAAGACAAAAGGATGTCTGAATCCCCTGTGGAGACCACAGAGAAAGACCTAGTTCCCCACCTCATCGCGACCGGAATCCTCACTTCCTTTGAAAATTCCAGAGGTACACGGAGATCAGTGCCTCCAAAGGAGACGATGCCTGACTCCTCGTGAAACTTGATAGGAGTCCCAGGATTCCTGTGGCACGTGGAAAGGGACCCTTGGTCTCCCGCCGCAGCTGGAGAGGCGTCCCAATTGCCCTGCCAAGCCTCGAGGAGAATCCCGAGTTGTCCCTCGCAACTAGGCAGGAGTCCTGACGTCGCTGAACAAACACGTGTGTGGAAGGGCCATCCCCACGTAACTCGGAAATATACCCCTGGTTCCCGCCGCAACTCGAGAAAAAGCATGAGACTTCCCCCTCGCCGCGAGATGAGGCCCGATTCCCCTGCACTGCATGCAGAGCCATTCCATGTGGCACATCACTCATGATAGGAGCCTTGATTTCCTTGATGGCACTCCAGAGAAACACCAAGAACACTGTTTAAAGGCTACAGGGATCCTGAGGTCACTGTAGCAACAGGAAAGAGCTCCGTGGACCAAAAATCAACTCGAAATGAGAGGTTAGTCCCTGGCTTCGACTCCAGAGGAATACCACCTTACCACAAGCACCTCAAGAGGAGGCTTCTCTCAGCTCTAGGTATGTGATAGGGACCCTGAGTTTGCAGCCTCAAGTGGAATGGACAGTGCAATGCCCTGACTCGAAATAAGGCCGGATATCCCTGCAGTGACTTGAATGCAGGCTTGTCTTGCATCTCCCAAGAAGAAAGGATGTCTGAATCCCCTGTGGAGACCACAGAGAAAGACCTAGTTCCCCACCTCATCGCGACCGGAGGCCTCACATACTTTGAAAACACCAGAGGTACGCGGAGATCAGTGCCTCCAAAGGAGACGATGCCTGACTCCTCGTGAAACTTGATAGGAGTCCCAGGATTCCTGTGGCATGTGGAAAGGGACCCTTGGTCTCCCGCCTCAGCTGGAGAGGCGTTCCATTTGCCCTGCCAAGCTTCGAAGAGAATCCCGAGTTGTCCCTCGCAACTAGGCAGGAGTCCTGACGTCGCTGAATAAACACGTGGGTGGAAGGGCCATCCCCGTCGTAACTCGAGAATATACCCCAGGTTCCCGCCGCAACTCGAGAAAAACCATGAGATTTCCCCCTCGCCGTGAGATGGGGCCCGATTCCCCTGCACTGCATGCAGAGCAATTCCGTGTTGCACATCAAACATGAAAGGGGCCTTGATTTCCTTGATGGCACTCCAGAGAAACCCCAAGAACACTGTTTCAAGGCTAGAGGGATCCTGAGGTCACTGTAGCAACACGAAAGAGCTCCGTGGACCAAAAATCAACTCGAAATGAGAGGTTAGTCCCTCGCTTCGACTTCAGAGGAATACCACCTTACCACAAGCACCTCAAGAGGAGGCTTCTCTCAGCTCTAGGTATGTGAGAGGGACCCTGAGTTTGCGGCCTCAAGTGGAATGGACACCGCGATGCCCTGACTTGAAATAAGGCCGAATATCCCTGCAGTGACTTTAATGCAGGCTCGTCTTGCATCTCCCAAGAGGAAATGATGTCTGAATCCCGTGTGGAGACCACAGAGAAAGACCTAGTTCCCCACCTCATCGCGACCGGAGGCCTCACATCCTTTGAAAACTCCAGAGGTACACGGAGATCAGTGCCTCCAAAGGAGATGATGCCTGACTCCTCGTGAAACTTGATAGGAGTCCCAGGATTCCTGTGGCACGTGGAAAGGGACCCTTGGTCTCCCGCCTCAGCTGGAGAGGCGTCCCAATTGCCCTGCCAAGCCTCGAGGAGAATCCCGAGTTGTCCCTCGCAACTAGGCAGGAGTCCTGACGTCGCTGAACAAACACGTGTGTGGAAGGGCCATCCCCACGTAACTCGAGAATATACCCCAGGTTCCCGCCGCAACTCGAGAAAAACCATGAGACTTCCCCCTCGTGGCGAGATGAGGCCCGATTCCCCTGCACTGCGTGCAGAGCAATTCCGTGTTGCACATCACACATGAAAGGAGCCTTGATTTCCTTGATGGCACTCCAGAGAAACCCCAAGAACACTGTTTCAAGGCTAGAGGGATCCTGAGGTCACTGTAGCAACACGAAAGAGCTCCGTGGACCAAAAATCAACTCGAGATGAGAGGTTAGTCCCTCGCTTCGACTTCAGAGGAATACCACCTTACCACAAGCACCTCAAGAGGAGGCTTCTCTCAGCTCTAGGTATGTGAGAGGGACCCTGAGTTTGCGGCCTCAAGTGGAATGGACACCGCGATGCCCTGACTCGAAATAAGGCCGAATATCCCTGCAGTGACTTGAATGCAGGCTCGTCTTGCATCTCCCAAGAGGAAATGATGTCTGAATCCCGTGTGGAGACCACAGAGAAAGACCTAGTTCCCCACCTCATCGCGACCGGAGGCCTCACATCCTTTGAAAACTCCAGAGGTCCACGGAGATCAGTGCCTCCAAAGGAGACGATGCCTGACTCCTCGTGAAACTTGATAGGAGTCCCAGGATTCCTGTGGCACGTGGAAAGGTACCCTTGGTCTCCCGCCTCAGCTGGAGAGGCGTCCCAATTGCCCTGCCAAGCCTCGAGGAGTATCCCGAGTTGTCCCTCGCAACTAGGCAGGAGTCCTGACGTCGCTGACCAACAACGTGGGTGGAAGGGCCATCCCCGTCGTAACTCGAGAATATACCCCAGGTTCCCGCCGCAACTCGAGAAAAACCATGAGACTTCCCCCTCGCCGCGAGATGAGGCCTGATTCCTCTGCACTGCGTGCAGAACAATTCCGTGTTGCACATCACTCATGATAGGAGCCTTGATTTCCTTGATGGCACTCCAGAGAAACCCCAAGAACACCGTTTCAAGGCTAGAGGAATCCTGAGGTCACTGTAGCCACACGAAAGAGATCCGTGTACCAAAAATCAACTCGAGATGAGAGGTTAATCCCTGGCTTCGACCCCAGAGGAATACCACCTTACCACAAGCACCTCAAGAGGAGGCTTCTCTCAGCTCTAGGTTTGTGAGAGGGACCATGAGTTTTTGGCCTCAAGTGGAATGGACACCGCGATGCCCTGACTCAAAATAAGGCCGGATATCCCTGCAGTGACTTGAATGCAGGCTCGTCTTGCATCTCCCAAGACGAAAGGATGTCTGAATCCCCTGTGGACACCACAGAGAAAGACCTAGTTCCCCACCTCATGGCGACCGGAGGCCTCACATCATTTGAAAACTCCAGAGGTACACGGAGATCAGTGCCTCCAAAGGAGACGATGCCTGACTCCTCGTGAAACTTGATAGGAGTCCCAGGATTCCTGTGGCACGTGGAAAGAGACCCTTGGTCTCCCGCCTCAGCTAGAGAGGCGTCCCAATTGCCCTGCCAAGCCTCGAGGAGAATCCCGAGTTGTCCCTCGCAACTAGGCAGGAGTCCTGACATCGCTGAACAAACACGTGGGTGGAAGGGCCATCCCCGTCGTAACTCGAGAATATACCCCAGGTTCCCGCCGCAACTCGAGATAAACCATGAGACTTCCCCCTCGCCGCGAGATGAGGCCCGATTCCCCTGCACTGCGTGCAGAGCAATTCCGTGTTGCACATCACACATGAAAGGAGCCTTGATTTCCTTAATGGCACTCCAGAGAAACCCCAAGAACACTGTTTCAAGGCTAGAGGGATCCTGAGGTCACTGTAGCAACACAAAAGAGCTCCGTGGACCAAAAATCAACTCGAGATGAGAGGTTAGTCCCTGGCTTCGACTCCAGAGGAATACCACCTTACCACAAGCACCTCAAGAGGAGGCTTCTCTCAGCTATAGGTATGTGAGAAGGACCCTGAGTTTGCGGCCACAAGTGGAATGGACACGGCGATGCCCTGACTCGAAATAAGGCCGGATATCCCTGCAGTGACTTGAATGCAGGCTCGTCTTGCATCTCCGAAGAGGAAATGATGTCTGAATCCCCTGTGGAGACCACAGAGAAAGACCTAGTTCCCCACCTCATCGTGACCGGAGTCCTCACTTCCTTTGAAAATTCAAGAGGTACGCGGAGATCAGTGCCTCCAAAGGAGACGATGCCTGACTCCTCGTGAAACTTGATAGGAGTCCCTGGATTCCTGTAGCACGTGGAAAGGGACCCTTGGTCTCCCGCCTCAGCTGGAGAGGCGTCCCAATTGCCCTGCCAAGCCTCGAGGAGAATCCCGAGTTGTCCCTCGCAACTAGGCAGGAGTCCTGACGTCGCTGAACAAACACGTGTGTGGAAGGGCCATCCCCACGTAACTCGGAAATATACCCCAGGTTCCCGCCGCAACTCGAGAAAAACCATGAGACTTCCCCCTCGCCACGAGATGAGGCCCGATTCCCCTGCACTGCATGCAGAGCAATTCCATGTGGCACATCACTCATGATAGGAGCCTTGATTTCCTTGATGGCACTCCAGTGAAACACCAAGAACACTGTTTAAAGGCTACAGGGATCCTGAGGTCACTGTAGCAACAGGAAAGAGGTCCGTGGACAAAAAACCAACTCGAGATGAGAGGTTAGTCCCTGGCTTCGACTCCAGAGGAATACCACCTTACCACAAGCACCTCAAGAGGAGGCTTCTCTCAGCTCTAGGTATGTGAGAGGGAACCTGAGTTTGCAGCCTCAAGTGGAATGGACACTGCAATGCCCTGACTCGAAATAAGGCCGGATATCCCTGCAGTGACTTGAATGCAGGCTCGTCTTGCATCTCCCAAGAAGAAAGGATGTCTGAATCCCCTGTGGAGACCACAGAGAAAGACCTAGTTCCCCACCACATCGCGACCGGAGGCCTCACATCCTTTGAAAACTCCAGAGGTACGCGGAGAGCAGTGCCTCCAAAGGAGACGATGCCTGACTCCTCGTGAATCTTGATAGGAGTCCCAGGATTCCTGTGGCACGTGGAAAGGGACCCCTGGTCTCCCGCCTCAGCTGGAGAGGCGTCCCAATTGCCCTGCCAAGCCTCGAGGAGAACCCCGAGTTGTCCCTCGCAACTAGGCAGGAGTCCTGACGTCGCTGAAGAAACACGTGGGTGGAAGGGCCATCCCCGTCGTAACTCGAGAATATACCCCAGGTTCCCGCCGCAACTCGAGAAAAACCATGAGACTTCCCCCTCGCCGCGAGATGAGGCCTGATTCCCCTGGACTGCGTGCAGAGCAATTCCGTGTTGCACATCAAACATGAAAGGAGCCTTGATTTCCTTGATGGCACTCCAGAGAAACCCCAAGAACACTGTTTCAAGGCTAGAGGAATCCTGAGGTCACTGTAGCCACACGAAAGAGCTCCGTGGACCAAAAATCAACTCGAGATGAGAGGTTAATCCCTGGCTTCGACTCCAGAGGAATACCACCTTACCACAAGCACCTCAAGAGGAGGCTTCTCTCAGCTCTAGGTTTGTGAGAGGGACCCTGAGTTTTTGGCCTCAAGTGGAATGGACACCGCGATGCCCTGACTCGAAATAAGGCCGGATATCCCTGCAGTGACTTGAATGCAGGCTCGTCTTGCATCTCCCAAGACGAAAGGATGTCTGAATCCCCTGTGGAGACCACAGAGAAAGACCTAGTTCCCCACCTCATGGCGACCGGAGGCCTCACATCATTTGAAAACTCCAGAGGTACACAGAGATCAGTGCCTCCAAAGGAGACGATGCCTGACTCCTCGTGAAACTTGATAGGAGTCCCAGGATTCCTGTGGCACGTGGAAAGGGACCCTTGGTCTCCCGCCTCAGCTAGAGAGGCGTCCCAATTGCCCTGCCAAGCCTCGAGGAGAATCCCGAGTTGTCCCTCGCAACTAGGCAGGAGTCCTGACATCGCTGAACAAACACGTGTGTGGAAGGGCCATCCCCGTCGTAACTCGAGAATATACCCCAGGTTCCCGCCGCAACTCGAGAAAAACCATGAGACTTCCCCCTCGCCGCGAGATGAGGCCCGATTCCCCTGCACTGCGTGCAGAGCAATTCCGTGTTGCACATCACACATGAAAGGAGCCTTGATTTCCTTGATGGCACTCCAGAGAAACCCCAAGAACACTGTTTCAAGGCTAGAGGGATCCTGAGGTCACAGTAGCAACACAAAAGTGCTCCGTGGACCAAAAATCAACTCGAGATGAGAGGTTAGTCCCTGGCTTCGACTCCAGAGGAATACCACCTTACCAGAAGCACCTCAAGAGGAGGCTTCTCTCAGCTATAGGTATGTGAGAAGGACCCTGAGTTTGCGGCCACAAGTGGAATGGACACCGCGATGCCCTGACTCGAAATAAGGCCGGATATCCCTGCAGTGACTTGAATGCAGACTCGTCTTGCATCTCCGAAGACAAAAGGATGTCTGAATCCCCTGTGGAGACCACAGAGAAAGACCTAGTTCCCCACCTCATCGCGACCGGAATCCTCACTTCCTTTGAAAATTCCAGAGGTACGCGGAGATCAGTGCCTCCAAAGGAGACGATGCCTGACTCCTCGTGAAACTTGATAGGAGTCCCAGGATTCCTGTGGCACGTGGAAAGGGACCCTTGGTCTCCCGCCGCAGCTGGAGAGGCGTCCCAATTGCCCTGCCAAGCCTCGAGGAGAATCCCGAGTTGTCCCTCGCAACTAGGCAGGAGTCCTGACGTCGCTGAACAAACATGTGTGTGGAAGGGCCATCCCCACGTAACTCGGAAATATACCCCTGGTTCCCGCCGCAACTCGAGAAAAAGCATGAGACTTCCCCCTCGCCGCGAGATGAGGCCCGATTCCCCTGCACTGCATGCAGAGCCATTCCATGTGGCACATCACTCATGATAGGAGCCTTGATTTCCTTGATGGCACTCCAGAGAAACACCAAGAACACTGTTTAAAGGCTACAGGGATCCTGAGGTCACTGTAGCAACAGGAAAGAGCTCCGTGGACCAAAAATCAACTCGAAATGAGAGGTTAGTCCCTGGCTTCGACTCCAGAGGAATACCACCTTACCACAAGCACCTCAAGAGGAGGCTTCTCTCAGCTCTAGGTATGTGATAGGGACCCTGAGTTTGCAGCCTCAAGTGGAATGGACAGTGCAATGCCCTGACTCGAAATAAGGCCGGATATCCCTGCAGTGACTTGAATGCAGGCTTGTCTTGCATCTCCCAAGAAGAAAGGATGTCTGAATCCCCTGTGGAGACCACAGAGAAAGACCTAGTTCCCCACCTCATCGCGACCGGAGGCCTCACATACTTTGAAAACACCAGAGGTACGCGGAGATCAGTGCCTCCAAAGGAGACGATGCCTGACTCCTCGTGAAACTTGATAGGAGTCCCAGGATTCCTGTGGCATGTGGAAAGGGACCCTTGGTCTCCCGCCTCAGCTGGAGAGGCGTTCCATTTGCCCTGCCAAGCTTCGAAGAGAATCCCGAGTTGTCCCTCGCAACTAGGCAGGAGTCCTGACGTCGCTGAATAAACACGTGGGTGGAAGGGCCATCCCCGTCGTAACTCGAGAATATACCCCAGGTTCCCGCCGCAACTCGAGAAAAACCATGAGACTTCCCCCTCGCCGCGAGATGAGGCCTGATTCCCCTGGACTGCGTGCAGAGCAATTCCGTGTTGCACATCAAACATGAAAGGAGCCTTGATTTCCTTGATGGCACTCCAGAGAAACCCCAAGAACACTGTTTCAAGGCTAGAGGAATCCTGAGGTCACTGTAGCCACACGAAAGAGCTCCGTGGACCAAAAATCAACTCGAGATGAGAGGTTAATCCCTGGCTTCGACTCCAGAGGAATACCACCTTACCACAAGCACCTCAAGAGGAGGCTTCTCTCAGCTCTAGGTTTGTGAGAGGGACCCTGAGTTTTTGGCCTCAAGTGGAATGGACACCGCGATGCCCTGACTCGAAATAAGGCCGGATATCCCTGCAGTGACTTGAATGCAGGCTCGTCTTGCATCTCCCAAGACGAAAGGATGTCTGAATCCCCTGTGGAGACCACAGAGAAAGACCTAGTTCCCCACCTCATGGCGACCGGAGGCCTCACATCATTTGAAAACTCCAGAGGTACACAGAGATCAGTGCCTCCAAAGGAGACGATGCCTGACTCCTCGTGAATCTTGATAGGAGTCCCAGGATTCCTGTGACACGTGGAAAGGGACCCTTGGTCTCCCGCCTCAGCTGGAGAGGCGTCCCAATTGCCCTGCCAAGCCTCGAGGAGAATCCCGAGTTGTCCCTCGCAACTAGGCAGGAGTCCTGACGTCGCTGAACAAACACGTGTGTGGAAGGGCCATCCCCACGTAACTCGAGAATATACCCCAGGTTCCCGCCGCAACTCGAGAAAAACCATGAGACTTCCCCCTCGTGGCGAGATGAGGCCCGATTCCCCTGCACTGCATGCAGAGCAATTCCGTGTTGCACATCACACATGAAAGGAGCCTTGATTTCCTTGATGGCACTCCAGAGAAACCCCAAGAACACTGTTTCAAGGCTAGAGGGATCCTGAGGTCACTGTAGCAACACGAAAGAGCTCCGTGGACCAAAAATCAACTCGAGATGAGAGGTTAGTCCCTCGCTTCGACTTCAGAGGAATACCACCTTACCACAAGCACCTCAAGAGGAGGCTTCTCTCAGCTCTAGGTATGTGAGAGGGACCCTGAGTTTACGGCCTCAAGTGGAATGGACATCGCGATGCCCTGACTCGAAATAAGGCCGGATATCCCTGCAGTGACTTGAATGCAGGCTCGTCTTGCATCTCCCAAGAGGAAATGATGTCTGAATCCCGTGTGGAGACCACAGAGAAAGACCTAGTTCCCCACCTCATCGCGACCGGAGGCCTCACATCCTTTGAAAACTCCAGAGGTCCACGGAGATCAGTGCCTCCAAAGGAGACGATGCCTGACTCCTCGTGAAACTTGATAGGAGTCCCAGGATTCCTGTGGCACGTGGAAAGGGACCCTTGGTCTCCCGCCTCAGCTGGAGAGGCGTCCCAATTGCCCTGCCAAGCCTCGAGGAGTATCCCGAGTTGTCCCTCGCAACTAGGCAGGAGTCCTGACGTCGCTGACCAACAACGTGGGTGGAAGGGCCATCCCCGTCGTACCTCGAGAATATACCCCAGGTTCCCGCCGCAACTCGAGAAAAACCATGAGACTTCCCCCTCGCCGCGAGATGAGGCCTGATTCCTCTGCACTGCGTGCAGAACAATTCCGTGTTGCACATCACTCATGATAGGAGCCTTGATTTCCTTGATGGCACTCCAGAGAAACCCCAAGAACACCGTTTCAAGGCTAGAGGAATCCTGAGGTCACTGTAGCCACACGAAAGAGATCCGTGTACCAAAAATCAACTCGAGATGAGAGGTTAATCCCTGGCTTCGACCCCAGAGGAATACCACCTTACCACAAGCACCTCAAGAGGAGGCTTCTCTCAGCTCTAGGTTTGTGAGAGGGACCCTGTGTTTTTGGCCTCAAGTGGAATGGACACCGCGATGCCCTGACTCAAAATAAGGCCGGATATCCCTGCAGTGACTTGAATGCAGGCTCGTCTTGCATCTCCCAAGACGAAAGGATGTCTGAATCCCCTGTGGACACCACAGAGAAAGACCTAGTTCCCCACCTCATGGCGACCGGAGGCCTCACATCATTTGAAAACTCCAGAGGTACACGGAGATCAGTGCCTCCAAAGGAGACGATGCCTGACTCCTCGTGAAACTTGATAGGAGTCCCAGGATTCCTGTGGCACGTGGAAAGGGACCCTTGGTCTCCCGCCTCAGCTAGAGAGGCGTCCCAATTGCCCTGCCAAGCCTCGAGGAGAATCCCGAGTTGTCCCTCGCAACTAGGAAGGAGTCCTGACATCGCTGAACAAACACGTGGGTGGAAGGGCCATCCCCGTCGTAACTCGAGAATATACCCCAGGTTCCCGCCGCAACTCGAGATAAACCATGAGACTTCCCCCTCGTGGCGAGATGAGCCCCGATTCCCCTGCACTGCGTGCAGAGCAATTCCGTGTTGCACATCACACATGAAAGGAGCCTTGATTTCCTTAATGGCACTCCAGAGAAACCCCAAGAACACTGTTTCAAGGCTAGAGGGATCCTGACGTCACTGTAGCAACACAAAAGAGCTCCGTGGACCAAAAATCAACTCGAGATGAGAGGTTAGTCCCTGGCTTCGACTCCAGAGGAATACCACCTTACCACAAGCACCTCAAGAGGAGGCTTCTCTCAGCTATAGGTATGTGAGAAGGACCCTGAGTTTGCGGCCACAAGTGGAATGGACACGGCGATGCCCTGACTCGAAATAAGGCCGGATATCCCTGCAGTGACTTGAATGCAGGCTCGTCTTGCATCTCCGAAGAGGAAATGATGTCTGAATCCCCTGTGGAGACCACAGAGAAAGACCTAGTTCCCCACCTCATCGTGACCGGAGTCCTCACTTCCTTTGAAAATTCAAGAGGTACGCGGAGATCAGTGCCTCCAAAGGAGACGATGCCTGACTCCTCGTGAAACTTGATAGGAGTCCCTGGATTCCTGTGGCACGTGGAAAGGGACCCTTGGTCTCCCGCCTCAGCTGGAGAGGCGTCCCAATTGCCCTGCCAAGCCTCGAGGAGAATCCCGAGTTGTCCCTCGCAACTAGGCAGGAGTCCTGACGTCGCTGAACAAACACGTGTGTGGAAGGGCCATCCCCACGTAACTCGGAAATATACCCCAGGTTCCCGCCGCAACTCGAGAAAAACCATGAGACTTCCCCCTCGCCACGAGATGAGGCCTGATTCCCCTGGACTGCGTGCAGAGCAATTCCGTGTTGCACATCAAACATGAAAGGAGCCTTGATTTCCTTGATGGCACTCCAGAGAAACCCCAAGAACACTGTTTCAAGGCTAGAGGAATCCTGAGGTCACTGTAGCCACACGAAAGAGCTCCGTGGACCAAAAATCAACTCGAGATGAGAGGTTAATCCCTGGCTTCGACTCCAGAGGAATACCACCTTACCACAAGCACCTCAAGAGGAGGCTTCTCTCAGCTCTAGGTTTGTGAGAGGGACCCTGAGTTTTTGGCCTCAAGTGGAATGGACACCGCGATGCCCTGACTCGAAATAAGGCCGGATATCCCTGCAGTGACTTGAATGCAGGCTCGTCTTGCATCTCCCAAGACGAAAGGATGTCTGAATCCCCTGTGGAGACCACAGAGAAAGACCTAGTTCCCCACCTCATCGCGACCGGAGGCCTCACATCATTTGAAAACTCCAGAGGTACACAGAGATCAGTGCCTCTAAAGGAGACGATGCCTGACTCCTCGTGAAACTTGATAGGAGTCCCAGGATTCCTGTGGCACGTGGAAAGGGACCCTTGGTCTCCCGCCTCAGCTAGAGAGGCGTCCCAATTGCCCTGCCAAGCCTCGAGGAGAATCCCGAGTTGTCCCTCGCAACTAGGCAGGAGTCCTGACATCGCTGAACAAACACGTGGGTGGAAGGGCCATCCCCGTCGTAACTCGAGAATATACCCCAGGTTCCCGCCGCAACTCGAGAAAAACCATGAGACTTCCCCCTCGCCGCGAGATGAGGCCCGATTCCCCTGCACTGCGTGCAGAGCAATTCCGTGTTGCACATCACACATGAAAGGAGCCTTGATTTCCTTGATGGCACTCCAGAGAAACCCCAAGAACACTGTTTCAAGGCTAGAGGGATCCTGAGGTCACTGTAGCAACACGAAAGAGCTCCGTGGACCAAAAATCAACTCGAGATGAGAGGTTAGTCCCTGGCTTCGACTCCAGAGGAATACCACCTTACCACAAGCACCTCAAGAGGAGGCTTCTCTCAGCTATAGGTATGTGAGAAGGACCCTGAGTTTGCGGCCACAAGTGGAATGGACACCGCGATGCCCTGACTCGAAATAAGGCCGGATATCCCTGCAGTGACTTGAATGCAGACTCGTCTTGCATCTCCGAAGACGAAAGGATGTCTGAATCCCCTGTGGAGACCACAGAGAAAGACCTAGTTCCCCACCTCATCGCGACCGGAGGCCTCACATACTTTGAAAATTCCAGAGGTACGCGGAGATCAGTGCCTCCAAAGGAGACGATGCCTGACTCCTCGTGAAACTTGATAGGAGTCCCTGGATTCCTGTGGCACGTGGAAAGGGACCCTTGGTCTCCCGCCTCAGCTGGAGAGGCGTCCCAATTGCCCTGCCAAGCCTCGAGGAGAATCCCGAGTTGTCCCTCGCAACTAGGCAGGAGTCCTGACGTCGCTGAACAAACACGTGTGTGGAAGGGCCATCCCCACGTAACTCGGAAATATACCCCAGGTTCCCGCCGCAACTCGAGAAAAACCATGAGACTTCCCCCTCGCCACGAGATGAGGCCCGATTCCCCTGCACTGCATGCAGAGCAATTCCATGTGGCACATCACTCATGATAGGAGCCTTGATTTCCTTGATGGCACTCCAGAGAAACACCAAGAACACTGTTTAAAGGCTACAGGGATCCTGAGGTCACTGTAGCAACACAAAAGAGCTCCGTGGACCAAAAATCAACTCGAGATGAGAGGTTAGTCCCTGGCTTCGACTCCAGAGGAATACCACCTTACCACAAGCACCTCAAGAGGAGGCTTCTCTCAGCTCTAGGTATGTGATAGGGACCCTGAGTTTGCAGCCTCAAGTGGAATGGACACTGCAATGCCCTGACTCGAAATAAGGCCGGATATCCCTGCAGTGACTTGAATGCAGGCTCGTCTTGCATCTCCCAAGAAGAAAGGATGTCTGAATCCCCTGTGGAGACCACAGAGAAAGACCTAGTTCCCCACCTCATCGCGACCGGAGGCCTCACATCCTTTGAAAACTCCAGAGGTACGCGGAGAGCAGTGCCTCCAAAGGAGACGATGCCTGACTCCTCGTGAATCTTGATAGGAGTCCCAGGATTCCTGTGGCATGTGGAAAGGGACCCTTGGTCTCCAGCCTCAGCTGGAGAGGCGTTCCATTTTCCCTGCCAAGCTTCGAGGAGAATCCCTAGTTGTCCCCCGAAACTAGGCAGGAGTCCTGACGTCGCTGAATAAACACGTGGGTGGAAGGGCCATCCCCGTCGTAACTCGAGAATATACCCCAGGTTCTCACCGCAACTCGAGTAAAACCATGAGAATTCCCCCTCGCCGTGATATGAGGCCCGATTCCCCTGCACTGCATGCAGAGCAATTCCGTTTTGCACATCAAACATGAAAGGGGCCTTGATTTCCTTGATGGCACTCCAGAGAAACCCCAAGAACACTGTTTCAAGGCTAGAGGGATCCTGAGGTCACTGTAGCAACACGAAAGAGCTCCGTGGACCAAAAAATCAACTCGAGATGAGAGGTTAGTCCCTGACTTCCACTCCAGAGGAATACCACCTTACCACAAGCACCTCAAGAGGAGGCTTCTCTCAGCTCTAGGTATGTGAGAGGGACCCTGAGTTTGCGGCCTCAAGTGAAATGGAAACCGCGATGCCATGACTCGAAATAAGGCAGGATATCCCTGCATTGACCTGAATGCAGGCTCGTCTTGCATCTCCCAAGACGAAAGGATGTCTGAATCCCCTGTGGAGACCACAGAGAAAGACCTAGTTCCCCACCTCATCGCGACCGGAGGCCTCACATCCTTTGAAAACTCCAGAGGTACGCGGAGATCAGTGCCTCCAAAGGAGACGATGCCTGACTCCTCGTGAATCTTGATAGGAGTCCCAGGATTCCTGTGACACGTGGAAAGGGACACTTGGTCTCCCGCCTCAGCTGGAGAGGTGTCCCAATTACCCTGCCAAGCCTCGAGGAGAATCCCGAGTTGTCCCTCGCAACTAGGCAGGAGTCCTGACGTCGCTGAACAAACACGTGTGTGGAAGGGCCATCCCCACGTAACTCGAGAATATACCCCAGGTTCCCGCTGCAACTCGAGAAAAACCATGAGACTTCCCCCTCACCGCGAGATGAGGCCCGATTCCCCTGCACTGCGTGCAGAGCAATTCCGTGTTGCACATCACACATGAAAGGAGCATTGATTTCCTTGATGGCACTCCAGAGAAACCCCAAGAACACTGTTTCAAGGCTAGAGGGATCCTGAGGTCACTGTAGCAACACGAAAGAGCTCCGTGGACCAAAAATCAACTCGAGATGAGAGGTTAGTCCCTCGCTTCGACTTCAGAGGAATACCACCTTACCACAAGCACCTCAAGAGGAGGCTTCTCTCAGCTCTAGGTATGTGAGAGGGTCCCTGAGTTTGCGGCCTCAAGTGAAATGGACACCGCGATACCCTGACTCGAAATAAGGCCGAATATCCCTGCAGTGACTTGAATGCAGGCTCGTCTTGCATCTCCCAAGAGGAAATGATGTCTGAATCCCGTGAGGAGACCACAGAGAAAGACCTAGTTCCCCACCTCATCGCGACCGGAGGCCTCACATCCTTTGAAAACTCCAGAGGTACGCGGAGATCAGTGCCTCCAAAGGAGACGATGCCTGACTCCTCGTGAAACTTGATAGGAGTCCCAGGATTCCTGTGGCACGTGGAAAGGGACCCTTGGTCTCCCGCCTCAGCTGGAGAGGCGTCCCAATTGCCCTGCCAAGCCTCGAGGAGTATCCCGAGTTGTCCCTCCCAACTAGGCAGGAGTCCTGACGTCGCTGACCAAACACGGGTGTAGAAGGGCCATCCTCGTCGTAACTCGAGAATATACCCCATGTTCCCGCCGCAACTCGAGAAAAACCATGAGACTTCCCCCTCGCCGCGAGATGAGGCCTGATTCCCCTGCACTGCGTGCAGAGCAATTCCGTGTTGCACATCAAACATGAAAGGAGCCTTGATTTCCTTGATGGCACTCCAGAGAAACCCCAAGAACACCGTTTCAAGGCTAGAGGAATCCTGAGGTCACTGTAGCCACACGAAAGAGCTCCGTGGACCAAAAATCAACTCAAGATGAGAGGTTAATCCCTGGCTTCGACTCCAGAGGAATACCACCTTACCACAAGCACCACAAGAGGAGGCTTCTCTCAGCTCTAGGTTTGTGAGAGGGATCCTGAGTTTTTGGCCTCAAGTGGAATGGACACCGCGATGCCCTGACTCAAAATAAGGCCGGATATCCCTGCAGTGACTTGAATGCAGGCTCGTCTTGCATCTCCCAAGACGAAAGGATGTCTGAATCCCCTGTGGAGACCACAGAGAAAGACCTAGTTCCCCACCTCATCGCGACCGGAGGCCTCACAACATTTGAAAACTCCAGAGGTACACAGAGATCAGTGCCTCCAAAGGAGACGATGCCTGACTCCTCGCGAAACTTGATAGGAGTCCCAGGATTCCTGTGGCACGTGGAAAGGGACCCTTGGTCTCCCGCCTCAGCTAGAGAGGCGTCCCAATTGCCCTGCCAAGCCTCGAGGAGAATCCCGAGTTGTCCCTCGCAACTAGGCAGGAGTCCTGACGTCGCTGAACAAACACGTGGGTGGAAGAGCCATCCCCGTCGTAACTCGAGAATATACCCCATGTTCCCGCCGCAACTCGAGAAAAACCATGAGACTTCCCCCTCGCCGCGAGATGAGGCCCGATTCCCCTGCACTGCGTGCAGAGCAATTCCATGTGGCACATCACACATGAAAGGAGCCTTGATTTCCTTGATGGCACTCCAGAGAAACCCCAAGAACACTGTTTCAAGGCTAGAGGGATCCTGAGGTCACTGTAGCAACACGAAAGAGCTCCGTGGACCAAAAATCAACTCGAGATGAGAGGTTAGTCCCTGGCTTCGACTCCAGAGGAATACCACCTTACCACAAGCACCTCAAGAGGAGGCTTCTCTCAGCTATAGGTATGTGAGAAGGACCCTGAGTTTGCGGCCACAAGTGGAATGGACACCGCGATGCCCTGACTCGAAATAAGGCCGGATATCCCTGCAGTGACTTGAATGCAGACTCGTCTTGCATCTCCGAAGACGAAAGGATGTCTGAATCCCCTGTGGAGACCACAGAGAAAGACCTAGTTCCCCACCTCATCGCGACCGGAATCCTCACTTCCTTTGAAAATTCCAGAGGTACGCGGAGATCAGTGCCTCCAAAGGAGACGATGCGTGACTCCTCGTGAAACTTTATAGGAGTCCCAGGATTCCTGTGGCACGTGGAAAGGGACCCTTGGTCTCCCGCCTCAACTGGAGAGGCGTCCCAATTGCCCTGCCAAGCCTCGAGGAGAATCCCGAGTTGTCCCTCGCAACTAGGCAGGAGTCCTGACGTCGCTGAACAAACACGTGTGTGGAAGGGCCATCCCCACGTAACTCGGAAATATACCCCAGGTTCCCGCCGCAACTCGAGAAAAACCATGAGACTTCCCCCTCGTGGCGAGATGAGGCCCGATTCCCCTGCACTGCGTGCAGAGCAATTCCGTGTTGCACATCACACATGAAAGGAGCCTTGATTTCCTTGATGGCACTCCAGAGAAACCCCAAGAACACTGTTTCAAGGCTAGAGGGATCCTGAGGTCACTGTAGCAACACGAAAGAGCTCCGTGGACCAAAAATCAACTCGAGATGAGAGGTTAGTCCCTCGCTTCGACTTCAGAGGAATACCACCTTACCACAAGCACCTCAAGAGGAGGCTTCTCTCAGCTCTAGGTATGTGAGAGGGACCCTGAGTTTGCGGCCTCAAGTGGAATGGACACCGCGATGCCCTGACTCGAAATAAGGCCGAATATCCCTGCAGTGACTTGAATGCAGGCTCGTCTTGCATCTCCCAAGAGGAAATGATGTCTGAATCCCGTGTGGAGACCACAGAGAAAGACCTAGTTCCCCACCTCATCGCGACCGGAGGCCTCACATCCTTTGAAAACTCCAGAGGTCCACGGAGATCAGTGCCTCCAAAGGAGACGATGCCTGACTCCTCGTGAAACTTGATAGGAGTCCCAGGATTCCTGTGGCACGTGGAAAGGGACCCTTGGTCTCCCGCCTCAGCTAGAGAGGCGTCACAATTGCCCTGCCAAGCCTCGAGGAGAATCCCGAGTTGTCCCTCGCAACTAGGCAGGAGTCCTGACATCGCTGAACAAACACGTGGGTGGAAGGGCCATCCCCGTCGTAACTCGAGAATATACCCCAGGTTCCCACCGCAACTCGAGAAAAACCATGAGACTTCCCCCTCGCCGCGAGATGAGGCCCGATTCCCCTGCACTGCGTGCAGAGCAATTCCGTGTTGCACATCACACATGAAAGGAGCCTTGATTTCCTTAATGGCACTCCAGAGAAACCCCAAGAACACTGTTTCAAGGCTAGAGGGATCCTGAGGTCACTGTAGCAATACGAATGAGCTCCGTGGACCAAAAATCAACTCGAGATGAGAGGTTAGTCCCTGGCTTCGACTCCAGAGGAATACCACCTTACCACAAGCACCTCAAGACGAGGCTTCTCTCAGCTATAGGTATGTGAGAAGGACCCTGAGTTTGCGGCCACACGTGGAATGGACACCGCGATGCCCTGACTCGAAATAAGGCCGGATATCCCTGCAGTGACTTGAATGCAGGCTCGTCTTGCATCTCCGAAGACGAAATGATGTCTGAATCCCCTGTGGAGACCACAGAGAAAGACCTAGTTCCCCACCTCATCACGACCGGAGTCCTCACTTCCTTTGAAAATTCCAGAGGTACGCGGAGATCAGTGCCTCCAAAGGAGACGATGCCTGACTCCTCGTGAAACTTGATAGGAGTCCCTGGATTCCTGTGGCACGTGGAAAGGGACCCTTGGTCTCCCGCCTCAGCTGGAGAGTCGTCCCAATTGCCCTGCCAAGCCTCGAGGAGAATCCCGAGTTGTCCCTCGCAACTAGGCAGGAGTCCTGACGTCGCTGAACAAACACGTGTGTGGAAGGGCCATCCCCACGTAACTCGGAAATATACCCCAGGTTCCCGCCGCAACTCGAGAAAAACCATGAGACTTCCCCCTCGCCACGAGATGAGGCCCGATTCCCCTGCACTGCATGCAGAGCAATTCCATGTGGCACATCACTCATGATAGGAGCCTTGATTTCCTTGATGGCACTCCAGAGAAACACCAAGAACACTGTTTAAAGGCTACAGGGATCCTGAGGTCACTGTAGCAACAGGAAAGAGGTCCGTGGACCAAAAATCAACTCGAGATGAGAGGTTAGTCCCTGGCTTCGACTCCAGAGGAATACCACCTTACCACAAGCACCTCAAGAGGAGGCTTCTCTCAGCTCTAGGTATGTGATAGGGACCCTGAGTTTGCAGCCTCAAGTGGAATGGACACTGCAATGCCCTGACTCGAAATAAGGCCGGATATCCCTGCAGTGACTTGAATGCAGGCTCGTCTTGCATCTCCCAAGAAGAAAGGATGTCTGAATCCCCTGTGGAGACCACAGAGAAAGACCTAGTTCCCCACCACATCGCGACCGGAGGCCTCACATCCTTTGAAAACTCCAGAGGTACGCGGAGAGCAGTGCCTCCAAAGGAGACGACGCCTGACTCCTCGTGAATCTTGATAGGAGTCCCAGGATTCCTGTGGCATGTGGAAAGGGACCCTTGGTCTCCCGCCTCAGCTGGAGAGGCGTTCCATTTTCCCTGCCAAGCTTCGAGGAGAATCCCTAGTTGTCCCTCGAAACTAGGCAGGAGTCCTGACGTCGCTGAATAAACACGTGGGTGGAAGGGCCATCCCCGTCGTAACTCGAGAATATACCCCAGGTTCTCACGGCAACTCGAGTAAAACCATGAGAATTCCCCCTCGCCGTGATATGAGGCCCGATTCCCCTGCACTGCATGAAGAGCAATTCCGTTTTGCACATCAAACATGAAAGGGGCCTTGATTTCCTTGATGGCACTCCAGAGAAACCCCAAGAACACTGTTTCAAGGCTAGAGGGATCCTGAGGTCACTGTAGCAACACGAAAGAGCTCCGTGGACCAAAAATCAACTCGAGATGAGAGGTTAGTCCCTGACTTCCACTCCAGAGGAATACCACCTTACCACAAGCACCTCAAGAGGAGGCTTCTCTCAGCTCTAGGTATGTGAGAGAGACCCTGAGTTTGCGGCCTCAAGTGAAATGGAAACCGCGATGCCATGACTCGAAATAAGGCAGGATATCCCTGCAGTGACCTGAATGCAGGCTCGTCTTGCATCTCCCAAGACGAAAGGATGTCTGAATCCCCTGTGGAGACCACAGAGAAAGACCTAGTTCCCCACCTCATCGCGACCGGAGGCCTCACATCCTTTGAAAATTCCAGAGGTACGCGAAGATCAGTGCCTCCAAAGGAGACGATGCCTGACTCCTCGTGATACTTGATAGGAGTCCCAGGATTCCTGTGGCACGTGGAAAGGGACCCTTGGTCTCCCGCCTCAGCTGGAGAGGCGTCCCAATTGCCCTGCCAAGCCTCGAGGAGAATCCCGAGTTGTCCCTCGCAACTAGGCAGGAGTCCTGACGTCGCTGAACAAACACGTGGGTGGAAGGGCCATCCCCGTCGTAACTCGAGAATATACCCCAGGTTCCCGCCGCAACTCGAGAAAAACCATGAGACTTCCCCCTCGCCGCGAGATGAGGCCCGATTCCCCTGCACTGCGTGAAGAGCAATTCCGTGTTGCACATCACACATGAAAGGAGCCTTGATTTCCTTGATGGCACTCCAGAGAAACCCCAAGAACACTGTTTCAAGGCTAGAGCGATCCTGAGGTCACTGGAGCAACACGAAAGAGCTCTGTGGACCAAAAATCAACTCGAGATGAGAGGTTACTCCCTGTCTTCGACTGCAGAGGAATACCACCTTACCACAAGCACCTCAAGAGGAGGCTTCTCTCTGCTCTTGGTATGTGAGAGGGACCCTGAGTTTGCGGCCTCAAGTGGAATGGACACCGCGATGCCCTGACTCAAAATAAGGCCGGATATCCCTGCAGTGACTTGAATGCAGGCTCGTCTTGCATCTCCCAAGACGAAATGATGTCTGAATCCCCTGTGGAGACCACAGAGAAAGACCTAGTTCCCCACCTAATGGCGACCGGAGGCCTCACATCCTTTGAAAAATCCAGAGGTACGCGGAGATCAGTGCCTCCAAAGGAGACGATGCCTGACTCTTCGTGAAACTTGATAGGAGTCCCAGGATTCCTGCGGCACGTGGAAAGGGACCCTTGGTCTCCCGCCTCAGCTGGAGAGGCGTCCCAATTGCCCTGCCAAGCTTCGAGGAGAATCCCCAGTTGTCCCTCGCAACTAGGCAGGAGTCCTGACGTCGCTGAACAAACACGTGGGTGGAAGGACCATCCCCGTCGTAACTCGAGAATATACCCCAGGTTCCCGCCGCAACTCGAGAAAAACCATGAGACTTCCCCCTCGCCGCCAAATGAGGCCCGATTCCCCTGCACTGCGTGTAGAGTAATTCCGTGTTGCACATCACACATGAAAGGAGCCTTGATTTCCTTGATGGCACTCCAGAGAAACCCCAAGAACACTGTTTCAAGGCTACAGGGATCCTGAGGTCACTGTAGCAACAGGAAAGAGGTCCCTGGACCAAAAATCAACTCGAGATGAGAGGTTAGTCCCTGGCTTCGACTCCAGAGGAATACCACCTTACCACAAGCACCTCAAGAGGAGGCTTCTCTCAGCTCTAGGTATGTGATAGGGACCCTGAGTTTGCAGCCTCAAGTGGAATGGACACTGCAATGCCCTGACTCGAAATAAGGCCGGATATCCCTGCAGTGACTTGAATGCAGGCTCGTCTTGCATCTCCCAAGAAGAAAGGATGTCTGAATCCCCTGTGGAGACCACAGAGAAAGACCTAGTTCCCCACCTCATCGCGACTGGAGGCCTCACATACTTTGAAAACTCCAGAGGTACGCGGAGATCAGTGCCTCCAAAGGAAACGATGCCTGACTCCTCGTGAAACTTGATAGGAGTCCCAGGATTCCTGCGGCACGTGGAAAGGGACCCTTGGTCTCCCGCCTCAGCTGGAGAGGCGTTCCATTTGCCCTGCCAAGCTTCGAAGAGAATCCCGAGTTGTCCCTCGCAACTAGGCAGGAGTCCTGACGTCGCTGAATAAACACGTGGGTGGAAGGGCCATCCCCGTCGTAACTCGAGAATATACCCCAGGTTCTCACCGCAACTCGAGTAAAACCATGAGATTTCCCCCTCGCCGTGAGATGGGGCCCGATTCCCCTGCACTGCATGCAGAGCAATTCCGTGTTGCACATCAAACATGAAAGGGGCCTTGATTTCCTTGATGGCACTCCAGAGAAACCCCAAGAACACTGTTTCAAGGCTAGAGGGATCCTGAGGTCACTGTAGTAACACGAAAGAGCTCCGTGGACCAAAAATCAACTCGAGATGAGAGGTTAGTCCCTGACTTCGACTCCAGAGGAATACCACCTTACCACAAGCACCTCAAGAGGAGGCTTCTCTCAGCTCTAGGTATGTGAGAGGGACCCTGAGTTTGCGGCCTCAAGTGGAATGTACACCGCGATGCCCTGACGCGAAATAAGGCCGGATATCCCTGCAGTGACTTGAATGCAGGCTTGTCTTTCATCTCGCAAGATGAAAGGATGTTTGAATCCCCTGTGAAGACCACAGAGAAAGACCTAGTTCCCCACCTCATCGCAACCGGAGGCCTCACATCCTTTGAAAACTCCAGAGGTACGCGGAGATCAGTGCCTCCAAAGGAGACGATGCCTGACTCCTCGTGAAACTTGATAGGAGTCCCAGGATTCCTGTGGCACGTGGAAAGGGACCCTTGGTCTCCCGCCTCAGCTGGAGAGGCATCCCAATTGCCCTGCCAAGCCTCGAGGAGAATCCCGAGTTGTCCCTCGCAACTAGGCAGGAGTCCTAACGTCGCTGAACAAACACGTGTGTGGAAGGGCCATTCCCGTCGTAACTCGAGAATATACCCCAGGTTCCTGCCGCAACTCGAGAAAAACCCTGAGACTTCCCCCTCACCGCGAGATGAGGCCCGATTCTCCTGCATTGCGTGCAGAGCAATTCCGTGTTGCACATCACACATGAATGGAGCCTTGATTTCCTTGATGGCACTCCAGGGAAACCCCAAGAACACTGTTTCAAGGCTAGAGGGATCCTGAGGTCACTGTAGCAACACGAAAGAGCTCCGTGGACCAAAAATCAACTCGAAATGGGAGGTTAGTCCCTCGCTTCGACTTCAGAGGAATACCACCTTACCACAAGCACCTCAAGAGGAGGCTTCTCTCAGCTCTATGTATGTGAGAGGGACCCTGAGTTTGCGGCCTCAAGTGGAATGGACACCGCGATGCCCTGACTTGAAATAAGGCCGAATATCCCTGCAGTGACTTTAATGCAGGCTCGTCTTGCATCTCCCAAGAGGAAATGATGTCTGAATCCCGTGTGGAGACCACAGAGAAAGACCTAGTTCCCCACCCCATCGCGACCGGAGGCCTCACATCCTTTGAAAACTCCAGAGGTACACGGAGATCAGTGCCTCCAAAGGAGACGATGCCTGACTCCTCGTGAAACTTCATAGGAGTCCCAGGATTCCTGTGACACGTGGAAAGGGACCCTTGGTCTCCCGCCTCAGCTGGAGAGGCGTCCCAATTGCCCTGCCAAGCCTCGAGGAGAATCCCGAGTTGTCCCTCGCAACTAGGCAGGAGTCCTGACGTCGCTGAACAAACACGTGTGTGGAAGGGCCATCCCCACGTAACTCGAGAATATACCCCAGGTTCCCGACCCAACTCGAGAAAAACCATGAGACTTCCCCCTCGTGGCGAGATGAGGCCCGATTCCCCTGCACTGCGTGCAGAGCAATTCCGTGTTGCACATCACACATGAAAGGAGCCTTGATTTCCTTAATGGCACTCCAGAGAAACCCCAAGAACACTGTTTCAAGGCTAGAGGGATCCTGAGGTCACTGTAGCAACACGAATGAGCTCCGTGGACCAAAAATCAACTCGAGATGAGAGGTTAGTCCCTGGCTTCGACTCCAGAGGAATACCACCTTACCACAAGCACCTCAAGAGGAGGCTTCTCTCAGCTATAGGTATGTGAGAAGGACCCTGAGTTTGCGGCCACACGTGGAATGGACACCGCGATGCCCTGACTCGAAATAAGGCCGGATATCCCTGCAGTGACTTGAATGCAGGCTCGTCTTGCATCTCCGAAGACGAAATGATGTCTGAATCCCCTGTGGAGACCACAGAGAAAGACCTAGTTCCCCACCTCATCGTGACCGGAGTCCTCACTTCCTTTGAAAATTCCAGAGGTACGCGGAGATCAGTGCCTCCAAAGGAGACGATGCCTGACTCCTCGTGAAACTTGATAGGAGTCCCTGGATTCCTGTGGCACGTGGAAAGGGACCCTTGGTCTCCCGCCTCAGCTGGAGAGGCGTCCCAATTGCCCTGCCAAGCCTCGAGGAGAATCCCGAGTTGTCCCTCGCAACTAGGCAGGAGTCCTGACGTCGCTGAACAAACACGTGTGTGGAAGGGCCATCCCCACGTAACTCGGAAATATACCCCAGGTTCCCGCCGCAACTCGAGAAAAACCATGAGACTTCCCCCTCGCCACGAGATGAGGCCCGATTCCCCTGCACTGCATGCAGAGCAATTCCATGTGGCACATCACTCATGATAGGAGCCTTGATTTCCTTGATGGCACTCCAGAGAAACCCCAAGAACACTGTTTAAAGGCTACAGGGATCCTGAGGTCACTGTAGCAACAGGAAAGAGGTCCGTGGACCAAAAATCAACTCGAGATGAGAGGTTAGTCCCTGGCTTCGACTCCAGAGGAATACCACCTTACCACAAGCACCTCAAGAGGAGGCTTCTCTCAGCTCTAGGTATATGATAGGGACCCTGAGTTTGCAGCCTCAAGTGGAATGGACACTGCAATGCCCTGACTCGAAATAAGGCCGGATATCCCTGCAGTGACTTGAATGCAGGCTCGTCTTGCATCTCCCAAGAAGAAAGGATGTCTGAGTCCCCTGTGGAGAGCACAGAGAAAGACCTAGTTCCCCACCACATCGCGACCGGAGGCCTCACATCCTTTGAAAACTCCAGAGGTACGCGGAGAGCAGTGGTTCCAAAGGAGACGATGCCTGACTCCTCGTGAATCTTGATAGGAGTCCCAGGATTCCTGTGGCATGTGGAAAGGGACCCTTGGTCTCCCGCCTCAGCTGGAGAGGCGTTCCATTTTCCCTGCCAAGCTTCGAGGAGAATCCCTAGTTGTCCCTCGAAACTAGGCAGGAGTCCTGACGTCGCTGAATAAACACGTGGGTGGAAGGGCCATCCCCGTCGTAACTCGAGAATATACCCCAGGTTCTCACCGCAACTCGAGTAAAACCATGAGAATTCCCCCTCGCCGTGATATGAGGCCCGATTCCCCTGCACTGCATGCAGAGCAATTCCGTTTTGCACATCAAACATGAAAGGGGCCTTGATTTCCTTGATGGCACTCCAGAGAAACCCCAAGAACACTGTTTCAAGGCTAGAGGGATCCTGAGGTCACTGTAGCAACACGAAAGAGCTCCGTGGACCAAAAATCAACTCGAGATGAGAGGTTAGTCCCTGACTTCCACTCCAGAGGAATACCACCTTACCACAAGCACCTCAAGAGGAGGCTTCTCTCAGCTCTAGGTATGTGAGAGGGACCCTGAGTTTGCGGCCTCAAGTGAAATGGAAACCGCGATGCCATGACTCGAAATAAGGCAGGATATCCCTGCAGTGACCTGAATGCAGGCTCGTCTTGCATCTCCCAAGACGAAAGGATGTCTGAATCCCCTGTGGAGACCACAGAGAAAGACCTAGTTCCCCACCTCATCGCGACCGGAGGCCTCACATCCTTTGAAAATTCCAGAGGTACGCGAAGATCAGTGCCTCCAAAGGAGACGATGCCTGACTCCTCGTGATACTTGATAGGAGTCCCAGGATTCCTGTGGCACGTGGAAAGGGACCCTTGGTCTCCCGCCTCAGCTGGAGAGGCGTCCCAATTGCCCTGCCAAGCCTCGAGGAGAATCCCGAGTTGTCCCTCGCAACTAGGCAGGAGTCCTGACGTCGCTGAACAAACACGTGGGTGGAAGGGCCATCCCCGTCGTAACTCGAGAATATACCCCAGGTTCCCGCCGCAACTCGAGAAAAACCATGAGACTTCCTCCTCGCCGCGAGATGAGGCCCGATTCCCCTGCACTGCGTGCAGAGCAATTCCGTGTTGCACATCACACATGAAAGGAGCCTTGATTTCCTTAATGGCACTCCAGAGAAACCCCAAGAACACTGTTTCAAGGCTAGAGGGATCCTGAGGTCACTGTAGCAACAGGAATGAGCTCCGTGGACCAAAAATCAACTCGAGATGAGAGGTTAGTCCCTGGCTTCGACTGCAGAGGAATACCACCTTACCACAAGCACCTCAAGAGGAGGCTTCTCTCAGCTATAGGTATGTGAGAAGGACCCTGAGTTTGCGGCCACAAGTGGAATGGACACCGCGATGCCCTGACTCGAAATAAGGCCGGATATCCCTGCAGTGACTTGAATGCAGGCTCGTCTTGCATCTCCGAAGACGAAATGATGTCTGAATCCCCTGTGGAGACCACAGAGAAAGACCTAGTTCCCCACCTCATCGTGACCGGAGTCCTCACTTCCTTTGAAAATTCCAGAGGTACGCGGAGATCAGTGCCTCCAAAGGAGACGATGCCTGACTCCTCGTGAAACTTGATAGGAGTCCCTGGATTCCTGTGGCACGTGGAAAGGGACCCTTGGTCTCCCGCCTCAGCTGGAGAGGCGTCCCAATTGCCCTGCCAAGCCTCGAGGAGAATCCCGAGTTGTCCCTCGCAACTAGGCAGGAGTCCTGACGTCGCTGAACAATCACGTGTGTGGAAGGGCCATCCCCACGTAACTTGGAAATATACCCCAGGTTCCCGCCACAACTCGAGAAAAACCATGAGACTTCCCCCTCGCCACGAGATGAGGCCCGATTCCCCTGCACTGCATGCAGAGCAATTCCATGTGGCACATCACTCATGATAGGAGCCTTGATTTCCTTGATGGCACTCCAGAGAAACACCAAGAACACTGTTTAAAGGCTACAGGGATCCTGAGGTCACTGTAGCAACAGGAAAGAGGTCCGTGGACGAAAAATCAACTCGAGATGAGACGTTAGTCCCTGGCTTCGACTCCAGAGGAATACCACCTTACCACAAGCACCTCAAGAGGAGGCTTCTCTCAGCTCTAGGTATGTGATAGGGACCCTGAGTTTGCAGCCTCAAGTGGAATGGACACTGCAATGCACTGACTCGAAATAAGGCCGGATATCCCTGCAGTGACTTGAATGCAGGCTCGTCTTGCATCTCCCAAGAAGAAAGGATGTCTGAATCCCCTGTGGAGACCACAGAGAAAGACCTAGTTCCCCACCACATCGCGACCGGAGGCCTCACATCCTTTGAAAACTCCAGAGGTACGCGGAGAGCAGTGCCTCCAAAGGAGACGATGCCTGACTCCTCGTGAATCTTGATAGGAGTCCCAGGATTCCTGTGGCATGTGGAAAGGGACCCTTGGTCTCCCGCCTCAGCTGGAGAGGCGTTCCATTTTCCCTGCCAAGCTTCGAGGAGAATCCCTAGTTGTCCCTCGAAACTAGGCAGGAGTCCTGACGTCGCTGAATAAACACGTGGGTGGAAGGGCCATCCCCGTCGTAACTCGAGAATATACCCCAGGTTCTCACCGCAACTCGAGTAAAACCATGAGAATTCCCCCTCGCCGTGATATGAGGCCCGATTCCCCTGCACTGCATGCAGAGCAATTCCGTTTTGCACATCAAACATGAAAGGGGCCTTGATTTCCTTGATGGCACTCCAGAGAAAGCCCAAGAACACTGTTTCAAGGCTAGAGGGATCCTGAGGTCACTGTAGCAACACGAAAGAGCTCCGTGGACCAAAAATCAACTCGAGATGAGAGGTTAGTCCCTGACTTCCACTCCAGAGGAATACCACCTTACCACAAGCACCTCAAGAGGAGGCTTCTCTCAGCTCTAGGTATGTGAGAGGGACCCTGAGTTTGCGGCCTCAAGTGAAATGGAAACCGCGATGCCATGACTCGAAATAAGACAGGATATCCCTGCAGTGACCTGAATGCAGGCTCGTCTTGCATCTCCCAAGACGAAAGGATGTCTGAATCCCCTGTGGAGACCACAGAGAAAGACCTAGTTCCCCACCTCATCGCGACCGGAGGCCTCACATCCTTTGAAAATTCCAGAGGTACGCGAAGATCAGTGCCTCCAAAGGAGACGATGCCTGACTCCTCGTGATACTTGATAGGAGTCCCAGGATTCCTGTGGCACGTGGAAAGGGACCCTTGGTCTCCCGCCTCAGCTGGAGAGGCGTCCCAATTGCCCTGCCAAGCCTCGAGGAAAATCCCGAGTTGTCCCTCGCAACTAGGCAGGAGTCCTGATGTCGCTGAACAAACACGTGGGTGGAAGGGCCATCCCCGTTGTAACTCGAGAATATACCCCAGGTTCCCGCCGCAACTCGAGAAAAACCATGAGACTTCCCCCTCGCCGCGAGATGAGGCCCGATTCCCCTACACTGCGTGCAGAGCAATTCCGTGTTGCACATCACACATGAAAGGAGCCTTGATATAATTGATGGCACTCCAGAGAAACCCCAAGAACACTGTTTCAAGGCTAGAGCGATCCTGAGGTCACTGGAGCAACACGAAAGAGCTCTGTGGACCAAAAATCATCTCGAGATGAGAGGTTACTCCCTGGCTTCGACTACAGAGGAATACCACCTTACCACAAGCACCTCAAGAGGAGGCTTCTCTCAGCTCTAGGTATGTGAGAGGGACCCTGAGTTTGCGGCCTCAAGTGAAATGGACACCGCGATGCCCTGACTCAAAATAAGGCCGGATATCCCTGCAGTGACTTGAATGCAGGCTCGTCTTGCATCTCCCCAGACGAAAGGATGTCTGAATCCCCTGTGGAGACCACAGAGAAAGACCTAGTTCCCCACCTCATGGCGACCGGAGGCCTCACATCCTTTGAAAAATCCAGAGGTACGCGGAGATCAGTGCCTCCAAAGGAGACGATGCCTGACTCTTCGTGAAACTTGATAGGAGTCCCAGGATTCCTGCGGCACGTGGAAAGGGACACTTGGTCTCCCGCCTCAGCTGGAGAGGCGTCCCAATTGCCCTGCCAAGCTTCGAGGAGAATCCCCAGTTGTCCCTCGCAACAAGGCTGGAGTCCTGACGTCGCTGAACAAACACGTGGGTGGAAGGACCATCCCCGTCGTAACTCGAGAATATACCCCAGGTTCCCGCTGCAACTCGAGAAAAACCATGAGACTTCCCCCTCGCCGCGAAATGAGGCCCGATTCCCCTGCACTGCGTGCAGAGTAATTCCGTGTTGCACATCACACATGAAAGGAGCCTTGATTTCCTTGATGGCACTCCAGAGAAACCCCAAGAACACTGTTTCAAGGCTAGAGGGATCCTGAGGTCACTGTAGCAACACGAAAGAGCTCCGTGGACCAAAAATCAACTCGAGATGAGAGGTAAGTCCCTGGCTTCGACTCCATAGGAATACCAGCTTACCACAAGCACCTCAAGAGGAGGCTTCTCTCAGCTCTAGGTATGTGAGAGGGACCCTGAGTTTGCGGCCTCAAGTGGAATGGACACCGCGATGCCCTGACTCGAAATAAGGCCGGATATCCCTGCAGTGACTTGAATGCAGGCTCGACTTGCATCTCCCAAGACGAAAGGATGTCTGAATCCCCTGTGGATACCACAGAGAAAGACCTAGTTCCCCACCTCATCGCGACCGGAGGCCTCACATCCTTTGACAACTCCAGAGGTACACGGAGATCAGTGCCTCCAAAGGAGACGATGCCTGACTCCTCGTGAAACTTGATAGGAGTCCCAGGATTCCTGTGGCACGTGGAAAGGGAACCTTGGTCTCCCGCCTCAGCTGGAGAGGCGTCCCAATTGCCCTGCCAAGCCTCGAGGAGAATCCCGAGATGTCCCTCGCAAATGGGCAGGAGCCCTGACGTCGCTGAACAAACACGTGTGTGGAAGGGCCATCCCCGTCGTAACTCGAGAATATACCCCAGGTTCCCGGCGCAACTCGCGAAAAACCATGAGACTTCCCCCTCGCTGCGAAATGAGGCCCAATTTCCCTGACTGCGTGCAGAGCAATTCCGTGTTGCACATCACACATGAAAGGAGCCTTGATTTCCATAATGGCACCCCAGAGAAACCCCAAGAACACTGTTTCAAGGCTAGAGGGATCCTGAGGTCACTGTAGCAACACGAAAGAGCTCCGTGGACCCAAAATCAACTCGAGATGAGAGATTAGTCCCTGGCTTCGAATCCAGAGGAATACCACCTTACCACAAGTACCTCAAGAAGAGGCTTCTCTCAGCTCTAGCTATGTGAGAGGGACCCTGAGTTTGCGGCCTCAAGTGGAATGGACACCGCGATGCCCTGACTCGAAATAAGGCCGGATATCCCTGCAGTGACTTGAATGCAGGTTCGTCTTGCATCTCCCAAGACGAAAGGATGTCTGAATCCCCTGTGGAGACCACAGAGAAAGACCTAGTTCCCCATCTCATTGCGACCGGAGGCCTCACATCCTTAGAAAACTCCAGAGTTCCAGGGAGATCAGTGCCTCCAAAGGAGACAATGCCTGACTCCTCGTGAAACTTGATAGGAGTCCCAGGATTCCTGTGGCACGTGGAAAGGGACCCTTGGTCTCCCGCCTCAGCTGGAGAGGCGTCCCAATTGCCCTGGCAAGCCTCGAGGAGAATCCCGAGTTGTCCCTCGCAACTAGGCAGGAGTCCTGACGTCGCTGAACAAACACGTGGGTGGAAGGGCCATCCCCGTCGTAACTCGAGAATATACCCCAGGTTCCCGCCGCAACTCGAGAGAAACCATGAGACTTCCCCCTCGCCGCGAGATGAGGCCCGATTCCCCTGCACTGCGTGCAGAGCAATTCCGTGTTGCACATCACACATGAAAGGAGCTTTGATTTCCTTGATGGCACTCCAGAGAAACCCCAAGAACACTGTTTCAAGGCTAGAGGGATCCTGAGGTCACTGTAGCAACACGAAAGAGCTCCGTGGACCAAAAATCAACTCGAGATGAGAGGTTAGCCCCTGGCTTTGACTCCAGAGGAATACCACCTTACCACAAGCACCTCAAGAGGAGGCTTCTCTCATCTCTAAGTATGTGAGAGGGACCCTGAGTTTGCGGCCTCAAGTGGAATGGACACTGCGATGCCCTGACTCGAAATAAGGCCGGATATCCCTGCAGTGACTTGAATGCAGGCTCGTCTTGCATCTCCAAAGACGAAAGGATGTCTGAATCCCCTGTGTAGACCACAGAGAAAGACCTAGTTCCCCACCTCATCGCGACCGGAGGCCTCACATCCTTTGAAAACTCCAGAGGTACGCGGAGATCAGTGCCTCCAAAGGAGACGATGCCTGACTCCTCGTGAAACTTGATAGGAGTCCCAGGATTCCTGTGGCACGTGGAAAGGGACCCTTGGTCTCCCGCCTCAGCTGGAGAGGCGTCCCAATTGCCCTGCCAAGCCTCGAGGAGAATCCCGAGTTGTCCCTCGCAACTAGGCAGGAGTCCTGACGTCGCTGAACAAACACGTGGGCGGAAGGGCCATCCCCGTCGTAACTCGAGAATACACCCCAATTTCCCGCCGCAACTCGCGAAAAACCATGAGACTTCCCCCTCGCCGCGAGATGAGGCCCGATTCCCCTGCACTGCGTGCAGAGAAATTCCGTGTTGCACATCACACATGAAAGGAGCCTTGATTTCCTTCATGGCACTACAGAGAAACCCCAAGAACACTGTTTCAAGGCTAGAGGGATCCTGAGGTCACTGTAGCAACACGAAAGAGCTCCGTGGACCAAAAATCAACTCGAGATGACAGGTTAGTCCTTGGCTTCGACTCCAGAGGAACACCACCTTACCACAAGCACCTCAAGAGGAGGCTTCTCTCAGCTCTAAGTATGTGAGAGGGACCCTGAGCTTGCGGCCTTAAGTGGAATGGACACCGCGATGCCCTGACTCGAAATAAGGCCGGATATCCCTGCAGTGACTTGAATGCAGGCTCGTCTTGCATCTCCCAAGATGAAAGGATGTCTGAATCCCCTGTGGAGACCACAGAGAAAGACCTAGTTCCCCACCTCATGGCGACCGGAGGCCTTACATCCTTTGAAAACTCCAGAGGTACGCGGAGATCAGTGCCTCCAAAGGAGACGATGCCTGACTCCTCGTGAAACTTGATAGGAGTCCCAGGATTCCTGTGGCACGTAGAAAGGGACAATTGGCCTCCCGCCTCAGCTGGAGAGGGGTCACAATTGCCCTGCCAAGCCTCGAGGAGAATCCCGAGTTGTCCCTCGCAACTAGGCAGGAGTCCTGACGAAGCTGAACAAACACGTGGGTGGAAGGGCCATCCCCATCGTAACTCGAGAATATACCCCAGGTTCCCGCCGCAACTCGAGAAAAACCATGAGACTTCCCCCTCGCCGCGAGATGAGGCCCGATTCCCCTGCACTGCGTGCAGAGCAATTCCGTGTTGCACATCAAACATGAAAGGAGCCTTGATTTCCTTGATGGCACTCCAGAGAAACCCCAAGAACACTGTTTCAAGGCTAGAGGGATCCTGAGGTCACTGTAGCAACACGAAAGAGCTCCGTGGACCAAAAATCAACTCGAGATGAGAGGTTAGTACCTGGGTTCGACTCCAGAGGAATACCACCTTACCACAAGCACCTCAAGAGGAGGCTTCTCTCAGCTCTAGGTATGTGAGAGGGACCCTGAGTTTGCGGCCTCAAGTGGAATGGACACCGCGATGCCCTGACTCAAAATAAGGCCGGATATCCCTGCAGTGACTTGAATGCAGGCTCGTCTTGCATCTCCCAAGACGAAAGGATGTCTGAATCCCCTGTGGAGACCACAGAGAAAGACCTAGTTCCCCACCTCATGGCGACCGGAGGCCTCACATCCTTTGAAAAATCCAGAGGTACACGGAGATCAGTGCCTCCAAAGGAGACGATGCCTGACTCCTCGTCAAACTTGATAGGAGTCCCAGGATTCCTGTGGCACGTGGAAAGGGACCCTTGGTCTCCCGCCTCAGCTGGAGAGGCGTCCCAATTGCCCTGCCAAGCCTCGAGGAGAATCCCGAGTTGTCCCTCACAACTAGGCAGGCGTCCTGTCGTGGCTGAACAAACACGTGGGTGGAAGGGCCATCCCCGTCGTAACTCGAGAATATACCCCAGGTTCCCGCCGCAACTCGAGAAAAACCATGAGACTTCCCGCTCGCCGCAAAATGAGGCCCGATTCCCCTGCACTGCGTGCAGAGCAATTCCGTGTTGCACATCACACATGAAAGGAGCCTTGATTTCCTTGATGGCACTCCAGAGAAACCCCAAGAACACTGTTTCAAGGCTAGAGGGATCCTGAGGTCACTGTAGCAACACGAAAGAGCTCCGTGGACCAAAAATCAACTCGAGATGAGAGGGTAGTCCCTGGCTTCGACTCCAGAGGAATACCACCTTACCACAAGCACCTCAAGAGGAGGCTTCTCTCAGCTCTAGCTATGTGAGAGAGACCCTGAGTTTGCGGCCTCAAGTGTAATGGACACCGCGATGCCCTGACTCGAAATAAGGCCGGATATCCCTGCAGTGACTTGAATGCAGGCTCGTCTTGCATCTCCCAAGACGAAAGGATGTCTGAATCCCCTGTGGAGACCACAGAGAAAGACCTAGTTCCCCACCTCATCGCGACCGGAGGCCTCACATCCTTTGAAAACTCCAGAGGTACGCGGAGATCAGTGCCTCCAAAGGAGACGATGCCTGACTCCTCGTGAAACTTGATAGGAGTTCCAAGACTCCTGTGGCACATGGAAAGGGACACTTGCTCTCCCGGCTCAGCTGGAGAGGCGTCCCAATTGCCCTGCCAAGCCTCGAGGAGAATCCCGAGTTGTCCCTCGTAACTAGGCAGGAGTCCTGACATCGCTGAACAAACACATGGGTGGAAGGGCCATCCCCGTCGTAACTCGAGAATATACCCCAGGTTCCCGCCGCAACTTGAGAGAAACCATGATACGTCCCCCTCGCCGCGAGATGAGGCCCGATTCCCCTGCACTGCGTGCAGAGCAATTCCGTGTTGCACATCACACATGAAAGGAACCTTGATTTCCTTGATGGCACTCCAGAGAAACCCCAAGAGCACTGTTTCAAGGCTGGAGGGATCCTGAGGTCACTGTAGCAACACGAAAGAGCTCCGTGGACCAAAAATCAACTCGAGATGAGAGGTTAATCCCTGGCTTCGACTCCAGAGGAATACCACCTTACCACAAGCACCTCAAGAGGAGGCTTCTCTCAGCTCTAGGTATGTGAGAGGGACCCTGATTTTGCGGCCTCAAGTGGAATGGACACCGCGATGCCCTGACGCGAAATAAGGCCGGATTTCCCTGCAGTGACTTGAATGCAGGCTCGTCTTGCATCTCCCAAGACGAAAGGATGTCTGAATCCCCTGTGGAGACCACAGAGAAAGACCTAGTTCCCAACTTCATCGCGACCAGAGGCCTCACATTCTTTGACAACTCCAGAGGTACACGGAGATCAGTGCCTCCAAAGGAGACGATGCCTGACTCCTCGTGAAACTTGATAGGAGTCCCAGGATTCCTGTGGCACGTGGAAAGGGACTCTTGGTATCCCGCCTCAGCTGGAGAGGTGTCCCAATTGCCCTGCCAAGCCTCGAGGAGAATCCCGAGTTGTCCCTTACAACTAGGCAGGAGTCCTGACGTCGCTTAACAAACACGTGGGTGGAAGGGCCATCCCCATCGTAACTCGAGAATATACCCCAGGTTCCCGCCGCAACTCGAGAGAAACCATGATACTTCCCCCTCGCCGCGAGATGAGGCCCGATTCCCCTGCACTGCGTGCAGAGCAATTCCCTGTTGCACATCACACAAGAAAGGAGCCTTGATTTCCTTGATGGCACTCCAGAGAAACCCCAAGAACACTGTTTTAAGCCTAGAGGGATCCTGAGGTCACTGTAGCAACACGAAAGAGCTCCGTGGACCAAAAATCAACTCGAGATGAGAGGTTAGTCCCTGGCTTCGACTCCAGAGGAATACCACCTTACCACAAGCACCTCAAGAGGAAGCTTCTCTCAGCTCTAGGTATGTGAGAGGGACCCTGATTTTGCGGCCTCAAGTGGAATGGACACTGCGATGCCCTGACGCGAAATAAGGCCGGATATTCCTGCAGTGACTTGAATGCAGGCTCGTCTTGCATCTCCCAAGATGAAAGGATGTCTGAATCCCCTGTGGAGACCACAGAGAAAGACCTAGTTCCCCACCTCATGGCGACCGGAGGCCTCACATCCTGTGAAAACTCCAGAGGTACGCGGAGATCAGTGCCTCCAAAGGATACGATGCCTGACTCCTCGTGAAACTTGATAGGAGTCCCAGGATTCCTGTGGCACGTGGAAAGGGACCCTTGGTCTCCCGCCTCAGCTGGAGAGGCGTCCCAATTGCCCTGCCAAGCCTCGAGGAGAATCCCGAGTTGTCCCTCGCAACTAGGCAGGAGTCCTGACGTCGCTGAACAAACACGTGGGTGGAAGGGCCATCCCCGTCGTAACTCGAGAATATACACCAGGTTCCCGCCGCAACTCGAGAAAAACCATGAGACTTCCCCCTCGCCGCGAGATAAGGCCCGATTCCCCTGCACTGCGTGCAGAGCAGTTCCGTGTTGCACATCACACATGAAAGGAGCCTTGATTTCCATGATGGCACTCCAGAGAAACCCCAAGAACACTGTTTCAAGGCTAGAGGGATCCTGAGGTCACTGTAGCAACATGAAAGAGCTCCGTGGACCAAAAATCAACTCGAGATGAGAGGTTAGTCCCTGGCTTCGACTCCAGAGGAATACCACCTTACCACAAGCACCTCAAGACGAGGCTTCTCTCTGCTCTAGCTATGTGAGAGGGACGCTGTGTTTGCGGCCTCAAGTGGAATGGACACCGGGATGCCCTGACGCGAAATAAGGCCGGATATCCCTGCAGTGACTTGAATGCAGGCTCGTATTGCATCTCCCAAGACGAAAGAATGTCTGAATCCCCTGTGGAGACCACAGAGAAAGACCTAGTTCCCCACCTCATCGCGACCGGAGGCCTCACATCCTTTGACAACTCCAGAGGTACGCGGAGATCAGTGCCTCCAAAGGAGACGATGCCTGACTCCTCGTGATACTTGATAGGAGTCCCAGGATTCCTGTGGCACGTGGAAAGGGACCCTGGGTCTCCCGCCTCAGCTGGAGAGGCGTCCCAATTGCCCTGCCAAGCCTCGAGCAGAATTCCGAGTTGTCCCTCGCAACTAGGCAGGAGTCCTGATGTCGCTGAACTAACACGTGGGTGGAAGGGCCATCCCCGTCGTAACTCGAGAATCTACCCCAGGTTCCCGCCGCAACTCGAGAAAAACCATGAGACTTCCCCCTCGCCACGAGATGAGGCCCGATTCCCCTGCACTGCGTGCAGAGCAATTCCGTGTTGCACATCACACATGAAAGGAGCCTTGATTTCCTTGATGGCACTCCAGAGAAACACCAAGAACACTGTTTCAAGGCTAGAGGGATCCTGAGGTCACTGTAGCAACACGAAAGAGCTCCGTGGACGAAAAAATCAGCTCGAGATGAGAGGTTAGTCCCTGGCTTCGACTCCAGAGGAATACCACCTAACCACAAGCACCTCAAGAGAAGGCTTCTCTCAGCTCTAGGTATGGGAGAGGGACCCTGAGTTTGCGGCCTCAAGTGGAATGGACACCGCGATGCCCTGACTCGAAATAAGGCCGGATATCCCTGCAGTGACTTGAATGCAGGCTCGTCTTGCATCTCCCAAGACGAAAGGATGTCTGAATCCCCTGAGGAGACCACAGAGAAAGACCTAGTTCCCCACCTCATCGCGACCAGAGGCCTCACATCCTTTGAAAACTCCAGAGGTACGCGGAGATCAGTGCCTCCAAAGGAGACGATGCCTGACTCCTCGTGAAACTTGATAGGAGTCCCAGGATTCCTGTGGCACGTGGAAAGGGACCCTTGGTCTCCCGCCTTAGCTGGAGAGGCGTCCCAATTGCCCTGCCAAGCCTCGAGGAGAATCCCGAGTTGTCCCTCGCAACTAGGCAGGAGTCCTGACGTCACTGAACAAACACGTGTGTGGAAGGGCCATCCCCGTCGTAACTCGAGAATATACCGCAGGTTCCCGCCGCAACTCGAGAAAAACCATGAGACTTCCCCCTCGCCGAGAGATGAGGCCCGATTCCCCTGCACTGCGTGAAGAGCAATTCCGTGTTGCACATCACACATGAAAGGAGCCTTGATTTCCTTGATGGCACTCCAGAGAAACCCCAAGAACACTGTTTCAAGGCTAGAGGGATCCTGAGGTCACTGTACCAACACGAAAGAGCTCCGTGGACCAAAAATCAACTCGAGATGAGAGGTTAGTCCCTGGCTTCAACTCCAGAGGAACACCACCTTACCACAAGCACCTCAAGAGGAGGTTTCTGTCATCTCTAGGTATGTGAGAGGGACCCTGAGTTTGCGGCCTCAAGTGGAATGGACACCGCGATACCCTGGCTCGAAATAAGGCTGGATATCCCTGCAGTGACTTGAATGCAGGCTCGTCTTGCATCTCCCAAGATGAAAGGATGTCTGAATCCCCTTTGTAGACCACAGAGAAAGACCTAGTTGCCCACCTCATCGCGACCAGAGGCCTCACATGCTTTGAAAACTCCACAGGTACGCGGAGATCAGTGCCTCCAAAGGAGACGATGCCTGACTCCTCGTGAAACTTGATTGGAGTCCCAGGATTCCTGTGGTACTGGAAAGGGACCCTTGGTCTCCCACCTCAGCTGGAGAGGCGTCCCAATTGCCCTGCCAAGCCTCGAGGAGAATCCCGAGTTGTCCCTCGCAACTAGGCAGGAGTCCTGACGTCGCTGAACAAACACGTGGTTGGAAGGACCATCCCCATCGTAACTCGAGAATATACCCCAGGTTCCCGCCGCAACTCGAGAGAAACCATGATACTTCCCCCTCGCCGCGAGATGAGGCCCGATTCCCCTGCACTGCGTGCAGAGCAATTCCCTGTTGCACATCACACAAGAAAGGAGCCTTGATTTCCTTGATGGCACTCCAGAGAAACCCCAAGAACACTGTTTTAAGCCTAGAGGGATCCTGAGGTCACTGTAGCAACACGAAAGAGCTCCGTGGACCAAAAATCAACTCGAGATGAGAGGTTAGTCCCTGGCTTCGACTCCAGAGGAATACCACCTTACCACAAGCACCTCAAGAGGAAGCTTCTCTCAGCTCTAGGTATGTGAGAGGGACCCTGATTTTGCGGCCTCAAGTGGAATGGACACTGCGATGCCCTGACGCGAAATAAGGCCGGATATTCCTGCAGTGACTTGAATGCAGGCTCGTCTTGCATCTCCCAAGATGAAAGGATGTCTGAATCCCCTGTGGAGACCACAGAGAAAGACCTAGTTCCCCACCTCATGGCGACCGGAGGCCTCACATCCTGTGAAAACTCCAGAGGTACGCGGAGATCAGTGCCTCCAAAGGATACGATGCCTGACTCCTCGTGAAACTTGATAGGAGTCCCAGGATTCCTGTGGCACGTGGAAAGGGACCCTTGGTCTCCCGCCTCAGCTGGAGAGGCGTCCCAATTGCCCTGCCAAGCCTCGAGGAGAATCCCGAGTTGTCCCTCGCAACTAGGCAGGAGTCCTGACGTCGCTGAACAAACACGTGGGTGGAAGGGCCATCCCCGTCGTAACTCGAGAATATACACCAGGTTCCCGCCGCAACTCGAGAAAAACCATGAGACTTCCCCCTCGCCGCGAGATAAGGCCCGATTCCCCTGCACTGCGTGCAGAGCAGTTCCGTGTTGCACATCACACATGAAAGGAGCCTTGATTTCCATGATGGCACTCCAGAGAAACCCCAAGAACACTGTTTCAAGGCTAGAGGGATCCTGAGGTCACTGTAGCAACATGAAAGAGCTCCGTGGACCAAAAATCAACTCGAGATGAGAGGTTAGTCCCTGGCTTCGACTCCAGAGGAATACCACCTTACCACAAGCACCTCAAGACGAGGCTTCTCTCTGCTCTAGCTATGTGAGAAGGACGCTGTGTTTGCGGCCTCAAGTGGAATGGACACCGCGATGCCCTGACGCGAAATAAGGCCGGATATCCCTGCAGTGACTTGAATGCAGGCTCGTATTGCATCTCCCAAGACGAAAGAATGTCTGAATCCCCTGTGGAGACCACAGAGAAAGACCTAGTTCCCCACCTCATCGCGACCGGAGGCCTCACATCCTTTGACAACTCCAGAGGTACGCGGAGATCAGTGCCTCCAAAGGAGACGATGCCTGACTCCTCGTGATACTTGATAGGAGTCCCAGGATTCCTGTGGCACGTGGAAAGGGACCCTGGGTCTCCCGCCTCAGCTGGAGAGGCGTCCCAATTGCCCTGCCAAGCCTCGAGCAGAATTCCGAGTTGTCCCTCGCAACTAGGCAGGAGTCCTGATGTCGCTGAACTAACACGTGGGTGGAAGGGCCATCCCCGTCGTAACTCGAGAATCTACCCCAGGTTCCCGCCGCAACTCGAGAAAAACCATGAGACTTCCCCCTCGCCACGAGATGAGGCCCGATTCCCCTGCACTGCGTGCAGAGCAATTCCGTGTTGCACATCACACATGAAAGGAGCCTTGATTTCCTTGATGGCACTGCAGAGAAACACCAAGAACACTGTTTCAAGGCTAGAGGGATCCTGAGGTCACTGTAGCAACACGAAAGAGCTCCGTGGACGAAAAAATCAGCTCGAGATGAGAGGTTAGTCCCTGGCTTCGACTCCAGAGGAATACCACCTAACCACAAGCACCTCAAGAGAAGGCTTCTCTCAGCTCTAGGTATGGGAGAGGGACCCTGAGTTTGCGGCCTCAAGTGGAATGGACACCGCGATGCCCTGACTCGAAATAAGGCCGGATATCCCTGCAGTGACTTGAATGCAGGCTCGTCTTGCATCTCCCAAGACGAAAGGATGTCTGAATCCCCTGAGGAGACCACAGAGAAAGACCTAGTTCCCCACCTCATCGCGACCAGAGGCCTCACATCCTTTGAAAACTCCAGAGGTACGCGAAGATCAGTGCCTCCAAAGGAGACGATGCCTGACTCCTCGTGAAACTTGATAGGAGTCCCAGGATTCCTGTGGCACGTGGAAAGGGACCCTTGGTCTCCCGCCTTAGCTGGAGAGGCGTCCCAATTGCCCTGCCAAGCCTCGAGGAGAATCCCGAGTTGTCCCTCGCAACTAGGCAGGAGTCCTGACGTCACTGAACAAACACGTGTGTGGAAGGGCCATCCCCGTCGTAACTCGAGAATATACCGCAGGTTCCCGCCGCAACTCGAGAAAAACCATGAGACTTCCCCCTCGCCGAGAGATGAGGCCCGATTCCCCTGCACTGCGTGCAGAGCAATTCCGTGTTGCACATCACACATGAAAGGAGCCTTGATTTCCTTGATGGCACTCCAGAGAAACCCCAAGAACACTGTTTCAAGGCTAGAGGGATCCTGAGGTCACTGTACCAACACGAAAGAGCTCCGTGGACCAAAAATCAACTCGAGATGAGAGGTTAGTCCCTGGCTTCAACTCCAGAGGAACACCACCTTACCACAAGCACCTCAAGAGGAGGTTTCTGTCAGCTCTAGGTATGTGAGAGGGACCCTGAGTTTGCGGCCTCAAGTGGAATGGACACCGCGATACCCTGGCTCGAAATAAGGCTGGATATCCCTGCAGTGACTTGAATGCAGGCTCGTCTTGCATCTCCCAAGATGAAAGGATGTCTGAATCCCCTTTGTAGACCACAGAGAAAGACCTAGTTGCCCACCTCATCGCGACCAGAGGCCTCACATGCTTTGAAAACTCCACAGGTACGCGGAGATCAGTGCCTCCAAAGGAGACGATGCCTGACTCCTCGTGAAACTTGATTGGAGTCCCAGGATTCCTGTGGTACTGGAAAGGGACCCTTGGTCTCCCACCTCAGCTGGAGAGGCGTCCCAATTGCCCTGCCAAGCCTCGAGGAGAATCCCGAGTTGTCCCTCGCAACTAGGCAGGAGTCCTGACGTCGCTGAACAAACACGTGGTTGGAAGGACCATCCCCGTCGTAACTCGAGAATATACCCCAGGTTCCCGCCGCAACTCGAGAAAAACCATGAGACTTCCCCCTCGCCGTGAGATGAGGCCCGATTCCCCTGCACTGCATGCAGAGTAATTCCGTGTTGCACATCAAACATGAAAGGAGCCTTGATTTCCTTGATGGCACTCCACAGAAACCCCAAGAACACTGTTTCAAGGCTAGAGGGATCCTGAGGTCACTGTAGCAACACGAAAGAGCTCCGTGGACCAAAAAACAACTCGAGATGAGGGGTTAGTCCCTGGCTTCGACTCCAGAGGAATACCACCTTACCACAAGCACCTCAAGAGGAGGCTTCCCTCAGCTCTACGTATGTGAGAGGGACCCTGAGTTTGCGGCCCCCAATGGAATGGACACCGCAATGCCCTGAATCGAAATAAGGCCGGATATCCCTGCAGAGACTTGAATGCAGGCTCGTCTTGCATCTCCCAAGACGAAAGGATGTCTGAATCCCCTGTGGAGACCACAGAGAAAGACCTAGTTTCCCACCTCATCGCGACCGGAGACCTCACATCCTTTAAAAACTCCAGAGGTACGCGGAGATCAGTGCCTCCAAAGGAGACGATGCCTGACTCCTCGTGAAACTTCTTAGGAGTCCCAGGATTCCTGTGGCACGTGGAAAGGGACCCTTGGTCTCCCGCCTCAGCTGGAGAGGCGTCCCAATTGCCCTGCCAAGCCTCGAGGAGAATCCTGAGTTGTCCCTCGCAACTAGGCAGGAGTCCTGACGTCGCTGAACAAACACGTGGGTGGAAGGGCCATCCCCATCGTAACTCGAGAATACACCCCAGGTTCCCGCCGCAACTCGAAAAAAACCATGAGACTTCCCCCTCGCCGCGAGATGAGGCTCGATTCTCCTGCACTGCGGGCAGAGCAATTCCGTGTTGCACATCACACATGAAAGGAGCCTTGATTTCCTTGATGGCACTCCAGAGAAACCCCAAGAACACTGTTTCAAGGCTAGAGGGATCCTGAGGTCAATGTAGCAACACGAAAGAGGTCCGTGGACCAAGAATCAACTCGAGATGAGAGGTTAGTCCCTGGCTTCGACTCCAGAGGAATACCACCTTACCACAAGCACCTCAAGAGGAGGCTTCCCTCAGCTCTAGGTATGTGAGAGGGACCCTGAGTTTGCGGCCTCCAGTGGAATGGACACCGCAATGCCCTGACTCGAAATAAGGCCGGATATCCCTGCAGAGACTTGAATGCAGGCTCGTCTTGCATCTCCAAAGATGAGGGGATGTCTGAATCCCCTGTGGAGACCACAGAGAAAGACCTAGTTCCCCATCTCATCGTGACCGGAGGCCTCACATCCTTTGAAAACTCCAGAGGTACGCGGAGATCAGTGCCTCCAAAGGAGACGATGCCTGACTCCTCGTGAAACTTGATAGGAGTCCCAGGATTCCTGTGACACGTGGAAAGGGACGCTTGGTCTCCCGTCTCAGCTGGAGAGGCGTCCCAATTGCCCTGCCAAGCCTCGAGGAGAATCCCGAGCTGTCCCTCGCAACTAGGCAGGAGTCCTGATGTCGCTGAACAAACACGTGTGTGGAAGGGTCATCCCCACCGTAACTCGAAAATATACCCCAGGTTCTCGCCGCAACTCGCGAAAAACCATGGGACTTCCCCCTCGCCGCGAGATGAGGCCCGATTCCTCTGTACTGCGTGCAGAGCAATTCCGTGTTGCACATCACACATGAAAGGAGCCTTGAATTCCTTGATGGCACTCCAGAGAAACCCCAATAACACTGTTTCAAGGCTAGAGGGATCCTGAGGTCACTGTAGCAACACGAAAGAGATCCGTGGACCAAAAATCAACTCGAGATGACAGGTTAGTCCTTGGCTTCGACTCCAGAGGAACACCACCTTACCACAAGCGCCTCAAGAGGAGGCTTCTGTCAGCTCTAAGTATGTGAGAGGGACCCTGAGTTTGCGGCCTCAAGTGGAACGGACACCGTGATGCCCTGGCTCGAAATAAGGCCGGATATCCCTGCAGTGACTTGAATGCAGGCTCGTCTTGCATCTCCCAAGACGAAAGGATGTCTGAATCCCCTGTGGAGACCACAGAGAAAGACCTAGTTCCCCACCTCATCGCGACCGGAGGCCTCACATCCTTTGAAAACTCCAGAGGTACGCGGAGATCAGTGCCTCCAAAAGAGACGATGCCTGACTCCTCGTGAAAATTGATAGGAGTCCCAGGATTCCTGTGGCACGTGGAAAGGGTCCCTTGGTCTCCCGCCTCAGCTGGAGAGGCATCCCAATTGCCCTGCCAAGCCTCGAGGAGAATCCCGAGTTGTCCCTCGCAACTAGGCAGGAGTCCTGACGTCGCTGAACAAACACATGGGTAGAAGAGCCATTCCCGTCGTAACTCGAGAATATACCCCAGGTTCCCGCCGCAACTTGAGAAAAACCATGAGACTTCCCCCTCGCCGCGAGATGAGGACTGATTCCCCTGCACTGCGTGCAGAACAATTCCGTGTTGCACATCACACATGAAAGGAGCCTTGATTTTCTAGATGGCAGTCGAGAGAAACCCCAAGAACACTGTTTCAAGGCTAGAGGGATCCTGAGGTCACTGTAGCAACACGAAAGAGCTCCGTGGCCCAAAAATCAACTCGAGATGAGAGGTTAGTCCCTGGCTTCGACTCCCGAGGAAAACCACCTTACCACAAGCACCTCAAGAGGAGGCTTCTCTCAGCTCTGGCTATGTGAGAGGGACCTTGAGTTTGCGGCCTCAAGTGGAATGGACACCGCGATGCCCTGACTCGAAATAAGGCCGGATATCCCTGCAGTGACTTGAATGCAGGCTCGTCTTGCATCTCCCAAGACGAAACGATGTCTGAATCCCCTGTGGAGACCACAGAGAAAGACCTAGTTCCCCACCTCATCGCGACCGGAGGCGTCACAACTTTTGAAAACTCCAGAGGTACGCGGAGATCAGTGCCTCCAAAGGAGATGATGCCTGACTCCTCGTGAAACTTGATAGGAGTCCCAGGATTCCTGTGGCACGTGGAAAGGGACTCTTGGTCTCCCGCCTCAGCTGCAGAGGCGTCCCAATTGCCCTGCCAAGCCTCGAGGAGAATCCCGAGTTGTCCCTCGCAACTAGGCAGGAGTCCTGCCGTCGCTGAACAAACACGTGTGTGGAAGGGCCATCCCCGTCGCAACTGGAGAATATACCCCAGGTTCCCGCCGCAACTCGAGAAAAACCATGAGACTTCCCCCTCGCCGCGAGATGAGGCCCGATTCCCCAGCACTGCGTGCAGAGCAATTCCGTGTTGCACATCACACATGAAAGGAGCCTTGATTTCCTTGATGGCACTCCAGAGAAACCCCACGAACACTGTTTCAAGGCTAGAGGTATCCTGAGGTCACTGTAGCAACAAGAAAGAGCTCCGTGGACTAAAAATCAACTCGAGATGAGAGGTTAGTCCCCGGCTTCGACTTCAGAGGAATACCACCTTACCACAAGCACCTCAAGAGGAGGCTTCTCTCAGCTCTAGGTATGTGAGAGGGACCCTGAGTTTGCGGCCTCAAGTGGAATGGACACCGCGATGCCCTGACTCGAAATAAGGCCGGATATCCCTGCAGTGACTTGAATGCAGGCTCGTCTTGTATCTCCCAAGATGAAAGGATGTCTGAATCCCCTGTGGAGACCACAGAGAAAGACCTAGTTCCCCACCTCATCGCGACCGGAGACCTCACATCCTTTGAAAACTCCAGAGGTCCACGGAGATCAGTTCCTCCAAAGGATAAAATGCCTGACTCCTCGTGAAACTTGATAGGAGTCCCAGGATTCCTGTGGGACGTGGAAAGGGACCCTTGGTCTCCCGCCTCAGCTGGAGAGGCGTCCCAATTGCCCTGCCAAGCCTCGAGGAGAATCCCGAGTTGTCCCTCGCAACTAGGCTGGAGTCCTGCCGTCGCTGAACAAATACGTGTGTGGAAGGGCCATCCCCGTCGGAACTCGAGAATATACCCCAGGTTCCCGCCGCAACTCGACAAAAACCATGAGACTTCCCCCTCGCCGCGAGATGTGGCCCGATTCCCCTGCACTGCATGCAGAGCAATTCCGTGTTGCACATCACACATGAAAGGAGCCTTGATTTCCTTGATGGCACTCCAGAGAAACCCCAAGAACACTGTTTCAAGGCTAGAGGGATCCTGAGGTCACTTTAGCAACACCAAAGAGCTCCGTGGACCAAAAATCAACTCGAGATGAGAGGTTAGTCCCTGGCTTCGACTCCAGAGGAATACCACCTTACCACAAGCACCTCAAGAGGAGGCTTCTCTCAGCTCTAGGTATGTGAGAGGGACCCTGAGTTTGCGGCCTCAAGGGGAATGGACACCGCGATGCCCTGCCTCGAAATAAGGTCGGATATCCCTGCAGTTACTTGAATGCAGGGTCGTCTTACATCTCCCAAGATGAAAGGTTGTCTGAATCCCCTGTGGAGACCACAGAGAAAGACCTAGTTCCCGACCTCATGGCGACCAGAGGCCTCACATCATTTGAAAACTCCAGAGGTACGCGGAGATCAGTGCCTCCAAAGGAGACGATGCCTGACTCCTCGTGAAACTTGATAGGAGTCCCAGGATTCCTGTGGCACGTGGAAAGGGACCCTTGGTCTCCCGCCTCAGCTGGAGAGGCCTCCCAATTGCCCTGCCAAGCCTCGAGGAGAATTCCGAGTTGTCCCTCGCAACTAGGCAGGAGTCCTGACGTCGCTGAACAATCACGTGGGTGGAAGGGCCATCCCCGTCGTAACTCGAGAAAATACCCCAGGTTCCCGCCGCAACTCGAGAAAAACCATGAGACTTCCCCCTCGCCACGAGATGAGGCCCGATTCCCCTGCACTGCGTGCAGAGAAATTCCGTGTTGCACATCGCACATGAAAGGAGCCTTGATTTCCTTAATGGCACTCCAGACAAACACCAAGAACACTGTTTCAAGGCTAGAGGGATCCTGAGGTCACTGTAGCCACACGAAAGAGCTCCGTGGACCAAAAATCAACTCGAGATGAGAGGTTAGTCCCCGGCTTCGACTCCAGAGGAATACCACCTTACCACAAGCACCTCAAGAGGAGGCTTCTCTCAGCTCTAGGTATGTGAAAGGGACCCTGAGTTTACGGCCTCAAGTGGAATGGACACCGCGATGCCCTGACTCGAAATAAGGCCCTATATCCCTGCAGTGACTTGAATGCAGGCTCGTCTTGCATCTCCCAAGACGAAAGGATGTCTGAATCCCCGGTGGAGACCACAGAGAAAGACCTAGTTCCCCACCTCATGGCGACCGGAGGCCTCACATCCTTTGAAAACTATAGAGGTACGCGGAGATCAGTTCCTCCAAAGAAGACGATGCCTGACTCCTCGTGAAACTTGATAGGAGTCCCAGGATTCCTGTGGCACGTGGAAAGGGACCCTTGGTCTCCTGCCTCAGCTGGAGAGGCGTCCCAATTGCCCTGCCAAGCCTCGAGGAGAATCCCGAGTTGTCCCTCGCAACTAGGCAGGAGTCCTGACGTCGCTGAACAAACACGTGTGTGGAAGGGCCATCCCCGTCGTAACTCGAGAATATACCCCAGGTTCCCGCCGCAACTCGAGAAAAACCATGAGACTTCCCCCTCGCCGCGAGATGAGGCCCGATTCCCCTGCACTGCGTGCAGAGAAATTCCGTGTTGCACATCGCACATGAAAGGAGCCTTGATTTCCTTGATGGCACTCCAGAGAAACACCAAGAACACTGTTTCAAGGCTAGAGGGATCCTGAGGTCACTGTAGCCACACGAAAGAGCTCCGTGGACCACGAATCAACTCAAGATGAGAGGTTAGTCCCTGGCTTCGACTCCAGAGGAATACCACCTTACCACAAGCACCTCAAGAGGAGGCTTCTCTCAGCTCTAGGTATGTGAGAGGGACCCTGAGTTTGCGGCCTCAAGTGGAATGGACACCGCGATGCCCTGACTCGAAATAAGGCCGGATATCCCTGCAGTGACTTGAATGCAGGCTCGTCTTGCATCTCCCAAGACGAAAGGATGTCTGAATCCCCTGTGGAGACCACAGAGAAAGACCTAGTTCCCCACCTCATCGCGACCGGAGGCCTCACATCCTTTGAAAACTCCAGAGGTACGCGGAGATCCTTGCCTCCAAAGGAGACGATGGCTGACGACTCGTCAAACTTGATAGGAGTCCCAGGATTCCTGTGGCACGTGGAAGGGGACCCTTGGTCTCCCGCCTCAGCTGGAGAGGCGTCCCAATTGCCCTGCCAAGCCTCGAGGAGAATCCCGAGTTTTCCCTCGCAAGTAGGCAGGAGTCCTGCCGTCGCTGAACAAACACGTGGGTGGAAGGGCCATCCCCGTCGTAACTCGAGAATATACCCCAGGTTCCCGCCGCAACTCGAGAAAAACCATGAGACTTCCCCCTCGCCGCGAGATGAGGCCCGATTCCCCTGCACTGCGTGCAGAGCAATTCCGTGTTGCACATCACACATGAAAGGAGCCTTGATTTCCTTGATGGCACTCCAGAGAAACCCCAAGCACACTGTTTCAAGGCTAGAGGGATCCTGAGGTCACTGTAGCAACACGAAAGAGCTCCGTGGACCAAAAATCAACTCGAGATGAGAGGTTAGTCCCTGGCTTCGACTCCAGAGGAATACCACCTTACCACAAGCACCTCAAGAGGAGGCTTCTTTCAGCTCTAGCTATGTGAGAGGGACCCTGAGTTTGCAGCCTCAAGTGGAATGGACACCGCGACGCCCTGACTCGAAATAAGGCCGGATATCCCTGCAGTGACTTGAATGCAGGCTCGTCTTGCATCTCCGAAGACGAAAGGATGTATGAATCCCCTGCGGAGACCACAGAGAAAGACCTACTTCCCCACCTCATCGCGACCGGACGCCTCACATCCTTTGAAAACTCCAGAGGTACGCGGAGATCAGTGCCTCCAAAGGAGACGATGCCTGACTCCTCGTGAAACTTGATAGGAGTCCCAGGATTCCTGTGGCACGTGGAAAGGGACCCTTGGTCTCCCGCCTCAGCTGGAGAGGCGTCCCAATTGCCCTGCCAAGCCTCGAGGAGAATCCCGAGTTGTCCCTCGCAACTAGGCAGGAGTCCTTACGTCGCTGAAGAAACACGTGGGTGGAAGGGCCATCCCCGTCGTAACTCGAGAATATACCCCAGGTTCCCGCCGCAACTCGAGAAAAACCATGTGACTTCCCCCTCGCCGCGAAATGAGGCCCGATTCCCCTGCACTGCGTGCAGAGCAATTCCGTGTTGCACATCACACATGAAAGGAGCCTTGATTTCCTTGATGGCACTCCAGAGAAACCCCAAGAACACTGTTTCAAGGCTAGAGGGATCCTGAGGTCACTGTAGCAACAGGAAAGACCTCCGTGGACCAACAATCAACTCGAGATGAGAGGTTAGTCCCTGGCTTCGACTCCAGAGGAATACCACCTTACCACAAGCACCTCAAAAGGAGGCTTCTCTCAGCTCTAGGTATGTGAGAGGGACCCTGAGTTTGCGGCCTCAAGTGGAATGGACACCGCGATGCCCTGACTCGAAATAAGGCCAAACATCCCTGCAGTGACTTGAATGCAGGCTCGTCTTGCATCTCCCAAGACGAAAGGATGTCTGAATCCCCTGTTGAGACCAGAGAGAAAGACCTAGTTCCCAATCTCATCGCGACCGGAGGCCTCACATCCTTTGAAAACTTCAGAGGTACGCGGAGATCAGTGCCTCCAAAGAAGATGATGCCTGACTCCTCGTGAAACTTCTGAGGAGTCCCAGGATTCCTGTGGCACGTGGAAAGGGACCCTTGGTCTCCCGCCTCAGCTGGAGAGGCATCCCTATTGCCCTGCCAAGCCTCGAGGAGAATCCCGAGTTGTCCCTCGCAAGTAGGCAGGAGTCCTGAGGTCGCTGAACAAACACGTGTGTGGAAGGGCCATCCCCGTCATAACTCGAAAATATACCCCAGGTTCCCGCCGCAACTCGAGAAAAACCATGAGACTTCCCCCTCGCCGCGAGATGAGGCCCGATTCCCCTGCACTGCGTGCAGAGCAATTCCGTGTTGCACATCACACATGAAAGGAGCCTTGATTTCCTTGATGGCACTCCAGAGAAACCCCAAGAACACTGTTTCAAGGCTAGAGGGATCCTGAGGTCACTGTAGCAACACGAAAGAGCTCCGTGGACCAAAAATCAACTGGAGATTAGAGGTTAGTCCCTGGCTTCGACTCCAGAGGAATACCACCTTACCACAAGCACCTGAAGAGGAGGCTTCTCTCAGCTCTAGGTATGTGAGAGGGACCCTGAGTTTGCGGCCACAAGTGAAATGGACACCACGATGCCCTGACTCGAAATAAGGCCGGATATCCCTGCAGTGACTTGAATGCAGGCTCGTCTTGCATCTCCGAAGACGAAAGGATGTCTGAATCCCCTGTGGAGACCACAGAGAAAGACCTAGTTCCCCACCTCATCGTGACCGGAGGCCTCACATGCTTTGAAAACTCCAGAGGTACGCGGAGATCAGTGCCTCCAAAGGAGACGATGCCTGACTCCTCGTGAAACTTGATAGGAGTCCCAGGATTCCTGTGGCACGTGGAAAGGGACCCTTGGACTCCCGCCTCAGCTGGAGAGGCGTCCCAATTGCCCTGCCAAGCCTCGAGGAGAATCCCGAGTTGTCCCTCGCAACTAGGCAGGAGTCCTGCCGTCGCTGAACAAACACGTGTGTGGAAGGGCCATCCCCGTCGTAACTCGAGAATATACCCCAGGTTCCCGCCGCAACTCGAGAAAAACCATGAGACTTCCCCCTCGCCGCGAGATGAGGCCCGATTCCCCTGCACTGTGTGCAGAGCAATTCCGTGTTGCACATCACACATGAAAGGAGCCTTGATTTCCTTGATGGCACTCCAGAGAAACCCCAAGAACACTGTTTCAAGGCTAGAGGGATCCTGAGGTCACTGTAGCAACACGAAAGAGCTCCGTGGACCAAAAATCAACTGGAGATGAGAGGTTAGTCCCTGGCTTCGACTCCAGAGGAATACCACCTTACCACAAGCACCTCAAGAGGAGGCTTCTCTCAGCTCTAGGTATGTGAGAGGGACTCTGAGTTTGCGGATACAAGTGGAATGGACACCTTGATGCCCTGACTCGAAATAAGGCCGGATATCCCTGCAGTGACTTGAATGCAGGCTCGTCTTGCATCTCCCAAGACGAAAGGATGTCTGAATCCCCTGTGGAGACCACAGAGAAAGACCTAGTTCCCCACCTCATCGCGACCGGAGGCCTCACATCCTTTGAAAATTCCAGAGGTACATGGAGATCAGTGCCTCCAAAGGAGACGATGCCTGACTCCTCGTGAAACTTGATAGGAGTCCCAGGATTCCTGTGGCACGTGGAAAGGGACCCTTGGTATCCCGCCTCAGCTGGAGAGGCGTCCCAATTGCCCTGCCAAGCCTCGAGGAGAATACCGAGTTGTCCCTTTCAACTAGGCAGGACTCCTGACGTCGCTGAAGAAACACGTGGGTGGAAGGGCCATCCCCATCATAACTCGAGAATATACCCCAGGTTCCCGCCGCACCTCGAGAAAAACCATGAGACTTCCCCCTCGCCCCGAGATGAGGCCCGATTCCCCAGCACTGCGTGCAGAGCAATTCCGTGTTGCACATCACACATGAAAGGAGCCTTGATTTCCTTGATGGCACTCCAGAGAAACCCCAAGAACACTGTTTCAAGGCTAGAGGGATCCTGAGGTCACTGTAGCAACACGAAAGAGCTCCGTGGACCAAAAATCAACCCGAGATGAGAGGGTAGTCCCTAACTTCGACTTCAGGGGAATACCACCATACCACAAGCACCTCAAGAGGAGGCTTCTCGCAGCTTTAGGTATGTGAGTGGGACCCTGAGTTTGCGGCCTCAAGTGGAATGGACACCGCGATGCCCTGACTCGAAATAAGGCCGGATATCCCTGCAGTGACTTGAATGCATGCTCGTCTTGCATCTCCCAAGACGAAAGGATGTCTGAATCCCCTGTGGAGACCACAGAGAAAGAGCTAGTTCCCCACCTCATTTCGTCCGGAGGACTCACGTTCTTTGAAAACTCCAGAGGTACGCGGAGATCAGTGCCTCCAAAGGAGACGATGCCTGACTCTTCGTGAAACTTGATAGGAGTCCCAGGATTCCTGTGGCACGTGGAAAGGGACACTTGGTTTTCCGCCTCAAGTGGAGAGGAGTCCCAATTTCTCTGCCAAGCCTCGAGGAGAATCCCGAGTTGTCCCTCGCAACTCGGCAGGAGTCCTGACGTCGCTGAACAAACACGGGTGTGGAAGGGCCATCCCCGTCGTAACTCGAGAATATACCCCAGGTTCCCGCCGCAACTCGAGAAAAACCATGAGACTTCCCCATCACCGCGAGATGAGGCTCGATTCCCCTGCACTGCGTGCAGAGCAATTCTGAGTTGCACATCACACATAAAAGGAGCCTTGATTTCCTTGATGGCACTCCAGAGAATCTCCAAGAACACTGTTTCAAGGTTAGAAAGATCCTGAGGTCACTGCAGCAAGACGAAATAGCTCCGTGGACCAAAAATCCACTCGAGATGAGAGGTTAGTCCCTGGCTTCGACTCCAGAGGAATACCACCTTACCACAAGCACCTCAAGAGGAGGCTTCTCTCAGCTCTAGGTATGTGAGAGGGACCCTGAGTTTGCGAATCAAGTGGAATGGACACCGCGATGCCCTGACTCGAAATAAGGCCGGATGTCCCTGCAGTGACTTGAATGCAGTCTCGTCTTGCATCTCCCAAGACGGAAGGATGTCTGAATTCCCTGTGGAGACCACAGACAAAGACCTAGTTCCCCACCTCATCGCGACCGGAGGCCTCACATCCTTTGACAATTCCAGAGGTATGCGGAGATCAGTGCCTTCAAAGAAGACGATGCCTGACTCCTCGTGAAACTTGATAGGAGTCCCAGGATTCCTGTTACACGTGGAAAGGGACCCTTGGTCTCCCGCCTCAGCTGGAGAGGCATGCCAATTGCCCTGCCAAGCCTCGAAGAGAATCGCGAGTTGTCCCTCGCAACTAAGCAGGGGTCCTTACGTCGCTGAACAAACACGTGTGTGGAAGGGCCATCCCCGTCGTAACTCGAGAATATACCCCAGGTTCCCGCCGCAACACGGGAAAAACCGTGAGACTTCCCCCTCGCGGCGAGATGAGGCCCGATTCCCCTGCACTGCGTGCAGAGCAATTCCGTGTTGCACATCACACATGAAAGGAGCCTTGATTTACTTGATAGCACTCCAGAGAAACCCCAAGAACACTGTTTCAAGGATAGAGGAATCCTGAGGTCACTGTAGCAACACAAAAGCGTTCCGTGGACCAAAAATCAACTAGAGATGAGAGGTTAGTCCCTGGCTTCGACTCCAGAGGAATACCACCTTACCACAAGCACCTCAAGAGGAGGCTTCTCTCAGCTCTAGGTATGTGAGATGGACCCTGAGTTTGCGGCCTCAAGTGGAATGGACACCGCGATGCCCTGACTCGAAATAAGGCCGGATATCCTTGCAGTGACTTGAATGCAGGCTCGTCTTGCATCTCCCAAGACGAAAGGATGTCTGAATCCCCTGTGGAGACCACAGAGAAAGACCTAGTTCCCCACCTCATCGCGAACGGAGGCCTCACATCCTTTGAAAACTCCAGAGGTACGCGGAGATCAGTGTCTCCAAAGGAGACGATGCCTGACTCCTCGTGAAACTTGATAGGAGTCCCAGGATTCCTGTGGCACGTGGAAAGGGACCCTTGGTCTCCCGCCTCAGCTGGAGAGGCATCCCAATTGCCCTGCCAAGCCTCGAGAAGAATCCCGAGTTGTTCCTCGCAACTAGGCAGGAGTCCTGACGTCGCTGAAGAAACACGTGTGTGGAAGGTCCATCCCCGTCGTTACTCGGGAATATACCCAACGTTCACACCGCAACACGAGAAAAACCATGAGACTTCCCTCTCGACGCAAAATGAGGCCCGATACCCTGCACTGCGTGCAGAGGAATTCCGTGTTGCACATCACACATGAAAGGAGCCTTGATTTCCTTGATGGCCCTCCAGAGAATCCCCAAGAACACTGTTTCAAGGCTAGAGGGATCCTGAGGTCACTGTAGCAACACGAAAGAACTCCGTGGACCAAAAATCAACTCGAGATGAGAGGTTAGTCCCTGGCTTCGACTCCAGAGGAAACCACCTTACCACAAGCACCTCAAGAGGAGGCTTCTCTCAGCTATAGTTATGTGAGAGGGACCCTGAGTTTTCGGTCTCAAGTGAAATGGACACCGCGATGCCCTGACTCGAAATAAGGCCGGATATCCCTGCAGTGACTTGAATGCAGGCTCGCCTTACATTTCCCAAGACGAAAGGATGTCTGAATCCCCTGTGGAGACCACAGAGAAAGACCTAGTTCCCCACCTCATCGCGACCGGAGGCCTCACATCCTTTGAAAATTCCAGAGGTACGCGGAGATCAGTGCCTCTAAAGAAGATGATGCCTGACTCCTAGTGAAACTTGATAGGAGTCCCAGGATTCTTGTGGCACGTGGAAAGGGACCCTTGGTCTCCCGCCTCAGCTGGAGAGGCGTCCCAATTGCCCTGCCAAGCCTCGAGGAGAATCCCGAGTTGTCCCTCGCAAGTAGGCAGGAGTCCTGCCGTCGCTGAACAAACACGTGTGTGGAAGGGCCATCCCCGTCTTAAATCGAGAATATACCCCAGGTTCCCGCCGCAACTCGAGAAAAACCATGAGACTTCCCCCTCGCCGCGAGATGAGGCCCGATTCCCCTGCACTGCGTGCAGAGCAATTCCGTGTTGCACATCACACATGAAAGGAGCCTTGATTTCCTTGATGGCCCTCCAGAGAATCCCCAAGAACACTGTTTCAAGGCTAGAGGGATCCTGAGGTCACTGTAGCAACACGAAAGAGCTCCGTGGACCAAAAATCAACTCGAGATGAGAGGTTAGTCCCTGGCTTCGACTCCAGAGGAATACCACCTTACCACAAGCACCTCAAGAGGAGGCTTCTCTCAGCTCTAGGTATGTGAGAGGGACACTGATTTTGCGGCCTCAAGTGGAATGGACACTGCGATGCCCTGACGGGAAATAAGGCCAGATGTCCCTGCAGTGACTTGAATGCAGGCTCGTCTTGCATCTCCCAAGATGAAAGGATGTGTGAATCCCCTGTGGAGACCACAGAGAAAGACCTACTTCCCCACCTCATCGCGACCGGAGGCCTCACATCCTTTGAAAACTCCAGAGGTACGCGGAGATCAGTGCCTCCAAAGAAGACGATGCCTGACTCCTCGTGAAACTTCTGAGGAGTCCCAGGATCCCTGTGGCACGTGGAAAGGGACTCTTGGTCTCCCGCCTCAGCTGGAGAGGCGTCCCAATTGCCCTGCCAAGCCTCGAGGAGAATCCCGAGTTCTCCCTCGCAACTAGGCAGGAGTCCTGACTTCGCTGAAGAAACACGTGTGTGGAAGGGCCATCCCCGTCGTAACTCGAGAATATACCCCAGGTTCCCGCCGCAATTCGAGAAAAACCATGAGACTTCCCCCTCGCCGCGAGATGAGGCCCGATTCCCCTGCACTGCGTGCAGAGCAATTCCGTGTTGCACATCACACATGAAAGGAGCCTTGATTTCCTTGATGGCACTCCAGAGAAACCCCAAGCTCACTGTTTCAAGGCTAGAGGGATTCTGAGGTCACTGTAGCAACACAAAAGAGCTCCGTGGACCAAAAATCAATTCGAGATGAGAGGTTAGTCCCTGGCTTCGACTCCAGAGAAACACCACCTTACCACAAGCACCTCAAGAGGAGGCTTCTCTCAGCTCTAGGTATGTGAGAGGGACCCTGAGTTTGCGGCCTCAAGTGGAATGGACACCGCGATGCCCTGACTCGAAATAAGGCCGGATATCCCTGCAGTGACTTGAATGCAGGCTCGTCTTGCATCTCCGAAGACGAAAGGATGTCTGAATCCCCTGTGGAGACCACAGAGAAAGACCTAGTTCCCCACCTCATCGCGACCGGAGGCCTCACATCCTTTGAAAACTCCAGAGGTACGCGGAGATCAGTGCCTCCAAAGGAGACGATGCCTGACTCCTCGTGAAACTTCTTAGGAGTCCCAGGATTACTGTGGCACGTGGAAAGGGACACTTGGTCTCCCGCCTCAGCTGGAGAGGTATCCCTATTGCCCTGCCAAGCCTCTAGTAGAATCCCGAGTTTTCCCTCGCAACTAGGCAGGAGTCCTGACGTCGCTGAACAAACACGTGGGTGGAAGGGCCATCCCCGTCGGAACTCGAGAATGTACCCCAGGTTGTCGCCGCAACTCGAGAAAAACCATGAGACTTCCCCCTCGCCGCAAAATGAGGCCCGATTCCCCTGCACTGCGTGCAGAGCAATTCCGTGTTGCACATCACACATGAAAGGAGCCTTGATTTCCTTGATGGCACTCCAGAGAAACCCCAAGAACACTGTTTCAAGGCTAGAGGGATCCTGAGGTCACTGTAGCAACACGAAAGAGCTCCGTGGACCAAAAATCAACTCGAGATGAGAGGTTAGTCCCTGGCTTCGACTCCAGAGGAATACCACCTTACCACAAGCACCTCAAGAGGAGGCTTCTCTCTGCTCTAGGTATGTGAGAGGGACCCTGAGTTTGCAGCCTCAAGTGGAATGGACACCGCGATGCCCTGACTCGAAATAAGGCCGGATATCCCTGCAGTGACTTGACTGCAGGCTCGTATTGCATCTCCCAAGACGAAAGGATGTCTGAATCCCCTGTGGAGACCACAGAGAAAGACCTAGTTCCCCACCTCATCGCGACCGGAGGCCTCACATCCTTTGAAAACTCCAGAGGTACGCGGAGATCAGTGACTCCAAAGAAGACGATGCCTGACTCCTAGTGAAACTTGATAGGAGTCCCAGGATTCCTGTGGCACGTGGAAAGGGACACTTGGTCTCCCGCCTCAGCTGGAGAGGCGTCCCAATTGCCCTGCCAAGCCTCGAGGAGAATCCCGAGTTGTCCCTCGCAACTAGGCAGGAGTCCTGACGTCGCTGAACAAACACGTGGGTGGAAGGGCCATCCCCGTCGTAACTTGAGAGTATACCCCAGGTTCCCGCCGCAACTCGAGAAAAACCATGAGACTTCCCCCTCGCCGTGAGATGAGGCCCGATTCCCCTGCACTGCGTGCAAAGCAATTCCGTGTTGCACATCACACATGAAAGGAGCCTTGATTTCCTTGATGGCACTCCAGAGAAACCCCAAGAACACTGTTTCAAGGCTAGAGGGATCCTGAGGTCACTGTAGCAACACGAAAGAGCTCCGTGGACCAAAAATCAACTCGAGATGAGAGGGTAGTCCCTGGCTTCGACTCCAGAGGAATACCACCTTACCACAAGCACCTCAAGAGGAGGCTTCTTTCAGCTCTAGCTATGTGAGAGGGACCCTGAGTTTGCAGCCTCAAGTGGAATGGACACCGCGATGCCCTGACTCGAAATAAGGCCGGATATCCCTGCAGTGACTTGAATGCATGCTCGTCTTGCATCTCCCAAGACGAAAGGATGTCTGAATCCCCTGTGGAGACCACAGAGAAAGAGCTAGTTCCCCACCTCATTTCGTCCGGAGGACTCACGTTCTTTGAAAACTCCAGAGGTACGCGGAGATCAGTGCCTCCAAAGGAGACGATGCCTGACTCTTCGTGAAACTTGATAGGAGTCCCAGGATTCCTGTGGCACGTGGAAAGGGACACTTGGTTTTCCGCCTCAAGTGGAGAGGAGTCCCAATTTCTCTGCCAAGCCTCGAGGAGAATCCCGAGTTGTCCCTCGCAACTCGGCAGGAGTCCTGACGTCGCTGAACAAACACGGGTGTGGAAGGGCCATCCCCGTCGTAACTCGAGAATATACCCCAGGTTCCCGCCGCAACTCGAGAAAAACCATGAGACTTCCCCATCACCGCGAGATGAGGCTCGATTCCCCTGCACTGCGTGCAGAGCAATTCTGAGTTGCACATCACACATAAAAGGAGCCTTGATTTCCTTGATGGCACTCCAGAGAATCTCCAAGAACACTGTTTCAAGGTTAGAAAGATCCTGAGGTCACTGCAGCAAGACGAAATAGCTCCGTGGACCAAAAATCCACTCGAGATGAGAGGTTAGTCCCTGGCTTCGACTCCAGAGGAATACCACCTTACCACAAGCACCTCAAGAGGAGGCTTCTCTCAGCTCTAGGTATGTGAGAGGGACCCTGAGTTTGCGAATCAAGTGGAATGGACACCGCGATGCCCTGACTCGAAATAAGGCCGGATGTCCCTGCAGTGACTTGAATGCAGTCTCGTCTTGCATCTCCCAAGACGGAAGGATGTCTGAATTCCCTGTGGAGACCACAGACAAAGACCTAGTTCCCCACCTCATCGCGACCGGAGGCCTCACATCCTTTGACAATTCCAGAGGTATGCGGAGATCAGTGCCTTCAAAGAAGACGATGCCTGACTCCTCGTGAAACTTGATAGGAGTCCCAGGATTCCTGTTACACGTGGAAAGGGACCCTTGGTCTCCCGCCTCAGCTGGAGAGGCATGCCAATTGCCCTGCCAAGCCTCGAAGAGAATCGCGAGTTGTCCCTCGCAACTAAGCAGGGGTCCTTACGTCGCTGAACAAACACGTGTGTGGAAGGGCCATCCCCGTCGTAACTCGAGAATATACCCCAGGTTCCCGCCGCAACACGGGAAAAACCGTGAGACTTCCCCCTCGCGGCGAGATGAGGCCCGATTCCCCTGCACTGCGTGCAGAGCAATTCCGTGTTGCACATCACACATGAAAGGAGCCTTGATTTACTTGATAGCACTCCAGAGAAACCCCAAGAACACTGTTTCAAGGATAGAGGAATCCTGAGGTCACTGTAGCAACACAAAAGCGTTCCGTGGACCAAAAATCAACTAGAGATGAGAGGTTAGTCCCTGGCTTCGACTCCAGAGGAATACCACCTTACCACAAGCACCTCAAGAGGAGGCTTCTCTCAGCTCTAGGTATGTGAGATGGACCCTGAGTTTGCGGCCTCAAGTGGAATGGACACCGCGATGCCCTGACTCGAAATAAGGCCGGATATCCTTGCAGTGACTTGAATGCAGGCTCGTCTTGCATCTCCCAAGACGAAAGGATGTCTGAATCCCCTGTGGAGACCACAGAGAAAGACCTAGTTCCCCACCTCATCGCGAACGGAGGCCTCACATCCTTTGAAAACTCCAGAGGTACGCGGAGATCAGTGTCTCCAAAGGAGACGATGCCTGACTCCTCGTGAAACTTGATAGGAGTCCCAGGATTCCTGTGGCACGTGGAAAGGGACCCTTGGTCTCCCGCCTCAGCTGGAGAGGCATCCCAATTGCCCTGCCAAGCCTCGAGAAGAATCCCGAGTTGTTCCTCGCAACTAGGCAGGAGTCCTGACGTCGCTGAAGAAACACGTGTGTGGAAGGTCCATCCCCGTCGTTACTCGGGAATATACCCAACGTTCACACCGCAACACGAGAAAAACCATGAGACTTCCCTCTCGACGCAAAATGAGGCCCGATACCCTGCACTGCGTGCAGAGGAATTCCGTGTTGCACATCACACATGAAAGGAGCCTTGATTTCCTTGATGGCCCTCCAGAGAATCCCCAAGAACACTGTTTCAAGGCTAGAGGGATCCTGAGGTCACTGTAGCAACACGAAAGAACTCCGTGGACCAAAAATCAACTCGAGATGAGAGGTTAGTCCCTGGCTTCGACTCCAGAGGAAACCACCTTACCACAAGCACCTCAAGAGGAGGCTTCTCTCAGCTATAGTTATGTGAGAGGGACCCTGAGTTTTCGGTCTCAAGTGAAATGGACACCGCGATGCCCTGACTCGAAATAAGGCCGGATATCCCTGCAGTGACTTGAATGCAGGCTCGCCTTACATTTCCCAAGACGAAAGGATGTCTGAATCCCCTGTGGAGACCACAGAGAAAGACCTAGTTCCCCACCTCATCGCGACCGGAGGCCTCACATCCTTTGAAAATTCCAGAGGTACGCGGAGATCAGTGCCTCTAAAGAAGATGATGCCTGACTCCTAGTGAAACTTGATAGGAGTCCCAGGATTCTTGTGGCACGTGGAAAGGGACCCTTGGTCTCCCGCCTCAGCTGGAGAGGCGTCCCAATTGCCCTGCCAAGCCTCGAGGAGAATCCCGAGTTGTCCCTCGCAAGTAGGCAGGAGTCCTGCCGTCGCTGAACAAACACGTGTGTGGAAGGGCCATCCCCGTCTTAAATCGAGAATATACCCCAGGTTCCCGCCGCAACTCGAGAAAAACCATGAGACTTCCCCCTCGCCGCGAGATGAGGCCCGATTCCCCTGCACTGCGTGCAGAGCAATTCCGTGTTGCACATCACACATGAAAGGAGCCTTGATTTCCTTGATGGCCCTCCAGAGAATCCCCAAGAACACTGTTTCAAGGCTAGAGGGATCCTGAGGTCACTGTAGCAACACGAAAGAGCTCCGTGGACCAAAAATCAACTCGAGATGAGAGGTTAGTCCCTGGCTTCGACTCCAGAGGAATACCACCTTACCACAAGCACCTCAAGAGGAGGCTTCTCTCAGCTCTAGGTATGTGAGAGGGACACTGATTTTGCGGCCTCAAGTGGAATGGACACTGCGATGCCCTGACGGGAAATAAGGCCAGATGTCCCTGCAGTGACTTGAATGCAGGCTCGTCTTGCATCTCCCAAGATGAAAGGATGTGTGAATCCCCTGTGGAGACCACAGAGAAAGACCTACTTCCCCACCTCATCGCGACCGGAGGCCTCACATCCTTTGAAAACTCCAGAGGTACGCGGAGATCAGTGCCTCCAAAGAAGACGATGCCTGACTCCTCGTGAAACTTCTGAGGAGTCCCAGGATCCCTGTGGCACGTGGAAAGGGACTCTTGGTCTCCCGCCTCAGCTGGAGAGGCGTCCCAATTGCCCTGCCAAGCCTCGAGGAGAATCCCGAGTTCTCCCTCGCAACTAGGCAGGAGTCCTGACTTCGCTGAAGAAACACGTGTGTGGAAGGGCCATCCCCGTCGTAACTCGAGAATATACCCCAGGTTCCCGCCGCAATTCGAGAAAAACCATGAGACTTCCCCCTCGCCGCGAGATGAGGCCCGATTCCCCTGCACTGCGTGCAGAGCAATTCCGTGTTGCACATCACACATGAAAGGAGCCTTGATTTCCTTGATGGCACTCCAGAGAAACCCCAAGCTCACTGTTTCAAGGCTAGAGGGATTCTGAGGTCACTGTAGCAACACAAAAGAGCTCCGTGGACCAAAAATCAATTCGAGATGAGAGGTTAGTCCCTGGCTTCGACTCCAGAGAAACACCACCTTACCACAAGCACCTCAAGAGGAGGCTTCTCTCAGCTCTAGGTATGTGAGAGGGACCCTGAGTTTGCGGCCTCAAGTGGAATGGACACCGCGATGCCCTGACTCGAAATAAGGCCGGATATCCCTGCAGTGACTTGAATGCAGGCTCGTCTTGCATCTCCGAAGACGAAAGGATGTCTGAATCCCCTGTGGAGACCACAGAGAAAGACCTAGTTCCCCACCTCATCGCGACCGGAGGCCTCACATCCTTTGAAAACTCCAGAGGTACGCGGAGATCAGTGCCTCCAAAGGAGACGATGCCTGACTCCTCGTGAAACTTCTTAGGAGTCCCAGGATTACTGTGGCACGTGGAAAGGGACACTTGGTCTCCCGCCTCAGCTGGAGAGGTATCCCTATTGCCCTGCCAAGCCTCTAGTAGAATCCCGAGTTTTCCCTCGCAACTAGGCAGGAGTCCTGACGTCGCTGAACAAACACGTGGGTGGAAGGGCCATCCCCGTCGGAACTCGAGAATGTACCCCAGGTTGTCGCCGCAACTCGAGAAAAACCATGAGACTTCCCCCTCGCCGCAAAATGAGGCCCGATTCCCCTGCACTGCGTGCAGAGCAATTCCGTGTTGCACATCACACATGAAAGGAGCCTTGATTTCCTTGATGGCACTCCAGAGAAACCCCAAGAACACTGTTTCAAGGCTAGAGGGATCCTGAGGTCACTGTAGCAACACGAAAGAGCTCCGTGGACCAAAAATCAACTCGAGATGAGAGGTTAGTCCCTGGCTTCGACTCCAGAGGAATACCACCTTACCACAAGCACCTCAAGAGGAGGCTTCTCTCTGCTCTAGGTATGTGAGAGGGACCCTGAGTTTGCAGCCTCAAGTGGAATGGACACCGCGATGCCCTGACTCGAAATAAGGCCGGATATCCCTGCAGTGACTTGACTGCAGGCTCGTATTGCATCTCCCAAGACGAAAGGATGTCTGAATCCCCTGTGGAGACCACAGAGAAAGACCTAGTTCCCCACCTCATCGCGACCGGAGGCCTCACATCCTTTGAAAACTCCAGAGGTACGCGGAGATCAGTGACTCCAAAGAAGACGATGCCTGACTCCTAGTGAAACTTGATAGGAGTCCCAGGATTCCTGTGGCACGTGGAAAGGGACACTTGGTCTCCCGCCTCAGCTGGAGAGGCGTCCCAATTGCCCTGCCAAGCCTCGAGGAGAATCCCGAGTTGTCCCTCGCAACTAGGCAGGAGTCCTGACGTCGCTGAACAAACACGTGGGTGGAAGGGCCATCCCCGTCGTAACTTGAGAGTATACCCCAGGTTCCCGCCGCAACTCGAGAAAAACCATGAGACTTCCCCCTCGCCGTGAGATGAGGCCCGATTCCCCTGCACTGCGTGCAAAGCAATTCCGTGTTGCACATCACACATGAAAGGAGCCTTGATTTCCTTGATGGCACTCCAGAGAAACCCCAAGAACACTGTTTCAAGGCTAGAGGGATCCTGAGGTCACTGTAGCAACACGAAAGAGCTCCGTGGACCAAAAATCAACTCGAGATGAGAGGGTAGTCCCTGGCTTCGACTCCAGAGGAATACCACCTTACCACAAGCACCTCAAGAGGAGGCTTCTTTCAGCTCTAGCTATGTGAGAGGGACCCTGAGTTTGCAGCCTCAAGTGGAATGGACACCGCGACGCCCTGACTCGAAATAAGGCCGGATATCCCTGCAGTGACTTGAATGCAGGCTCGTCTTGCATCTCCGAAGAGGAAAGGATGTCTGAATCCCCTGTGGAGACCACAGAGAAAGACCTAGTTTCCCACCTCATCGCGACCGGACGCCTCACATCCTTTGAAAACTCCAGAGGTACGCGGAGATCAGTGCCTCCAAAGGAGACGATGCCTGACTCCTCGTGAAACTTGATAGGAGTCCCAGGATTCCTGTGGCACGTGGAAAGGGACCCTTGGTCTCCCGCCTCAGCTGGAGAGGCGTCCCTATTTCCCTGCCAAGCCTCGAGGAGAATCCCGAGTTTTCCCTCGCAACTAGGCAGGAGTCCTGCCGTCGCTGAACAAACACGTGGGTGGAAGGGCCATCCCCGTCGTAACTCGAGAATATACCCCAGGTTGTCGCCGCAACTCGAGAAAAACCATGAGACTTCCCCCGCGCCGCGAGATGAGGCCCGATTCCCCTGCACTGCGTGCAGAGCAATTCCGTGTTGCACATCACCCATGAAAGGAGCCTTGATTTCCTTGATGGCACTCCAGAGAAACCCCAAGAACACTGTTTCAAGGCTAGAGGGATCCTGAGGTCACTGTAGCAACACGAAAGAGCTCCGTAGACCGAAAATCAACTCGAGATGAGAGGTTAGTCCCTGGCTTCGACTCCAGAGGAATACCACCTTACCACAAGCACCTCAAGAGGAGGCTTCTCTCTGCTCTAGGTATGTGAGAGGGACCCTGAGTTTGCAGCCTCAAGTGGAATGGACACCGCGATGCCCTGACTCGAAATAAGGCCGGATATCCCTGCAGTGACTTGACTGCAGGCTCGTATTGCATCTCCCAAGACGAAAGGATGTCTGAATCCCCTGTGGAGACCACAGAGAAAGACCTAGTTCCCCACCTCATCGCGACCGGAGGCCTCACATCCTTTGAAAACTCCAGAGGTACGCGGAGATCAGTGCCTCCAAAGAAGACGATGCCTGACTCCTAGTGAAACTTGATAGGAGTCCCAGGATTCCTGTGACACGTGGAAAGGGACACTTGGTCTCCCGCCTCAGCTGGAGAGGCGTCCCAATTGCCCTGCCAAGCCTCGAGGAGAATCCCGAGTTGTCCCTCGCAACTAGGCAGGAGTCCTGACGTCGCTGAACAAACACGTGGGTGGAAGGGCCATCCCCGTCGTAACTTGAGAGTATACCCCAGGTTCCCGCCGCAACTCGAGAAAAACCATGAGACTTCCCCCTCGCCGCGAGATGAGGCCCGATTCCCCTGCACTGCGTGCAGAGCAATTCCGTGTTGCACATCACACATGAAAGGAGCCTTGATTTCCTTGATGGCACTCCAGAGAAACCCCAAGAACACTGTTTCAAGGCTAGAGGGATCCTGAGGTCACTGTAGCAACACGAAAGAGCTCCGTGGACCAAAAATCAACTCGAGATGAGAGGGTAGTCCCTGGCTTCGACTCCAGAGGAATACCACCTTACCACAAGCACCTCAAGAGGAGGCTTCTTTCAGCTCTAGCTATGTGAGAGGGACCCTGAGTTTGCAGCCTCAAGTGGAATGGACACCGCGACGCCCTGACTCGAAATAAGGCCGGATATCCCTGCAGTGACTTGAATGCAGGCTCGTCTTGCATCTCCGAAGAGGAAAGGATGTCTGAATCCCCTGTGGAGACCACAGAGAAAGACCTAGTTTCCCACCTCATCGCGACCGGACGCCTCACATCCTTTGAAAACTCCAGAGGTACGCGGAGATCAGTGCCTCCAAAGGAGACGATGCCTGACTCCTCGTGAAACTTGATAGGAGTCCCAGGATTCCTGTGGCACGTGGAAAGGGACCCTTGGTCTCCCGCCTCAGCTGGAGAGGCGTCCCTATTTCCCTGCCAAGCCTCGAGGAGAATCCCGAGTTTTCCCTCGCAACTAGGCAGGAGTCCTGCCGTCGCTGAACAAACACGTGGGTGGAAGGGCCATCCCCGTCGTAACTCGAGAATATACCACAGGTTGTCGCCGCAACTCGAGAAAAACCATGAGACTTCCCCCGCGCCGCGAGATGAGGCCCGATTCCCCTGCACTGCGTGCAGAGCAATTCCGTGTTGCACATCACCCATGAAAGGAGCCTTGATTTCCTTGATGGCACTCCAGAAAAACCCCAAGAACACTGTTTCAAGGCTAGAGGGATCCTGAGGTCACTGTAGCAACACGAAAGAGCTCCGTGGACTAAAAATCAACTCGAGATGAGAGGTTAGTCCCTGGCTTCGACTCCAGAGGAATACCACCTTACCACAAGCACCTCAAGAGGAGGCTTCCCTCAGCTCTAGCTATGTGAGAGGGACCCTGAGTTTGCAGCCTCAAGTGGAATGGACACCGCGATGCCCTGACGCGAAATAAGGCCGGATATCCCTGCAGTGACTTGAATGCAGGCTCGTCTTGCATCTCCGAAGAGGAAAGGATGTCTGAATCCCCTGTGGAGACCACAGAGAAAGACCTAGTTTCCCACCTCATCGCGACCGGACGCCTCACATCCTTTGAAAACTCCAGAGGTACGCGGAGATCAGTGCCTCCAAAGGAGACGATGCCTGACTCCTCGTGAAACTTGATAGGAGTCCCAGGATTCCTGTGGCACGTGGAAAGGGACCCTTGGTCTCCCGCCTCAGCTGGAGAGGCGTCCCAATTGCCCTGCCAAGCCTCGAGGAGAATCCCGAGTTGTCCCTCGCAACTAGGCAGGAGTCCTGACGTCGCTGAACAAACACATGGGTGGAAGGGCCATCCCCGTCGTAACTCGAGAATATACCCCAGGTTCCCGCCGCAACTCGAGAAAAACCATGAGACTTCCCCCTCGCCGCGAAATGAGGCCCGATTCCCCTGCACTGCGTGCAGAGCAATTCCGTGTTGCACATCACACATGAAAGGAGCCTTGATTTCCTTGATGGCGCTCCAGAGAAACCCCAAGAACACTGTTTCAAGGCTAGAGGGATCCTGAGGTCAGTGTAGCAACACGAAACAGCTCCGTGGACCAACAATCAACTCGAGATGAGAGGTTAGTCCCTGGCTTCGACACCAGAGGAATACCACCTTACCACAAGCACCTCAAGAGGAGGTTTCTCTCAGCTCTAGGTATTTGAGAGGGACCCTGAGTTTGCGGCCTCAAGTGGAATGGACATCGCAATGCCCTGACTCAAAATATGGCCGAATATCCCTGCAGTGACTTGAATGCAGGCTCGTCTTGCATCTCCCAAGACGAAAGGATGTCTGAATCCCGTGTTGAGACCACAGGGAAAGACCTAGTTCCCCACCTCATCGCGACCGGAGGCCTCACATCCTTTGAAAACTCCAGAGGTACGCGGAGATCAGTGCCTCCAAAGAAGACGATGCCTGACTTCTCGTGAAACTTCTGAGGAGTCCCAGGATTCCTGTGGCACGTGGAAAGGGACCCTTGGTCTCCCGCCTCAGCTGGAGAGGCATCCCTATTGCCCTGCCAAGCCTCGAGGAGAATCCCGAGTTTTCCCTCGCAACTAGGCAGGAGTCCTGCCGTCGCTGAACAAACACGTGTGTGGAAGGGCCATCCCCGTCGGAACTCGAGAATATACCCCAGGTTGTCGCCGCAACTCGAGAAAAACCATGAGACTTCCCCCGCGCCGCGAGATGAGGCCCGATTCCCCTGCACTGCGTGCAGAGCAATTCCGTGTTGCACATCACACATGAAAGGAGCCTTGATTTCCTTGATGGCGCTCCAGAGAAACCCCAAGAACACTGTTTCAAGGCTAGAGGGATCCTGAGGTCACTGTAGCAACACGAAAGAGCTCCGTGGACTAAAAATCAACTCGAGATGAGAGGTTAGTCCCTGGCTTCGACTCCAGAGGAATACCACCTTACCACAAGCACCTCAAGAGGAGGCTTCCCTCAGCTCTAGCTATGTGAGAGGGACCCTGAGTTTGCAGCCTCAAGTGGAATGGACACCGCGATGCCCTGACTCGAAATAAGGCCGGATATCCCTGCAGTGACTTGAATGCAGGCTCGTCTTGCATCTCCCAAGACGAAAGGATGTCTGAATCCCCTGTGGAGACCACAGAGAAAGACCTAGTTTCCCACCTCATCGCGACCGGACGCCTCACATCCTTTGAAAACTCCAGAGGTACGCGGAGATCAGTGCCTCCAAAGGAGACGATGCCTGACTCCTCGTGAAACTTGATAGGAGTCCCAGGATTCCTGTGGCACGTGGAAAGGAACCCTTGGTCTCCCGCCTCAGCTGGAGAGGCGTCCCAATTGCCCTGCCAAGCCTCGAGGAGAATCCCGAGTTGTCCCTCGCAACTAGGCAGGAGTCCTGACGTCGGTGAAGAAACACGTGGGTGGAAGGGCCATCCCCGTCGTAACTCGAGAATATACCCCAGGTTCCCGCCGCAACTCGAGAAAAACCATGAGACTTCCCCCTCGCCGCGAAATGAGGCCCGATTCCCCTGCACTGCGTGCAGAGCAATTCCGTGTTGCACATCACACATGAAAGGAGCCTTGATTTCCTTGATGGCGCTCCAGAGAAACCCCAAGAACACTGTTTCAAGGCTAGAGGGATCCTGAGGTCACTTTAGCAACAGGAAAGACCTCCGTGGACTAAAAATCAACTCGAGATGAGAGGTTAGTCCCTGGCTTCGACTCCAGAGGAATACCACCTTACCACAAGCACCTCAAGAGGAGGCTTCTCTCAGCTCTAGGTATGTGAGAGGGACCCTGAGTTTGCGGCCTCAAGTGGAATGGACACCGCAATGCCCTGACTCAAAATATGGCCGAATATCCCTGCAGTGACTTGAATGCAGGCTCGTCTTGCATCTCCCAAGACGAAAGGATGTCTGAATCCCGTGTTGAGACCACAGGGAAAGACCTAGTTCCCCACCTCATCGCGACCGGAGGCCTCACATCCTTTGAAAACTCCAGAGGTACGCGGAGATCAGTGCCTCCAAAGAAGACGATGCCTGACTCCTCGTGAAACTTCTGAGGAGTCCCAGGATTCCTGTGGCACGTGGATAGGGACCCTTGGTCTCCCGCCTCAGCTGGAGAGGCATCCCTATTGCCCTGCCAAGCCTCGAGGAGAATCCCGAGTTTTCCCTGGCAACTAGGCAGGAGTCCTGCCGTCGCTGAACAAACACGTGTGTGGAAGGGCCATCCCCGTCGGAACTCGAGAATATACCCCAGGTTGTCGCGGCAACTCGAGAAAAACCATGAGACTTCCCCCGCGCCGCGAGATGAGTCCCGATTCCCCTGCACTGCGTGCAGAGCAATTCCGTGTTGCACATCACACATGAAAGGAGCCTTGATTTCCTTGATGGCACTCCAGAGAAACCCCAAGAACACTGTTTCAAGGCTAGAGGGATCCTGAGGTCACTGTAGCAACACGAAAGAGCTCCGTGGACCGAAAATCAACTCGAGATGAGAGGTTAGTCCCTGGCTTCGACTCCAGAGGAATACCACCTTACCACAAGCACCTCAAGAGGAGGCTTCTCTCTGCTCTAGGTATGTGAGAGGGACCCTGAGTTTGCAGCCTCAAGTGGAATGGACACCGCGATGCCCTGACTCGAAATAAGGCCGGATATCCCTGCAGTGACTTGACTGCAGGCTCGTATTGCATCTCCCAAGACGAAAGGATGTCTGAATCCCCTGTGGAGACCACAGAGAAAGACCTAGTTCCCCACCTCATCGCGACCGGAGGCCTCACATCCTTTGAAAACTCCAGAGGTACGCGGAGATCAGTGCCTCCAAAGAAGACGATGCCTGACTCCTAGTGAAACTTGATAGGAGTCCCAGGATTCCTGTGACACGTGGAAAGGGACACTTGGTCTCCCGCCTCAGCTGGAGAGGCGTCCCAATTGCCCTGCCAAGCCTCGAGGAGAATCCCGAGTTGTCCCTCGCAACTAGGCAGGAGTCCTGACGTCGCTGAACAAACACGTGGGTGGAAGGGCCATCCCCGTCGTAACTTGAGAGTATACCCCAGGTTCCCGCCGCAACTCGAGAAAAACCATGAGACTTCCCCCTCGCCGTGAGATGAGGCCCGATTCCCCTGCACTGCGTGCAGAGCAATTCCGTGTTGCACATCACACATGAAAGGAGCCTTGATTTCCTTGATGGCACTCCAGAGAAACCCCAAGAACACTGTTTCAAGGCTAGAGGGATCCTGAGGTCACTGTAGCAACACGAAAGAGCTCCGTGGACCAAAAATCAACTCGAGATGAGAGGGTAGTCCCTGGCTTCGACTCCAGAGGAATACCACCTTACCACAAGCACCTCAAGAGGAGGCTTCTTTCAGCTCTAGCTATGTGAGAGGGACCCTGAGTTTGCAGCCTCAAGTGGAATGGACACTGCGACGCCCTGACTCGAAATAAGGCCGGATATCCCTGCAGTGACTTGAATGCAGGCTCGTCTTGCATCTCCGAAGAGGAAAGGATGTCTGAATCCCCTGTGGAGACCACAGAGAAAGACCTAGTTTCCCACCTCATCGCGACCGGACGCCTCACATCCTTTGAAAACTCCAGAGGTACGCGGAGATCAGTGCCTCCAAAGGAGACGATGCCTGACTCCTCGTGAAACTTGATAGGAGTCCCAGGATTCCTGTGGCACGTGGAAAGGGACCCTTGGTCTCCCGCCTCAGCTGGAGAGGCGTCCCTATTTCCCTACCAAGCCTCGAGGAGAATCCCGAGTTTTCCCTCGCAACTAGGCAGGAGTCCTGCCGTCGCTGAACAAACACGTGGGTGGAAGGGCCATCCCCGTCGTAACTCGAGAATATACCCCAGGTTGTCGCCGCAACTCGAGAAAAACCATGAGACTTCCCCCGCGCCGCGAGATGAGGCCCGATTCCCCTGCACTGCGTGCAGAGCAATTCCGTGTTGCACATCACCCATGAAAGGAGCCTTGATTTCCTTGATGGCACTCCAGAGAAACCCCAAGAACACTGTTTCAAGGCTAGAGGGATCCTGAGGTCACTGTAGCAACACGAAAGAGCTCCGTGGACTAAAAATCAACTCGAGATGAGAGGTTAGTCCCTGGCTTCGACTCCAGAGGAATACCACCTTACCACAAGCACCTCAAGAGGAGGCTTCTCTCAGCTCTAGCTATGTGAGAGGGACCCTGAGTTTGCAGCCTCAAGTGGAATGGACACCGCGATGCCCTGACGCGAAATAAGGCCGGATATCCCTGCAGTGACTTGAATGCAGGCTCGTCTTGCATCTCCGAAGAGGAAAGGATGTCTGAATCCCCTGTGGAGACCACAGAGAAAGACCTAGTTTCCCACCTCATCGCGACCGGACGCCTCACATCCTTTGAAAACTCCAGAGGTACGCGGAGATCAGTGCCTCCAAAGGAGACGATGCCTGACTCCTCGTGAAACTTGATAGGAGTCCCAGGATTCCTGTGGCACGTGGAAAGGGACACTTGGTCTCCCGCCTCAGCTGGAGAGGCGTCCCAATTGCCCTGCCAAGCCTCGAAGAGAATCCCGAGTTGTCCCTCGCAACTAGGCAGGAGTCCTGACGTCGCTGAACAAACACATGGGTGGAAGGGCCATCCCCGTCGTAACTCGAGAATATACCCCAGGTTCCCGCCGCAACTCGAGAAAAACCATGAGACTTCCCCCTCGCCGCGAAATGAGGCCCGATTCCCCTGCACTGCGTGCAGAGCAATTCCGTGTTGCACATCACACATGAAAGGAGCCTTGATTTCCTTGATGGCGCTCCAGAGAAACCCCAAGAACACTGTTTCAAGGCTAGAGGGATCCTGAGGTCAGTGTAGCAACACGAAACAGCTCCGTGGACCAACAATCAACTCGAGATGAGAGGTTAGTCCCTGGCTTCGACTCCAGAGGAATACCACCTTACCACAAGCACCTCAAGAGGAGGTTTCTCTCAGCTCTAGGTATTTGAGAGGGACCCTGAGTTTGCGGCCTCAAGTGGAATGGACATCGCAATGCCCTGACTCAAAATATGGCCGAATATCCCTGCAGTGACTTGAATGCAGGCTCGTCTTGCATCTCCCAAGACGAAAGGATGTCTGAATCCCGTGTTGAGACCACAGGGAAAGACCTAGTTCCCCACCTCATCGCGACCGGAGGCCTCACATCCTTTGAAAACTCCAGAGGTACGCGGAGATCAGTGCCTCCAAAGAAGACGATGCCTGACTTCTCGTGAAACTTCTGAGGAGTCCCAGGATTCCTGTGGCACGTGGAAAGGGACCCTTGGTCTCCCGCCTCAGCTGGAGAGGCATCCCTATTGCCCTGCCAAGCCTCGAGGAGAATCCCGAGTTTTCCCTCGCAACTAGGCAGGAGTCCTGCCGTCGCTGAACAAACACGTGTGTGGAAGGGCCATCCCCGTCGGAACTCGAGAATATACCCCAGGTTGTCGCGGCAACTCGAGAAAAACCATGAGACTTCCCCCGCGCCGCGAGATGAGTCCCGATTCCCCTGCACTGCGTGCAGAGCAATTCCGTGTTGCACATCACACATGAAAGGAGCCTTGATTTCCTTGATGGCACTCCAGAGAAACCCCAAGAACACTGTTTCAAGGCTAGAGGGATCCTGAGGTCACTGTAGCAACACGAAAGAGCTCCGTGGACCGAAAATCATCTCGAGATGAGAGGTTAGTCCCTGGCTTCGACTCCAGAGGAATACCACCTTACCACAAGCACCTCAAGAGGAGGCTTCTCTCTGCTCTAGGTATGTGAGAGGGACCCTGAGTTTGCAGCCTCAAGTGGAATGGACACCGCGATGCCCTGACTCGAAATAAGGCCAGATATCCCTGCAGTGACTTGACTGCAGGCTCGTATTGCATCTCCCAAGACGAAAGGATATCTGAATCCCCTGTGGAGACCACAGAGAAAGACCTAGTTCCCCACCTCATCGCGACCGGAGGCCTCACATCCTTTGAAAACTCCAGAGATACGCGGAGATCAGTGCCTCCAAAGAAGACGATGCCTGACTCCTAGTGAAACTTGATAGGAGTCCCAGGATTTCTGTGGCACGTGGAAAGGGACCCTTGGTCTCCCGCCTCAGCTGGAGAGGCGTCCCAATTGCCCTGCCAAGCCTCCAGGAGAATCCCGAGTTGTCCCTCGCAACTAGGCAGGAGTCCTGACGTCGCTGAACAAACACGTGGGTGGAAGGGCCATCCCCGTCGTAACTCGAGAGTATACCCCAGGTTCCCGCCGCAACTCGAGAAAAACCATGAGACTTCCCCCTCGCCGCGAGATGAGGCCCGATTCCCCTGCACTGCGTGCAGAGCAATTCCGTGTTGCACATCACACATGAAAGGACCCTTGATTTCCTTGATGGCACTCCAGAGAAACCCCAAGAACACTGTTTCAAGGCTAGAGGGATCCTGAGGTCACTGTAGCAACACGAAAGAGCTCCGTGGACCAAAAATCAACTCGAGATGAGAGGGTAGTCCCTGGCTTCGACTCCAGAGGAATACCACCTTACCACAAGCACCTCAAGAGGAGGCTTCTTTCAGCTCTAGCTATGTGAGAGGGACCCTGAGTTTGCAGCCTCAAGTGGAATGGACACCGCGACGCCCTGACTCGAAATAAGGCCGGATATCCCTGCAGTGACTTGAATGCAGGCTCGTCTTGGATCTCCCAAGACGAAAGGATGTCTGAATCCCCTGTGGAGACCACAGAGAAAGACCTAGTTTCCCACCTCATCGCGACCGGACCCCTCACATCCTTTGAAAACTCCAGAGGTACGCGGAGATCAGTGCCTCCAAAGGAGACGATGCCTGACTCCTCGTGAAACTTGATAGGAGTCCCAGGATTCCTGTGGCACGTGGAAAGGGACCCTTGGTCTCCCGCCTCAGCTGGAGAGGCGTCCCAATTGCCCTGCCAAGCCTCGAGGAGAATCCCGAGTTGTCCCTCGCAACTAGGCAGGAGTCCTGACGTCGCTGAAGAAACACGTGGGTGGAAGGGCCATCCCCGTCGTAACTCGAGAATATACCCCAGGTTCCCGCCGCAACTCGAGAAAAACCATGAGACTTCCCCCTCGCCGCGAAATGAGGCCCGATTCCCCTGCACTGCGTGCAGAGCAATTCCGTGTTGCACATCACACATGAAAGGAGCCTTGATTTCCTTGATGGCACTCCAGAGAAACCCCAAGAACACTGTTTCAAGGCTAGAGGGATCCTGAGGTCACTGTAGCAACACGAAAGAGCTCCGTGGACCAATAATCAACTCGAGATGAGAGGTTAGTCCCTGGCTTCGACTCCAGAGGAACACCACCTTACCACAAGCACCTCAAGAGGAGGCTTCTCTCAGCTCTAGGTATGTGAGAGGGACCCTGAGTTTGCGGCCTCAAGTGGAATGGACACCGCGATGCCCTGACTCGAAATAAGGCCGGATATCCCTGCAGTGACTTGAATGCAGGCTCGTCTTGCAACTCCGAAGACGAAAGGATGTCTGAATCCCCTGTGGAGACCACAGAGAAAGACTTAGTTCCCCACCTCATCGCGACCGGAGGCCTCACATCCTTTGAAAACTCCAGAGGTACGCGGAGATCAGTGCCTCCAAAGGAGACAATGCCTGACTCCTCGTGAAACTTCTTAGGAGTCCCAGGATTCCTGTGGCACGTGGAAAGGGACCCTTGGTCTCCCGCCTCAGCTGGAGAGGCGTCCCAATTGCCCTGCCAAGCCTCGAGGAGAATCCCGAGTTGTCCCTCGCAACTAGGCAGGAATCCTGACGTCGCAGAACAAACACATGGGTGGAAGGGCCAACCCCGTCGTAACTCGAGAATATACCCCAGGTTTCCGCCGCAACTCGAGAAAAACCATGAGACTTCCCCCTCACCGCGAGATGAGGCCCGATTCCCCTGCACTGCGTGCAGAGCAATTCCGTCTTGCAAATCACACATGAAAGGAGCCTTGATTTCCTTGATGGCACTCCAGAAAAACCCCAAGAATTCTGTTTCAAGGCTAGAGGGATCCTGAGGTCAGTGTAGCAACACGAAACAGCTCCGTGGACCAAAAATCAACTCGAGATGAGAGGGTAGTCCCTGGCTTCGACTCCAGAGGAATACCACCTTACCACAAGCACCTCAAGAGGAGGTTTCTCTCAGCTCTAGGTATTTGAGAGGGACCCTGAGTTTGCGGCCTCAAGTGGAATGGACACCGCGTTGCTCTGACTCGAAATAAGGCCGGATATCCCTGCAGTGACTTAAATGCAGGTTCGTCTTGCATCTCTCAAGACGAAAGGATGTCTGAATCCCCTGTGGAGACTACAGAGAAAGACCTAGTTCCCCACCTCATCGCGACCGGAGGCCTCACATCCTTTGAAAATTCCAGAGGTACGCAGAGATCAGTGCCTCCAAAGGAGACGATGCCTGACTCCTCGTGAAACTTGATAGGAGTCCCAGGATTCCTGTGGCACGTGGAAAGCGACCCTTGGTCTCCCGCCTCAGGTGGAGAGGCGTCCCAATTGCCCTGCCAAGCCTCGAGGAGAATCCCGAGTTTTCCCTCGCAACTAGGCAGGAGTCCTGCCGTCGCTGAAGAAACACGTGGGTGGAAGGTCCATCCCCGTCGTAACTCGAGAATATACCCCAGGTTCCCGCCGCAACTCGAGAAAAATCATGAGACTTCCCCCTCGCCGTGAGATGAGGCCCGATTTCCCTGCGCTGCATGCAGAGCAATTCCGTGTTGCACATCAAACATGAAAGGAGCCTTGATTTCCTTGATGGCACTCCAGAGAAACCCCAAGAACACTGTTTCAAGGCTAGAGGGGTCTGAGGTCACTGTAGCCACACGAAAGAGCTCCGTGGACCAAAAATCAACTCGAGATGAGAGGTTAGTCCCTGGCTTCGACTCCAGAGGAATACCACCTTACCACAAGAACCTCAAGAGGAGGCTTCTCTCTGCTCTAGCTATGTGAGAGGATCCCTGAGTTTGCAGCCTCAAGTGGAATGGACACCGTGATGCCCTGACTCGAAATAAGGCTGGATATCCCTGCAGTGACTTGAATGCAGGCTCGTCTTGCATCTCCCAAGACGAAAGGATGTCTGAATCCCCTGTGGAGACCACAGAGAAAGACCTAGTTCCCCACCTCATCGTGACGAGAGGCCTCACATCCTTTGAAAACTCCAGGGGTACGCGGAGATCAGTGCCTCCAAAGGAGACGATGCCTGACTCCTCGTGAAACTTGATAGGAGTCCCAGGATTCCTGTGGCACGTGGAAAGGGACCCTTGGTCTCCCGCCTCAGCTGGAGAGGCGTCTCAATTGCCCTGCCAAGCCTCGAGGAGAATCCCGAGTTGTCCCTCACAACTAGGCAGGAGTGCTGCCGTCGCTGAACAAACACGTGTGTGGAAGGGCCATCCGCGTCGTAAGTCGAGAATATACCCCAGGTTCCCGCCGCAACTCGAGAAAAACCATGAGACTTCCCCTTGCCGCGACATGAGGCCCGATTCCCCTGCACTGCGTGCAGAGCAATTCCGTGTTGCACATCACACATGAAAGGAGCCTTGATTTCCTTGATGGCACTCCAGAGAAACCCCAAGAACACTGTTTCAAGGCTAGAGGGATCCTGAGGTCACTGTAGCAACACGAAAGAGCTCCGTGGACCACAAATCAACTGGAGATTAGAGGTTAGTCCCTGGCTTCGACTCCAGAGGAATACCACCTTACCACAAGCACCTCAAGAGGAGGCTTCTCTCAGCTCTAGGTATGTGAGAGGGACCCTGAGTTTGCGGCCACAAGTGGAATGGCACCGTGATGCCCTGACTCGAAATAAGGCCGGATATCCCTGCAGTGACTTGAATGCAGGCTCGTCTTGCATCTCTGAAGACGAAAGGATGTCTGAATCCCCTGTGGAGACCACAGAGAAAGACCTAGTTCCCCACCTCATCGTGACCGGAGGCCTCACATCCTTTGAAAACTCCAGAGGTACGCGAAGATCAGTGCCTCCAAAGGAGACGATGCCTGAGTCCTCGTGAATCTTGATAGGAGTCCCAGGATTCCTGTGGCACGTGGAAAGGGACCCTTGGTCTCCGGCCTCAGCTGGAGAGGCGTCCCAATTGCCCTGCCAAGCCTCGAGGAGAATCCCGAGTTGTCCCTCGTACCTAGGCAGGAGTCCTGCCGTCGCTGAACAAACACGTGTGTGGAAGGGCCATTCCCGTCGTAACTCGAGAATATAACCCAGGTTCCCGCCGCAACTCGAGAAAAACCATGAGACTTCCCCCTCGCCGCGAGATGAGGCCCGATTCCCCTGCACTGCGTGCAGAGCAATTCCGTGTTGCACATCACACATGAAAGGAGCCTTGATTTCCTTGATGGCACTCCAGAGAAACCCCAAGAACACTGTTTCAAGGCTAGAGGGATCCTGAGGTTACTGTAGCAACACGAGAGGGCTCTGTAGACCACAAATCAACTGGAGACTAGAGGTTAGTCACTGGCTTCGACTCCAGAGGAATACCACCTTACCACAAGCACCTCAAGAGGAGGCTTCTCTCAGCTCTAGGTATGTGAGAGGGACCCTGAGTTTGCGGCCACAAGTGGAATGGCACCGCGATGCCCTGACTCGAAATAAGGCCGGATATCCCTGCAGTGACTTGAATGCAGGCTCGTCTTGTATCTCCGAAGACGAAAGGATGTCTGAATAACCTGTGGAGACCACAGAGAAAGACCTAGTTCCCCACATCATCGTGATCAGAGGCCTCACATCCTTTGAAAACTCCAGAGGTACGCGGAGATCTGTGCCTCCAAAGGAGACGATGCCTGACTCCTCGTGAAACTTGATAGGAGTCCCAGGATTCCTGTGGCACGTGGAAAGGGACACTTGGTCTCCCGCCTCAGCTGGAGAGGCGTCCCAATTGCCCTGCCAAGCCTCGAGGAGAAACCCGAGTTGTCCCTCGCAACTAGGCAGGAGTCCTGCCGTCGCTGAACAAACACGTGTGTGGAAGGGCCATCCCCGTCGTAACTCGAGAATATACCCCAGGTTCCCGCCGCAACTCGAGAAAAACCATGAGACTTCCCCCTCGCCGCGAGATGAGGCCCGATTCCCCTGCACTGCTGCAGAGCAATTCCGTGTTGCAAATCACACATGAAAGGAGCCTTGATTTCCTTGATGGCACTCCAGAGAAACCCCAAGAACACTGTTTCAAGGCTAGAGAGATCCTGAGGTCACTGTAGCAACAAGAAAGAGCTCCGTGGACTAAAAATCAACTCGAGATGAGAGGTTAGTCCCTGGCTTCGACTCCAGAGGAATACCACCTTACCACAAGCACCTCAAGAGGAGGCTTCTCTCAGCTCTAGCTATGTGAGAGGGACCCTGAGTTAGCAGCCTCAAGTGGAATGGACACCGCGATGCCCTGACTCGAAATAAGGCCGGATATCCCTGCAGTGACTTGAATGCAGGCTCGTCTTGCATCTCCCAAGACGAAAGGATGTCTGAATCCCCTGTGGAGACCACAGAGAAAGACCTAGTTCCCCACTTCATCGCGACCGGAGGCCTCACATCCTTTGAAAACTCCAGAGGTACGCAGAGATCAGTGCCTCCAAAGGAGACGATGCCTGACTCCTCGTGAAACTTGATAGGAGTCCCAGGATTCCTGTGGCACGTGGAAAGGGACCCTTGGTCTCCCGCCTCAGCTGGAGAGGCATCCCTATTGCCCTGCCAAGCCTCGAGGAGAATTCCGAGTTTTCCCTCGCAACTAGGCAGGAGTCCTGCCGTCGCTGAACAAACACGTGTGTGCAAGGGCCATCCCCGTCGGAACTAGAGAATATACCCCAGGTTGTCGCCGCAACTCGAGAAAAACCATGAGACTTCCCCCGCGCCGCGAGATGAGGCCCGATTCCCCTGCACTGCGTGCAGAGCAATTCCGTGTTGCACATCACACATGAAAGGAGCCTTGATTTCCTTGATGGCACTCCAGAGAAACCCCAAGAACACTGTTTCAAGGCTAGAGGGATCCTGAGGTCACTGTAGCAACACGAAAGAGCTCCGTGGACCAAAAATCAACTCGAGATGAGAGGTTAGTCCCTGGCTTCGACTCCAGAGGAATACCACCTTACCACAAGCACCTCAAGTGGAGGCTTCTCTCTGCTCTAGCTATGTGAGAGGGACCCTGAGTTTGCAGCCTCAAGTGGAATGGACACCGTGATGCCCTGGCTCGAAATAAGGCCGGATATCCCCGCAGTGACTTGAATGCAAGCTCGTCTTGCATCTCCGAAGCGGAAAGGATGTCTGAATCCCCTGTGGAGACCACAGAGAAAGACCTAGTTTCCCACCTCATCGCGACCGGACGCCTCACATCCTTTGAAAACTCCAGAGGTACGCGGAGATCAGTGCCTCCAAAGGAGACGATGCCTGACTCCTCGTGAAACTTGATAGGAGTCCCAGGATTCCTGTGGCACGTGGAAAGGGACCCTTGGTCTCCCGCCTCAGCTGGAGAGGCGTCCCAATTGCCCTGCCAAGCCTCGAGGAGAATCCCGAGTTGTCCCTCACAACTAAGCAGGAGTCCTGACGTCGCTGAAGAAACACGTGGGTGGAAGGGCCATCCCCGTCGTAACTCGAGAATATACCCCAGGTTCCAACCGCAACTCGAGAAAAACCATGAGACTTCCCCCTCGCCGCGAGATGAGGCCCGATTCCCCTGCACTGCGTGCAGAGCAATTCCGTGTTGCACATCACCCATGAAAGGAGCCTTGATTTCCTTGATGGCACTCCAGAGAAACCCCAAGAACACTGTTTCAAGGCTAGAGGGATCCTGAGGTCACTGTAGCAACACGAAAGAGCTCCGTGGACCACAAATCAACTGGAGATTAGAGGTTAGTCCCTGGCTTCGACTCCAGAGGAATACCACCTTACCACAAGCACCTCAAGAGGAGGCTTCTCTCAGCTCTAGGTATGTGAGAGGGACCCTGAGTTTGCGGCCACAAGTGGAATGGCACCGCGATGCCCTGACTCGAAATAAGGCCGGATATCCCTGCAGTGACTTGAATGCAGGTTCGTCTTGTATCTCCGAAGACGAAAGGATGTCTGAATAACCTGTGGAGACCACAGAGAAAGACCTAGTTCCCCACCTCATCGTGATCAGAGGCCTCACATCCTTTGAAAACTCCAGAGGTACGCGGAGATCTGTGCCTCCAAAGGAGACGATGCCTGACTCCTCGTGAAACTTGATAGGAGTCCCAGGATTCCTGTGGCACGTGGAAAGGGACACTTGGTCTCCCGCCTCAGCTGGAGAGGCGTCCCAATTGCCCTGCCAAGCCTCGAGGAGAATCCCGAGTTGTCCCTCGCAACTAGGCAAGAGTCCTGCCGTCGCTGAACAAACACGTGTGTGGAAGGGCCATCCCCGTCGTAACTCGAGAATATACCCCAGGTTCCCGCCGCAACTCGAGAAAAACCATGAGACTTCCCCCTCGCCGCGAGATGAGGCCCGATTCCCCTGCACTGCTGCAGAGCAATTCCGTGTTGCAAATCACACATGAAAGGAGCCTTGATTTCCTTGATGGCACTCCAGAGAAACCCCAAGAACACTGTTTCAAGGCTAGAGGGATCCTGAGGTCACTGTAGCAACACGAAAGAGCTCCGTGGACTAAAAATCAACTCGAGATGAGAGGTTAGTCCCTGGCTTCGACTCGAGAGGAATACCACCTTACCACAAGCACCTCAAGAGGAGGCTTCTCTCAGCTCTAGCTATGTGAGAGGGACCCTGAGTTAGCAGCCTCAAGTGGAATGGACACCGCGATGCCCTGACTCGAAATAAGGCCGGATATCCCTGCAGTGACTTGAATGCAGGCTCGTCTTGCATCTCCCAAGACGAAAGGATGTCTGAATCCCCTGTGGAGACCACAGAGAAAGACCTAGTTCCCCACTTCATCGCGACCGGAGGCCTCACATCCTTTGAAAACTCCAGAGGTACGCAGAGATCAGTGCCTCCAAAGGAGACGATGCCTGACTCCTCGTGAAACTTGATAGGAGTCCCAGGATTCCTGTGGCACGTGGAAAGGGACCCTTGGTCTCCCGCCTCAGCTGGAGAGGCATCCCTATTGCCCTGCCAAGCCTCGAGGAGAATTCCGAGTTTTCCCTCGCAACTAGGCAGGAGTCCTGCCGTCGCTGAACAAACACGTGTGTGCAAGGGCCATCCCCGTCGGAACTCGAGAATATACCCCAGGTTGTCGCCGCAACTCGAGAAAAACCATGAGACTTCCCCCTCGCTGGGAGATGAGGCCTGATTCCCCTGCACTGCGTGCAGAGCAATTCCGTGTTGCACATCACACATGAAAGGAGCCTTGATTTCCTTGATGGCACTCCAGAGAAACCCCAAGAACACTGTTTCAAGGCTAGAGGGATCCTGAGGTCACTGTAGCAACACGAAAGAGCTCCGTGGACCAAAAATCAACTCGAGATGAGAGGTTAGTCCCTGGCTTCGACTCCAGAGGAATACCACCTTACCACAAGCACCTCAAGTGGAGGCTTCTCTCTGCTCTAGCTATGTGAGAGGGACCCTGAGTTTGCAGCCTCAAGTGGAATGGACACCGCGATGCCCTGGCTCGAAATAAGGCCGGATATCCCTGCAGTGACTTGAATGCAGGCTCGTCTTGCATCTCCGAAGAGGAAAGGATGTCTGAATCCCCTGTGGAGACCACAGAGAAAGACCTAGTTCCCCACCTCATCGCGACCGGACGCCTCACATCCTTTGAAAACTCCAGAGGTACGCGGAGATCAGTGCCTCCAAAGGAGACGATGCCTGACTCCTCGTGAAACTTGATAGGAGTCCCAGGATTCCTGTGGCACGTGGAAAGGGACCCTTGGTCTCCCGCCTCAGCTGGAGAGGCGTCCCAATTGCCCTGCCAAGCCTCGAGGAGAATCCCGAGTTGTCCCTCTCAACTAGGCAGGACTCCTGACGTCGCTGAAGAAACACGTTTGTGGAAGGTCCATCCCAATCTTAACTCGAGAATATTCCCCAGGTTCCCGCCGGAACTCGAGAAAAACCATGAGACTTCCCCCTCGCCGCGAGATGAGGCCCGATTCCCCTGCACTGCGTGCAGAGCAATTCCGTGTTGCAAATCACACATGAAAGAAGCCTTGATTTCCTTGATGGCACTCCAGAGAAACCCCAAGAATACTGTTTCAAAGCTAGAGGGATCCTGAGGTCACTGTAGCAACACGAAAGAGCTCCATGGACCAAAAATCAACTCGAGATGAGAGGTTAGTCCCTGGTTTCGACTCCAGAGGAATGCCACCTTACCACAAGCACCTCAAGAGGAGGCTTCTCTCAGCTCTAGGTATGTGAGAGGGACCCTGAGTTTGCGGCCTCAAGTGGAATGGACACCGCGATGCCCTGACTCGAAATAAGGCCGGATATCCCTGCAGTGACTTGAATGCAGGCTCGTCTTGCATCTCCCAAGACGAAAGGATGTCTGAATCCCCGGTGGAGACCACAGAGAAAGACCTAGTTCCCCACCTCATCGCGACCGGAGGCCTCAGATCCTTTGAAAATGCCAGAGGTACGCGGAGGTCAGTGCCTCCAAAGGAGACAATGCCTGACTCCTCGTGAAACTTCATAGGAGTCCCAGGATTCCTGTGGCACGTGGAAAGGGACCCTTGGTCTCCCGCCTCAGCTGGAGAGGCGTCCCAATTGCCCTGCCAAGCCTCGAGTAGAATCCCGAGTTGTCCCTCGCGACTAGGCAGAAGTCTTGACGTCGCTGAAGAAACACGTGGGTGAAAGGGCCATCCCCGTCGTAACTCGAGAATATACCCCAGGTTCCCGCCGCAACTCGAGAAAAACCATGAGACTTCCCCCTCGCCGTGAGATGACGCCCGATTTCCCTGCGCTGCATGCAGAGCAATTCCGTGTTGCACATCAAACATGAAAGGAGCCTTGATTTCCTTGATGGCACACCAGAGAAACCCCAAGAACACTGTTTCAAGGCTAGAGGGGTCTGAGGTCACTGTAGCAACACGAAAGAGCTCCGTGGACCAAAAATCAACTCGAGATGAGAGGTTAGTCCCTGGCTTCGACTCCAGAGGAATACCACCTTACCACAAGCACCTCAAGAGGAGGCTTCTCTCAGCTCTAGGTATGTGAGAGGGACCCTGAGTTTGCGGCTTCAAGTGGAATGGACACCGCGATGCCCTGACTCGAAATAAGGCTGGATATCCCTGCAGTGACTTGAATGCAGGCTCGTCTTGTATCTCCGAAGACGAAAGGATGTCTGAATAACCTGTGGAGACCACAGAGAAAGACCTAGTTCCCCACCTCATCGTGATCAGGGGCCTCACATCCTTTGAAAACTCCAGAGGTACGCGGAGATCTGTGCCTCCAAAGGAGACGATGCCTGACTCCTCGTGAAACTTGATAGGAGTCCCAGGATTCCTGTGGCACGTGGAAAGGGACCCTTGGTCTCCCGCCTCAGCTGGAGAGGCGTCCCAATTGCCCTGCCAAGCCTCGAGGAGAATCCCGAGTTGTCCCTCGCAACTAGGCAGGAGTCCTGCCGTCGCTGAACAAACACGTGTGTGGAAGGGCCATCCCCGTCGTAACTCGAGAATATAGCCCAGGTTCCCGCCGCAACTCGAGAAAAACCATGAGACTTCCCCCTCGCCGCGAGATGAGGCCCGATTCCGCTGCACTGCGTGCAGAGCAATTCCGTGTTGCAAATCACACATGAAAGGAGCCTTGATTTCCTTGATGGCACTCCAGAGAAACACCAAGAACACTGTTTCAAGGCTAGAGGGATCCTGAGGTCACTGTAGCAACAGGAAAGAGCTCCGTGGACTAAAAATCAACTCGAGATGAGAGGTTAGTCCCTGGCTTCGACTCCAGAGGAATACCACCTTACCACAAGCACCTCAAGAGGAGGCTTCTCTCAGCTCTAGCTATGTGAGAGGGACCCTGAGTTAGCAGCCTCAAGTGGAATGGACTCCGCGATGCCCTGACTCGAAATAAGGCCGGATATCCCTGCAGTGACTTGAATGCAGGCTCGTCTTGCATCTCCCAAGACGAAAGGATGTCTGAATCCCCTGTGGAGACCACAGAGAAAGACCTAGTTCCCCACTTCATCGCGACCGGAGGCCTCACATCCTTTGAAAACTCCAGAGGTACGCGGAGACCAGTGCCTCCAAAGGAGACGATGCCTGACTCCTCGTGAAACTTGATAGGAGTCCCAGGATTCCTGTGGCACGTGGAAAGGGACCCTTGGTCTCCCGCCTCAGCTGGAGAGGCATCCCTATTGCCCTGCCAAGCCTCGAGGAGAATTCCGAGTTTTCCCTCGCAACTAGGCAGGAGTCCTGCCGTCGCTGAACAAACACGTGTGTGCAAGTGCCATCCCCGTCGGAACTCGAGAATATACCCCAGGTTGTCGCCGCAACTCGAGAAAAACCATGAGCCTTTCCCCGCGCCGCGAGATGAGGCCCGATTCCCCTGCACTGCGTGCAGAGCAATTCCGTGTTGCACATCACACATGAAAGGAGCCTTGATTTCCTTGATGGCACTCCAGAGAAACCCCAAGAACACTGTTTCAAGGCTAGAGGGATCCTGAGGTCACTGTAGCAACACGAAAGAGCTCCATGGACCAAAAATCAACTCGAGATGGGAGGTTAGTCCCTGGCTTCGACTCCAGAGGAATACCACCTTACCACAAGCACCTCAAGAGGAGGCTTCTCTCTGCTCTAGCTATGTGAGAGGGACCCTGAGTTTGCAGCCTCAAGTGGAATGGACACCGCGATGCCCTGGCTCGAAATAAGGCCGGATATCCCTGCAGTGACTTGAATGCAGGCTCGTCTTCCATCTCCCAAGACGAAAGGATGTCTGCATCCCCTGTGGAGACCACAGAGAAAGACCTAGTTCCCCACCTCATCGCGACCAGAGGCCTCACATCCTTTGAAAACTCCAGAGGTACGCGGAGATCAGTGCCTCCAAAGAAGATGATGCCTGACTCCTAGTGAAACTTGATAGGAGTCCCAGGATTCCTGTGGCACGTGGAAAGGGACCCTTGGTCTCCCGCCTCAGCTGGAGAGGCGTCCCAATTGCCCTGCCAAGCCTCGAGGAGAATCCCGAGTTGTCCCTCGCAAGTAGGCAGGAGTCCTGCCGTCGCTGAACAAACACGTGTGTGGAAGGGCCATCCCCGTCGTAACTCGAGAATATACCCCAGGTTCCCGCCGCAAATCGAGAAAAACCATGAGACGTCCCCCTCGCCGCGAGATGAGGCCCGATTCCCCTGCACTGCGTGCAGAGCAATTCCGTGTTGCACATCACACATGAAAGGAGCCTTGATTTCCTTGATGGCACTCCAGAGAAACCCCAAAACACTGTTTCAAGGCTAGAGGGATCCTGAGGTCACTGCAGCAACACGAAAGAGCTCCGTGGACCACAAATCAACTGGAGATTAGAGGTTAGTCCCTGGCTTCGACTCCAGAGGAATACCACCTTACCACAAGCACCTCAAGAGGAGGCTTCTCTCAGCTCTAGCTATGTGAGAGGGACCCTGAGTTTGTGGCCTCAAGTGGAATGGACACCGCGACGCCCTGACTCGAAATAAGGCCTGATATCCCTGCAGTGACTTGAATGCAGGTTCGTCTTGCATCTCCCAAGACGAAAGGATGTCTGAATCCCCTGTGGAGACCACAGAGAAAAACCTAGTTCCCCACCTCATCGCGACCGGGGCCTCACATCCTTTGAAAACTCCAGAGGTACGCGGAGATCAGTGCCTCCAAAGAAGACGATGCCTGACTCCTCGTGAAACTTGATAGGAGTCCCAGGATTCCTGTGGCACGTGGAAAGGGACCCTTGGTCTCCCGCCTCAGCTGGAGAGTCATCCCTATTGCCCTGCCAAGCCTCGAGGAGAATTCCGAGTTTTCCCTCGCAACTAGGCAGGAGTCCTGCCGTCGCTGAACAAACACGTGGGTGGAAGGGCCATCCCCGTCGTAACTCGAGAATATACCCCAGGTTCCCGCCGCAACTCGAGAAAAACCATGAGACTTCCCCCTCGCCGCGAGATGAGGCCCGATTCCCCTGCACTGCATGCAGAGCAATTCCGTGTTTCACATCACACATGAAAGGAGCCTTGATTTCCTTGATGGCACTCCAGAGAAACCCCAAGAAAACTGTTTCAAGGCTAGAGGGATGCTGAGGTCACTGCAGCAACACGAAAGAGCTCCGTGGACCACAAATCAACTGGAGATTAGAGGTTAGTCCCTGGCTTCGACTCCAGAGGAATACCACCTTACCACAAGCACCTCAAGAGGAGGCTTCTCTCAGCTCTAGGTATGTGAGAGGGACCCTGAGTTTGTGGCCTCAAGTGGAATGGACACCGCGACGCCCTGACTCGAAATAAGGCCGGATATCCCTGCAGTGACTTGAATGCAGGCTCGTCTTGCATCTCCCAAGACGAAAGGATGTCTGAATCCCCTGTGGAGACCACAGAGAAAAACCTAGTTCCCCACCTCATCGCGACCGGGGCCTCACATCCTTTGAAAACTCCAGAGGTACGCGGAGATCAGTGCCTCCAAAGGAGACGATGCCTGACTCCTCGTGAAACTTGATAGGAGTCCCAGGATTCCTGTGGCACGTGGAAAGGGACCCTTGGTCTCCCGCCTCAGCTGGAGAGGCGTCCCAATTGCCCTGCCAAGCCTCGAGGAGAATGCCGAGTTGTCCCTCACAACTAGGCAGGAATCCTGACGTCGCCGAACAAACACATGGGTGGAAGGGCCAACCCCGTCGTAACTCGAGAATATACCCCAGGTTCCCGCCGCAACTCGAGAAAAACCATGAGACTTCCCACTCACCGCTAGATGAGGCCCGATTCCCCTGCACTGCGTGCAGAGCTATTCCGTCTTCCAAATCACACATGAAAGGAGCCTTGATTTCCTTGATGGGACTCCAGAGAAACCCCAAGAACACTCTTTCAAGGCTAGAGGGATCCTGAGGTCAGTGTAGCAACACGAAACAGCTCCGTGGACCAAAAATCAACTCGAGATGAGAGGGTAGTCCCTGGCTTCGACTCCAGAGGAATACCACCTTACCACAGGCACCTCAAGAGGAGGCTTCTCTCAGCTCTAGGTATGTGAGAGGGACCCTGAGTTTGCGGCCTCAAGTGGAATGGACACCGCGATGCCCTGACTCGAAATAAGGCCGGATAACCCTGCAGTGACTTGAATGCAGGCTCGTCTTGCATCTCCCAAGACGAAAGGATGTCTGAGTCCCCTGTGGAGACCACAGAGAAAGACCTAGTTCCCCACCTCATCGCGACCGGAGGCCTCACATCCTTTGAAAACTCCAGAGGTACGTGGAGATCAGTGCCTCCAAAGGAGACGATGCCTGACTCCTCGTGAAGCTTGATAGGAGTCCCAGGATTCCTGTGGCACGTGGAAAGGGACACTTGGTCTCCCGCCTCAGCTGGAGAGGCGTCCCAATTGCCCTGCCAAGCCTCGAGGAGAATCCCGAGTTGTCCCTGGCAACTAGGCAGGAGTCCTGCCGTCGCTGAACAAACACGTGTGTGGAAGGGCCATCCCCGTCGTAACTCGAGAATATACCCCAGGTTCCCGCCGCAACTCGAGAAAAACCATGAGACTTCCCCCTCGCCGCGAGATGAGGCCCGATTCCCCTGCACTGCGTGCAGAGCAATTCCGTGTTGCACATCACACATGAAAGGAGCCTTGATTTCCTTGGTGGCACTCCAGAGAAACCCCAAGAAAACTGTTTCAAGGCTAGAGGCATTCTGAGGTCACTGTAGCAACACGAAAGAGCTCCGTGGACCAAAAATCAACTCGAGATGAGAGGTTATTCCCTGGCTTCGACTCCAGAGTTATACCATCTAACGACAAGCACCTCAAGAGGAGGCTTCTCTCAGCTCTAGGTATGTGAGAGGGACCCTGAGTTTGCGGCCTCAAGTGAATGGACACCGCGATGCCCTGACTCGAAATAAGGCCGGATATCCTTACAGTGACTTGAATCCAGGCTCGTCTTGCATCTCCCAAGATGAAAGGATGTCTGAATCCCCTGTGGAGACCACAGAGAAAGACCTAGTTCCCCACCTCATCGCGACCGGATGCCTCACATCCTTTGAAAACTCCAGAGGTACGCGGAGATCAGTGCCTCCAAAGGAGACGATGCCTGACTCCTCGTGAAACTTGATAGGAGTCCCAGGATTCCTGTGGCACGTGGAAAGGGACCCTTGGTCTCCCGCCTCAGCTGGAGAGGCATCCGAAATGCCCTGTTAAGCCTCGAGGAGAATCCCGAGTTGTCCCTCGCAACTAGGCAGGAGTCCTGACGTCGCTGAAGAAACACGTGTGTGGAAGGGCCATCCCCGTCGTAACTCGAGAATATACCCCAGGTTCCCGCCGCAACTCGAGAAAAACCATGAGTCGTCCCCCTCGCCGCGAGATGAGGCCCGATTCCCCTGCACTGTGTGCAGAGCAATTCCGTGTTGCACATCACATATGAAAGGAACCTTTATTTCCTTGATGGCACTCCAGAGAAACCCCAGGAACACTGTTTCCAGGCTGGAGGGATCCTGAGGTCACTGTAGCAACACGAAAGAGCTCTGTGGACCAAAAATCAACTCGAGATGAGATGTTAGTCCCTGGCTTCGACTCCAGAGGAATACCACCTTACACAAGCACCTCAAGAGGAGGCTTCTCTTAGCTCTAGGTATGTGAGAGGGACCCTGAGTTTGTGGCCTCAAGTGGAATAGACACCGCGATGCCCTGACTCGAAATAAGGCCGGATATCCCTGCAGTGACTTGAATGCAGGCTCGTCTTGCATCTCCCAAGACGAAAGGATGTCTGAATCCCCTGTGGAGACCACAGAGAAAGACCTAGTTCCCACCTAATCGCGACCGGAGGCCTTACATCCTTTGAAAACTCCAGAGGGACGCGGAGATCAGTGCCTCCAAAGGAGACGATGCCTGACTCCTCGTGAAACTTGATAGGAGTCCCAGGATTCCTGTGGCACGTGGAAAGTAACCCTTGGTCTCCCGCCTCAGATGGAGAGGCATCCCAAATGCCCTGCTAAGCCTCGAGGAGAATCCCGAGTTGTCCCTCGCAACTAGGCAGGAGTCCTGACGTCGCTGAACAAAGACGTGTGTGGAAGGGCCATCCCCGTGGTAACTCGAGAATATACCCCAGGTTCCCGCCGCAACTCGAGAAAAACCATGAGACTTCCCACTCGCCGCGAGATGAGGCCCGATTCCCCTGCACTGCGTGCAGAGCAATTCCGTGTTGCACATCACATATGAAATGAGCCTTGATTTCCTTGATGGCACTCCAGAGAAACCCCAAGAAAACTGTTTCAAGGCTAGAGGGATCCTGAGGTGACTGTACCATCACGAAAGAGCTCCGTGGACCAAAATCAACTCGAGATGAGAAGTTAGTCCCTGGCTTCGACTCCAGAGGAATACCACGTAACCACAAGCACCTCAAGAGGAGGCTTCTCTCAGCTCTAGGTATGTGAGAGGGACCCTGAGTTTGCGGCCTCAAGTGGAATGGACACCGCGATGCCCTGACTCGAAAAAAAGCCGGATATCCTTGCAGTGACATGAATGCAGGCTCGTCTTGCATCTCCCAAGACGAAAGGATGTCTGAATCCCCTGTGGAGACCACAGAGAAAGACCTAGTTCCCCACCTCATCGCGACCGGAGGCCTCACATCCTTTGAAAACTCCAGAGGTACGCGGAGATCAGTGCCTCCAAAGGAGACGATGCCTGACTCCTCGTGAAACTTTACAGGAGTCCCAGGATTCCTGTGGCATGTGGAAAGGGACCCTTGGTCTCCCGCCTCAGCTGGAGAGGCGTCCCAATTGCCCTGCCAAGCCTCGAGCAGAATCCCGAGTTGTCCCTCGCAACTAGGCACGAGTCCTGACGTGGCTGAACAATCACGTGGGTGGAAGGGCCATCCCTGTCGTAACTTGAGAATATACCCCAGGTTCCCGCCGCAACTCGAGAAAAACCATGAGACTTCCCCCTCGCCGCGAGATGAGGCCCGATTCCCCTGCACTGCGTGCAGAGCAATTCCGTGTTGCACATCACACATGAAAGGAGGCTTGATTTCCTTGATGGCACTCCAGAGAATCCCCATGAACACTGTTTCCAGGCTAGAGGGATCCTGAGGTCACTGTAGCAACACGAAAGAGCTCCGTGGACCAAAAATCAACTCGAGATTACAGGTTAGTCCATGGCTTCGACTCCAGAAGAATACCACCTTACCACAAGCACCTCAAGAGGAGGCTTCTCTCAGCTCTAGGTATGTGAGAGGGACCCTGAGTTTGCGGCCTCAAATGGAATGGACACCGCGATGCCCTGGCTCGAAATAAGGCCGGATATCCCTGCAGTGACTTGAATGCAGGCTCGTCTTGCATCTCCCAAGACGAAAGGATGTCTGAATCCCCTGTGGAGACCACAGAGAAAGACCTAGTTCCCCACCTCATCGTGACCGGAGGCCTCACATCCTTTGAAAACCCCAGAAACGCGGAGATCAGTGACTCCAAAGGAAACGATGCCTGACTCCTCATGAAACTTGATAGGAGTCCCAGGATTCCTGTGGCACGTGGAAAGGGACACGTGGTCTCCCGCCTCAGCTGGAGAGGCGTCCCAATTGCCCTGCCAAGCCTCGAGGAGAATCCCGAGTTGTCCCTCGCAACTAGGCAGGAGTCCTGACGTCGCTGAACAAACACGTGGGTGGAAGGGCCATCCCCGTTATAACTCGAGAATATACCCCAGGTTCCCGCCGCAACTCGAGAAAAACCATGAGACTTCCCCCTCGCCACGGGATGAGGCCCGATTCCCCTGCACTGCGTGCAGAGCAATTCCGTGTTGCACATCACACATGAAAGGAGCCTTGATTTCCTTGATGGCACTCCAGAGAAAACCCAAGAACACTGTTTCAAGGCTAGAGGGATCCTGAGGTCACTGTAGCAACATGAAAGAGCTCCGTGGACCACAAATCAACTGGAGATTAGAGGTTAGTCCCTGGCTTCGACTCCAGAGGAATACCACCTTACCACAAGCACCTCAAGAGGAGGCTTCTCTCATCTCTAGGTATGTGAGAGGGACCCCGAGTTTGCGGCCACAAGTGAAATGGACACTACGATGCCCTGGCTCGAAATAAGGCCGGATATCCCAGCAGTGACTTGAATGCAGGCTCGTTTTGCATCTCGGAAGACGAAAGGATGTCTGAATCCCCTGTGGAGACCACAGAGAAAGACCTAGTTCCCCACCTCATCGTGACCAGAGGCCTCACATCCTTTGAAAACTCCAGAGGTACGCGGAGATCAGTGCCTCCAAAGGAGACGATGCCTGACTCCTCGTGAAACTTGATAGGAGTCCCAGGATTCCTGTGGCACGTGGAAAGGGACCCTTGGTCTCCCTCCTCAGCTGGAGAGGCGTCCCAATTGCCCTGCCAAGCCTCGAGGAGAATCCCGAGTTGTCCCTCGCAACTAGGCAGGAGTCCTGACGTCGCTGAAGAAACACGTGTGTGCAAGGGCCATCCCCGTCGGAACTAGAGAATATACCCCAGGTTGTCGCCGCAACTCGAGAAAAACCATGAGACTTCCCCCGCGCCGCGAGATGAGGCCCGATTCCCCTGCACTGCGTGCAGAGCAATTCCGTGTTGCACATCACACATGAAAGGAGCCTTGATTTCCTTGATGGCACTCCAGAGAAACCCCAAGAACACTGTTTCAAGGCTAGAGGGATCCTGTGGTCACTGTAGCAAAACGAAAGAGCTCCGTGGACCAAAAATCAACTCGAGATGAGAGGTTAGTCCCTGGCTTCGACTCCAGAGGAATACCACCTTACCACAAGCACCTCAAGAGGAGGCTTCTCTCTGCTCTAGCTATGTGAGAGGGACCCTGAGTTTGCAGCCTCAAGTGGAATGGACACCGCGATGCCCTGGCTCGATATAAGGCCGGATATCCCTGCAGTGACTTGAATGCAGGCTCGTCTTGCATCTCCCAAGACGAAAGGATGTCTGCATCCCCTGTGGAGGCCACAGAGAAAGACCTAGTTCCCCACCTCATCGCGACCGGAGGCCTCACATCCTTTGAAAATTCCAGAGGTACGCGGAGATCAGTGCCTCTAAAGAAGATGATGCCTGACTCCTAGTGAAACTTGATAGGAGTCCCAGGTTTCCTGTGGCACGTGGAAAGGGACCCTTGGTCTCCCGCCTCAGCTGGAGAGGCGTCCCAATTGCCCTGCCAAGCCTCGAGGAGAATCCCGAGTTGTCCCTCGCAAGTAGGCAGGAGTCCTGCCGTCGCTGAACAAACACGTGTGTGGAAGGGCCATCCCCGTCGTAACTCGAGAATATACCCCAGGTTCCCGCCGCAACTCGAGAAAAACCATGAGACTTCCCCCTCGCCGCGAGATGAGGCCCGATTCCCCTGCACTGCGTGCAGAGCAATTCCGTGTTGCACATCACACATGAAAGGAGCCTTGATTTCCTTGATGGCACTCCAGAAAAACCCCAAGAACACTGTTTCAAGGCTAGAGGGATCCTGAGGTCACTGCAGCAACACGAAAGAGCTCCGTGGACGACAAATCAACTGCAGATTAGAGTTTAGTCCCTGGCTTCGACTCCAGAGGAATACCACCTTACCACAAGCACCTCAAGAGGAAGCTTCTCTCAGCTCTAGGTATGTGAGAGGGACCCTGAGTTTGTGGCCTCAAGTGGAATGGACACCGCGACGCCCTGACTCGAAATAAGGCCGGATATCCCTGCAGTGACTTGAATGCAGGCTCGTCTTGCATCTCCCAAGACGAAAGGATGTCTGAATCCCCTGTGGAGACCACAGAGAAAAACCTAGTTCCCCACCTCATCGCGACCGGGGCCTCACATCCTTTGAAAACTCCAGAGGTACGCGGAGATCAGTGCCTCCAAAGAAGACGATGCCTGACTCCTCGTGAAACTTGATAGGAGTCCCAGGATTCCTGTGGCACGTGGAAAGGGACCCTTGGTCTCCCGCCTCAGCTGGAGAGGCATCCCTATTGCCCTGCCTAGCCTCGAGGAGAATTCCGAGTTTTCCCTCGCAACTAGGCAGGAGTCCTGCCGTCGCTGAACAAACACGTGTGTGCAAGGGCCATCCCCGTCGGAACTCGAGAATATACCCCAGGTTGTCGCCGCAACTCGAGAAAAACCATGAGACTTCCCCCTCGCCGCGAGATGAGGCCCGATTCCCCTGCACTGCGTGCAGAGCAATTCCGTGTTGCACATCACACATGAAAGGAGCCTTGATTTCCTTGATGGCACTCCAGAGAAACCCCAAGAACACTGTTTCAAGGCTAGAGGGATCCTGAGGTCACTGTAGCAACACGAAAGAGCTCCGTGGACCAAAAATCAACTCGAGATGAGAGGGTAGTCCCTGGCTTCGACTCCAGAGGAATACCACCTTACCACAAGCACCTCAAGAGGAGGCTTCTCTCAGCTTTAGCTATGTGAGAGGGACCCTGAGTTTGCGGCCTCAAGTGGAATGGACACCGCGATGCCCTGACTCGAAATAAGGCCGGATATCCCTGCAGTGACTTGAATGCAGGCTCGTCTTGCATCTCCCAAAATGAAAGGATGTCTGAATCCCCTGTGGAGACCACAGAGAAAGACCTAGTTTCCCATCTCATCGCGATCGGCGGCCTCACATCCTTTGAAAACCCCAGAGGAACGCGGAGATCAGTGCCTCCAAAGGAAACGATGCCTGACTCCTCATGAAACTTGATAGGAGTCCCAGGATTCCTGTGGCACGTGGAAAGGGACCCTTGGTCTCCCGCCTCAGCTGGAGAGGCGTCCCAATTGCCCTGCCAATCCTCGAGGAGAATCCTGAGTGGTCCCTCGCAACTAGGCAGGAGTCCTGACGTCGCTGAAAAAACACGTGTGTGGAAGGGCCATCCCCGTTGTAACTCGAGAATATACCCCAGGTTCCCGCCGCAACTCGAGAAAAATCATGAGACTTCCCCCTCGCCGCGGGATGAGGCCCGATTCCCCTGCACTGCGTGCAGAGCAATTCCGTGTTGCACATCACACATGAAAGGAGCCTTGATTTCCTTGATGGCACTCCAGAGAAACCCCAAGAACACTGTTTCAAGGCTAGAGGGATCCTGAGGTCACTGTAGCAACACGAAAGAGCTCCGTGGACCAAAAATCAGCTCGAGATGAGAGGTTAGTCCCTGGCTTCGACTCCAGAGGAATACCACCTTACCACAAGCACCTCAAGTGGAGGCTTCTCTCAGCTCTAGCTATGTGAGAGGGACCCTGAGTTTGCGGCCTCAAGTGGAATGGACACCGCGATGCCCTGACGCGAAATAAGGCCGGATATCCCTGCAGTGACTTGAATGCAGGCTCGTCTTGCATCTCGCAAGATGAAAGGATGACTGAATCCCCTGTGGAGACCACAGAGAAAGACCTAGTTCCCCACCTCATCGCGACCGGAGGCCTCACATCCTTTGAAAACTCCAGAGGTACGCGGAGATCAGTGCCTCCAAAGGAGACGATGCCTGACTCCTCGTGAAACTTTATAGGAGTCCCAGGATTCCTGTGGCACATGGAAAGGGACCCTTGGTCTCCCGCCTCAGCTGGAGAGTCGTCCCAATTGCCCTGCCAAGCATCGAGGAGAATCCCAAGTTGTCCCTCGCAACTAGGTAGGAGTACTGACGTCGCTGAAGAAACACGTGTGTGGAAGGGCCATCCCCGTCGTAACTCGAGAATATACCCCATGTTCCCGCCGCAACTCGAGAAAAATCAAGAGACTTCCCCCTCGCCGCGATATGAGGCCCGATTCCCCTGCACTGCGTGCAGAGCAATTCCGTGTTGCACATCACACATGAAAGGAGCCTTGATTTCCTTGATGGCACTCCAGAGAAAACCCAAGAACACTGTTTCAAGGCTAGAGGGATACTGAGGTCACTGTAGCAACACGAAAGAGCTCCGTGGACCAAAAATCAACTCGAGATGAGAGGTTAGTCCCTGGCTTCGACTCCAGAGGAATACCACCTAACCACAAGCACCTCAAGAGGAGGCTTCTCTCAGCTCTAGGTATGTGAGAGGGACCCTGAGTTTGCGGCATCAAGTGGAATGGACACCACGATGCCCTGACTCGAAATAAGCCCGGATATCCCTGCAGTGACTTGAATGCAGGCTCGTCTTGCATCTCCCAAGACGAAAGGATGTCTGAATCCCCTGTGGAGACCACACAGAAAGACCTAGTTCCCCACCTCATCGCGACCGGAGGCCTCACATCCTTTGAAAACTCCAGAGGTACGCGGAGATCAGTGCCTCCAAAGGAGACGATGCCTGACTCCTAGTGAAACTTGATAGGAGTCCCAGGATTCCTGTGGCACGTGGAAAGGGACCCTTGGTCTCCCGCCTCAGCTGGAAAGGCGTCCCAATTGCCCTGCCAAGTCTCGAGGAGAATCCTGAGTTGTCCCTCGCAACTAGGCAGGAGTCCTGACGTCGCTGAACAAACACGTGGGTGGAAGGGCCATCCCCGTCGTAACTCGAGAATATACCCCAGGTTCCCGCCGCAACTCGAGAAAAACCATGAGACTTCCCCCTCGCCACTAGATGAGGCCCGATTCCCCTGCACTGCGTGCAGAGCAATTCCGTGTTGCACATCACACATGAAAGGAGCCTTGATTTCCTTGATGGCACTCCATAAAAACCCCAAGAACACTGTTTCAAGGCTAGAGGGATCCTGAGGTCACTGTAGCAACACGAAAGAGCTCCGTGGACCAAAAATCAACTCGAGATGAGAGGTTAGTCCCTGGCTTCGACTCCAGAGGAATACCACCTTACCACAAGCACCTCAAGAGGAGGCTTCTCTCAGCTCTAGGTATGTGAGAGGGACCCTGATTTTGCGGCCTCAAGTGGAATGGACACCGCGATGCCCTGACTCGAAATAAGGCCGGATATCCCTGCAGTGACTTGAATGCAGGCTCGTCTTGCATCTCCCAAAAGGAAAGGATGTCTGAATCCCCTGTGGAGACCACAGAGAAAGACCTAGTTTCCCATCTCATCGCGATCGGAGGCCTCACATCCTTTGAAAACCCCAGAGGAACGCGGAGATCAGTGCCTCCAAAGGAAACGATGCCTGACTCCTCATGAAACTTGATAGGAGTCCCAGGATTCCTGTGGCACGTGGAAAGGGACCCTTGGTCTCCCGCCGCAGCTGGAGAGGCGTCCCAATTGCCCTGCCAAGCCTCGAGGAGAATCCCGAGTTGTCCCTCGCAATTAGGCAGGAGTCCTGACGTCGCTGAACAAACACGTGTGTGGAAGGGCCATCCCCGTCGTAACTCGAGAATATATCCCAGGTTCCCGCCGCAACTGGAGAAAAACCATGAGACTTCCCCCTCGCCGCGAGATGAGGCCCGATTCCCCTGCACTGCGTGCAGAGCAATTCCGTGTTGCACATCACACATGAAAGGAGCCTTGATTTCCTTGATGGCACTCCAGAGAAACCCCAAGAACACTGTTTCAAGGCTAGAGGGATCCTGAGGTCACTGGAGCAACACGAAAGAGCTCCGTGGACTAAAAATCAACTTGAGATGAGAGGTTAGTCCCTGGCTTCGACTCCAGAGGAATACCACCTAACCACAAGCACCTCAAGAGGAGGCTTCTCTCAGCTCTAGGTATGTGAGAGGGACCCTGAGTTTGCGGCCTCAAGTGGAATGAACACTGCGATGCCCTGACGCGAAATAAGGCCGGATATCCCTGCAGTGACTTGAATGCAGGCTCGTCTTGCATCTCCGAAGACGAAAGGATGTCTGAATCCCCTGTGGAGACCACAGAGAAAGACCTAGTTCCCCACCTCATCGCGACCGGAGGCCTCACATCCTTTGAAAACTCCAGAGGTACGCAGAGATCAGTGCCTCCAAAGGAGACGATGCCTGACTCCTCGTGGAACTTGATAGGAGTCCAAGGATTCCTGTGACACGTGGAAAGGGACACTTGGTCACCCGCCTCAGCTGGAGAGGCGTCCCAATTGCCCTGCCAAGCCTCGAGGAGAATCCCGAGTTGTCCCTCGCAACTAGGCAGGAGTCCTGTCGTCGCTGAACAAACACGTGGCTGGAAGGGCCATCCCCGTCTTAACTCGAGAATATACCCCAGGTTCCCGCCGAAACTTGAGAAAAACCATGAGAATTCCCTCTCGCCGCGAGATGAGGCCCGATTCCCCTGCACTGCGTGCAGAGCAATTCCGTGTTGCACATCACACATGAAAGGAGCCTTGATTTCCTTGATGGCAGTCCAGAGAAACCCCAAGAACACTGTTTCAAGGCTAGAGGGATCCTGAGGTCACTGTAGCAACACGAAGAGCTCCGTGGACCAAGAATCAACTCGAGATGGGAGGTTAGTCCCTGGCTAAGACTCCAGAGGAATACCACCTTACCACGAGCACCTCAAGAGGAGGCTTCTCTCAGCTCTAGGTATGTGAGAGGGACCCTGAGTTTGCGGCCTCAAGTGGAATAGACACCGCGATGCCCTGACGCGAAATAAGGCCGGATATTCCTGCAGTGACTTGAATGCAGGCTCGTCTTGCATCTCCCAAGACAAAAGGATGTCTGAATCCCCTGTGGAGACCACAGAGAAAGACCTAGTTCCCCACCTCATCGCGACCGGAGGCCTCACATCCTTTGAAAACTCCAGAGGTACGCGGAGATCAGTGCCTCCAAAGGAGACGATGCCTGACTCCTCGGGAAATTTGATAGGAGTCCCAGGATTCCTGTGGCACGTGGAAAGGGACCCTTGGTCTCCCGCCTCAGCTGGAGAGGCGTCCCAATTGCCCTGCCAAGCCTCGAGGAGAATCCCGAGTTGTCCCTCGCAACTAGGCAGGAGTCCTGACGTCCCTGAACAAACACGTGGGTGGAAGGGCCATCCCCGTCGTAACTCGAGAATATACCCCAGGTTCCCGCCGCAACTCGAGAAAAACCACGAGACTTCCCCCTCGCCGTGAGATGAGGCCCGATTCCCCTGCACTGCGTGCAGAGCAACTCCGTCTTGCACATCACACATGAAAGGAGCCTTTATTTCCTTGATGGCACTGCAGAGAAACCCCAAGAAAACTGTTTAAAGGCTAGAGGGATCCTGAAGTCACTGTAGCAACACAAAAGAGCTCCGTGGACCAAAAATCAACTCGAGATGAGATGTTAGTCCCTGGCTTCGACTCCAGAGGAATACCACCTTACACAAGCACCTCAAGAGGAGGCTTCTCTTAGCTCTAGGTATGTGAGAGGGACCCTGATTTTGCGGCCTCAAGTGGAATGGACACTACGATGCCCTGACTCGAAATAAGGCCGGATATCCCTGCAGTGACTTGAATGCAGGCTCGTCTTGCATCTCCCAAGACGAAAGGATGTCTGAATCCCCTGTGGAGACCACAGAGAAAGACCTATTTCCCCACCTCATCGCGACCGGAGGCCTCACATCCTTTGAAAACTCCAGAGGTACGCGGAGATCAGTGCCTCCAAAGGAGACGATGCCTGACTCCTCGTGAAACTTGATAGGAGTCCCAGGATTCCTGTGGCACGTGGAAAGGAACCCTTGGTCTCCCGCCTCAGATGGAGAGGCATCCCAAATGCCCTGCTAAGCCTCGAGGAGAATCCCGAGTTGTCCCTCGCAACTAGGCAGGAGTCCTGACGTCGCTGAACAAACACGTGGGTGGAAGGGCCATCCCCGTTGTAACTCGAGAATATACCCCAGATTCCCGCCGCAACTCGAGAAAAACCATGAGACTTCCCCCTCGCTGCGAGAAGAGGACTGATTCCCCTGCACTGCATGCATAGCAATTCCGTGTTGCACATCACACTTGAAAGGAGCATTGATTTTCTTGATGGCACTCGAGAGAAACCCCAAGAACACTGTTTCAAGGCTAGAGGGATCCTGACGTCACTGTAACAACACGAAAGAGCTCCGTGGACCAAAAATCAACTCGAGATGAGAGGTTAGTCCCTGGCTTCGACTCCAGAGGAATACCACCTTACCACAAGCACCTCAAGAGGAGGCTTCTCTCAGCTCTAGCTATGTGAGAGGGACCCTGAGTTTGCGGCCTCAAGTGGAATGGACACCGCGATGCCCTGACTCGAATTAAGGCCGGATATCCCTGCAGTGACTTGAATGCAGGCTCGTCTTGCATCTCCCAAAACGAAAGGATGTCTGAATCCCCTGTGGAGACCACAGAGAAAGACCTAGTTTCCCATCTCATCACGATCGGAGGCCTCACATCCTTTGAAAACCCCAGAAACGCGGAGATCAGTGACTCCAAAGGAAACGATGCCTGACTCCTCATGAAACTTGATAGGAGTCCCAGGATTCCTGTGGCACGTGGAAAGGGACACGTGGTCTCCCGCCTCAGCTGGAGAGGCGTCCCAATTGCCCTGCCAAGCCTCGAGGAGAATCCCGAGTTGTCCCTCGCAACTAGGCAGGAGTCCTGACGTCGCTGAACAAACACGTGGGTGGAAGGGCCATCCCCGTTGTAACTCGAGAATATACCCCAGGTTCCCGCCGCAACTCGAGAAAAACCATGAGACTTCCCCCTCGCCACTAGATGAGGCCCGATTCCCCTGCACTGCGTGCAGAGCAATTCCGTGTTGCACATCACACATGAAAGGAGCCTTGATTTCCTTGATGGCACTCCATAAAAACCCCAAGAACACTGTTTCAAGGCTAGAGGGATCCTGAGGTCACTGTAGCAACACGAAAGAGCTCCGTGGACCAAAAATCAACTCGAGATGAGAGGTTAGTCCCTGGCTTCGACTCCAGAGGAATACCACCTTACCACAAGCACCTCAAGAGGAGGCTTCTCTCAGCTCTAGGTATGTGAGAGGGACCCTGATTTTGCGGCCTCAAGTGGAATGGACACCGCGATGCCCTGACTCGAAATAAGGCCGGATATCCCTGCAGTGACTTGAATGCAGGCTCGTCTTGCATCTCCCAAAAGGAAAGGATGTCTGAATCCCCTGTGGAGACCACAGAGAAAGACCTAGTTTCCCATCTCATCGCGATCGGAGGCCTCACATCCTTTGAAAACCCCAGAGGAACGCGGAGATCAGTGCCTCCAAAGGAAACGATGCCTGACTCCTCATGAAACTTGATAGGAGTCCCAGGATTCCTGTGGCACGTGGAAAGGGACCCTTGGTCTCCCGCCTCAGCTGGAGAGGCGTCCCAATTGCCCTGCCAAGCCTCGAGGAGAATCCCGAGTTGTCCCTCGCAATTAGGCAGGAGTCCTGACGTCGCTGAACAAACACGTGTGTGGAAGGGCCATCCCCGTCGTAACTCGAGAATATATCCCAGGTTCCCGCCGCAACTGGAGAAAAACCATGAGACTTCCCCCTCGCCGCGAGATGAGGCCAGATTCCCCTGCACTGCGTGCAGAGCAATTCCGTGTTGCACATCACACATGAAAGGAGCCTTGATTTCCTTGATGGCACTCCAGAGAAACCCCAAGAACACTGTTTCAAGGCTAGAGGGATCCTGAGGTCACTGGAGCAACACGAAAGAGCTCCGTGGACCAAAAATCAACTTGAGATGAGAGGTTAGTCCCTGGCTTCGACTCCAGAGGAATACCACCTAACCACAAGCACCTCAAGAGGAGGCTTCTCTCAGCTCTAGGTATGTGAGAGGGACCCTGAGTTTGCGGCCTCAAGTGGAATGAACACTGCGATGCCCTGACGCGAAATAAGGCCGGATATCCCTGCAGTGACTTGAATGCAGGCTCGTCTTGCATCTCCGAAGACGAAAGGATGTCTGAATCCCCTGTGGAGACCACAGAGAAAGACCTAGTTCCCCACCTCATCGCGACCGGAGGCCTCACATCCTTTGAAAACTCCAGAGGTACGCGGAGATCAGTGCCTCCAAAGGAGACGATGCCTGACTCCTCGTGGAACTTGATAGGAGTCCAAGGATTCCTGTGGCACGTGGAAAGGGACACTTGGTCACCCGCCTCAGCTGGAGAGGCGTCCCAATTGCCCTGCCAAGCCTCGAGGAGAATCCCGAGTTGTCCCTCGCAACTAGGCAGGAGTCCTGACGTCCCTGAACAAACACGTGGGTAGAAGGGCCATCCCCGTCGTAACTCGAGAATATACCCCAGGTTCCCGCCGCAACTCGAGAAAAACCACGAGACTTCCCCCTCGCCGTGAGATGAGGCCCGATTCCCCTGCACTGCGTGCAGAGCAACTCCGTCTTGCACATCACACATGAAAGGAGCCTTTATTTCCTTGATGGCACTGCAGAGAAACCCCAAGAAAACTGTTTAAAGGCTAGAGGGATCCTGAAGTCACTGTAGCAACACAAAAGAGCTCCGTGGACCAAAAATCAACTCGAGATGAGATGTTAGTCCCTGGCTTCGACTCCAGAGGAATACCACCTTACACAAGCACCTCAAGAGGAGGCTTCTCTTAGCTCTAGGTATGTGAGAGGGACCCTGAGTTTGCGGCCTCAAGTGGAATAGACACCGCGATGCCCTGACTCGAAATAAGGCCGGATATCCCTGCAGTGACTTGAATGCAGGCTCGTCTTGCATCTCCCAAGACGAAAGGATGTCTGAATCCCCTGTGGAGACCACAGAGAAAGACCTAGTTCCCCACCTCATCGCGACCGGAGGCCTTACATCCTTTGAAAACTCCAGAGGGACGCGGAGATCAGTGCCTCCAAAGAAGACGATGCCTGACTCCTCGTGAAACTTGATAGGAGTCCCAGGATTCCTGTGGCACGTGGAAAGGAACCCTTGGTCTCCCGCCTCAGATGGAGAGGCATCCCAAATGCCCTGCTAAGCCTCGAGGAGAATCCCGAGTTGTCCCTCGGAACTAGGCAGGAGTCCTGACGTCGCTGAACAAACACGTGGGTGGAAGGGCCATCCCCGTTGTAACTCGAGAATATACCCCAGATTCCCGCCGCAACTCGAGAAAAACCATGAGACTTCCCCCTCGCTGCGAGAAGAGGACTGATTCCCCTGCACTGCATGCATAGCAATTCCGTGTTGCACATCACACTTGAAAGGAGCCTTGATTTTCTTGATGGCACTCGAGAGAAACCCCAAGAACACTGTTTCAAGGCTAGAGGGATCCTGACGTCACTGTAACAACACGAAAGAGCTCCGTGGACCAAAAATCAACTCGAGATGAGAGGTTAGTCCCTGGCTTCGACTCCAGAGGAATACCACCTTACCACAAGCACCTCAAGAGGAGGCTTCTCTCAGCTCTAGCTATGTGAGAGGGACCCTGAGTTTGCGGCCTCAAGTGGAATGGACACCGCGATGCCCTGACTCGAATTAAGGCCGGATATCCCTGCAGTGACTTGAATGCAGGCTCGTCTTGCATCTCCCAAAACGAAAGGATGTCTGAATCCCCTGTGGAGACCACAGAGAAAGACCTAGTTCCCCACCTCATCACGATCGGAGGCCTCACATCCTTTGAAAACCCCAGAAACGCGGAGATCAGTGCCTCCAAAGGAAACGATGCCTGACTCCTCATGAAACTTGATAGGAGTCCCAGGATTCCTGTGGCACGTGGAAAGGGACACGTGGTCTCCCGCCTCAGCTGGAGAGGCGTCCCAATTGCCCTGCCAAGCCTCGAGGAGAATCCCGAGTTGTCCCTCGCAACTAGGCAGGAGTCCTGTCGTCGCTGAACAAACACGTGGCTGGAAGGGCCATCCCCGTCTTAACTCGAGAATATATCCCAGGTTCCCGCCGCAACTTGAGAAAAACCATGAGAATTCCCTCTCGCCGCGAGATGAGGCCCGATTCCCCTGCACTGCGTGCAGAGCAATTCCGTGTTGCACATCACACATGAAAGGAGCCTTGATTTCCTTGATGGCAGTCCAGAGAAACCCCAAGAACACTGTTTCAAGTCTAGAGGAATCCTGAGGTCACTGTAGCAACACGAAGAGCTCCGTGGACCAAGAATCAACTCGAGATGGGAGGTTAGTCCCTGGCTAAGACTCCAGAGGAATACCACCTTACCACAAGCACCTCAAGAGGAGGCTTCTCTCAGCTCTAGGTATGTGAGAGGGACCCTGAGTTTGCGGCCTCAATTGGAATAGACACCACGATGCCCTGACGCGAAATAAGGCCGGATATCCCTGCAGTGACTTGAATGCAGGCTCGTCTTGCATCTCCCAAGACGAAAGGATGTCTGAATCCCCTGTGGAGACCACAGAGAAAGACCTAGTTCCCCACCTCATCGCGACCGGAGGCCTCACATCCTTTGGAAACTCCAGAGGTACGCGGAGATCAGTGCCTTCAAAGGAGACGATGCCTGACTCCTCGTGAAATTTGATAGGAGTTCCAGGATTCCTCTGGCACGTGGAAAGGGACCCTTGGTCTCCCGCCTCAGCTGGAGAGGCGTCCCAATTGCCCTGCCAAGCCTCGAGGAGAATCCCGAGTTGTCCCTCGCAACTAGGCAGGAGTCCTGACGTCGCTGAACAAACACGTGGGTAGAAGGGCCATCCCCGTCGTAACTCGAGAATATACCCCAGGTTCCCGCCGCAACTCGAGAAAAACCATGAGACTTCCCCCTCGCCGTGAGATGAGGCCCGATTCCCCTGCACTGTGTGCAGAGCAACTCCGTCTTGCACATCACACATGAAAGGAGCCTTGATTTCCTTGATGGCACTCCAGAGAAACCCCAAGAACACTGTTTCAAGGCTAGAGGGATACTGAGGTCACTGTAGCCACACGAAAGAGCTCCGTGGACCAAAAATCAACTCGAGATGAGAGGTTCGTCCCTGGCTTCGACACCAGAGGAATACCACCTTACCACAAGCACCTCAAGAGGAGGCTTCTCTCAGCTCTAGGTATGTGAGAGGGACCCTGAGTTTGTGGCCTCAAGTGGAATGGACACCACGATGCCCTGACTCGAAATAAGGCCGGATATCCCTGCAGTGACTTGAATGCAGGCCAGTCTTGCATCTCCCAAGACGAAAGGATGTCTGAATCCCCTGTGGAGACCACAGAGAAAGACCTAGTTCCCCACCTCATCGCGACCGGAGGCCTCACATCCTTTGAAAACTCCAGAGGTACGCGGAGATCAGTGCCTCCAAAGGAGACGATGCCTGACTCCTCGTGAAACTTGATAGGAGTCCCAGGATTCCTGTGGCACGTGGAAAGGGACCCTTGGTCTCCCGCCTCAGCTGGAGAGGCGTCCCAATTGCCCTGCCAAGCCTCGAGGAGAATCCCGAGTTGTCCCTCGCAACTAGGCAGGAGTCCTGACGTCGCTGAACAAACACGTGTGTGGAAGGGCCATCCCCGTCGTAACTCGAGAATATACCCCAGGTTCCCGCCGCAACTCGAGAAAAACCATGAGACTTCCCCCTCGCCGCGAGATGAGGCCTGATTCCCCTGCACTGCGTGCAGAGCAATTCCGTGTTGCACATCACACATGAAAGGAGCCTTGATTTCCTTGATGGCACTCCAGAGAAACCCCAAGAACACTGTTTCAAGGCTAGAGGGATCCTGAGGTCACTGTAGCAACACGAAAGAGCTCCGTGGACCAAAAATCAACTCGAGATGAGAGGTTAGTCCCTGGCTTCGACTCCAGAGGAATACCACCTTACCACAAGCACCTCAAGAGGAGGCTTCTCTCAGCTCTAGGTATGTGAGAGAGACCCTGAGTTTCCGTCCTCAAGTGGAATGGACACCACGATGCCCTGACTCGAAATAAGGCCGGATATCCCTGCAGTGACTTGAATGCATGCTCGTCTTGCATCTCCCAAGACGAAAGGAAGTTGAAACACCTGTGTAGACCACAGAGAAAGACCTAGTTCCCCATCTCATCGCGACCGGAGGCCTCATATCCTTTGAAACCTCCAGAGGTACGCGGAGATCAGTTCCTCCAAAGGAGACGATGCCTGACTCCTCGTGAAACTTGATAGGAGTCCCAGGATTCCTGTGGCACGTGGAAAGGGACCCTTGGTCTCCCGCCTCAGCTGGAGAGGCATCCCAATGGCCCTGTCAAGCCTCGAGGAGAATCCCGAGTTGTCCCTCGCAACTAGGCAGGAGTCCTGACGTCGCTGAACAAACACGTGTGTGGAAGGGCCATCCCCATCGTAACTCGAGAATATACCCCAGGTTCCCGACCCAACTCGAAAAAAACCATGAGACTTCCCCCTCGCCGCGAGATGAGGCCTGATTCCCCTGCACTGCGTGCAGAGCAATTCCGTGTTGCACATCACACATGAAAGGAGCCTTGATTTCCTTGATGGCACTCCAGAGAAACCCCAAGAACACTGTTTCAAGGCTAGAGGGATCCTGAGGTCACTGGAGCAACACGAAAGAGCTCCGTCGACCACAAATCAACTAGAGATGAGAGGTTAGTCCCTGGCTTCGACTCCAGAGGAATACCACCTTACCACAAGCACCTCAATAGGAGGCTTCTCTCAGCTCTAGTTATGTAAGAGGGACCCTGAGTATGCGGCCTCAAGTGGAATGGACACCGCGATGCCCTGACTTGAAATAAGGCCAGATATCCCTGCAGTGACTTGAATGCAGGCTCGTCTTGCATCTCCCAAGACGAAAGGATGTCTGAATCCCCTGTGGAGACCACAGAGAAAGACCTAGTTCCCCACCTCATGGCGACCGGAGGCCTCACATTCTTTCAAAACTCCAGAGGTACGCGGAGATCAGTGCCGCCAAAGGAGACGATGCCTGACTCCTCGTGAAACTTGCTAGGAGTCCCAGGATTCCTGTGGCACGTGGAAAGGGACCCTTGGTCTCCCTCCTCAGCTGGAGAGGCGTCCCAATTGCCCTGTTAAGCCTCGAGGAGAATCCCGAGTTGTCCCTCGCAACTAGGCAGGAGTCCTGACGTCGCTGAACAAACACCTGGGTGGAAGAGCCATCTCCGTCGTAACTCGAGAATATACCTCAGGTTCCCGCCGCAACTCGAGAAAAACCATGAGACTTCCCCCTCACCTCGAGATGAGGCCCGATTCCCCTGCACTGCGTGCAGAGCAATGCCGTGTTGTACATCACATATGAAAGGAGCCTTGATTTCCTTGATGGCACTCCAGAGAAACCCCAAGAACACTGTTTCAAGGCTAGAGGGAAACTGAGGTCACTATAGCAAAACGAAAGAGCTCCGTGGACCAAAAATCAACCTGAAATGAGAGGTTAGTCCCTAACTTCGACTCCAGAGGAATACCACCTTACCACAAGCACCTCAAGAGGAGGCTTCTCTCAGCTCTAGGTATGTGAGAGGGACCCTGAGTTTGCGGCCTCAAGTGGAATGGACACTGCGATGCCCTGACGCGAAATAAGGCCTGATATCCCTGCAGTGACTTGAATGCAGGCTCGTCTTGCATCTCCCAAGATGAAAGGATGTCTGAATCCCCTGTGGAAACCTCAGAGAAAGACCTAGTTCCCCACCTTATGGCGACCGGAGTCCTCACATCCTTTGAAAACTCCAGAGGTACGCGGAGATCAGTGCCTCCAAAGGAGACGATGCCTGACTCCTTGTGAAACTTGATACGAGTCCCAGGATTCCTGTGGCACGTGGAAAGGGACCCTTGGTCTCCCTCCTCGGCTGGAGTGGCGTCCCAATTTCCCTGCCAAGCCTCGAGGAGAATCCCGAGTTGTCCCTCGCAACTAGGCAGGAGTCCTGCCATCGCTGAACAAACACGTGTGTAGAAGGGCCATACCCGTCGTAACTCGAAAATATACCCCAGGTTCCCGCCGCAACTGGAGAAAAACCATGAGACTTCCCCCTCGCCGCGGGATGAGGCCTGATTCCCCTGCACTGCGTGCAGAGCAATTCCATGTTGCACATCACACATGAAAGGAGCCTTGATTTCCTTGATGGCACTCCAGAGAAACCCCTAGAACACTGTTTCAAGGCTAGAGGGATCCTGAGGTCACTGTAGCAACACGAAAGAGCTCCGTTGACCAAAAATCAACTCGAGATGAGAGGTTAGTCCCTGGCTTCGACTCCAGAGGAATATCACCTCACCACAAGCACCTCAAGAGGAGGCTTCTCTCAGCTCTAGCTATGTGAGAGAGACCCTGAGTTTGCGGCCTCAAGTGTAATGGACACCGCGATGCCCTGACTGGAAATAAGGCCGGATATCCCTGCAGTGACTTGAATGCAGGCTCGTCTTGCATCTCCCAAGACGAAAGAATGTCTGAATCCCCTGTGGAGACCACAGAGAAAGACCTAGTTCCCCACCTCATCGTGACCGTAGGCCTCACATCCCTTGAAAACTCCAGAGGTACGCGGAGATCAGTGCCTCCAAAGGAGACGATGCCTGACTCCTCGTGAAACTTGATAGGAGTCCCAGGATTCCTGTGGCACGTGGAAAGGGACCCTTGGTCTCCCGCCTCAGCTGGAGAGGCTTCCCAATTGCCCTGCCAAGCCTCGAGGAGAATCCCGAGTTTTTCCTCGAAACTAGGCAGGAGTCCTGACGTCACTGAAGAAACACGTGTGTGAAAGGGCCATCCCCGTCGTAACTCGAGAATATACCCCAGGTTCCCGCCGCAACTCGAGAAAAACCATGAGACTTCCCCATCGCCGCGAAATGAGGCCCGATCCCCCTGCATTGCATGCAGAGCAATTCCGTGTTGCACATCAAACAAGAAAGGAGCCTCGATTTCCTTGATGGCACTGCAGAGAAACCCCAAGAACACTGTTTCAAGGCTAGAGGGATCCTGAGGTCACTGTAGCAACACGAAAGAGCTCCGTGAACCAAAAATCAACTCGAGATGAGAGGTTAGTCCCTGGCTTCGACTCCAGAAGAATACCACCTTACCACAAGCACCTCAAGAGGAGGCTTCTCTCAGCTCTAGGTATGTGAGAGGGACCCTGAGTTTGCGGCCTCAAGTGGAATGGAAACCGCGATGCCCTGACTCGAAATAAGGCCGAATATCCCTGCAGTGACTTGAATACAGGCTCGTCTTGCATCTCCCAAGACGAAAGGATGTCTGAATCCCCTGTGGAGACCACAGAGAAAGACCTAGTTCCCCACCTCATCGCGACCGGAGGCCTCACATCCTTTGGAAACTCCAGAGGTACGCGGAGATCAGTGCCTTCAAAGGAGACGATGCCTGACTCCTCGTGAAATTTGATAGGAGTTCCAGGATTCCTCTGGCACGTGGAAAGGGACCCTTGGTCTCCCGCCTCAGCTGGAGAGGCGTCCCAATTGCCCTGCCAAGCCTCGAGGAGAATCCCGAGTTGTCCCTCGCAACTAGGCAGGAGTCCTGACGTCGCTGAACAAACACGTGGGTAGAAGGGCCATCCCCGTCGTAACTCGAGAATATACCCCAGGTTCCCGCCGCAACTCGAGAAAAACCATGAGACTTCCCCCTCGCCGTGAGATGACGCCCGATTCCCCTGCACTGTGTGCAGAGCAACTCCGTCTTGCACATCACACATGAAAGGAGCCTTGATTTCCTTGATGGCACTCCAGAGAAACCCCAAGAACACTGTTTCAAGGCTAGAGGGATACTGAGGTCACTGTAGCCACACGAAAGAGCTCCGTGGACCAAAAATCAACTCGAGATGAGAGGTTCGTCCCTGGCTTCGACACCAGAGGAATACCACCTTACCACAAGCACCTCAAGAGGAGGCTTCTCTCAGCTCTAGGTATGTGAGAGGGACCCTGAGTTTGTGGCCTCAAGTGGAATGGACACCACGATGCCCTGACTCGAAATAAGGCCGGATATCCCTGCAGTGACTTGAATGCAGGCCAGTCTTGCATCTCCCAAGACGAAAGGATGTCTGAATCCCCTGTGGAGACCACAGAGAAAGACCTAGTTCCCCACCTCATCGCGACCGGAGGCCTCACATCCTTTGAAAACTCCAGAGGTACGCGGAGATCAGTGCCTCCAAAGGAGACGATGCCTGACTCCTCGTGAAACTTGATAGGAGTCCCAGGATTCCTGTGGCACGTGGAAAGGGACCCTTGGTCTCCCGCCTCAGCTGGAGAGGCGTCCCAATTGCCCTGCCAAGCCTCGAGGAGAATCCCGAGTTGTCCCTCGCAACTAGGCAGGAGTCCTGACGTCGCTGAACAAACACGTGTGTGGAAGGGCCATCCCCGTCGTAACTCGAGAATATACCCCAGGTTCCCGCCGCAACTCGAGAAAAACCATGAGACTTCCCCCTCGCCGCGAGATGAGGCCTGATTCCCCTGCACTGCGTGCAGAGCAATTCCGTGTTGCACATCACACATGAAAGGAGCCTTGATTTCCTTGATGGCACTCCAGAGAAACCCCAAGAACACTGTTTCAAGGCTAGAGGGATCCTGAGGTCACTGTAGCAACACGAAAGAGCTCCGTGGACCAAAAATCAACTCGAGATGAGAGGTTAGTCCCTGGCTTCGACTCCAGAGGAATACCACCTTACCACAAGCACCTCAAGAGGAGGCTTCTCTCAGCTCTAGGTATGTGAGAGAGACCCTGAGTTTCCGTCCTCAAGTGGAATCGACACCACGATGCCCTGACTCGAAATAAGGCCGGATATCCCTGCAGTGACTTGAATGCATGCTCGTCTTGCATCTCCCAAGACGAAAGGAAGTTGAAACACCTGTGTAGACCACAGAGAAAGACCTAGTTCCCCATCTCATCGCGACCGGAGGCCTCATATCCTTTGAAACCTCCAGAGGTACGCGGAGATCAGTTCCTCCAAAGGAGACGATGCCTGACTCCTCGTGAAACTTGATAGGAGTCCCAGGATTCCTGTGGCACGTGGAAAGGGACCCTTGGTCTCCCGCCTCAGCTGGAGAGGCATCCCAATGGCCCTGTCAAGCCTCGAGGAGAATCCCGAGTTGTCCCTCGCAACTAGGCAGGAGTCCTGACGTCGCTGAACAAACACGTGTGTGGAAGGGCCATCCCCATCGTAACTCGAGAATATACCCCAGGTTCCCGACCCAACTCGAAAAAAACCATGAGACTTCCCCCTCGCCGCGAGATGAGGCCTGATTCCCCTGCACTGCGTGCAGAGCAATTCCGTGTTGCACATCACACATGAAAGGAGCCTTGATTTCCTTGATGGCACTCCAGAGAAACCCCAAGAACACTGTTTCAAGGCTAGAGGGATCCTGAGGTCACTGGAGCAACACGAAAGAGCTCCGTCGACCACAAATCAACTAGAGATGAGAGGTTAGTCCCTGGCTTCGACTCCAGAGGAATACCACCTTACCACAAGCACCTCAATAGGAGGCTTCTCTCAGCTCTAGTTATGTAAGAGGGACCCTGAGTATGCGGCCTCAAGTGGAATGGACACCGCGATGCCCTGACTTGAAATAAGGCCAGATATCCCTGCAGTGACTTGAATGCAGGCTCGTCTTGCATCTCCCAAGACGAAAGGATGTCTGAATCCCCTGTGGAGACCACAGAGAAAGACCTAGTTCCCCACCTCATGGCGACCGGAGGCCTCACATTCTTTCAAAACTCCAGAGGTACGCGGAGATCAGTGCCTCCAAAGGAGACGATGCCTGACTCCTCGTGAAACTTGATACGAGTCCCAGGATTCCTGTGGCACGTGGAAAGGGACCCTTGGTCTCCCTCCTCGGCTGGAGTGGCGTCCCAATTTCCCTGCCAAGCCTCGAGGAGAATCCCGAGTTGTCCCTCGCAACTAGGCAGGAGTCCTGCCATCGCTGAACAAACACGTGTGTAGAAGGGCCATACCCGTCGTAACTCGAAAATATACCCCAGGTTCCCGCCGCAACTGGAGAAAAACCATGAGACTTCCCCCTCGCCGCGGGATGAGGCCTGATTCCCCTGCACTGCGTGCAGAGCAATTCCATGTTGCACATCACACATGAAAGGAGCCTTGATTTCCTTGATGGCACTCCAGAGAAACCCCTAGAACACTGTTTCAAGGCTAGAGGGATCCTGAGGTCACTGTAGCAACACGAAAGAGCTCCGTTGACCAAAAATCAACTCGAGATGAGAGGTTAGTCCCTGGCTTCGACTCCAGAGGAATATCACCTCACCACAAGCACCTCAAGAGGAGGCTTCTCTCAGCTCTAGCTATGTGAGAGAGACCCTGAGTTTGCGGCCTCAAGTGTAATGGACACCGCGATGCCCTGACTGGAAATAAGGCCGGATATCCCTGCAGTGACTTGAATGCAGGCTCGTCTTGCATCTCCCAAGACGAAAGAATGTCTGAATCCCCTGTGGAGACCACAGAGAAAGACCTAGTTCCCCACCTCATCGTGACCGTAGGCCTCACATCCCTTGAAAACTCCAGAGGTACGCGGAGATCAGTGCCTCCAAAGGAGACGATGCCTGACTCCTCGTGAAACTTGATAGGAGTCCCAGGATTCCTGTGGCACGTGGAAAGGGACCCTTGGTCTCCCGCCTCAGCTGGAGAGGCTTCCCAATTGCCCTGCCAAGCCTCGAGGAGAATCCCGAGTTTTTCCTCGAAACTAGGCAGGAGTCCTGACGTCACTGAAGAAACACGTGTGTGGAAGGGCCATCCCCGTCGTAACTCGAGAATATACCCCAGGTTCCCGCCGCAACTCGAGAAAAACCATGAGACTTCCCCATCGCCGCGAAATGAGGCCCGATCCCCCTGCATTGCATGCAGAGCAATTCCGTGTTGCACATCAAACAAGAAAGGAGCCTCGATTTCCTTGATGGCACTGCAGAGAAACCCCAAGAACACTGTTTCAAGGCTAGAGGGATCCTGAGGTCACTGTAGCAACACGAAAGAGCTCCGTGAACCAAAAATCAACTCGAGATGAGAGGTTAGTCCCTGGCTTCGACTCCAGAAGAATACCACCTTACCACAAGCACCTCAAGAGGAGGCTTCTCTCAGCTCTAGGTATGTGAGAGGGACCCTGAGTTTGCGGCCTCAAGTGGAATGGAAACCGCGATGCCCTGACTCGAAATAAGGCCGAATATCCCTGCAGTGACTTGAATACAGGCTCGTCTTGCATCTCCCAAGACGAAAGGATGTCTGAATCCCCTGTGGAGACCACAGAGAAAGATCTAGTTCCCCACCTCATTGCGACCGGAGGCCTCACATCCTTTGAAAACTCCAGAGCTATGGGGAGATCAGTGCCTCCAATGGAGACGATGCCTGACTCCTCGTGAAACTTGATAGGAGTCCCAGGATTCCTGTGGCACGTGGAAAGGGACCCTTGGTCTCCCGCCTCAGCTGGAGAGGAGTCCCAATTGCCCTGCCAAGCCTCGAGGAGAACCTCGAGTTGTCCCTCGCAACTAGGCAGGAGTCCTGACGTCGCTGAACAAACACGTGTGTGGAAGGGCCATCCCCGTCTTAACTCGAGAATATTCCCGAGGTTCCCGCCGCAACTCGAGAAAAACCATGAGACTTCCCCCTCGCCGCGAGATGAGGCCCGATTCCCCTGCACTGCGTGCAGAGCAATTCCATGTTGCACATCACACATGAAAGGAGACTTGATTTCCTTGATGGCACTCCAGAGAAACCCCTAGAACACTGTTTCAAGCCTAGAGGGATCCTGAGGTCACTGTAGCAACACGAAAGAGCTCCGTTGACCAAAAATCAACTCGAGATGAGAGGTTAGTCCCTGGCTTCGACTCCAGAGGAATACCACCTTACCACAAGCACCTCAAGAGGAGGCTTCTCTCAGCTCTAGCTATGTGAGAGAGACCCTGAGTTTGCGGCCTCAAGTGTAATGGACACCGCGATGCCCTCACTGGAAATAAGCCCGGATATCCCTGCAGTGACTTGAATGCAGGCTCGTCCTGCATCTCCCAAGACGAAAGGATGTCTGAATCCCCTGTGGAGACCACAGAGAAAGACCTAGTTCCCCAACTCATGGCGACCGGAGGCCTCACATCCTTTGAAAACTCCAGAGGTATGCGGAGATCAGTGCCTCCAAAGGAGACGATGCCTGACTCCTCGTGAAACTTGATAGGATTCCCAGGATTCCTGTGGCACGTGAAAAGGGACCCTTGGTCTCCCGCCTCAGCTGGAGAGGCGTCCCAATTGCCCTGCCAAGCCTCGAGGAGAATCGCGAGTTGTCCCTCGCAACTAGGAAGGAGTCCTGATGGCGCTGAACAAACACGTGTGTGGAAGGGCCAAACCCTCGAAACTCGAGAATATTCCCCAGGTTCCCGCCGCAACTCGAGAAAAACCATGAGACTTCCCCCTCGCCGCGAGATGAGGCCCGATTCCCCTGCAGTGCGTGCAGAGCAAATCCGTGTTGCACATCACACATGAAAGGAGCCTTGATTTCCTTGATGGCACTCCAGAGAAACCCCAAGAACACTGTTTCAAGGCTAGAGGGATGCTGAGGTCACTGTAGCAACACGAAAGTTCTCCGTGGACCAAAAATCAACTCGAGATGAGAGGTTAGTCCCTGGCTTCGACTCCAGAGGAATACCACCTTGAACAAGCACCTCAAGAGGAGGCTTCTCTCAGCTCTAGGTATGTGAGAGGGAACCTGAGTTTGCGGCCTCAAATGGAATGGACACAGCGATGCCCTGACGTGAAATAAGGCCGGATATCCCTGCAGTGACTTGAATGCAGGCTCGTCTTGCATCTTCCAAGACGAAAGGATGTCTGAATCCCCTGTGGAGACCACAGAGAAAGACCTAGTTCCCCACCTCATCGCGACCGGAGGCCTCACATCCTTTGAAAACTCCAGAGGTACACGGAGATCAGTACCTCCAAAGGAGACGAAGCCTGACTCCTCGTGAAACTTGATAGGAGTCCCAGGATTCCTGTGGCACGTGGAAAGGGACCCTTGGTCTCCCGCCTCAGCTGGAGAGGCGTCCCAATTGCACTGCCAAGCCTCGAGGAGAATCCCGAGTTGTCCCTCGCAACTAGGCAGGAGTCCTGACATCGCTGAAGAAACACGTGTGTGGAAGGGCCATCCCCGTCGTAACTCGAGAATATACCCCAGGTTCCCGCCGCAACTCGAGAAAAACCATGAGACTTCCCCCTCGCCGCGAGATGAGGCCCGATTCCCCTGCACTGCGTGCAGAGCAATTCCGTGTTGCACAATACACATGAAAAGAGCCTTGATTTCCTTGATGGCACTCCAGAGAAACCCCAAGAACACTGTTTCAAGGCTAGAAGGATCCTGAGGTCACTGTAGCAACACGAAAGATCTCCGTGGACCAAAAATCAACTCGAGACGAGAGGTTAGTCCATGGCTTCGACTCGAGGAATACCACCTTACCACAAGCACCTCAAGAGGAGGCTTCTCTCAGCTCTAGGTATGTGAGAGGGACCCTGAGATTACGGCCTCAAGTGGAATGGACACCGCGATGCCCTGACTCGAAATAAGGCCAGATATCCCTGCAGTGACTTGAAGGCAGGCTCGTCTTGCATCTCCCAAGACGAAAGGATGTCTGAATCCCCTGTGGAGACCACAGAGAAAGACCTAGTTCCCCACCTCATCGCAACCGGAGGCCTCACATCCTTTGAAAACTCCAGAGGTACGCAGAGATCAGTGCCTCCAAAGGAGACAATGCCTGACTCCTCGTGAAGCTTGATAGGAGTCCCAGGATTCCTGTGGCACATGGAAAGGGACCCTTGGTCTCCCGTCTCAGCTGGAGAGGCGTCCCAATTGCCCTGCCAAGCCTCGAGGAGTATCCTGAGTTGTCCCTCGCAACTAGGCAGGACTTCTGACATCGCTGAAGAGACACGTGTGTGGAAGGGCCATCCCCGTCATAAGTCGAGAATATACCCCAGGTTCCCGCCGCAACTCGAGAAAAACCAGGAGACTTCCCCCTCGCCGCGAGATGAGGCCCAATTCCCCTGCACTGCGTGCAGAGCAATTCCGTGTTGCACATCACACATGAAAGGATCCTTGATTTCCTTGATGGCACTCCAGAGAAACCCCAAGAACACTGTTTCAAGGCTAGAGGGATCCTGAGGTCACTGTAGCAACACGAAAGAGCTCCGTGGACCAAAAATCAACTCGAGATGAGAGGTTAGTCCCTGGCTTCGACTCCAGAGGAATACCACCTTACCACAAGCACCTCAAGAGGAGGCTTCTCTCAGCTCTAGGTATGTGAGAGGGACCCTGAGTTTGCGGCCTCAAGTGGAATGGACACCGCGATGCCCTGACTCGAAATAATGCCGAATATCCCTGCAGTGACTTGAATGCAGGCTCGTCTTGCATCTCCCAAGACGAAAGGATATCTGAAACCACTGTGGAGACCACAGAGAAAACCTACTTCCCCACCTCATCGCGACCGGAGGCCTCACATCCTTTGAAAACTCCAGAGGTACGCGGAAATCAGTGCCTCCAAAGGAGACGATGCCTGACTCCTCGTGAAACTTGATAGGAGTCCCAGGATTCCTGTGGCACGTGGAAAGGGACCCTTGGTCTCCCGTCTCAGCTGGAGAGACATCCCAATTGCCCTGCCAAGCCTCGAGGAGAATCCCGACTTGTCCATCGCAACTAGGCAGGGGTCTTGACGTCGCTGAACAAACACGTGGGTGGAAGGGCCATCCCCGTCGTAACTCGAGAATATACCCCAGGTACCCGCCGCAACTCGAGAAAAAGCATGAGACTTCCCCCTCGCCGCAAAATGAGGCCCGATTCCCCTGCACTGCGTGCAGAGCAATTCCGTGTTGCACATCACACATGAAAGGAGCCTTGATTTCCTTGATGGCACTCCAGAGAAACCCCAAGAACACTGTTTCAAGGCTAGAGGGATCCTGAGATCACTGTAGCCACACGAAAGAGCTCCGTGGACCAAAAATCAACTCGAGATGAGAGGTTAGTCCCTGGATTCGACTCCAGAGGAATACCACCTTACCACAAGCACCTCAAGAGGAGGCTTATCTCAGCTCTAGGTATGTGAGAGGGACCCTGAGATTGCGGCCTCAAGTGGAATGTAGACCGCGATGCCCTGACTCGAAATAAGGCCGAATATCCCTGCTGGGACTTGAATGCAGGCTCGTCTTGCATCTCCCAAGACGAAAGGATGTCTGAGTCACCTGTGCAGACGACAAGGAAACCTAATTCCCCACCTCAACGCGACCGGAGGCCTCACATCCTTTGAAAACTCCAGAGGTACACGGAGATCAGTGCCTCCAAAGGAGACGATGCCTGACTCCTCGTGAAACTTGATAGGAGTCCCAGGATTCCTGTGGCACATGGAAAGGGACCCTTGGTCTCCCGCCTCAGCTGGAGAGGCGTCCCAATTGCCCTGCCAAGCCTCGAGGAGATTCCCGAGTTGTCCCTCGCAACTAGGCAGGAGTCCTGATGTCGCTGAAGAAACACGTGTGTGGAAGGGCCATCCCCGTCGTAACTCGAGAATATACCCCAGGTTCCCGCCGCAACTCGAGAAAAACCATGAGACTTCCCCCTCGCCGGGAGATGAGGCCCGATTCCCCTGCACTGCGTGCAGAGCAATTCCGTGTTGCACATCACACATGAAAGGAGCCTTGATTTCCTTGATGGCACTCCAGAGAAAACCCAAGAACACTGTTTCAAGACTGGAGGGATCCTGAGGTCACTGTAGCAACAAGAAAGAGCTCCGTGGACCAAAAATCAACTCGAGATGAGAGGTTAGTCCCTGGCTTCGACTCCAGAGGCATTCCACCTTACCACAAGCACCTCAAGAGGAGGCTTCTCTCAGCTCTAGATATGTGAGAGGGACCCTGAGTTTGTGGCCTCAAGTGGAATGGACACCACGATGCACTGACTCGAAATAAGGCCAGATATCCCTGCAGTGACTTGAAGGCAGGCTCGTCTTGCATCTCCCAAGACGAAAGGATGTCTGAATCCCCTGTGGAGACCACAGAGAAAGACCTAGTTCCCCACCTCATCGCAACCGGAGGCCTCACATCCTTTGAAAACTCCAGAGGTACGCAGAGATCAGTGCCTCCAAAGGAGACAATGCCTGACTCCTCGTGAAGCTTGATAGGAGTCCCAGGATTCCTGTGGCACATGGAAAGGGACCCTTGGTCTCCCGCCTCAGCTGGAGAGGCGTCCCAATTGCCCTGCCAAGCCTCGAGGAGTATCCTGAGTTGTCCCTCGCAACTAGGCAGGACTTCTGACATCGCTGAAGAGACACGTGTGTGGAAGGGCCATCCCCGTCGTAAGTCGAGAATATACCCCAGGTTCCCGCCGCAACTCGAGAAAAACCAGGAGACTTCCCCCTCGCCGCGAGATGAGGCCCAATTCCCCTGCACTGCGTACAGAGCAATTCCGTGTTGCACATCACACATGAAAGGATCCTTGATTTCCTTGATGGCACTCCAGAGAAACCCCAAGAACACTGTTTCAAGGCTAGAGGGATCCTGAGGTCACTGTAGCAACACGAAAGAGCTCCGTGGACCAAAAATCAACTCGAGATGAGAGGTTAGTCCCTGGCTTCGACTCCAGAGGAATACCACCTTACCACAAGCACCTCAAGAGGAGGCTTCTCTCAGCTCTAGGTATGTGAGAGGGAACCTGAGTTTGCGGCCTCAAGTGGAATGGACACCGCGATGCCCTGACTCGAAATAATGCCGAATATCCCTGCAGTGACTTGAATGCAGGCTCGTCTTGCATCTCCCAAGACGAAAGGATATCTGAAACCACTGTGGAGACCACAGAGAAAACCTACTTCCCCACCTCATCGCGACCGGAGGCCTCACATCCTTTGAAAACTCCAGAGGTACGCGGAAATCAGTGCCTCCAAAGGAGACGATGCCTGACTCCTCGTGAAACTTGATAGGAGTCCCAGGATTCCTGTGGCACGTGGAAAGGGACCCTTGGTCTCCCGTCTCAGCTGGAGAGACATCCCAATTGCCCTGCCAAGCCTCGAGGAGAATCCCGACTTGTCCATCGCAACTAGGCAGGGGTCTTGACGTCGCTGAACAAACACGTGGGTGGAAGGGCCATCCCCGTCGTAACTCGAGAATATACCCCAGGTACCCGCCGCAACTCGAGAAAAAGCATGAGACTTCCCCCTCGCCGCAAAATGAGGCCCGATTCCCCTGCACTGCGTGCAGAGCAATTCCGTGTTGCACATCACACATGAAAGGAGCCTTGATTTCCTTGATGGCACTCCAGAGAAACCCCAAGAACACTGTTTCAAGGCTAGAGGGATCCTGAGATCACTGTAGCCACACGAAAGAGCTCCGTGGACCAAAAATCAACTCGAGATGAGAGGTTAGTCCCTGGATTCGACTCCAGAGGAATACCACCTTACCACAAGCACCTCAAGAGGAGGCTTATCTCAGCTCTAGGTATGTGAGAGGGACCCTGAGATTGCGGCCTCAAGTGGAATGTAGACCGCGATGCCCTGACTCGAAATAAGGCCGAATATCCCTGCTGGGACTTGAATGCAGGCTCGTCTTGCATCTCCCAAGACGAAAGGATGTCTGAGTCCCCTGTGCAGACGACAAGGAAACCTAATTCCCCACCTCAACGCGACCGGAGGCCTCACATCCTTTGAAAACTCCAGAGGTACACGGAGATCAGTGCCTCCAAAGGAGACGATGCCTGACTCCTCGTGAAACTTGATAGGAGTCCCAGGATTCCTGTGGCACATGGAAAGGGACCCTTGGTCTCCCACCTCAGCTGGAGAGGCGTCCCAATTGCCCTGCCAAGCCTCGAGGAGATTCCCGAGTTGTCCCTCGCAACTAGGCAGGAGTCCTGATGTCGCTGAAGAAACACGTGTGTGGAAGGGCCATCCCCGTCGTAACTCGAGAATATACCCCAGGTTCCCGCCGCAACTCGAGAAAAACCATGAGACTTCCCCCTCGCCGGGAGATGAGGCCCGATTCCCCTGCACTGCGTGCAGAGCAATTCCGTGTTGCACATCACACATGAAAGGAGCCTTGATTTCCTTGATGGCACTCCAGAGAAAACCCAAGAACACTGTTTCAAGACTGGAGGGATCCTGAGGTCACTGTAGCAACAAGAAAGAGCTCCGTGGACCAAAAATCAACTCGAGATGAGAGGTTAGTCCCTGGCTTCGACTCCAGAGGCATACCACCTTACCACAAGCACCTCAAGAGGAGGCTTCTCTCAGCTCTAGATATGTGAGAGGGACCCTGAGTTTGCGGCCTCAAGTGGAATGGACACCGCGATGCCCTGACTCGAAATAAGGCCGGATATCCCTGCAGTGACTTGAATGCAGGCTCGTCTTGCATCTCCCAAACGAAAGGATATCTGAAACCCCTGTGGAGACCACAGAGAAAGACCTAGTTCCCCACCTCATCGCGACCGGAGGCCTCACATCCTTTGAAAACTCCAGAGGTACGCGGAAATCAGTGCCTCCAAAGGAGACGATGCCTGACTCCTCGTGAAACTTGATAGGAGTCCCAGGATTCCTGTGGCACATGGAAAGGGACCCTTGGTCTCCCGCCTCAGCTGGAGAGGCGTCCCAATTGCCCTGCTAAGCCTCGAGGAGAATCCCGAGTTGTCCCTCGCAACTAGGCAGGAGTCCTGACGTCGCTGAACAAACACGTGTGTGTAAGGGCCATCCCCGTCGTAACTCGAGAATATACCCCAGGTTCCCATCGCAACTCGAGAAAAACCATGAGACTTCCCCCTCGCCGCAAAATTAGGCCCGATACCCTGCACTGCATGCAGAGCAATTCCGTGTTGCACATCACACATGAAAGGAGCCTTGATTTCCTTGATGGCACTCCAGAGAAACACCAAGAACACTGTTTCAAGGCTAGAGGGATCCTGAGGTCACTGTAGCAACACGAAAGAGCTCCGTGGACCAAAAATCAACTCGAGATGAGAGGTTAGTTCCTGGCTTCGACTCCAGAGGAATACCACCTTACCACAAGCACCTCAAGAGGAGGCTTCTCTCAGCTCTAGGTATGTGAGAGGGAACCTGAGTTTGCGGCCTCAAGTGGAATGGACACTGCGATGCCCTGACGCGAAATAAGGCCGGTTATCCCTGCAGTGACTTGAATGCAGGCTCGTCTTGCATCTCCCAAGACGAAAGGATGTCTTAATCCCCTGTGGAGACCACAGAGAAAGACCTAGTTCCCCACCTCATCGCGACCGGAGGCCTCACATCCTTTGAAAACTCCAGAGGTACGCGGAGATCAGTGCCTCCAAAGGAGACGATGCCTGACTCCTCGTGAAACTTGATAGGAGTCCCAGGATTTCTGTGGCACGTGGAAAGGGATTCTTGGTCTCCCGCCTCAGCTGGAGAGGGGTCCCAATTGCCCTGCCAAGCCTCGAGGAGTATCCTGAGTTGTCCCTCGCAACTAGGCAGGACTTCTGACATCGCTGAAGAGACACGTGTGTGGAAGGGCCATCCCCGTCGTAAGTCGAGAATATACCCCAGGTTCCCGCCGCAACTCGAGAAAAACCATGAGACTTCCCCCTCGCCGCGAGATGAGGCCCGATTCCCCTGCACTGCGTGCAGAGCAATTCCGTGTTGCACATCACACATGAAAGGAGCCTTGATTTCCTTGATGGCACTCCAGAGAAACCCCAAGAACACTGTTTCAAGGCTAGAGGGATCCTGAGGTCACTGTAGCAACACGAAAGAGCTCCGTGGACCAAAAATCAACTCGAGATGAGAGGTTAGTCCCTGGCTTCGACTCCAGAGGAATACCACCTTACCTCAAGCACCTCAAGAGGAGGCTTCTCTCAGCTCTATGTATGTGAGAGGGACCCTGAGTTTGCGGCCTCAAGTGGAATGGACACCGCGATGCCCTGACTCGAAATAATGCCGAATATCCCTGCAGTGACTTGAATGCAGGCTCGTCTTGCATCTCCCAAGACGAAAGGATATCTGAAACCCCTGTGGAGACCACAGAGAAAGCCTACTTCCCCACCTCATCGCGACCGGAGGCCTCACATCCTTTGAAAACTCCAGAGGTACGCGGAGATCAGTGCCTCCAAAGGAGACGATGCCTGACTCCTCGTGAAACTTGATAGGAGTCCCAGGATTCCTGTGGCACGTGGAAAGGGACCCTTGGTCTCCCGTCTCAGCTGGAGAGACATCCCAATTGCCCTGCCAAGCCTCGAGGAGAATCCCGACTTGTCCATCGCAACTAGGCAGGAGTCTTGACGTCGCTGAACAAACACGTGTGTGGAAGGGCCATCCCCGTCGTAACTCGAGAATATACCCCAGGTACCCGCCGCAACTCGAGAAAAAGCATGAGACTTCCCCCTCGCCGCAAAATGAGGCCCGATTCCCCTGCACTGCGTGCAGAGCAATTCCGTGTTGCACATCACACATGAAAGGAGCCTTGATTTCCTTGATGGCACTCCAGAGAAACCCCAAGAACACTGTTTCAAGGCTAGAGGGATCCTGAGGTCACTGTAGCAACACGAAAGAGCTCCGTGGACCAAAAATCAACTCGAGATGAGAGGTTAGTCCCTGGCTTCGACTCCAGAGGAATACCACCTTACCACAAGCACCTCAAGAGGAGGCTTATCTCAGCTCTAGGTATGTGAGAGGGTCCCTGAGATTGCGGCCTCAAGTGGAATGTAGACCGCGATGCCCTGACTCGAAATAAGGCCGAATATCCCTGCTGGGACTTGAATGCAGGCTCGTCTTGCATCTTCCAAGACGAAAGGATGTCTGAGTCCCCTGTGCAGACGACAAGGAAACCTACTTCCCCACCTCAACGCGACCGGAGGCCTCACATCCTTTGAAAACTCCAGAGGTACACGGAGATCAGTGCCTCCAAAGGAGACGATGCCTGACTCCTCGTGAAACTTGATAGGAGTCCCAGGATTCCTGTGGCACATGGAAAGGGATCCTTGGTCTCCCACCTCAGCTGGAGAGGCGTCCCAATTGCCCTGCCAAGCCTCGAGGAGATTCCCGAGTTGTCCCTCGCAACTAGGCAGGAGTCCTGATGTCGCTGAAGAAACACGTGTGTGGAAGGGCCATCCCCGTCGTAACTCGAGAATATACCCCAGGTTCCCGCCGCAACTCGAGAAAAACCATGAGACTTCCCCCTCGCCGCGAGATGAGGCCCGATTCCCCTGCACTGCGTGCAGAGCAATTCCGTGTTGCACATCACACATGAAAGGAGCCTTGATTTCCTTGATGGCACTCCAGAGAAAAAACAAGAACACTGTTTCAAGACTGGAGGGATCCTGAGGTCACTGTAGCAACAAGAAAGAGCTCCGGGGACCAAAAATCAACTCGAGATGAGAGGTTAGTCCCTGGCTTCGACTCCAGAGGCATACCACCTTACCACAAGCACCACAAGAGGAGGCTTCTCTCAGCTCTAGATATGTGAGAGGGACCCTGAGTTTGCGGCCTCAAGTGGAATGGACACCGCGATGCCCTGACTCGAAATAAGGCCGGATATCCCTGCAGTGACTTGAATGCAGGCTCGTCTTGCATCTCCCAAACGAAAGGATATCTGAAACCCCTGTGGAGACCACAGAGAAAGACCTAGTTCCCCACCTCATCGCGACCGGAGGCCTCACATCCTTTGAAAACTCCAGAGGTACGCGGAAATCAGTGCCTCCAAAGGAGACGATGCCTGACTCCTCGTGAAACTTGATAGGAGTCCCAGGATTCTTGTGGCACGTGGAAAGGGACCCTTCGTCTCCAGCCTCAGATTGAGAGGAGTCCCAATTGCCCTGCAAAGCCTCGAGGAGAATCCCGAGTTGTCCCTCGCAACTAGGCAGGAGTCTTGACGTCGCTGAACAAACACGTGTGTGGAAGGGCCATACCCGTCGTAACTCGAGAATATACCCCAGGTTCCCACCGCAACTCGAGAAAAACCATGAGACTTCCCCCTCGCCGCGAGATGAGGCCCGATTCCCCTGCACTGCGTGCAGAGCAATTCCGTGTTGCACATCACACATGAAAGGAGCCTTGATTTCCTTGATGACACTCCAGAAAAACCCCAAGAACACTGTTTCAAAGCTAGGGGGATCCTGAGGTCACTGGAGCCATACGAAAGAGCTCCGTGGACGAAAAATCAACTCGAGATGAGAGGTTAGTCCCTGATTCGACTCCAGAAGAATATCACCTTACCAGAAGCACCTCTAGAGGAGGTTTCTCTCAGCTCTAGGTATGTGAGAGGGACCCTGCTTTGCGGCCTCAAGTGGAATGGACACCGCGATGCCCTGACTCGAAATAAGGCAGGATATCCCTGCAGTGACTTGAATGCCGGCTCGTCTTGCATCTCCCAAGACGAAAAGATGTCTGAATCCCCTATGTAGACCACAGAAAAAGAACTAGTTCCCCACCTCATCGCGACCGGAGGCCTCACATTCTTTGAAAACTCCAGAGTTACGCGGAGATCAGTGCCTCCAAAGGAGACGATGCCTGACTCCTCGTGAAACTTGATAGGAGTCCCAGGATTTCTGTGGCACGTGGAAAGGGATTCTTGGTCTCCCGCCTCAGCTGGAGAGGCGTCCCAATTGCCCTGCCAAGCCTCGAGGAGTATCCTGAGTTGTCCCTCGCAACTAGGCAGGACTTCTGACATCGCAGAAGAGACACGTGTGTGGAAGGGCCATCCCCGTCGTAAGTCGAGAATATACCCCAGGTTCCCGCCGCAACTCGAGAAAAACCATGAGACTTCCCCCTCGCCGCGAGATGAGGCCCAATTCCCCTGCACTGCGTGCAGAGCAATTCCGTGTTGCACATTACACATGAAAGGAGCCTTGATTTCCTTGATGGCACTCCAGAGAAACCCCAAGAACACTGTTTCAAGGCTAGAGGGATCCTGAGGTCACTGTAGCAACACGAAAGAGCTCCGTGGACCAAAAATCAACTCGAGATGAGAGGTTAGTCCCTGGCTTCGACTCCAGAGGAATACCACCTTACCACAAGCACCTCAAGAGGAGGCTTCTCTCAGCTCTATGTATGTGAGTGGGACCCTGAGTTTGCGGCCTAAAGTGGAATGGACACCGCGATGCCCTGACTCGAAATAATGCCGAATATCCCTGCAGTGACTTGAATGCAGGCTCGTCTTGCATCTCCCAAGACGAAAGGATATCTGAAACCCCTGTGGAGACCACAGAGAAAGCCTACTTCCCCACCTCATCGCGACCGGAGGCCTCACATCCTTTGAAAACTCCAGAGGTACGCGGAGATCAGTGCCTCCAAAGGAGACGATGCCTGACTCCTCGTGAAACTTGATAGGAGTCCCAGGATTCCTGTGGCACGTGGAAAGGGACCCTTGGTCTCCCGTCTCAGCTGGAGAGACATCCCAATTGCCCTGCCAAGCCTCGAGGAGAATCCCGACTTGTCCATCGCAACTAGGCAGGAGTCTTGACGTCACTGAACAAACACGTGGGTGGAAGGGCCATCCCCGTCGTAACTCGAGAATATACCCCAGGTACCCGCCGCAACTCGAGAAAAAGCATGAGACTTCCCCCTCGCGGCAAAATGAGGCCCGATTCCCCTGCACTGCGTGCAGAGCAATTCCGTGTTGCACATCACACATGAAAGGAGCCTTGATTTCCTTGATGGCACTCCAGAGAAACCCCAAGAACACTGTTTCAAGGCTAGAGGGATCCTGAGGTCACTGTAGCCACACGAAAGAGCTCCGTGGACCAAAAATCAACTCGAGATGAGAGGGTAGTCCCTGGCTTCGACTCCAGAGGAATACCACCTTACCACAAGCACCTCAAGAGGAGGCTTATCTCAGCTCTAGGTATGTGAGAGGGACCCTGAGATTGCGGCCTCAAGTGGAATGTAGACCGCGATGCCCTGACTCGAAATAAGGCCAAATATCCCTGCAGTGACTTGAATGCAGGCTCGTCTTGCATCTCCCAAGACGAAAGGATGTCTGAGTCCCCTGTGCAGACGAGAAGGAAACCTACTTCCCCACCTCAACGCGACCGGAGGCCTCACATCCTTTGAAAACTCCAGAGGTACACGGAGATCAGTGCCTCCAAAGGAGACGATGCCTGACTCCTCGTGAAACTTGATAGGAGTCCCAGGATTCCTGTGGCACATGGAAAGGGACCCTTGGTCTCCCGCCTCAGCTGGAGAGGCGTCCCAATTGCCCTGCCAAGCCTCGAGGAGATTCCCGAGTTGTCCCTCACAACTAGGCAGGAGTCCTGATGTCGCTGAAGAAACACGTGTGTGGAAGGGCCATCCCCGTCGTAACTCGAGAATATACCCCAGGTTCCCGCCGCAACTCGAGAAAAACCATGAGACTACCCCCTCGCCGCGAGATGAGGCCCGATTCCCCTGCACTGCGTGCAGAGCAATTCCGTGTTGCACATCACACATGAAAGGAGCCTTGATTTCCTTGATGGCACTCCAGAGAAAACCCAAGAACACTGTTTCAAGACTGGAGGGATCCTGAGGTCACTGTAGCAACAAGAAAGAGCTCCGGGGACCAAAAATCAACTCGAGATGAGAGGTTAGTCCCTGGCTTCGACTCCAGAGGCATACCACCTTACCACAAGCACCTCAAGAGGAGGCTTCTCTCAGCTCTAGGTATGTGAGAGGGAACCTGAGTTTGCGGCCTCAAGTGGAATGGACACTGCGATGCCCTGACGCGAAATAAGGCCGGTTATCCCTGCAGTGACTTGAATGCAGGCTCGTCTTGCATCTCCCAAGACGAAAGGATGTCTGAATCCCCTGTGGAGACCACAGAGAAAGACCTATTTCCCCACCTCATCGCGACCGGAGGCCTCACATCCTTTGAAAACTCCAGAGGTACGCGGAGATCAGTGCCTCCAAAGGAGACGATGCCTGACTCCTCGTGAAACTTGATAGGAGTCCCAGGATTTCTGTGGCACGTGGAAAGGGATTCTTGGTCTCCCGCCTCAGTGGAGAGGCGTCCCAATTGCCCTGCCAAGCCTCGAGGAGTATCCCGAGTTGTCCCTCGCAACTAGGCAGGAGTTTTGACGGCGCTGAAGATACACGTGGGTGGAAGGGCCATCCCCGTCGTAACTCGAGAATATACCCCAGGTTCCCGACGCAACTCGAGAAAAACCATGAGACTTCCCCCTCGCCGCGAGATGAGGCCCGATTCCCCTGCACTGCGTGCAGAGCAATTCCGTGTTGCACAATACACATGAAAAGAGCCTTGATTTCCTTGATGGCACTCCAGAGAAACCCCAAGAACACTGTTTCAAGGCTAGAGGGATTCTGAGGTCACTGTAGCAACACGAAAAAGCTCCGTGGAACAAAAATTAACTCGAGATGAGAGGTTAGTCCATGGCTTCGACTCGAGGAATACCACCTTACCACAAGCACCTCAAGAGGAGGCTTCTCTCAGCTCTAGGTATGTGAGATGGACCCTGAGTTTGCGGCCTCAAGTGGAATGGACACCGCGATGCCCTGACTCGAAATAAGGCCGGATATCCCTGCAGTGACTTGAAGGCAGGCTCGTCTTGCATCTCCCAAGACGAAAGGATGTCTGAATCCCCTGTGGAGACCACAGAGAAAGACCTAGTTCCCCACCTCATCACGACCGGATGCCTAACATCCTTTTAAAACTCCAGAGGTACGCAGAGATCAGTGCCTCCAAAGGAGACGATGCCTGACTCCTCGTGAAACTTGATAGGAGTCCCAGGATTCCTGTGGCACGTGGAAAGGGACCCTTGGTCTCCCGCCTCAGCTGGAGAGGCGTCCCAATTGCCCTGCCAAGCCTCGAGGAGAATCCCGAGTTGTCCCTCGCAACTAGGCAGGAGTCCTGAACTCGCTGAACAAACACGTGGGTGGAAGGGCCATCAACGTCGTAACTCGAGAATATACCCCACGTTCCCGTCGCAACTCGAGAAAAACCATGAGAATTCCCCCTCACCGCGAGATGAGGCCAGATTCCCCTGCACTGCGTGCAGAGCAATTCCGTGTTGCACATCACACATGAAAGGATCCTTGATTTCTTTGATGGCACTCCAGAGAAACCCCAAGAACACTGTTTCAAGGCTAGAGGGATCCTGAGGTCACTGTAGCAACACGGAAGAGCTCCGTGGACCAAAAATCAACTCGAGATGAGAGGTTAGTCCCTGGCTTCGACTCCAGAGGAATAGCACCTTACCACAAGAACCTCAAGAGGAGGCTTATCTCAGCTCTAGGTATGTTAGAGGGACCCTGAGTTTGCAGCCTCAAGTGGAATGGACACCGCGATGCCCTGACGCGAAATAAGACCGGTTATTCCTGCAGTGACTTGAATGCAGGCTCCTCTTGCATCTCCCAAGACGAAAGGATGTCTGAATCCCCTGTGGAGACCACAGAGAAAGACCTAGTTCCCCACCTCATGGCGACTGAAGGCCTCACATCCTTTGAAAACTCCAGAGGTACGCGGAGATCAGTGCCTCCAAAGGAAACAATGCCTGACTCCTCGTCAAACTTGATAGGAGTCCCAGGATTCCTCTGGCACGTGGAAAGGGACCCTTGGTTTCCCGCTTCAGCTGGAGAGGCGTCCCAATTGCCCTGCCAAGCCTCGAGGAGTATCCCGAGTTGTCCCTCGCAACTAGGCAGGAGTTCTGACGTCGCTGAACAAACACGTGTGTGGAAGGCCCATCCCCGTCGTAACTCGAGAATATACCCCAGGTTCCCGCCGCAACTCGAGAAAAACCATGAGACTTTCCCCTCGCCGCGAGATGAGGCCCAATTCCCCTGCACTGCGTGCAGAGCAATTCCGTGTTGCACATCACACATGAAAGGAGCCTTGATTTCCTTGATGGCACTGCAGAGAAACCCCAAGAACACTGTTTCAAGTTTAGAGGGATCCTGAGGTCACTGTAGCAACACGAAAGAGTTCCGTGGACCAAAAATCAACTCGAGATGAGAGGTTAGTCCCTGGCTTCGACTCCAGAGGAATACCACCTTACCACAAGCACCTCAAGAGGAGGGTTCTCACAGCTCTAGGTATGTGAGAGGGACCCTGAGTTTGCGGCCTCAAGTGAAATGGAAACCGCGACGCCCTGACTCAAAATAAGGCCGGATATCCCTGCAGTGACTTGAATGCAGGCTCGTGTTGAATCTCCCAAGACGAAAGGATGTCTGAATCCCCTGTGGAGACCACAGAGAAAGACCTAGTTCCCCACCTCATCTCGACCGGAGGCCTCACATCCTTTGAAAACTCCAGAGGTACGCGGAGATCTGTGCCTCCAAAGGAGACGATGCCTGACTCCTTGTGAAACTTGATAGGAGTCCCAGGATTCCTGTGGCACGTGGAAAGGGACCCTTGGTCTCCCGCCTCAGCTGGAGAGTCGTCCCAATTGCCCTGCCAAGCCTCGAGGAGAATCCCGAGTTGTCCCTCGCAACTAGGCAGGAGTCCTGACGTCGCTGAACAAACACGTGGGTGGAAGGGCCATCCCCGTCGTAACTCGAGAGTATACCCCAGGTTCCCGCCGCAACTCGAGAAAAACCATGAGACTTCCCCCTCGCCGCGAGATGAGGCCCGATTCCCCTGCACTGCATGCAGAGCAATTCCGTGTTGCACATCACACATGAAAGGAGCCTTGATTTCCTTGATGGCACTCCAGAGAAACCCCAAGAACACTGTTTCAAGGCCAGAGGGATCCTGAGGTCACTGTAGCAACACGAAAGAGCTCCGTGGACCAAAAATCAACTCGAGATGAGAGGTTAGCCCCTGGCTTCGACTCCAGAGGAATACCACCTTACCACAAGCACCTCAAGAGGAGGCTTCTCTCAGCTCTAGGTATGTGAGAGGGACCCTGAGTTTGCGGCCTCAAGTGGAATGGACACTGCGATGCCCTGACTCGAAATAAGGCCGGATATCCCTGCAGTGACTTGAATGCAGGCTCGTCTTGCATCTCCCAAGACGAAAGGATGTCTGAATCCCCTGTGGAGACCACAGAGAAAGACCTAGTTCCCCACCTCATCGCGACCGAAGACCTCACATCCTTTGAAAACTCCAGAGGTACGCGGAGATCAGTGCCTCCAAAGGAGACGATGCCTGATTCTTCGTGAAACTTCTTAGGAGTCCCAGGATTCCTGTGGCACGTGGAAAGGGACCCTTGGTCTCCCGCCTCAGCTGGAGAGGCGTCCCAATTGCCCTGCCAAGCCTCGAGGAGAATCCCGAGTTGTCCCTCGCAACTAGGCAGGAGTCCTGATGTCGCTGAACTAACACGTGGGTGGAAGGGCCATCCCCGTCGTAACTCGAGAATATACCCCAGGTTCCCGCCGCAACTCGAGAAAAACCATGAGACTTACCCCTCGCCGCGAGATGAGGCCCGATTCCCCTGCACTGCGTGCAGAGCAATTCCGTGTTGCACATCACACATGAAAGGAGCCTTGATTTCCTTGGTGGCACTCCAGAGAAACCCCAAGAACACTGTTTCAAGGCTAGAGGGATCCTGAGGTCACTGTAGCAACACGAAAGAGCTCCGTGGATCAAAAATCAACTCGAGATGAGAGGTTAGTCCCTGGCTTCGACTCCAGAGGAATACCACCTTACCACAAGCACCTCAAGAGGAGGCTTCTCTCAGCTCTAGGTATGGGAGAGGGACCCTGAGTTTGCGGCCTCAAGTGGAATGGACACCGCGATGCCCTGACTCGAAATAAGGCCGGATATCCCTGCAGTGACTTGAATGCAGGCTCGTCTTGCATCTCCCAAGACGAAAGGATGTCTGAATCCCCTGAGGAGACCACAGAGAAAGACCTAGTTCCCCACCTCATCGCTACCGGAGGCCTCACATCCTTTGAAAACTCCAGAGGTACGCGGAGATCAGTGCCTCCAAAGGAGACGATGCCTCACTCCTCGTGAAACTTCTTAGGAATCCCAGGATTCCTGTGGCACGTGGAAAGGGACCCTTGGTCTCCCGCCTCAGCTGGAGAGGCGTCCCAATTGCCCTGCCAAGCCTCGAGGAGAATCCCGAGTTGTCCCTCGCAACTAGGCAGGAGTCCTGACGTCGCTGAACAAACACGTGGGTGGAAGGGCCATCCCCGTCTTAACTCGAGAATACACCACAGGTTCCCGCCGCAACTCGAGAAAAAAAATGAGACTTCCCCCTCGCCGCGAGATGAGGGCCGATTCTCCTGCATCTGCGTGCAGAGCAATTCCGTGTTGCACATCACACATGAAAGGAGCCTTGATTTCCTTGATGGCACTCCAGAGAAACCCCAAGAACACTGTTTCAAGGCTAGAGGGATCCTGAGGTCAATGTAGCAACACGAAAGAGGTTCTTGGACCAAGAATCAACTCGAGATGAGAGGTTCGTCCCTGGCTTCGACTCCAGAGGAATACCACCTTAACACAAGCACCTCAAGAGGAGGCTTCTCTCAGCTCTAGGTATGTGAGAGGGACCCTGAGTTTGCGGCCTCAAGTGGAATGGACACCGCGATGCCCTGACTCGAAATAAGGCCGGATATCCCTGCAGTGACTTGAATGCAGGCTCGTCTTGCATCTCCCAAGACGAAAGGATGTCTGAATCCCCTGAGGAGACCACAGAGAAAGACCTAGTTCCCCACCTCATCGCTACCGGAGGCCTCACATCCTTTGAAAACTCCAGAGGTACGCGGAGATCAGTGCCTCCAAAGGAGACGATGCCTGACTCCTCGTGAATCTTGATAGGAGTCCCAGGATTCCTGTGGCACGTGGAAAGGGACCCTTGGTCTCCCGCCTCAGCTGGAGAGTCGTCCCAATTGCCCTGCCAAGCCTCGAGGAGAATCCCGAGTTGTCCCTCGCAACTAGGCAGGAGTCCTGACGTCGCTGAACAAACACGTGGGTGGAAGGGCCATCCCCCTTGTAACTCGAGAATATACCCCAGGTTCCCGCCGCAACTCGAGAAAAACCATGAGACTTCCCCCTCGCCGCGAGATGAGGCCCGATTCCCCTGCACTGCGTGCAGAGCAATTCCGTGTTGCACATCACACATGAAAGGAGCCTTGATTTCCTTGATGGCACTCCAGAGAAACCCCAAGAACACTGTTTCAAGGCTAGAGGGATCCTGAGGTCACTGTAGCAACACGAAAGAGCTCCATGGACCAAAATTCAACTCGAGATGATAGGTTAGTCCCTGGCTTCGAATCCAGAGGAATACCACCTTACCACAAGCACCTCAAGACGAGGCTTCTCTCAGCTCTAGCTATGTGAGAGGGACCCTGTGTTTGCGGCCTCAAGTGGAAAGGACACCACGCTGCCCTGACTCGAAATAAGGCCGGATATCCCTGCAGTGACTTGAATGCAGGCTCGTCTTGCATCTCCCAAGATGAAAGGATGTCTGAATCCCCTGTGGAGACCACAGAGAAAGACCTAGTTCCCCACCTCATCGCGACCGGAGGCCTCACATCCTTTGAAAACTCCAGAGGTACGCGGAGATCAGTGCCTCCAAAGGAGACGATGCCTGACTCCTCGTGAAACTTGATACGCATCCCAGGATACCTGTGGCACGTGGAAAGGGACACTTGGTCTCCCGCCTCAGCTGGAGAGGCGTCCCAATTGCCCTGCCAAGCCTCGAGGAGAATCCCGAGTTGTCCCTCGCAACTAGGCAGGAGTCCTGATGTCGCTGAACTAACACGTGGGTGGAAGGGCCATCCCCGTCGTAACTCGAGAATCTACCCCAGGTTCCCGCCGCAACTCGAGAAAAACCATGAGACTTCCCCCTCGCCGCGAGATGAGGCCCGATTCCCCTGCACTGCGTGCAGAGCAATTCCGTGTTGCACATCACACATGAAAGGAGCCTTGATTTCCTTGATGGCACTCCAGAGAAACCCCAAGAACACTGTTTCAAGGCTAGAGGGATCCTGAGGTCACCGTAGCAACACGAAAGAGCTCCGTGGACCAAAAATCAACTCGAGATGAGAGGTTAGTCCCTGGCTTCGACTCCAGAGGAATACCACCTAACCACAAGCACCTCAAGAGGAGGCTTCTCTCAGCTCTAGGTATGTGAGAGGGACCCTGAGTTTGCGGCCTCAAGTGGAATGAAGACCGAGATGCCCTGACTCGAAATAAGGCCGGATATCCCTGCAGTGACTTGAATGCCGGCTCGTCTTGCATCTCCCAAGACGAAAGGATGTCTGAATCCCCTGAGCAGACCACAGAGAAAGACCTAGTTCCCCACCTCATCGCGACCGGAGGCCTCACATCCTTTGAAAACTCCAGAGGTACACGGAGATCAGTGCCTCCAAAGGAGACGATGCCTGACTCCTCGTGAAACTTGATAGGAGTCCCAGGATTCCTATGGCACGTGGAAAGGGACCCCTGGTCTCCCGCCTCAGCTGGAGAGGCGTCCCAATTGCCCTGCCAAGCCTCGAGGAGAATTCCGAGTTGTCCCTCGCAACTAGGCAGGAGTCCTGACGTCACTGAACAAACACGTGTGTGGAAGGGCCATCCCCGTCGTAACTCGAGAATATACCCCAGGTTCCCGCCGCAACTCGAGAAAAACCGTGAGACTACCCCCTCGCCGCGAGATGAGGCCCGATTCCCCTGCACTGCATGCAGAGCAATTCCGTGTTGCACATCACACATGAAAGGAGCCTTGATTTCCTTGATGGCACTGCAGAGAAACCCCAAGAACACTGTTTCAAGTTTAGAGGGATCCTGAGGTCACTGTAGCAACACGAAAGAGTTCCGTGGACCAAAAATCAACTCGAGATGAGAGGTTAGTCCCTGGCTTCGACTCCAGAGGAATACCACCTTACCACAAGCACCTCAAGAGGAGGGTTCTCACAGCTCTAGGTATGTGAGAGGGACCCTGAGTTTGCGGCCTCAAGTGAAATGGAAACCGCGACGCCCTGACTCAAAATAAGGCCGGATATCCCTGCAGTGACTTGAATGCAGGCTCGTGTTGAATCTCCCAAGACGAAAGGATGTCTGAATCCCCTGTGGAGACCACAGAGAAAGACCTAGTTCCCCACCTCATCTCGACCGGAGGCCTCACATCCTTTGAAAACTCCAGAGGTACGCGGAGATCTGTGCCTCCAAAGGAGACGATGCCTGACTCCTTGTGAAACTTGATAGGAGTCCCAGGATTCCTGTGGCACGTGGAAAGGGACCCTTGGTCTCCCGCCTCAGCTGGAGAGTCGTCCCAATTGCCCTGCCAAGCCTCGAGGAGAATCCCGAGTTGTCCCTCGCAACTAGGCAGGAGTCCTGACGTCGCTGAACAAACACGTGGGTGGAAGGGCCATCCCCGTCGTAACTCGAGAATATACCCCAGGTTCCCGCCGCAACTCGAGAAAAACCATGAGACTTCCCCCTCGCCGCGAGATGAGGCCCGATTCCCCTGCACTGCATGCAGAGCAATTCCGTGTTGCACATCACACATGAAAGGAGCCTTGATTTCCTTGATGGCACTCCAGAGAAACCCCAAGAACACTGTTTCAAGGCCAGAGGGATCCTGAGGTCACTGTAGCAACACGAAAGATCTCCGTGGACCAAAAATCAACTCGAGATGAGAGGTTAGCCCCTGGCTTCGACTCCAGAGGAATACCACCTTACCACAAGCACCTCAAGAGGAGGCTTCTCTCAGCTCTAGGTATGTGAGAGGGACCCTGAGTTTGCGGCCTCAAGTGGAATGGACACTGCGATGCCCTGACTCGAAATAAGGCCGGATATCCCTGCAGTGACTTGAATGCAGGCTCGTCTTGCATCTCCCAAGACGAAAGGATGTCTGAATCCCCTGTGGAGACCACAGAGAAAGACCTAGTTCCCCACCTCATCGCGACCGAAGACCTCACATCCTTTGAAAACTCCAGAGGTACGCGGAGATCAGTGCCTCCAAAGGAGACGATGCCTGATTCTTCGTGAAACTTCTTAGGAGTCCCAGGATTCCTGTGGCACGTGGAAAGGGACACTTGGTCTCCCGCCTCAGCTGGAGAGGCGTCCCAATTGCCCTGCCAAGCCTCGAGGAGAATCCCGAGTTGTCCCTCGCAACTAGGCAGGAGTCCTGATGTCGCTGAACTAACACGTGGGTGGAAGGGCCATCCCCGTCGTAACTCGAGAATATACCCCAGGTTCCCGCCGCAACTCGAGAAAAACCATGAGACTTACCCCTCGCCGCGAGATGAGGCCCGATTCCCCTGCACTGCGTGCAGAGCAATTCCGTGTTGCACATCACACATGAAAGGAGCCTTGATTTCCTTGGTGGCACTCCAGAGAAACCCCAAGAACACTGTTTCAAGGCTAGAGGGATCCTGAGGTCACTGTAGCAACACGAAAGAGCTCCGTGGATCAAAAATCAACTCGAGATGAGAGGTTAGTCCCTGGCTTCGACTCCAGAGGAATACCACCTTACCACAAGCACCTCAAGAGGAGGCTTCTCTCAGCTCTAGGTATGGGAGAGGGACCCTGAGTTTGCGGCCTCAAGTGGAATGGACACCGCGATGCCCTGACTCGAAATAAGGCCGGATATCCCTGCAGTGACTTGAATGCAGGCTCGTCTTGCATCTCCCAAGACGAAAGGATGTCTGAATCCCCTGAGGAGACCACAGAGAAAGACCTAGTTCCCCACCTCATCGCTACCGGAGGCCTCACATCCTTTGAAAACTCCAGAGGTACGCGGAGATCAGTGCCTCCAAAGGAGACGATGCCTCACTCCTCGTGAAACTTCTTAGGAATCCCAGGATTCCTGTGGCACGTGGAAAGGGACCCTTGGTCTCCCGCCTCAGCTGGAGAGGCGTCCCAATTGCCCTGCCAAGCCTCGAGGAGAATCCCGAGTTGTCCCTCGCAACTAGGCAGGAGTCCTGACGTCGCTGAACAAACACGTGGGTGGAAGGGCCATCCCCGTCTTAACTCGAGAATACACCACAGGTTCCCGCCGCAACTCGAGAAAAAAAATGAGACTTCCCCCTCGCCGCGAGATGAGGGCCGATTCTCCTGCATCTGCGTGCAGAGCAATTCCGTGTTGCACATCACACATGAAAGGAGCCTTGATTTCCTTGATGGCACTCCAGAGAAACCCCAAGAACACTGTTTCAAGGCTAGAGGGATCCTGAGGTCAATGTAGCAACACGAAAGAGGTTCTTGGACCAAGAATCAACTCGAGATGAGAGGTTCGTCCCTGGCTTCGACTCCAGAGGAATACCACCTTAACACAAGCACCTCAAGAGGAGGCTTCTCTCAGCTCTAGGTATGTGAGAGGGACCCTGAGTTTGCGGCCTCAAGTGGAATGGACACCGCGATGCCCTGACTCGAAATAAGGCCGGATATCCCTGCAGTGACTTGAATGCAGGCTCGTCTTGCATCTCCCAAGACGAAAGGATGTCTGAATCCCCTGAGGAGACCACAGAGAAAGACCTAGTTCCCCACCTCATCGCTACCGGAGGCCTCACATCCTTTGAAAACTCCAGAGGTACGCGGAGATCAGTGCCTCCAAAGGAGACGATGCCTGACTCCTCGTGAATCTTGATAGGAGTCCCAGGATTCCTGTGGCACGTGGAAAGGGACCCTTGGTCTCCCGCCTCAGCTGGAGAGTCGTCCCAATTGCCCTGCCAAGCCTCGAGGAGAATCCCGAGTTGTCCCTCGCAACTAGGCAGGAGTCCTGACGTCGCTGAACAAACACGTGGGTGGAAGGGCCATCCCCCTTGTAACTCGAGAATATACCCCAGGTTCCCGCCGCAACTCGAGAAAAACCATGAGACTTCCCCCTCGCCGCGAGATGAGGCCCGATTCCCCTGCACTGCGTGCAGAGCAATTCCGTGTTGCACATCACACATGAAAGGAGCCTTGATTTCCTTGATGGCACTCCAGAGAAACCCCAAGAACACTGTTTCAAGGCTAGAGGGATCCTGAGGTCACTGTAGCAACACGAAAGAGCTCCATGGACCAAAATTCAACTCGAGATGATAGGTTAGTCCCTGGCTTCGAATCCAGAGGAATACCACCTTACCACAAGCACCTCAAGACGAGGCTTCTCTCAGCTCTAGCTATGTGAGAGGGACCCTGTGTTTGCGGCCTCAAGTGGAAAGGACACCACGCTGCCCTGACTCGAAATAAGGCCGGATATCCCTGCAGTGACTTGAATGCAGGCTCGTCTTGCATCTCCCAAGATGAAAGGATGTCTGAATCCCCTGTGGAGACCACAGAGAAAGACCTAGTTCCCCACCTCATCGCGACCGGAGGCCTCACATCCTTTGAAAACTCCAGAGGTACGCGGAGATCAGTGCCTCCAAAGGAGACGATGCCTGACTCCTCGTGAAACTTGATACGCATCCCAGGATACCTGTGGCACGTGGAAAGGGACACTTGGTCTCCCGCCTCAGCTGGAGAGGCGTCCCAATTGCCCTGCCAAGCCTCGAGGAGAATCCCGAGTTGTCCCTCGCAACTAGGCAGGAGTCCTGATGTCGCTGAACTAACACGTGGGTGGAAGGGCCATCCCCGTCGTAACTCGAGAATCTACCCCAGGTTCCCGCCGCAACTCGAGAAAAACCATGAGACTTCCCCCTCGCCGCGAGATGAGGCCCGATTCCCCTGCACTGCGTGCAGAGCAATTCCGTGTTGCACATCACACATGAAAGGAGCCTTGATTTCCTTGATGGCACTCCAGAGAAACCCCAAGAACACTGTTTCAAGGCTAGAGGGATCCTGAGGTCACCGTAGCAACACGAAAGAGCTCCGTGGACCAAAAATCAACTCGAGATGAGAGGTTAGTCCCTGGCTTCGACTCCAGAGGAATACCACCTAACCACAAGCACCTCAAGAGGAGGCTTCTCTCAGCTCTAGGTATGTGAGAGGGACCCTGAGTTTGCGGCCTCAAGTGGAATGAAGACCGAGATGCCCTGACTCGAAATAAGGCCGGATATCCCTGCAGTGACTTGAATGCCGGCTCGTCTTGCATCTCCCAAGACGAAAGGATGTCTGAATCCCCTGAGCAGACCACAGAGAAAGACCTAGTTCCCCACCTCATCGCGACCGGAGGCCTCACATCCTTTGAAAACTCCAGAGGTACACGGAGATCAGTGCCTCCAAAGGAGACGATGCCTGACTCCTCGTGAAACTTGATAGGAGTCCCAGGATTCCTATGGCACGTGGAAAGGGACCCCTGGTCTCCCGCCTCAGCTGGAGAGGCGTCCCAATTGCCCTGCCAAGCCTCGAGGAGAATTCCGAGTTGTCCCTCGCAACTAGGCAGGAGTCCTGACGTCACTGAACAAACACGTGTGTGGAAGGGCCATCCCCGTCGTAACTCGAGAATATACCCCAGGTTCCCGCCGCAACTCGAGAAAAACCGTGAGACTACCCCCTCGCCGCGAGATGAGGCCCGATTCCCCTGCACTGCGTGCAGAGCAATTCCGTGTTGCACATCACACATGAAAGGAGCCTTGATTTCCTTGATGGCACTCCAGAGAAAACCCAAGAACACTGTTTCAAGACTGGAGGGATCCTGAGGTCACTGTAGCAACAAGAAAGAGCTCCGGGGACCAAAAATCAACTCGAGATGAGAGGTTAGTCCCTGGCTTCGACTCCAGAGGCATACCACCTTACCACAAGCACCTCAAGAGGAGGCTTCTCTCAGCTCTAGGTATGTGAGAGGGAACCTGAGTTTGCGGCCTCAAGTGGAATGGACACTGCGATGCCCTGTCGCGAAATAAGGCCGGTTATCCCTGCAGTGACTTGAATGCAGGCTCGTCTTGCATCTCCCAAGACGAAAGGATGTCTGAATCCCCTGTGGAGACCACAGAGAAAGACCTAGTTCCCCACCTCATCGCGACCGGAGGCCTCACATCCTTTGAAAACTCCAGAGGTACGCGGAGATCAGTGCCTCCAAAGGAGACGATGCCTGACTCCTCTTGAAACTTGATAGGAGTCCCAGGATTCCTGTGGCACGTGGAAAGGGACCCTTGGTCTCCCGCCTCAGCTGGAGAGGCGTCCCAATTGCCCTGCCAAGCCTCGAGGAGAATCTCGAGTTGTCCCTCGCAACTAGGCAGGAGTCCTGAACTCGCTGAACAAACACGTGGGTGGAAGGGCCATCAACGTCGTAACTCGAGAATATACCCCACGTTCCCGTCGCAACTCGAGAAAAACCATGAGAATTCCCCCTCACCGCGAGATGAGGCCCGATTCCCCTGCACTGCGTGCAGAGCAATTCCGTGTTGCACATCACACATGAAAGGATCCTTGATTACTTTGATGGCACTCCAGAGAAAACCCACGAACACTGTTTCAAGGCTAGAGGGATCCTGAGGTCACTGTTGCAACACGAAAGAGCTCCGTGGACCAAAAATCAACTCGAGATGAGAGGTTAGTCCCTGGCTTCGACTCCAGAGGAATAGCACCTTACCACAAGAACCTCAAGAGGAGGCTTCTCTCAGCTCTAGGTATGTTAGAGGGACCCTGAGTTTGCAGCCTCAAGTGGAATGGACACCGCGATGCCCTGACGCGAAATAAGACCGGTTATTCCTGCAGTGACTTGAATGCAGGCTCCTCTTGCATCTCCCAAGACGAAAGGATGTCTGAATCCCCTGTGGAGACCACAGAGAAAGACCTAGTTCCCCACCTCATGGCGACTGAAGGCCTCACATCCTTTGAAAACTCCAGAGGTACGCGGAGATCAGTGCCTCCAAAGGAGACGATGCCTGACTCCTCGTGAATCTTGATAGGAGTCCCAGGATTCCTGTGGCACGTGGAAAGGGACCCTTGGTCTCCCGCCTCAGCTGGAGAGGCGTCCCAATTGCCCTGCCAAGCCTCGAGGAGAATCCCGAGTTGTCCCTCGCAACTAGGCAGGAGTCCTGACGTCGCTGAACAAACACGTGGGTGGAAGGGCCATCCCCGTCGTAACTCGAGAATATACCCCAGGTTCCCGCCGCAACTCGAGAAAAACCATGAGACTTCCCCCTCGCCGCGAGATGAGGCCCGATTCCCCTGCACTGCGTGCAGAGCAATTCCGTGTTGCACATCACACATGAAAGGAGCCTTGATTTCCTTGATGGCACTCCAGAGAAACCCCAAGAACACTGTTTCAAGGCTAGAGGGATCCTGAGGTCACTGTAGCAACACGAAAGAGCTCCATGGACCAAAGTTCAACTCGAGATGATAGGTTAGTCCCTGGCTTCGAATCCAGAGGAATACCACCTTACCACAAGCACCTCAAGAGGAGGCTTCTCTCAGCTCTAGCTATGTGAGAGGGACCCTGTGTTTGCGGCCTCAAGTGGAAAGGACACCACGCTGCCCTGACTCGAAATAAGGGCGGATATCCCTGCAGTGACTTGAATGCAGGCTCGTCTTGCATCTCCCAAGATGAAAGGATGTCTGAATCCCCTGTGGAGACCACAGAGAAAGACCTAGTTCCCCACCTCATCGCGACCGGAGGCCTCACATCCTTTGAAAACTCCAGAGGTACGCGGAGATCAGTGCCTCCAAAGGAGACGATGCCTGACTCCTCGTGAAACTTGATACGAGTCCCAGGATACCTGTGGCACGTGGAAAGGGACCCTTGGTCTCCCGCCTCAGCTGGAGAGGCGTCCCAATTGCCCTGCCAAGCCTCGAGGAGAATTCCGAGTTGTCCCTCGCAACTAGGCAGGAGTCCTGACGTCACTGAACAAACACGTGTGTGGAAGGGCCATCCCCGTCGTAACTCGAGAATATACCCCAGGTTCCCGCCGCAACTCGAGAAAAACCGTGAGACTACCCCCTCGCCGCGAGATGAGGCCCGATTCCCCTGCACTGCGTGCAGAGCAATTCCGTGTTGCACATCACACATGAAAGGAGCCTTGATTTCCTTGATGGCACTCCAGAGAAAACCCAAGAAAACTGTTTCAAGACTGGAGGGATCCTGAGGTCACTGTAGCAACAAGAAAGAGCTCCGGGGACCAAAAATCAACTCGAGATGAGAGGTTAGTCCCTGGCTTCGACTCCAGAGGCATACCACCTTACCACAAGCACCTCAAGAGGAGGCTTCTCTCAGCTCTAGGTATGTGAGAGGGAACCTGAGTTTGCGGCCTCAAGTGGAATGGACACTGCGATGCCCTGACGCGAAATAAGGCCGGTTATCCCTGCAGTGACTTGAATGCAGGCTCGTCTTGCATCTCCCAAGACGAAAGGATGTCTGAATCCCCTGTGGAGACCACAGAGAAAGACCTAGTTCCCCACCTCATCGCGACCGGAGGCCTCACATCCTTTGAAAACTCCAGAGGTACGCGGAGATCAGTGCCTCCAAAGGAGACGATGCCTGACTCCTCGTGAAACTTGATAGGAGTCCCAGGATTTCTGTGGCACGTGGAAAGGGATTCTTGGTCTCCCGCCTCAGCTGGAGAGGCGTCCCAATTGCCCTGCCAAGCCTCGAGGAGTATCCCGAGTTGTCCCTCGCAACTAGGCAGGAGTTTTGACGTCGCTGAAGATACACGTGGGTGGAAGGGCCATCCCCGTCGTAACTCGAGAATATACCCCAGGTTCCCGCCGCAACTCGAGAAAAACCATGAGACTTCCACCTCGCCGCGAGATGAGGCCGGATTCCCCTGCACTGCGTGCAGAGCAATTCCGTGTTGCACAATACACATGAAAAGAGCCTTGATTTCCTTGATGGCACTCCAGAGAAACCCCAAGAACACTGTTTCAAGGCTAGAGGGATTCTGAGGTCACTGTAGCAACACGAAAGAGCTCCGTGGACCAAAAATCAACTCGAGATGAGAGGTTAGTCCATGGCTTCGACTCGAGGAATACCACCTTACCACAAGCACCTCAAGAGGAGGCTTCTCTCAGCTCTAGGTATGTGAGAGGGACCCTGAGTTTGCGGCCTCAAGTGGAATGGACACCGCGATGCCCTGACTCGAAATAAGGCCAGATATTCCTGCAGTGACTTGAAGGCAGGCTCGTCTTGCATCTCCCAAGACGAAAGGATGTCTGAATCCCCTGTGGAGACCACAGAGAAAGACCTAGTTCCCCACCTCATCACGACCGGAGGCCTCACATCCTTTTAAAACTCCAGAGGTACGCGGAGATCAGTGCCTCCAAAGGAGACGATGCCTGACTCCTCGTGAAACTTGATAGGAGTCCCAGGATTCCTGTGGCACGTGGAAAGGGACCCTTGGTCTCCCGCCTCAGCTGGAGAGGCGTCCCAATTGCCCTGCCAAGCCTCGAGGAGAATCTCGAGTTGTCCCTCGCAACTAGGCAGGAGTCCTGAACTCGCTGAACAAACACGTGGGTGGAAGGGCCATCAACGTCGTAACTCGAGAATATACCCCACGTTCCCGTCGCAACTCGAGAAAAACCATGAGAATTCCCCCTCACCGCGAGATGAGGCCCGATTCCCCTGCACTGCGTGCAGAGCAATTCCGTGTTGCACATCACACATGAAAGGATCCTTGATTACTTTGATGGCACTCCAGAGAAAACCCACGAACACTGTTTCAAGGCTAGAGGGATCCTGAGGTCACTGTTGCAACACGAAAGAGCTCCGTGGACCAAAAATCAACTCGAGATGAGAGGTTAGTCCCTGGCTTCGACTCCAGAGGAATAGCACCTTACCACAAGAACCTCAAGAGGAGGCTTCTCTCAGCTCTAGGTATGTTAGAGGGACCCTGAGTTTGCAGCCTCAAGTGGAATGGACACCGCGATGCCCTGACGCGAAATAAGACCGGTTATTCCTGCAGTGACTTGAATGCAGGCTCGTCTTGCATCTCCCAAGACGAAAGGATGTCTGAATCCCCTGTGGAGACCACAGAGAAAGACCTAGTTCCCCACCTCATGGCGACTGAAGGCCTCACATCCTTTGAAAACTCCAGAGGTACGCGGAGATCAGTGCCTCCAAAGGAAACAATGCCTGACTCCTCGTCAAACTTGATAAGAGTCCCAGGATTCCTCTCGCACGTGGAAAGGGACCCTTGGTATCCCGCTTCAGCTGGAGAGGCGTCCCAATTGCCCTGCCAAGCCTCGAGGAGTATCCCGAGTTGTCCCTCGCAACTAGGCAGGAGTTCTGACGTCGCTGAAGAGACACGTGTGTGGAAGGCCCATCCCCGTCGTAACTCGAGAATATACCCCAGGTTCCCGCCGCAACTCGAGAAAAACCATGAGACTTCCCCCTCGCCGCGAGATGAGGCCCAATTCCCCTGCACTGCGTGCAGAGCAATTCCGTGTTGCACATCACACATGAAAGGAGCCTTGATTTCCTTGATGGAACTGCAGACAAACCCCAAGAACACTGTTTCAAGGCTAGAGGGATCCTGAGGTCACTGTAGCAACACGAAAGAGCTCCGTGGACCAAAAATCAACTCGAGATGAGAGGTTAGTTCCTGGCTTCGACTCCAGAGGAATACCACCTAACCACAAGCACCTCAAGAGGAGGCTTCCCTCAGCTCTAGGTATGTGAGAGGGACCCTGAGTTTGCGGCCTTCAGTGGAATGGACACCGCAATGCCCTGACTTGAAATAAGGCCGGATATCCCTGCAGAGACTTGAATGCAGGCTCGTCTTGCATCTCCCAAGACGAAAGGATGTCTGAATCCCCTCTGGAGACCACAGAGAAAGACCTAGTTCCCCATCTCATCGCGACCGGAGGCCTCACATCTTTTGAAAACTCCAGAGATACGCGGAGATCAGTGCCTCCAAAGGAGACGATGCCTGATTCTTCGTGAAACTTTATAGGAGTCCCAGGATTCCTGTGGCACGTGGAAAGGGACACTTGGTCTCCCGCCTCAGCTGGAGAGGCGTCCCAATTGCCCTGCCAAGCCTCGAGGAGAATCCCGAGTTGTCCCTCGCAACTAGGCAGGAGTCCTGATGTCGCTGAACTAACACGTGGGTGGAAGGGCCATCCCCGTCGTAACTCGAGAATATACCCCAGGTTCCCGCCGCAACTCGAGAAAAACCATGAGACTTCCCCCTCGCCGCGAGATGAGGCCCGATTCCCCTGCACTGCGTGCAGAGCAATTCCGTGTTGCACATCACACATGAAAGGAGCCTTGATTTCCTTGGTGGCACTCCAGAGAAACCCCAAGAACACTGTTTCAAGGCTAGAGGGATCCTGAGGTCACTGTAGCAACACGAAAGAGCTCCGTGGACCAAAAATCAACTCGAGATGAGAGGTTAGTCCCTGGCTTCGACTCCAGAGGAATACCACCTTACCACAAGCACCTCAAGAGGGGGCTTCTCTCAGCTCTAGGTATGTGAGAGGGACCCTGAGTTTGCGGCCTCAAGTGGAATGGACACCGCGATGCCCTGACTCGAAATAAGGCCGGATATCCCTGCAGTGACTTGAATGCAGGCTCGTCTTGCATCTCCCAAGACGAAAGGATGTCTGAATCCCCTGAGGAGACCACAGAGAAAGACCTAGTTCCCCACCTCATCGCTACCGGAGGCCTCACATCCTTTGAAAACTCCAGAGGTACGCGGAGATCAGTGCCTCTAAAGGAGACGATGCCTGACTCCTCGTGAAACTTGATAGGAGTCCCAGGATTCCTATGGCACGTGGAAAGGGACCCTTGGTCTCCCGCCTCAGCTGGAGAGGCGTCCCAATTGCCCTGCCAAGCCTCGAGGAGAATCCCGAGTTGTCCCTCGCAACTAGGCAGGAGTCCTGACGTCACTGAACAAACACGTGTGTGGAAGGGCCATCCCCGTCGTAACTCGAGAATATACCGCAGGTTCCCGCCGCAACTCGAGAAACACCATGAGACTTCCCCCTCGCCGCGAGATGAGGCCCGATTCCCCTGCACTGCGTGCAGAGCAATTCCGTGTTGCACATCACACATGAAAGGAGCCTTGATTTCCTTGATGGCACTCCAGAGAAACCCCAAGAACACTGTTTCAAGGCTAGAGGGATCCTGAGGTCACTGTAGCAACACGAAAGAGCTCCGTGGACTAAAAATTAACTCGAGATGAGAGGTTAGTCCCTGGCTTCGACTCCAGAGGAATACCACCTTACCACAAGCACCTCAAGAGGAGGCTTCTCTCAGCTCTAGGTATGTGAGAGGGACCCTGAGTTTTCGGCCTCAAGTGGAATGGACACTGCGATGCCCTGACGCGAAATAAGGCCGGATTTCCCTGCAGTGACTTGAATGCAGGCTCGTCTTGCATCTCCCAAGACGAAAGGATGTCTGAATCACCTGTGGAGACCACAGAGAAAGACCTAGTTCCCCACCTCATCGCGACCGGAGGCCTCACATTCTTTGACAACTCCAGAGGTACGCGGAGATCAGTGCCTCCAAAGGAGACGATGCCTGACTCCTCGTGAAACTTGATAGGAGTCCCAGGATTCCTGTGGCACGTGGAAAGGGACACTTGGTATCCCGCCTCAGCTGGAGAGGTGTCCCAATTGCCCTGCCAAGCCTCGAGGAGAATCCCGAGTTGTCCCTTGCAACTAGGCAGGAGTCCTGACGTCGCTGAACAAACGCTTGGGTGGAAGGGCCATCCCCATCGTAACTCGAGAATATAATCCAGGTTCCCGCCGCAACTCGAGAGAAACCATGATACTTCCCCCTCTCCGCGAGATGAGGCGCGATTCCCCTGCACTGCATGCAGAGCAATTCCGTGTTGCACATCACACATGAAAGGAGCCTTGATTTCCTTGATGGCACTCCAGAGAAACCCCAAGAACACTGTTTCAAGGCTAGAGTGATCCTGAGGTCACTGTAGCAACACCAAAGAGCTCCGTGGCCCAACAATCAACTCGAGATGAGAGGTTAGTATCTGGCTTCGACTCCAGAGGAATAGCACCTTACCACAAGCACCTCAAGAGGAGGCTTCTCTCCGCTCTAGGTATGTGAGAGGGACCCTGATTTTGTGGTCTCAAGTGGAATGGACACTGCGATGCCCTGACGCGAAATAAGGCCGGATATCCCTGCAGTGACTTGAATGCAGGCTCGTCTTGCATCTCCCAAGATGAAAGGATGTCTGAATCCCCGGTGGAGACCACAGAGAAAGACCTAGATCCCCACCTCATGGCGACCGGAGGCCTCACATCCTGTGAAAACTCCAGAGGTACGCGGAGATCAGTGCCTCCAAAGGAGACGATGCCTGACTCCTCGTGAATCTTGATAGGAGTCCCAGGATTCCTGTGGCACGTGGAAAGGGACCCTTGGTCTCCCGCCTCAGCTGGAGAGGCGTCCCAATTGCCCTGCCAAGCCTCGAGGAGAATCCCGAGTTGTCCCTCGCAACTAGGCAGGAGTCCTGACGTCGCTGAACAAACACGTGGGTGGAAGGGCCATCCCCGTCGTAACTCGAGAATATACCCCAGGTTCCCGCCGCAACTCGAGAAAAACCATGAGACTTCCCCCTCGCCGCGAGATGAGGCCCGATTCCCCTGCACTGCGTGCAGAGCAATTCCGTGTTGCACATCACACAGGAAAGGAGCCTTGATTTCCTTGATGGCACTCCAGAGAAACCCCAAGAACACTGTTTCAAGGCTAGAGGGATCCTGAGGTCACTGTAGCAACACGAAAGAGCTCCATGGACCAAAATTCAACTCGAGATGATAGGTTAGTCCCTGGCTTCGAATCCAGAGGAATACCACCTTACCACAAGCACCTCAAGAGGAGGCTTCTCTCAGCTCTAGCTATGTGAGAGGGACCCTGTGTTTGCGGCCTCAAGTGGAAAGGACACCACGCTGCCCTGACTCGAAATAAGGGCGGATATCCCTGCAGTGACTTGAATGCAGGCTCGTCTTGCATCTCCCAAGATGAAAGGATGTCTGAATCCCCTGTGGAGACCACAGAGAAAGACCTAGTTCCCCACCTCATCGCGACCGGAGGCCTCACATCCTTTGAAAACTCCAGAGGTACGCGGAGATCAGTGCCTCCAAAGGAGACGATGCCTGACTCCTCGTGAAACTTGATACGAGTCCCAGGATACCTGTGGCACGTGGAAAGGGACCCTTGGTCTCCCGCCTCAGCTGGAGAGGCGTCCCAATTGCCCTGCCAAGCCTCGAGGAGAATCCCGAGTTGTCCCTCGCAACTAGGCAGGAGTCCTGATGTCGCTGAACTAACACGTGGGTGGAAGGGCCATCCCCGTTGTAACTCGAGAATCTACCCCAGGTTCCCGCCGCAACTCGAGAAAAACCATGAGACTTCCCCCTCGCCGCGAGATGAGGCCCGATTCCCCTGCACTGCGTGCAGAGCAATTCCGTGTTGCACATCACACATGAAAGGAGCCTTGATTTCCTTGATGGCACTCCAGAGAAACCCCAAGAACACTGTTTCAAGGCTAGAGGGATCCTGAGGTCACTGTAGCAACACGAAAGAGCTCCGTGGACCAAAAATCAACTCGAGATGAGAGGTTAGTCCCTGGCTTCGACTCCAGAGGAATACCACCTAACCACAAGCACCTCAAGAGGAGGCTTCTCTCAGCTCTAGGTATGTGAGAGGGACCCTGAGTTTGCGGCCTCAAGTGGAATGAAGACCGAGATGCCCTGACTCGAAATAAGGCCGGATATCCCTGCAGTGACTTGAATGCCAGCTCGTCTTGCATCTCCCAAGACGAAAGGATGTCTGAATCCCCTGAGCAGACCACAGAGAAAGACCTAGTTCCCCACCTCATCGCGACCGGAGGCCTCACATCCTTTGAAAACTCCAGAGGTACACGGAGATCAGTGCCTCCAAAGGAGACGATGCCTGACTCCTCGTGAAACTTCATAGGAGTCCCAGGATTCCTATGGCACGTGGAAAGGGACCCCTGGTCTCCCGCCTCAGCTGGAGAGGCGTCCCAATTGCCCTGCCAAGCCTCGAGGAGAATTCCGAGTTGTCCCTCGCAACTAGGCAGGAGTCCTGACGTCACGGAACAAACACGTGTGTGGAAGGGCCATCCCCGTCGTAACTCGAGAATATACCACAGGTTCCCACCGCAACTCGAGAAAAACCATGAGACTTCCCCCTCGCCGCGAGATGAGGCCCGATTCCCCTGCACTGCGTGCAGAGCAATTCCGTGTTGCACATCACACATGAAAGGAGCCTTGATTTCCTTGATGGCACTCCAGAGAAACCCCAAGAACACTGTTTCAAGGCTAGAGGGATCCTGAGGTCACTGTAGCAACACGAAAGAGCTCCGTGGATCAAAAATCAACTCGAGATGAGAGGTTAGTCCCTGGCTTCGACTCCAGAGGAATACCACCTTACCACAAGCACCTCAAGAGGGGGCTTCTCTCAGCTCTAGGTATGTGAGAGGGACCCTGAGTTTGCGGCCTCAAGTGGAATGGACACCGCGATGCCCTGACTCGAAATAAGGCCGGATATCCCTGCAGTGACTTGAATGCAGGCTCGTCTTGCATCTCCCAAGACGAAAGGATGTCTGAATCCCCTCAGCAGACCACAGAGAAAGACCTAGTTCCCCACCTCATCGCTACCGGAGGCCTCACATCCTTTGAAAACTCCAGAGGTACGCGGAGATCAGTGCCTCTAAGGGAGACGATGCCTGACTCCTCGTGAAACTTGATAGGAGTCCCAGGATTCCTATGGCACGTGGAAAGGGACCCTTGGTCTCCCGCCTCAGCTGGAGAGGCGTCCCAATTGCCCTGCCAAGCCTCGAGGAGAATCCCGAGTTGTCCCTCGCAACTAGGCAGGAGTCCTGACGTCACTGAACAAACACGTGTGTGGAAGGGCCATCCCCGTCGTAACTCGAGAATATACCGCAGGTTCCCGCCGCAACTCGAGAAACACCATGAGACTTCCCCCTCGCCGCGAGATGAGGCCCGATTCCCCTGCACTGCGTGCAGAGCAATTCCGTGTTGCACATCACACATGAAAGGAGCCTTGATTTCCTTGATGGCACTCCAGAGAAACCCCAAGAACACTGTTTCAAGGCTAGAGGGATCCTGAGGTCACTGTAGCAACACGAAAGAGCTCCGTGGACTAAAAATCAACTCGAGATGAGAGGTTAGTCCCTGGCTTCGACTCCAGAGGAATACCACCTTACCACAAGCACCTCAAGAGGAGGCTTCTCTCAGCTCTAGGTATGTGAGAGGGACCCTGAGTTTTCGGCCTCAAGTGGAATGGACACTGCGATGCCCTGACGCGAAATAAGGCCGGATTTCCCTGCAGTGACTTGAATGCAGGCTCGTCTTGCATCTCCCAAGACGAAAGGATGTCTGAATCCCCTGTGGAGACCACAGAGAAAGACCTAGTTCCCCACCTCATCGCGACCGGAGGCCTCACATTCTTTGACAACTCCAGAGGTACACGGAGATCAGTGCCTCCAAAGGAGACGATGCCTGACTCCTCGTGAAACTTGATAGGAGTCCCAGGATTCCTGTGGCACGTGGAAAGGGACACTTGGTATCCCGCCTCAGCTGGAGAGGTGTCCCAATTGCCCTGCCAAGCCTCGAGGAGAATCCCGAGTTGTCCCTTGCAACTAGGCAGGAGTCCTGACGTCGCTGAACAAACGCGTGGGTGGAAGGGCCATCCCCATCGTAACTCGAGAATATAATCCAGGTTCCCGCCGCAACTCGAGAGAAACCATGATACTTCCCCCTCTCCGCGAGATGAGGCGCGATTCCCCTGCACTGCATGCAGAGCAATTCCGTGTTGCACATCACACATGAAAGGAGCCTTGATTTCCTTGATGGCACTCCAGAGAAACCCCAAGAACACTGTTTCAAGGCTAGAGTGATCCTGAGGTCACTGTAGCAACAGGAAAGAGCTCCGTGGACCAACAATCAACTCGAGATGAGAGGTTAGTATCTGGCTTCGACTCCAGAGGAATAGCACCTTACCACAAGCACCTCAAGAGGAGGCTTCTCTCAGCTCTAGGTATGTGAGAGGGACCCTGATTTTGTGGTCTCAAGTGGAATGGACACTGCGATGCCCTGACGCGAAATAAGGCCGGATATCCCTGCAGTGACTTGAATGCAGGCTCGTCTTGCATCTCCCAAGATGAAAGGATGTCTGAATCCCATGTGGAGACCACAGAGAAAGACCTAGATCCCCACCTCATGGCGACCGGAGGCCTCACATCCTGTGAAAACTCCAGAGGTACGCGGAGATCAGTGCCTCCAAAGGAGACGATGCCTGACTCCTCGTGAATCTTGATAGGAGTCCCAGGATTCCTGTGGCACGTGGAAAGGGACCCTTGGTCTCCCGCCTCAGCTGGAGAGGCGTCCCAATTGCCCTGCCAAGCCTCGAGGAGAATCCCGAGTTGTCCCTCGCAACTAGGCAGGAGTCCTGACGTCGCTGAACAAACACGTGGGTGGAAGGGCCATCCCCGTCGGAACTCGAGAATATACCCCAGGTTCCCGCCGCAACTCGAGAAAAACCATGAGACTTCCCCCTCGCCGCGAGATGAGGCCCGATTCCCCTGCACTGCGTGCAGAGCAATTCCGTGTTGCACATCACACATGAAAGGAGCCTTGATTTCCTTGATGGCACTCCAGAGAAACCCCAAGAACACTGTTTCAAGGCTAGAGGGATCCTGAGGTCACTGTAGCAACACGAAAGAGCTCCATGGACCAAAATTCAACTCGAGATGATAGGTTATTCCCTGGCTTCGACTCCAGAGGAATACCACCTAACGACAAGCACCTCAAGAGGAGGCTTCTCTCAGCTCTAGGTATGTGAGAGGGACCCTGAGTTTGCGGCCTCAAGTGAATGGACACCGCGATGCCCTGACTCGAAATAAGGCCGGATATCCTTGCAGTGACTTCAATGCAGGCTCGTCTTGCATCTCCCAAGATGAAAGGATGTCTGAATCCCCTGTGGAGACCACAGAGAAAGACCTAGTTCCCCACCTCATGGCGACCGGAGGCCTCACATCCTTTGAAAACTCCAGAGGGACGCGGAGATCAGTGCCTCCAAAGGAGACGATGCCTGACTCCTCGTGAAACTTGATAGGAGTCCCAGGATTCCTGTGGCACGTGGAAAGGGAACCTTAGTCTCCCGCCTCAGCTGGAGAGGCATCCCAAATGCCCTGCCAAGCCTCGAGGAGAATCCCGAGTTGTCCCTCGCAACTAGGCAGGAGTCCTGACGTCGCTGAAGAAACACGTGTGTGGAAGGGCCATCCCCGTCATAACTCGAGAATATACCCCAGGTTCCCGCCGCAACTCGAGAAAAACCATGAGACGTCCCCCTCGCCGCGAGATGAGGCCCGATTCCCCTGCACTGTGTGCAGAGCAATTCCGTGTTGCACATCACATATGAAAGGAACCTTGATTTCCTTGATGGCACTCCAGAGAAACCCCAAGAACACTGTTTCCAGGCTAGAGGGATCCTGAGGTCACTGTAGCAACACGAAAGAGCTCCGTGGACCAAAAATCAACTCGAGATGAGAGGTTAGTCCCTGGCTTCGACTCCAGAGGAAAACCACGTAACCACAAGCACCTCAAGAGGAGGCTTCTCTCAGCTCTAGGTATGTGAGAGGGACCCTGAGTTTGCGGCCTCAAGTGAATGGACACCGCGATGCCCTGACTCGAAATAAGGCCGGATATCCCTGCAGTGACTTGAATGCAGGCTCGTCTTGCATCTCCCAAGACGAAAGGATGTCTGAATCCCCTATGGAGACCACAGAGAAAGACCTAGTTCCCCACCTCATCGCGACCGGAGGCCTCACTTCGTTTGAAAACTCCAGAGGTACGCGGAGATCAGTGCCTCCAAAGGAGACGATGCCTGACTCCTCGTGAAACTTCACAGGAGTCCCAGGATTCCTGTGGCACGTGGAAAGGGACCCTTGGTCTCCCGCCTCAGCTGGAGAGGCGTCCCAATTGCCCTGCCAAGCCTCGAGGAGAATCCCGACTTGTCCCTCGCAAGTAGGCAGGAGTCCTGCCGTCGCTGAACAAGCACGTGTGTGGAAGGGCCATCCCCGTCGTAACTCGAGAATATACCCCAGGTTCCCGCCGCAACTCGAGAAAAACCATGAGACTTCCCCCTCGCCGCGAGATGAGGCCCGATTCCCCTGCACTGCGTGCAGAGCAATTCCGTGTTGCACATCACACATGAAAGGAGCCTTGATTTCCTTGATGGCACTCCAGAGAAACCCCAAGAACACTGTTTCAAGGCTAGAGGGATCCTGAGGTCACTGCAGCAACACGAAAGAGCTCCGTGGACCACAAATCAACTGGAGATTAGAGGTTAGTCCCTGGCTTCGACTCCAGAGGAATACCACCTTACCACAAGCACCTCAAGAGGAGGCTTCTCTCAGCTCTAGGTATGTGAGAGGGACCCTGAGTTTGTGGCCTCAAGTGGAATGGACACCGCGACGCCCTGACTCGAAATAAGGCTGGATATCCCTGCAGTGACTTGAATGCAGGCTCGTCTTGCATCTCCCAAGACGAAAGGATGTCTGAATCCCCTGTGGAGACCACAGAGAAAAACCTAGTTCCCCACCTCATCGCGACCGGGGCCTCACATCCTTTGAAAACTCCAGAGGTACGCGGAGATCAGTGCCTCCAAAGAAGACGATGCCTGACTCCTCGTGAAACTAGATAGGAGTCCCAGGATTCCTGTGGCACGTGGAAAGGGACCCTTGGTCTCCAGCCTCAGCTGGAGAGGCGTCCCAATTGCCCTGCCAAGCCTCGAGGAGAATCCCGAGTTGTCCCTCGCAACTAGGCACGATTCCTGACGTCGCTGAACAAACACGTGGGTGGAAGGGCCATCCCCGTCGGAACTCGAGAATATACCCCAGGTTCCCGCCGCAACTCGAGAAATACCATGAGACTTCCCCCTCGCCGTGAGATGAGGCCCGATTTCCCTGCGCTGCATGCAGAGCAATTCCGTGTTGCACATCAAACATGAAAGGAGCATTGATTTCCTTGATGGCACTCCAGAGAAACCCCAAGAACACTGTTTCAAGGCTAGAGGGATCCTGAAGTCACTGTAGTAACAAGAAAGAGCTCCGTGGACCAAAAATCAACTCGAGATGAGAGGTTAGTCCCTGGCTTCGACTCCAGAGGAATACCACCTTACCACAAGCACCTCAAGAGGAGGCTTCTCTCAGCTCTAGCTATGTGAGAGGGACCCTGATTTTGCGGTCTCAAGTGGAATGGACACTGCGATGCCCTAATGGGAAATAAGGGCGGATATCCCTGCAGTGACTTGAATGCAGGCTCGTCTTGCATCTCCCACGATGAAAGGATGTCTGAATCCCCTGTGGAGACCACAGAGAAAGACCTAGTTCCCCACCTCATGGCGACCGGAGGCCTAACATCCTTTGAAAACTCCAGAGGTACGCGGAGATCAGTGCCTCCAAAGGAGACGATGCCTGACTCCTCGTGAAACTTTATAGGAGTCCCAGGATTCCTGTGGCACGTGGAAAGGGACCCTTGGTCTCCCCCTTCAGCTGGAGAGGCGTCCCAATTGCCCTGCCAAGCCTCGAGGAGAATCCCGAATTGTCCCTCGCAACTAGGCAGGAGTCCTGCCGTCGCTGAACAAACACGTGGGTGGAAGGGCCATCCCCGTCGTAACTCGAGAATATACCCCAGGTTCCCGCCGCAACTCGAGAAAAACCATGAGACTTCCCCCTCGCCGCGAGATGAGGCCCGATTCCCCTGCACTGCGTGCACAGCAATTCCGTGTTCCACATCACACATGAAAGGAGCCTTGATTTCCTTGATGGCACTCCAGAGAAACCCCAAGAACACTGTTTCCAGGCTAGAGGGATTCTGAGGTCACTGTAGCAACACAAAAGAGCTCCGTGGACCAAAAATCAACTCGAGATGAGAGGTTAGTCCCTGGCTTCAACTCCAGAGGAATACCACCTAACCACAAGCACCTCAAGAGGAGGCTTCTCTCAGCTCTAGGTATGTGAGAGGGACCCTGAGTTTGCGGCCTCAAGTGCAATGGACACCGCGATGCCCTGACTCGAAATAAGGCCGGATATCCCTGCAGTGACTTGAATGCAGGCTCGTCTTGCATCTCCCAAGACGAAAGGATGTCTGAATCCCCTGTGGAGACCACAGAGAAAGACCTAGGTCACCACCTCATGGCGACCGGAGGCCTCACATCCTTTGAAAACTCCAGAGGTATGCGGAGATCAGTGCCTCCAAAGGAGACGATGCCTGACTCCTCGTGAAACTTGATAGGAGTCCCAGGATTCCTGTGGCACGTGGAAAGGGACCCTTGGTCTCCCGCCTCAGCTGGAGAGGCGTCCCAATTGCCCTGCCAAGCCTCGAGGAGAATCCCGAGTTGTCCCTCGCAACTAGGCAGGAGTCCTGCCGTCGCTGAACAAACACGTGGGTGGAAGGGCCATCCCCGACGTAACTCGAGAATATACCCCAGGTTTCCGCCGCAACTCGAGAAAAACCAAGAGACTTCCCACTCGCCGCGAGATGAGGCCCGATTCCCCTGCACTGCGTGTAGAGCAATTCCGTGTTGCACATCACACATGAAAGGAGCCTTGATTTCCTTGATGGCACTCCAGAGAAACCCCAAGAACACTGTTTCAAGGCTAGAGGGATCCTGAGGTCACTGTAGCAACACGAAAGACCTCCGTGGACCAAGAATCAACTCGAGATGAGAGGTTAGTCCCTGGCTTCGACTCCAGAGGAATACCACCTTACCACAAGCACCTCAAGAGGAGGCTTCTCTCAGCTCTAGGTATGTGAGAGGGACCCTGAGTTTGCGGCCTCAAGTGGAATGAATACCGCGATGCCCTGACTCGAAATAAAGCCGGATATCCCTGCAGTGACTTGAATGCAGGCTCGTCTTGCATCTCCCAAGACGAAAGGATGTCTGAATCCCCTGTGGAGACCACAGAGAAAGACCTAGTTCCCCACCTCATCGCGACCGGAGGCCTCACATCCTTTGAAAACTCCAGCGGTCCGCGGAGATCAGTGCCTCCAAAGGAGACGATGCCTGACTCCTCGTGAAACTTGATAGGAGTCCCAGGATTCCTGTGGCACATGGAAAGGGACCCTTGGTCTCCCGCCTCAGCGGGAGAGTCGTCCCAATTGCCCTGCCAAGCCTCGAGGAGAATCCTGAGTTGTCCCTCGCAACTAGGCAGGAGTCCTGACGTCGCTGAACAAACACGTGGGTGGAAGGGCCATCCCCGTCGTAACTCGAGAATATACCCCAGGTTCCCGCCGCAACTCGAGAAAAACCATGAGACTTCCCCCTCGCCGCGAGATGAGGCCCGATTCCCCTGCACTGCGTGCAGAGCAATTCCGTGTTGCACATCACACAGGAAAGGAGCCTTGATTTCCTTGATGGCACTCCAGAGAAACCCCAAGAACACTGTTTCAAGGCTAGAGGGATCCTGAGGTCACTGTAGCAACACGAAAGAGCTCCGTGGACCAAAAATCAACTCGAGATGAGAGGTTAGTCCCTGGCTTCGACTCCACAGGAATACCACCTTACCACAAGCACCTCAAGAGGAGGCTTCTCTCAGCTCTAGGTATGTGAGAGGGACCCTGAGTTTGCGGCCTGAAGTGGAATGGACACCGCGATTCCCTGACACCAAATAAGGCTGGATATCCCTGCAGTGACTTGAATGCAGGCTCGTCTTGCATCTCCCAAGACGAAAGGATGTCTGAATCCCCTGTGTAGACCACAGAGAAAGACCTAGTTCCCCACCTCATCGCGACCGGAGGCCTCACATCGTTTGAAAACTCCAGAGGTACGCGGAGATCAGTGCCTCCAAAGGAGACGATGCCTGACTCCTCGTGAAACTTGATAGGAGTCCCAGGATTCCTGTGGCACGTGGAAAGGGACCCTTGGTCTCCCGCCTCAGCTGGAGAGGCGTCCCAATTGCCCTGCCAAGCCTGGAGGAGAATCCCGAGTTGTCCCTCGCAACTAGGCAGGAGTCCTGCCGTCGCTGAACAAACACGTGTGTGGAAGGACCATTCCCGTCGTAACTCGAGAATATTCACAGGGTTCCCGCCACAACTCGAGAAAAACCATGAGACTTCCCCCTCGCCGCGAGATGAGGCCCGATTCCCCTGCACTGCGTGCAGAGCAATTCCGTGTTGCACATCACACATGAAAGGAGCCTTGATTTCCTTGATGGCACTCCAGAGAAACCCCAAGAACACTGTTTCAAGGCTAGAGGGATCCTGAGGTCACTGTAGCAACACGAAAGAGCTCCATGGACCAAAAATCAACTCGAGATGAGAGGTTAGTCCCTGGCTTCGACTCCACAGGAATACCACCTTACCACAAGCACATCAAGAGGAGGCTTCTCTCAGCTCTAGGTATGTGAGAGGGACCCTGAGTTTGCGGCCTCAAGTGGAATGGACACCGCGATGCCCTGACTCGAAATAAGGCCGGATATCCCTGCAGTGACTTGAATGCAGGCTCGTCTTGCATCTCCCAAGACGAAAGGATGTCTGAATCCCCTGTGGAGAGCACAGAGAAAGACCTAGTTCCCCACCTCATCGCGACCGGATGCCTCACATCCTTTGAAAACTCCAAAGGTACACGGGGATCAGTGCCTCCAAAGGAGATGATGCCTGACTCCTCGTGAAACTTGATAGGAGTCCCAGGATTCCTGTGGACGTGGATAGGGACTCTTGGTCTCCCGCCTCAGCTGGAGAGGCGTCCCAATTGCCCTGCCAAGCCTCGAGGAGAATCCCGAGTTGTCCCTCGCAACTAGGCAGGAGTCCTGTCGTCGCTGAACAAACACGTGGTTGAAAGGGCCATCCCCGTCGTAACTCGAGAATATACCCCAGGTTCCCGCCGCAACTCGAGAAAAACCATGAGACTTTCCCCTCACCGCGAGATGAGGCCCGATTCCCCTGCACTGCGTGCAGAGCAACTCCGTGTTGCACATCACACAGGAAAGGAGCCTTGATTTCCTTGGTGGCACTCCAGAGAAACCCCAAGAACACTGTTTCAAGGCTAGAGGGAATCTGAGGTCACTGTAGCAACAGGAAAGAGCTCCGTGGACCAAAAATCAACTCGAGATGAGAGGTTAGTCCCTGGCTTCGACTCCAGAGGAATACCACCTTACCACAAGCACCTCAAGAGGAGGCTTCTCTCAGCTCTAGGTATGTGAGAGGGACCCTGAGTTTGCGGCCTCAAGTGGAATGGACACCGCGATGCCCTGGCTCGAAATAAGGCTGGATATCCCTGAAGTGACTTGAATGTAGGCTCGTCTTGCATCTCCCAAGACGAAAGGATGTCTGAATCCCCTGTGTAGACCACAGAGAAAGACCTAGTTCCCCACCTCATCGCGACCGGAGGCCTCACATCCTTTGAAAATTCCAGAGGTACGCGGAGATCAGTGCCTCCAAAGGAGACGATGCCTGACTCCTCGTTAAACTTAATAGGACTCCCAGGATTCCTGTGGCACGTGGAAAGGAACACTTGGTCTCCCACCTCAGCTGGAGAGGCGTCCCAATTGCCCTGCCAAGCCTCGAGGAGAATCCCGAGTTTTTCCTCGCAACTAGGCAGGAGTCCTGACGTCGCTGAACAAACACATGGGTGGAAGGGCCATCCCCGTCGTAACTCGAGAATATACCCCAGGTTCCCGCCGCAACTCGAGAAAAACCATGAGACTTCCCCCTCGCCGCGAGATGAGGCCCGATTCCCCTGCACTGGGTGCAGAACAATTCCGTGTTGCACATCACACATGAAAGGAGCCTTGATTTCCTTGATGGCACTCCAGAGAAACCCCAAGAACACTGTTTCAAGGCTAGAGGGATCCTGAGGTCACTGTAGCAACACGAAAGAGCTCCGTGGACCAAAAATCAACTCGAGATGAGAGGTTAGTCCCTGGCTTCGACTCCAGAGGAATACCACCTTACCACAAGCACCTCAAGAGGAGGCTTCTCTCAGCTCTAGGTATGTGAGAGGGACCCTGAGTTTGTGGCCTCAAGTGGAATGGACACTGCGATGCCCTGACTCGAAATAAGGCCGGATATCCCTGCAGTGACTTCATGCAGGCTCGTCTTGCATCTCCCAAGACGAAAGGATGTCTGAATCCCCTGTGGAGAACACAGAGAAAGACCTAGTTCCCCACCTCATCGTGACCGCAGGCTTCACATCCTTTGAAAACTCCAGAGGTACGCGGAGATCAGTGCCTCCAAAGGAGACGATGCCTGACTCCTCGTGAAACTTGATAGGAGTCCCAGGATTCCTGTGGCACGTGGAAAGGGACACTTGGTCTCCCGCCTCAGATGGAGAGGCGTCCCAATTGCCCTGCCAAGCCTCGAGGAGAATCCCGAGTTGTCCCTCGCAACTAGGCAGGAGTCCTGACTTCGCTGAACAAAGACGTGGTTGGAAGGGCCATCCCCGTCGTAACTCGAGAATATACCAAAGGTTCCCACCGCAACTCGAGAGAAACCATGATACATCCCCCTCGCCGCGAGATGAGGCCCGATTCCCCTGCACTGCATGCAGAGCAATTCCGTGTTGCACATCACACATGAAAGGAGCCTTAATTTCCTTGATGGCACTCCAGAGAAACCCCAAGAACACTGTTTAAAGGCTAGAAGCATCCTGAGGTCACTGTAGCAACACGAAAGAGCTCCGTGGACCAAAAATCAACTCGAGATGAGAGGTTAGTCCCTGGCTTCGACTCCAGAGGAATACCACCTTACAACAAGCACCTCAAGAGGAGGCTTCTCTCAGCTCTAGGTATGTGAGAGGGACCCTGAGTTTGCGGCCTCAAGTGCAATGGACACTGCGATGCCCTGGCTCGAAATAAGGCCGGATATCCCTGCAGTGACTTGAATGCAGGCTCGTCTTGCATCTCCCAAGACGAAAGGATGTCTGAATCCCCTGTGGAGACCACAGAGAAAGACCTAGTTCCCCACCTCATCGCGACCGGAGGCCTTACATCCTTTGAAAACTCCAGAGGTACGCAGAAATCAGTGCCTCCAAAGGAGACGATGCCTGACTCCTCGTGAAACTTGATAGGAGTCCCAGGATTCCTGTGGCACGTGGAAAGGGACCCTTGGTCTCCCGCCTCAGCTGGAGAGGCGTCCCAATTGCCCTGCCAAGCCTCGAGGAGAATCCCGAGTTGTCCCTCGCAACTAGGCAGGAGTCCTGACGTCCCTGAACAAACACGTGGTTGAAAGGGCCATCCCCGTTGTAACTCGAGAATATACCCCAGGTTCCCGCCGCAACTCGAAAAAAACCATGAGACTTTCCCCTCGCCGCGATATGAGGCCCGATTCCCCTGGACTGCGTGCAGAGCAATTCCGTGTTGCACATCACACAGGAAAGGAGCCTTGATTTCCTTGATGGCACTCCAGAGAAACCCCAAGAACACTGTTTCAAGGCTAGAGGGATCCTGAGGTCACTGTAGCAACACGAAAGAGCTCCGTGGACCAAAAATCAACTCGAGATGAGAGGTTATTCCCTGGCTTCAACTCCAGAGGAATACCACCTTACTACAAGCACCTCAAGAGGAGGCTTCTCTCAGCTCTAGGTATGTGAGAGGGACCCTGAGTTTGCGGCCTCAAGTGGAATGGACACCGCGATGCCCTGACTCGAAATAAGGCCGGATATCCCTGCAGTGACGTGAATGTAGGCTCGTCTTGTATCTCCCAAGACAAGAGGATGTCTGAATCCCCTGTGTAGATCACAGAGAAAGACCTAGTTCCCCACCTCATCGCGACCGGAGGCCTCACATCCTTTGAAAACTCCAGAGGAACGCGGAGATCAGTGCCTCCAAAGGAGACGATGCCTGACTCCTCGTGAAACTTGATAGGAGTCCCAGGATTCCTGTGGCACGTGGAAAGGGACCCTTGGTCTCCCGCCTCAGCTGGAGAGGCGTCCCAATTGCCCTGCCAAGCCTCGAGGAGAATCCCGAGTTGTCCCTCGCAACTAGGCAGGAGTCCTGACGACGCTGAACAAACACGTGGGTGGAAGGGCCATCCCCATCGTAACTCAAGAATATACCCCAGGTTCCCGCCGCAATTCGAGAAAAACCATGAGACTTCCCCCTCGCTGCGAGATGAGGCCCGATTCCCCTGCACTGCGTGCAGAGCACTGCCGTGTTGCACATCACACATGAAAGGAGCCTTAATTTCCTTGATGGCACTCCAGAGAAACAACAAGAACACTGTTTCAAGGCTAGCGGTATCCTGAGGTCACTGTAGCGAAACGAAAGAACTCCGTGGACCAAAAATCAACTCGAGATGAGAGGTTAGTCCCTGGCTTCGACTCCAGAGGAATACCACCTTACCACAAGCACCTCAAGAGGAGGCTTCTCTCAGCTCTAGGTATGTGAGAGGGACCCTGAGTTTGCGGCCTCAAGTGCAATGGACACCGCGATGCCCTGACTCGAAATAAGGCGGGATATCCCTGCAGTGACTTGAATGCAGGCTCGTCTTGCATCTCCCAAGACGAAAGGATGTCTGAATCCCCTGTGGAGACCACAGAGAAAGACCTAGTTCCCCACCTCATCGCGACCGGAGGCCTTACATCCTTTGAAAACTCCAGAGGTACGCGAAAATCAGTGCCTCCAAAGGAGACGATACCTGATTCTTCGTGAAACTTGATAGGAGTCCCAGGATTCCTGTGGCACGTGGAAAGGGACCCTTCGTCTCCCGCCTCAGCTGGAGAGGCGTCCCAATTGCCCTGCCAAGCCTCGAGGAGAATCCCGAGTTGTCCCTCGCAACTAGGCAGGAGTCCTGACTTCGCTGAAGAAACACGTCGGTGGAAGGGCCATCCCCGTCGTAACTCGAGAATATACCCCAGGTTCCCGCCGCAACTCGAGAAAAACCATTAGACTTCCCCCTCGCCGCGAGATGAGGCCCGATTCCCTTGCACTGCGTGCAGAGCAATTCTGTGTTGCACATCACACATGAAAGGAGCCTTGATTTCCTTGATGGCACTCCAGAGAAACCCCAAGAACACTGTTTCAAGGCTAGAGGGATCCTGAGGTCAATGTAGCATCACGAAAGAGCTCCGTGGCCCAAAAATCAACTCGAGAAGAGAGGTTAGTCCCTGGCTTCGACTCCAGAGGAATACCACCTTACCAGAAGCACCTCAAGAGGAGGCTTCTCTCAGCTCTAGGTATGTGAGAGGGACCCTGAGTTTGCGGCCTCAAGTGGAATGGACTCCGCGATGCCCTGACGCGAAATAAGGCCGGATATCCCTGCAGTGACTTGAATGCAGGCTCGTCTTGCATCTCCCAAGACGAAAGGATGTCTGAATCCCCTGTGGAGACCACAGAGAAAGACCTAGTTCCCCACCTCATCGTGACTGGAGGCCTCACATCCATTGAAAACTCCAGAGGTACGCGGAGATCAGTGCCTCCAAAGGAGACGATGCCTGACTCCTCGTCAAACTTGATATGAGTCCCAGGTTTCCTGTGGCACGTGGAAAGGGACCCTTGGTCTCCCGCCTCAGCTGGAGAGGCGTCCCAATTGCCCTGCCAAGCCTCGAGGAGAATCCCGAGTTGTCCCTCGCAACTAGGCAGGAGTCCTGACGTCGCTGAACAAACACGTGGGTGGAAGGGCCATCCCCGTCGTAACTCGAGAATATACCCCAGGTTCCCGCCGCAACTCGAGAAAAACCATTAGACTTCCCCCTCACCACGAGATGAGGCCCGATCCCCCTGCACTGTGTGCAGAGCAATTCCGTGCTGCACATCACACCTGAAAGGAGCCTTGATTTCCTTGATGGCACTCCAGAGAAACCCCAAGAACACTGTTTCAAGGCCAGAGGGATCCTGAGCTCACTTTAGCAACACGAAAGAGCTCCGTGGCCCAAAAATCAACTCGAGAAGAGAGGTTAGTCCCTGGCTTCGACTCCACAGGAATACCACCTTACCACAAGCACCTCAAGAGGAGGCTTCTCTCAGCTCTAGGTATGTGAGAGGGACCCTGAGTTTGCAGCCTCAAGTGGAATGGACACCGCGATGCCCTGACTCGAAATAAGGCCGGATATTCCTGCAGTGACTTGAATGCAGGCTCGTCTTGCATCTTCCAAGACGAAAGGATGTCTGAATCCCCTGTGGAGACCACAGAGAAAGACCTAGTTCCCCACCTCATTGCGACTGGAGGCCTCACATCCTTTGAAAACTCCAGAGGTACGCGGAGATCAGTGCCTCCAAAGGAGACGATGCCTGACTCCTCGCGAAACTTGATATGAGTCCCAGGATTCCTGTGGCACGTGGAAAGGGACACTTGGTCTCCCGCCTCAGCTGGAGAGGCGTCCCAATTGCCCTGCCAAGCCTCGAGGAGAATCCCGAGTTGTCCCTCGCAACTAGGCAGGAGTCCTGACGTCACTGAACAAACACGTGGGTGGAAGGGCCATCCCCGTCGTAACTCGAGAATATGCCCCAGGTTCCTCCCGCATCTCGAGAAAAACCATGAGACGTTCCCCTCGCCGCGAGATTAGGCCCGATTCCCCTGCACTGTGTGCAGAGCAATTCCGTGTTGCACATCACACATGAAAGGAGCCTTGATTTCCTTGATGGCACTCCAGAGAAACCCCAAGAACACTGTTTCAAGGCCAGAGGGATCCTGAGGTCACTGTAGCAACACGAAAGAGCTCTGTGGACCAAAAATCAACTCGAGATGAGAGGTTTGTCCCTGGCTTCAACTCCACAGGAATACCACCTTACCACAAGCACCTCAAGAGGAGGCTTCTCTCAGCTCTAGGTATGTGAGAGGGACCCTGAGTTTGCGGCCCCAAGTGGAATGGACACCGCGATGCCCTGACTCGAAATAAGGCCGGATATCCCTGCAGTGACTTGAATGCAGGCTCGTCTTGCATCTCCCAAGATGAACGGATGTCTGAATCCCCTGTGGAGACCACAGAGAAAGACCTAGTTTACCACCTCATCGCGACCGGAGGCCTCACATCCTTTGAATACTTCAGAGGTATGCGGAGATCAGTGCCTCCAAAGGAGACGATGAATGACTCCTCGTGAAACTTGATAGGGGTCCCAGGATTCCTGTGGCACGTGGAAAGGGACACTTGGTCTCCCGCCTCAGCTGGAGAGGCGTCCCAATTGCCCTGCCAAGCCTCGAGGAGAATCCCGAGTTGTCCCTCGCAACTAGGCAGGAGTCCTGACGTCGCTGAACAAACACGTGGGTGGAAGGGCCATCCCCGTCGTAACTCGAGAATATACCCCAGGTTCCCGCCGCAACTCGAGAAAAACCATGAGACTTCCCCCTCACCACGAGATGAGGCCCGATCCCCCTGCACTGCATGCAGAGCAATTCCGTGTTGCACATCACACATGAAAGGAGCCTTGATTTCCTTGATGGCACTCCAGAGAAACCCCAAGAACACTGTTTCAAGGCCAGAGGGATCCTGAGCTCACTTTAGCAACACGAAAGAGCTCCGTGGACCAAAAAGCAACTCGAGATGACAGGGTAGTCCCTGGCTTCGACTCCAGAGGAATACCACCTTACCACAAGCCCCTCAAGAGGAGGCTTCTCTCAGCTCTAGGTATGTGAGAGGGACCCTGAGTTTGCGGCCTCAAGTGGAATGGACACCGCGATGCCCTGGCTCGAAATAAGGCTGGATATCCCTGCAGTGACTTGAATTCAGGCTCGTCTTGCATCTCCCAAGACGAAAGGATGTCTGAATCCACTGTGGAGACCACAGAGAAAGACCTAGTTCCGCACCTCATCGCGACCGGAGGCCTCACATCCTTTGAAAACTCCAGAGGTACGAGGAAATCAGTGCCTCCAAAGGAGACGATGCCTGACTCCTCGTGAAACTTGATAGGAGTCCCAGGATTCCTGTGGCACATGGAAAGGGACCCTTCGTCTCCCGCCTCAGCTGGAGAGGCGTCCCAATTGCCCTGCCAAGCCTCGAGGAGAATCCCGAGTTGTCCCTCGCAACTAGGCAGGAGTCCTGACGTCGCTGAAGAAACACGTGTGTGGAAGGGCCATCCCCGTCGTAACTCGAGAATATACCCCAGGTTCCCGCCGCAACTCGAGAAAAACCATTAGACTTCCCCCTCGCCGCGAGATGAGGCCCGATTCCCCTGCACTGGGTGCAGAGCAATTCTGTGTTGCACATCACACATGAAAGGAGCCTTGATTTCCTTGATGGCACTCCAGAGAAACCCCAAGAACACTGTTTCAAGGCTAGAGGGATCCTGAGGTCAATGTAGCATCACGAAAGAGCTCCGTGGCCTAAAAATCAACTCGAGAAGAGAGGTTAGTCCCTGGCTTCGACTCCACAGGAATACCACCTTACCACAAGCACCTCAAGAGGAGGCTTCTCTCAGCTCTAGGTATGTGAGAGGGACCCTGAGTTTGCGGCCTCAAGTGGAATGGACACCGCGATGCCCTGACTCGAAATAAGGCCGGATATTCCTGCAGTGACTTGAATGCAGGCTCGTCTTGCATCTCCCAAGACGAAAGGATGTCTGAATCCCCTGTGGAGACCACAGAGAAAGACCTAGTTCCCCACCCCATCGCGACTGGAGGCCTCACATCCTTTGAAAACTCCAGAGGTACGCGGAGATCAGTGCCTCCAAAGGAGACGATGCCTGACTCCTCGCGAAACTTGATATGAGTCCCAGGATTCCTGTGGCACGTGGAAAGGGACACTTGGTCTCCCGCCTCAGCTGGAGAGGCGTCCCAATTGCCCTGCCAAGCCTCGAGGAGAATCCCGAGTTGTCCCTCGCAACTAGGCAGGAGTCCTGACGTCACTGAACAAACACGTGGGTGGAAGGGCCATCCCCGTCGTAACTCGAGAATATGCCCCAGGTTCCTCCGGAATCTCGAGAAAAACCATGAGACGTTCCCCTCGCCGCGAGATGAGGCCCGATTCCCCTGCACTGTGTGCAGAGCAATTCCGTGTTGCACATCACACATGAAAGGAGCCTTGATTTCCTTGATGGCACTCCAGAGAAACCCCAAGAACACTGTTTCAAGGCCAGAGGGATCCTGAGGTCACTGTAGTAACACGAAAGAGCTCTGTGGACCAAAAATCAACTAGAGATGAGAGGTTTGTCCCTGGCTTCAACTCCACAGAAATACCACCTTACCACAAGCACCTCAAGAGGAGGCTTCTCTCAGCTCTAGGTATGTGAGAGGGACCCTGAGTTTGCGGCCCCAAGTGGAATGGACACCGCGATGCCCTGACTCGAAATAAGGCCGGATATCCCTGCAGTGACTTGAATGCAGGCTCGTCTTGCATCTCCCAAGATGAACGGATGTCTGAATCCCCTGTGGAGACCACAGAGAAAGACCTAGTTTACCACCTCATCGCGACCGGAGGCCTCACATCCTTTGAATACTTCAGAGGTACGCGGAGATCAGTGCCTCCAAAGGAGACGATGAATGACCCCTCTTGAAACTTGATAGGGGTCCCAGGATTCCTGTGGAACGTGGAAAGGGACACTTGGTCTCCCGCCTCAGCTGGAGAGGCGTCCCAATTGCCCTGCCAAGCCTCGAGGAGAATCCCGAGTTGTCCCTCGCAACTAGGCAGGAGTCCTGACGTCGCTGAACAAACACGTGGGTGGAAGGGCCATCCCCGTCGTAACTCGAGAATATACCCCAGGTTCCCGCCGCAACTCGAGAAAAACCATGAGACTTCCCCCTCACCACGAGATGAGGCCCGATTCCCCTGCACTGCGTGCAGAGCAATTCCGTGTTGCACATCACACATGAAAGGAGCCTTGATTTCCTTGATGGCACTCCAGAGAAACCCCAAGAACACTGTTTCAAGGCCAGAGGGATCCTGAGCTCACTTTAGCAACACGAAAGAGCTCCGTGGACCAAAAAGCAACTCGAGATGAGAGGGTAGTCCCTGGCTTCGGCTCCAGAGGAATACCACCTTACCACAAGCCCCTCAAGAGGAGGCTTCACTCAGCTCTAGGTATGTGAGAGGGACCCTGAGTTTGCGGCCTCAAGTGGAATGGACACCGCGATGCCCTGGCTCGAAATAAGGCCGGATATCCCTGCAGTGACTTGAATGCAGGCTCGTCTTGCATCTCCCAAGACGAAAGGATGTCTGAATCCCCTGTGGAGACCACAGAGAAAGACCTAGTTCCCCACCTCATCGCGACCGGAGGCCTCACATCCTTTGAAAACTCCAGAGGTCCGAGGAAATCAGTGCCTCCAAAGGAGACGATGCCTGACTCCTCGTGAAACTTGATAGGAGTCCCAGGATTCCTGTGGCACGTGGAAAGGGACCCTTTGTCTCCCGCCTCAGCTGGAGAGGCGTCCCAATTGCCCTGCCAAGCCTCGAGGAGCATCCCGAGTTGTCCCTCGCAACTAGGCAGGAGTCCTGACGTCGCTGAAGAAACACGTCGGTGGAAGGGCCATCCCCGTCGTAACTCGAGAATATACCCCAGGTTCCCGTCGCAACTCGAGAAAAACCATGAGACTTCCCCCTCGCCGCGAGATGAGGCCCGATTTCCCTGCACTGGGTGCAGAGCAATTCTGTGTTGCACATCACACATGAAAGGAGCCTTGATTTGCTTGATGGCACTCCAGAGAAACTCCAAGAACACTGTTTCAAGGCTAGAAGGATCCTGAGGTCAATGTAGCATCACGAAAGAGCTCCGTGGACCAGAAATCAACTCGAGATGAGAGGTTAGTCCCTGGCTTCGACTCCAGAGGAATACCACCTTACCACAAGCACCTCAAGAGGATGCTTTTCTCAGCTCTAGGTATGTGAGAGGGACCCTGAGTTTGCGGCCTGAAGTGGAATGGACACCGCGATGCCCTGGCTTGAAATAAGGCCGGATATCCCTGCAGTGACTTGAATGCAGGCTCGTCTTGCATCTCCCAAGACGAAAGGATGTCTGAATCCCCTGTGGAGACCACAGAGAAAGACCTAGTTCCCCACCTCATCGCGACCGGAGGCCTTACATCCTTTGGAAACTCCAGAGGTACGCGGAAATCAGTGCCTCCAAAGGAGACGATGCCTGACTCCTCGTGAAACTTGATAGGAGTCCCAGGATTCCTGTGGCACGTGGAAAGGGACCCTTCGTCTCCCGCCTCAGCTGGAGAGGCGTCCCAATTGCCCTGCCAAGCCTCGAGGAGAACCCCGAGTTGTCCCTCGCAACTAGGCAGGAGTCCTGACGTCGCTGAAGAAACACGTCGGTGGAAGGGCCATCCCCGTCGTAACTCGAGAATATACCCCAGGTTCCCGCCGCAACTCGAGAAAAACCATTAGACTTCCCCCTCGCCGCGAGATGAGGCCCGATTCCCTTGCACTGCGTGCAGAGCAATTCTGTGTTGCACATCACACATGAAAGGAGCCTTGATTTCCTTGATGGCACTCCAGAGAAAGCCCAAGAACACTGTTTCAAGGCTAGAGGGATCCTGAGGTCAATGTAGCATCACGAAAGAGCTCCGTGGACCAAAAATCAACTCGAGAAGAGAGGTTAGTCCCTGGCTTCGACTCCACAGCAATACCACCTTACCACAAGCACCTCAAGAGGAGGCTTCTCTCAGCTCTAGGTATGTGAGAGGGACCCTGAGTTTGCGGCCTCAAGTGGAATGGACACTGTGATGCCCTGACGCGAAATAAGGCCGGATATCCCTGCAGTGACTTGAATGCAGGCTCGTCTTGCATCTCCCAAGACGAAAGGATGTCTGAATCCCCTGTGGAGACCACAGAGAAAGACCTAGTTCCCCTCCTCATCGCGACCGGAGGCCTGAGATCCTTTGAAAACTCCAAGGGTACGCGGAGATCAGTGCCTCCAAAGGAGACGATGCCTGACTCCTCGTAAAACTTGATAGGAGTCCCACGATTCTTGTGGCACGTGGAAAGGGACCCTTGGTCTCCCGCCTCAGCTGGAGAGGCGTCCCAATTGCCCTGCCAAGCCTCGAGGAGAATCCCGAGTTGTCCCTCGCAACTAGGCAGGAGTCCTGACGTCACTGAACAAACACGTGGGTGGAAGGGCCATCCCCGTCGTAACTCGAGAATATGCCCCAGGTTCCTCCCGCATCTCGAGAAAAACCATGAGACGTTCCCCTCGCCGCGAGATTAGGCCCGATTCCCCTGCACTGTGTGCAGAGCAATTCCGTGTTGCACATCACACATGAAAGGAGCCTTGATTTCCTTGATGGCACTCCAGAGAAACCCCAAGAACACTGTTTCAAGGCCAGAGGGATCCTGAGGTCACTGTAGCAACACGAAAGAGCTCTGTGGACCAAAAATCAACTCGAGATGAGAGGTTTGTCCCTGGCTTCAACTCCACAGGAATACCACCTTACCACAAGCACCTCAAGAGGAGGCTTCTCTCAGCTCTAGGTATGTGAGAGGGACCCTGAGTTTGCGGCCCCAAGTGGAATGGACACCGCGATGCCCTGACTCGAAATAAGGCCGGATATCCCTGCAGTGACTTGAATGCAGGCTCGTCTTGCATCTCCCAAGATGAACGGATGTCTGAATCCCCTGTGAGACCACAGAGAAAGACCTAGTTTACCACCTCATCGCGACCGGAGGCCTCACATCCTTGAATACTTCAGAGGTATGCGGAGATCAGTGCCTCCAAAGGAGACGATGAATGACTCCTCGTGAAACTTGATAGGGGTCCCAGGATTCCTGTGGCACGTGGAAAGGGACACTTGGTCTCCCGCCTCAGCTGGAGAGGCGTCCCAATTGCCCTGCCAAGCCTCGAGGAGAATCCCGAGTTGTCCCTCGCAACTAGGCAGGAGTCCTGACGTCGCTGAACAAACACGTGGGTGGAAGGGCCATCCCCGTCGTAACTCGAGAATATACCCCAGGTTCCCGCCGCAACTCGAGAAAAACCATGAGACTTCCCCCTCACCACGAGATGAGGCCCGATCCCCCTGCACTGCATGCAGAGCAATTCCGTGTTGCACATCACACATGAAAGGAGCCTTGATTTCCTTGATGGCACTCCAGAGAAACCCCAAGAACACTGTTTCAAGGCCAGAGGGATCCTGAGCTCACTTTAGCAACACGAAAGAGCTCCGTGGACCAAAAAGCAACTCGAGATGACAGGGTAGTCCCTGGCTTCGACTCCAGAGGAATACCACCTTACCACAAGCCCCTCAAGAGGAGGCTTCTCTCAGCTCTAGGTATGTGAGAGGGACCCTGAGTTTGCGGCCTCAAGTGGAATGGACACCGCGATGCCCTGGCTCGAAATAAGGCTGGATATCCCTGCAGTGACTTGAATTCAGGCTCGTCTTGCATCTCCCAAGACGAAAGGATGTCTGAATCCACTGTGGAGACCACAGAGAAAGACCTAGTTCCGCACCTCATCGCGACCGGAGGCCTCACATCCTTTGAAAACTCCAGAGGTACGAGGAAATCAGTGCCTCCAAAGGAGACGATGCCTGACTCCTCGTGAAACTTGATAGGAGTCCCAGGATTCCTGTGGCACATGGAAAGGGACCCTTCGTCTCCCGCCTCAGCTGGAGAGGCGTCCCAATTGCCCTGCCAAGCCTCGAGGAGAATCCCGAGTTGTCCCTCGCAACTAGGCAGGAGTCCTGACGTCGCTGAAGAAACACGTGTGTGGAAGGGCCATCCCCGTCGTAACTCGAGAATATACCCCAGGTTCCCGCCGCAACTCGAGAAAAACCATTAGACTTCCCCCTCGCCGCGAGATGAGGCCCGATTCCCCTGCACTGGGTGCAGAGCAATTCTGTGTTGCACATCACACATGAAAGGAGCCTTGATTTCCTTGATGGCACTCCAGAGAAACCCCAAGAACACTGTTTCAAGGCTAGAGGGATCCTGAGGTCAATGTAGCATCACGAAAGAGCTCCGTGGCCTAAAAATCAACTCGAGAAGAGAGGTTAGTCCCTGGCTTCGACTCCACAGGAATACCACCTTACCACAAGCACCTCAAGAGGAGGCTTCTCTCAGCTCTAGGTATGTGAGAGGGACCCTGAGTTTGCGGCCTCAAGTGGAATGGACACCGCGATGCCCTGACTCGAAATAAGGCCGGATATTCCTGCAGTGACTTGAATGCAGGCTCGTCTTGCATCTCCCAAGACGAAAGGATGTCTGAATCCCCTGTGGAGACCACAGAGAAAGACCTAGTTCCCCACCCCATCGCGACTGGAGGCCTCACATCCTTTGAAAACTCCAGAGGTACGCGGAGATCAGTGCCTCCAAAGGAGACGATGCCTGACTCCTCGCGAAACTTGATATGAGTCCCAGGATTCCTGTGGCACGTGGAAAGGGACACTTGGTCTCCCGCCTCAGCTGGAGAGGCGTCCCAATTGCCCTGCCAAGCCTCGAGGAGAATCCCGAGTTGTCCCTCGCAACTAGGCAGGAGTCCTGACGTCACTGAACAAACACGTGGGTGGAAGGGCCATCCCCGTCGTAACTCGAGAATATGCCCCAGGTTCCTCCGGAATCTCGAGAAAAACCATGAGACGTTCCCCTCGCCGCGAGATGAGGCCCGATTCCCCTGCACTGTGTGCAGAGCAATTCCGTGTTGCACATCACACATGAAAGGAGCCTTGATTTCCTTGATGGCACTCCAGAGAAACCCCAAGAACACTGTTTCAAGGCCAGAGGGATCCTGAGGTCACTGTAGTAACACGAAAGAGCTCTGTGGACCAAAAATCAACTAGAGATGAGAGGTTTGTCCCTGGCTTCAACTCCACAGAAATACCACCTTACCACAAGCACCTCAAGAGGAGGCTTCTCTCAGCTCTAGGTATGTGAGAGGGACCCTGAGTTTGCGGCCCCAAGTGGAATGGACACCGCGATGCCCTGACTCGAAATAAGGCCGGATATCCCTGCAGTGACTTGAATGCAGGCTCGTCTTGCATCTCCCAAGATGAACGGATGTCTGAATCCCCTGTGGAGACCACAGAGAAAGACCTAGTTTACCACCTCATCGCGACCGGAGGCCTCACATCCTTTGAATACTTCAGAGGTACGCGGAGATCAGTGCCTCCAAAGGAGACGATGAATGACCCCTCTTGAAACTTGATAGGGGTCCCAGGATTCCTGTGGAACGTGGAAAGGGACACTTGGTCTCCCGCCTCAGCTGGAGAGGCGTCCCAATTGCCCTGCCAAGCCTCGAGGAGAATCCCGAGTTGTCCCTCGCAACTAGGCAGGAGTCCTGACGTCGCTGAACAAACACGTGGGTGGAAGGGCCATCCCCGTCGTAACTCGAGAATATACCCCAGGTTCCCGCCGCAACTCGAGAAAAACCATGAGACTTCCCCCTCACCACGAGATGAGGCCCGATTCCCCTGCACTGCGTGCAGAGCAATTCCGTGTTGCACATCACACATGAAAGGAGCCTTGATTTCCTTGATGGCACTCCAGAGAAACCCCAAGAACACTGTTTCAAGGCCAGAGGGATCCTGAGCTCACTTTAGCAACACGAAAGAGCTCCGTGGACCAAAAAGCAACTCGAGATGAGAGGGTAGTCCCTGGCTTCGGCTCCAGAGGAATACCACCTTACCACAAGCCCCTCAAGAGGAGGCTTCACTCAGCTCTAGGTATGTGAGAGGGACCCTGAGTTTGCGGCCTCAAGTGGAATGGACACCGCGATGCCCTGGCTCGAAATAAGGCCGGATATCCCTGCAGTGACTTGAATGCAGGCTCGTCTTGCATCTCCCAAGACGAAAGGATGTCTGAATCCCCTGTGGAGACCACAGAGAAAGACCTAGTTCCCCACCTCATCGCGACCGGAGGCCTCACATCCTTTGAAAACTCCAGAGGTCCGAGGAAATCAGTGCCTCCAAAGGAGACGATGCCTGACTCCTCGTGAAACTTGATAGGAGTCCCAGGATTCCTGTGGCACGTGGAAAGGGACCCTTTGTCTCCCGCCTCAGCTGGAGAGGCGTCCCAATTGCCCTGCCAAGCCTCGAGGAGAATCCCGAGTTGTCCCTCGCAACTAGGCAGGAGTCCTGACGTCGCTGAAGAAACACGTCGGTGGAAGGGCCATCCCCGTCGTAACTCGAGAATATACCCCAGGTTCCCGTCGCAACTCGAGAAAAACCATGAGACTTCCCCCTCGCCGCGAGATGAGGCCCGATTTCCCTGCACTGGGTGCAGAGCAATTCTGTGTTGCACATCACACATGAAAGGAGCCTTGATTTGCTTGATGGCACTCCAGAGAAACTCCAAGAACACTGTTTCAAGGCTAGAAGGATCCTGAGGTCAATGTAGCATCACGAAAGAGCTCCGTGGACCAGAAATCAACTCGAGATGAGAGGTTAGTCCCTGGCTTCGACTCCAGAGGAATACCACCTTACCACAAGCACCTCAAGAGGATGCTTTTCTCAGCTCTAGGTATGTGAGAGGGACCCTGAGTTTGCGGCCTGAAGTGGAATGGACACCGCGATGCCCTGGCTTGAAATAAGGCCGGATATCCCTGCAGTGACTTGAATGCAGGCTCGTCTTGCATCTCCCAAGACGAAAGGATGTCTGAATCCCCTGTGGAGACCACAGAGAAAGACCTAGTTCCCCACCTCATCGCGACCGGAGGCCTTACATCCTTTGGAAACTCCAGAGGTACGCGGAAATCAGTGCCTCCAAAGGAGACGATGCCTGACTCCTCGTGAAACTTGATAGGAGTCCCAGGATTCCTGTGGCACGTGGAAAGGGACCCTTCGTCTCCCGCCTCAGCTGGAGAGGCGTCCCAATTGCCCTGCCAAGCCTCGAGGAGAACCCCGAGTTGTCCCTCGCAACTAGGCAGGAGTCCTGACGTCGCTGAAGAAACACGTCGGTGGAAGGGCCATCCCCGTCGTAACTCGAGAATATACCCCAGGTTCCCGCCGCAACTCGAGAAAAACCATTAGACTTCCCCCTCGCCGCGAGATGAGGCCCGATTCCCTTGCACTGCGTGCAGAGCAATTCTGTGTTGCACATCACACATGAAAGGAGCCTTGATTTCCTTGATGGCACTCCAGAGAAAGCCCAAGAACACTGTTTCAAGGCTAGAGGGATCCTGAGGTCAATGTAGCATCACGAAAGAGCTCCGTGGACCAAAAATCAACTCGAGAAGAGAGGTTAGTCCCTGGCTTCGACTCCACAGCAATACCACCTTACCACAAGCACCTCAAGAGGAGGCTTCTCTCAGCTCTAGGTATGTGAGAGGGACCCTGAGTTTGCGGCCTCAAGTGGAATGGACACCGCGATGCCCTGACTCGAAATAAGGCCGGATATTCCCGCAGTGACTTGAATGCAGGCTCGTCTTGCATCTCCCGAGACGAAAGGATGTCTGAATCCCCTGTGGAGACCACAGAGAAAGACCTAGTTCCCCACCTCATCGCGACTGGAGGCCTCACATCCTTTGAAAACTCCAGAGGTACGCGGAGATCAGTGCCTCCAAAGGAGACGATGCCTGACTCCTCGTTAAACTTAATATGAGTCCCAGCATTCCTGTGGCACGTGGAAAGGGACACTTGGTCTCCCGCCTCAGCTGGAGAGGCGTCCCAATTGCCCTGCCAAGCCTCGAGGAGAATCCCGAGTTGTCCCTCGCAACTAGGCAGGAGTCCTGACGTCACTGAACAAACACGTGGGTGGAAGGGCCATCCCCGTCGTAACTCGAGAATATGCCCCAGGTTCCTCCCGCATCTCGAGAAAAACCATGAGACGTTCCCCTCGCCGCGAGATGAGGCCCGATTCCCCTGCACTGTGTGCAGAGCAATTCCGTGTTGCACATCACACATGAAAGGAGCCTTGATTTCCTTGATGGCACTCCAGAGAAAACCCAAGAACACTGTTTCCAGGCTAGAGGGATCCTGAGGTCCCTGTAGCAACAGGAAAGAGCTCCGTGGACCAAAAATCAACTCGAGATGAGAGGTTAGTCCCTGGCTTCGACTCCAGAGGAATACCACCTTACCACAAGCACCTCAAGAGGAGGCTTCTCTCAGCTCTAGGTATGTGAGAGGGACCCTGAGTTTGCGGCCTCAAGTGGAATGGACACCGCGATGCCCTGACTCGAAATAAGGCCGGATATCCCTGCAGTGACTTGAATGCAGGCTCGTCTTGTATCTCCCAAGATGAACGGATGTCTCAATCCCCTGTGGAGACCACAGAGAAAGACCTAGTTTCCCACCTCATCACGAGCGAAGGCCTCACATCCTTTGAAAACTTCAGAGGTAAGCGGAGATCAGTGCCTCCAAAGGAGGCGATGCCTGACTCCTCGTGAAACTTGATAGGAGTCCCAGGATTCCTGTGCACGTGGAAAGGGAACCTTGGTCTCCAGCCTCAGCTGGAGAGGCGTCCCAATTGCCCTGCCAAGCCTCGAGGAGAATCCCGAGTTGTCCCTCGCAACTAGGCAGGAGTCCTGACGTCCCTGAACAAACACGTGGTTGAAAGGGCCATCCCCGTTGTAACTCGAGAATATACCCCAGGTTCCCGCCGCAACTCGAAAAAAACCATGAGACTTTCCCCTCGCCGCGATATGAGGCCCGATTCCCCTGGACTGCGTGCAGAGCAATTCCGTGTTGCACATCACACAGGAAAGGAGCCTTGATTTCCTTGGTGGCACTCCAGAGAAATCCCAAGAACACTGTTTCAAGGCTAGAGGGATCCTGAGGTCACTGTAGCAACACGAAAGAGCTCCGTGGACCAAAAATCAACTCGAAATGAGAGGTTATTCCCTGGCTTCAACTCCAGAGGAATACCACCTTACTACAATCACCTCAAGAGGAGGCTTCTCTCAGCTCTAGGTATGTGAGAGGGACCCTGAGTTTGCGGCCTCAAGTGGAATGGACACCGCGAAGCCCTGACTCGAAATAAGGCCGGATATCCCTGCAGTGACGTGAATGTAGGCTCGTCTTGTATCTCCCAAGACGAAAGGATGTCTGAATCCCCTGTGTAGATCACAGAGAAAGACCTAGTTCCCCACCTCATCGCGACCGGAGGCCTCACATCCTTTGAAAACTCCAGAGGTACGCGGAGATCAGTGCCTCCAAAGGAGACGATGCCTGACTCCTCGTGAAACTTGATAGGAGTCCCAGGATTCCTGTGGCACGTGGAAAGGGACCCTTGGTCTCCCGCCTCAGCTGGAGAGGCGTCCCAATTGCCCTGCCAAGCCTCGAGGAGAATCCCGAGTTGTCCCTCGCAACTAGGCAGGAGTCCTGACGACGCTGAACAAACACGTGGGTGGAAGGGCCATCCCCATCGTAACTCAAGAATATACCCCAGGTTCCCGCCGCAATTCGAGAAAAACCATGAGACTTCCCCCTCGCTGCGAGATGAGGCCCGATTCCCCTGCACTGCGTGCAGAGCACTGCCGTGTTGCACATCACACATGAAAGGAGCCTTAATTTCCTTGATGGCACTCCAGAGAAACCCCAAGAACACTGTTTCAAGGCTAGCGGTATCCTGAGGTCACTGTAGCGACACGAAAGAACTCCGTGGACCAAAAATCAACTCGAGATGAGAGGTTAGTCCCTGGCTTCGACTCCAGAGGAATACCACCTTACCACAAGCACCTCAAGAGGAGGCTTCTCTCAGCTCTAGGTATGTGAGAGGGACCCTGAGTTTGCGGCCTCAAGTGCAATGGACACCGCGATGCCCTGACTCGAAATAAGCGGGATATCCCTGCAGTGACTTGAATGCAGGCTCGTCTTGCATCTCCCAAGACGAAAGGATGTCTGAATCCCCTGTGGAGACCACAGAGAAAGACCTAGTTCCCCACCTCATCGCGACCGGAGGCCTTACATCCTTTGAAAACTCCAGAGGTACGCGAAAATCAGTGCCTCCAAAGGAGACGATACCTGATCCTTCGTGAAACTTGATAGGAGTCCCAGGATTCCTGTGGCACGTGGAAAGGGAGCCTTCGTCTCCCGCCTCAGCTGGAGAGGCGTCCCAATTGCCCTGCCAAGCCTCGAGGAGAATCCCGAGTTGTCCCTCGCAACTAGGCAGGAGTCCTGACTTCGCTGAAGAAACACGTCGGTGGAAGGGCCATCCCCGTCGTAACTCGAGAATATACCCCAGGTTCCCGCCGCAATTCGAGAAAAACCATTAGACTTCCCCCTCGCCGCGAGATGAGGCCCGATTCCCTTGCACTGCGTGCAGAGCAATTCTGTGTTGCACATCACACATGAAAGGAGCCTTGATTTCCTTGATGGCACTCCAGAGAAACCCCAAGAATACTGTTTCAAGGCTAGAGGGATCCTGAGGTCAATGTAGCATCACGAAAGAGCTCCGTGGCCCAAAAATCAACTCGAGAAGAGAGGTTAGTCCCTGGCTTCGACTCCAGAGGAATACCACCTTACCAGAAGCACCTCAAGAGGAGGCTTCTCTCAGCTCTAGGTATGTGAGAGGGACCCTGAGTTTGCAGCCTCAAGTGGAATGGACTCCGCGATGCCCTGACGCGAAATAAGGCCGGATATCCCTGCAGTGACTTGAATGCAGGCTCGTCTTGCATCTCCCAAGACGAAAGGATGTCTGAATCCCCTGTGGAGACCACAGAGAAAGACCTAGTTTACCACCTCATCGCGACCGGAGGCCTCACATCCTTTGAATACTTCAGAGGTATGCGGAGATCAGTGCCTCCAAAGGAGACGATGAATGACTCCTCGTGAAACTTGATAGGGGTCCCAGGATTCCTGTGGCACGTGGAAAGGGACACTTGGTCTCCCGCCTCAGCTGGAGAGGCGTCCCAATTGCCCTGCCAAGCCTCGAGGAGAATCCCGAGTTGTCCCTCGCAACTAGGCAGGAGTCCTGACGTCGCTGAACAAACACGTGTGTGGAAGGGCCATCCCCGTCGTAACTCGAGAATATACCCCAGGTTCCCGCCGCAACTCGAGAAAAACCATGAGACTACCCCTCACCACGAGATGAGGCCCGATCCCCCTGCACTGCGTGCAGAGCAATTCCGTGTTGCACATCACACATGAAAGGAGCCTTGATTTCCTTGATGGCACTTCAGAGAAACCCCAAGAACACTGTTTCAAGGCCAGAGGGATCCTGAGCTCACTTTAGCAACACGAAAGAGCTCCGTGGACCAAAAAGCAACTCGAGATGAGAGGGTAGTCCCTGGCTTCGACTCCAGAGGAATACCACCTTACCACAAGCCCCTCAAGAGGAGGCTTCTCTCAGCTCTAGGTATGTGAGAGGGACCCTGAGTTTGCGGCCTCAAGTGGAATGGAAACCGCGATGCCCTGGCTCGAAATAAGGCTGGATATCCCTGCAGTGACTTGAATGCAGGCTCGTCTTGCATCTCCCAAGACGAAAGGATGTCTGAATCCACTGTGGAGACCACAGAGAAAGACCTAGTTCCCCACCTCATCGCGACCGGAGGCCTCACATCCTTTGAAAACTCCAGAGGTACGAGGAAATCAGTGCCTCCAAAGGAGACGATGCCTGACTCCTCGTGAAACTTGATAGGAGTCCCAGGATTCCTGTGGCACATGGAAAGGGACCCTTCGTCTCCCGCCTCAGCTGGAGAGGCGTCCCAATTGCCCTGCCAAGCCTCGAGGAGAATCCCGAGTTGTCCCTCGCAACTAGGCAGGAGTCCTGACGTCGCTGAAGAAACACGTGGGTGGAAGGGCCATCCCCGTCGTAACTCGAGAATATACCCCAGGTTCCCGCCGCAACTCGAGAAAAACCATTAGACTTCCCCCTCGCCGCGATATGAGGCCCGATTCCCCTGCACTGGGTGCAGAGCAATTCTGTGTTGCACATCACACATGAAAGGAGCCTTGATTTCCTTGATGGCACTCCAGAGAAACCCCAAGAACACTGTTTCAAGGCTAGAGGGATCCTGAGGTCAATGTAGCATCACGAAAGAGCTCCGTGGCCCAAAAATCAACTCGAGAAGAGAGGTTAGTCCCTGGCTTCGACTCCACAGGAATACCACCTTACCACAAGCACCTCAAGAGGAGGCTTCTCTCAGCTCTAGGTATGTGAGAGGGACCCTGAGTTTGCGACCTCAAGTGGAATGGACACCGCGATGCCCTGACTCTAAATAAGGCCGGATATTCCTGCAGTGACTTGAATGCAGGCTCGTCTTGCATCTCCCAAGACGAAAGGATGTCTGAATCCCCTGTGGAGACCACAGAGAAAGACCTAGTTCCCCACCTCATCGCGACTGGAGGCCTCACATCCTTTGAAAACTCCAGAGGTACGAGGAAATCAGTGCCTCCAAAGGAGACGATGCCTGACTCCTCGCGAAACTTGATATGAGTCCCAGGATTCCTGTTGCACGTGGAAAGGGACACTTGGTCTCCCGCCTCAGCTGGAGAGGCGTCCCAATTGCCCTGCCAAGCCTCGAGGAGAATCCCGAGTTGTCCCTCGCAACTAGGCAGGAGTCCTGACGTCACTGAACAAACACGTGGGTGGAAGGGCCATCCCCGTCGTAACTCGAGAATATGCCCCAGGTTCCTCCGGCATCTCGAGAAAAACCATGAGACGTTCCCCTCGCCGCGAGATGAGGCCCGATTCCCCTGCACTGTGTGCAGAGCAATTCCGTGTTGCACATCACACATGAAAGGAGACTTGATTTCCTTGATGGCACTCCAGAGAAACCCCAAGAACACTGTTTCAAGGCCAGAGGGATCCTGAGGTCACTGTAGTAACACGAAAGAGCTCTGTGGACCAAAAATCAACTAGAGATGAGAGGTTTGTCCCTGGCTTCAACTCCACAGAAATACCACCTTACCACAAGCACCTCAAGAGGAGGCTTCTCTCAGCTCTAGGTATGTGAGAGGGACCCTGAGTTTGCGGCCCCAAGTGGAATGGACACCGCGATGCCCTGACTCGAAATAAGGCCGGATATCCCTGCAGTGACTTGAATGCAGGCTCGTCTTGCATCTCCCAAGATGAACGGATGTCTGAATCCCCTGTGGAGACCACAGAGAAAGACCTAGTTTACCACCTCATCGCGACCGGAGGCCTCACATCCTTTGAATACTTCAGAGGTACGCGGAGATCAGTGCCTCCAAAGGAGACGATGAATGACCCCTCGTGAAACTTGATAGGGGTCCCAGGATTCCTGTGGCACGTGGAAAGGGACACTTGGTCTCCCGCCTCAGCTGGAGAGGCGTCCCAATTGCCCTGCCAAGCCTCGAGGAGAATCCCGAGTTGTCCCTCGCAACTAGGCAGGAGTCCTGACGTCGCTGAACAAACACGTAGGTGGAAGGGCCATCCCCGTCGTAACTCGAGAATATACCCCAGGTTCCCGCCGCAACTCGAGAAAAACCATGAGACTTCCCCCTCACCACGAGATGAGGCCCGATTCCCCTGCACTGCGTGCAGAGCAATTCCGTGTTGCACATCACACATGAAAGGAGCCTTGATTTCCTTGATGGCACTCCAGAGAAACCCCAAGAACACTGTTTCAAGGCCAGAGGGATCCTGAGCTCACTTTAGCAACACGAAAGAGATCCGTGGACCAAAAAGCAACTCGAGATGAGAGGGTAGTCCCTGGCTTCGGCTCCAGAGGAATACCACCTTACCACAAGCCCCTCAAGAGGAGGCTTCACTCAGCTCTAGGTATGTGAGAGGGACCCTGAGTTTGCGGCCTCAAGTGGAATGGACACCGCGATGCCCTGGCTCGAAATAAGGCCGGATATCCCTGCAGTGACTTGAATGCAGGCTCGTCTTGCATCTCCCAAGACGAAAGGATGTTTGAATCCCCTGTGGAGACCACAGAGAAAGACCTAGTTCCCCACCTCATCGCGACCGGAGGCCTCACATCCTTTGAAAACTCCAGAGGTACGAGGAAATCAGTGCCTCCAAAGGAGACGATGCCTGACTCCTCGTGAAACTTGATAGGAGTCCCAGGATTCCTGTGGCACGTGGAAAGGGACCCTTTGTCTCCCGCCTCAGCTGGAGAGGCGTCCCAATTGCCCTGCCAAGCCTCGAGGAGAATCCCGAGTTGTCCCTCGCAACTAGGCAGGAGTCCTGACGTCGCTGAAGAAACACGTCGGTGGAAGGGCCATCCCCGTCGTAACTCGAGAATATACCCCAGGTTCCCGTCGCAACTCGAGAAAAACCATGAGACTTCCCCCTCGCCGCGAGATGAGGCCCGATTCCCCTGCACTGGGTGCAGAGCAATTCTGTGTTGCACATCACACATGAAAGGAGCCTTGATTTGCTTGATGGCACTCCAGAGAAACCCCAAGAACACTGTTTCAAGGCTAGAGGGATCCTGAGGTCAATGTAGCATCACGAAAGAGCTCCGTGGACCAGAAATCAACTCGAGATGAGAGGTTAGTCCCTGGCTTCGACTCCAGAGGAATACCACCTTACCACAAGCACCTCAAGAGGAGGCTTTTCTCAGCTCTAGGTATGTGAGAGGGACCCTGAGTTTGCGGCCTGAAGTGGAATGGACACCGCGATGCCCTGGCTTGAAATAAGGCCGGATATCCCTGCAGTGACTTGAATGCAGGCTCGTCTTGCATCTCCCAAGACGAAAGGATGTCTGAATCCCCTGTGGAGACCACAGAGAAAGACCTAGTTCCCCACCTCATCGCGACCGGAGGCCTTACATCCTTTGAAAACTCCAGAGGTACGCGGAAATCAGTGCCTCCAAAGGAGACGATGCCTGACTCCTCGTGAAACTTGATAGGAGTCCCAGGATTCCTGTGGCACGTGGAAAGGGACCCTTCGTCTCCCGCCTCAGCTGGAGAGGCGTCCCAATTGCCCTGCCAAGCCTCGAGGAGAATCCCGAGTTGTCCCTCGCAACTAGGCAGGAGTCCTGACGTCACTGAACAAACACGTGGGTGGAAGGGCCATCCCCGTCGTAACTCGAGAATATGCCCCAGGTTCCTCCCGCATCTCGAGAAAAACCATGAGACGTTCCCCTCGCCGCGAGATGAGGCCCGATTCCCCTGCACTGTGTGCAGAGCAATTCCGTGTTGCACATCACACATGAAAGGAGCCTTGATTTCCTTGATGGCACTCCAGAGAAAACCCAAGAACACTGTTTCCAGGCTAGAGGGATCCTGAGGTCCCTGTAGCAACAGGAAAGAGCTCCGTGGACCAAAAATCAACTCGAGATGAGAGGTTAGTCCCTGGCTTCGACTCCAGAGGAATACCACCTTACCACAAGCACCTCAAGAGGAGGCTTCTCTCAGCTCTAGGTATGTGAGAGGGACCCTGAGTTTGCGGCCTCAAGTGGAATGGACACCGCGATGCCCTGACTCGAAATAAGGCCGGATATCCCTGCAGTGACTTGAATGCAGGCTCGTCTTGTATCTCCCAAGATGAACGGATGTCTCAATCCCCTGTGGAGACCACAGAGAAAGACCTAGTTTCCCACCTCATCACGAGCGAAGGCCTCACATCCTTTGAAAACTTCAGAGGTAAGCGGAGATCAGTGCCTCCAAAGGAGGCGATGCCTGACTCCTCGTGAAACTTGATAGGAGTCCCAGGATTCCTGTGCACGTGGAAAGGGAACCTTGGTCTCCAGCCTCAGCTGGAGAGGCGTCCCAATTGCCCTGCCAAGCCTCGAGGAGAATCCCGAGTTGTCCCTCGCAACTAGGCAGGAGTCCTGACGTCGCTGAACAAACACGTGGGTGGAAGGGCCATCCCAGTTGTAACTCGAGAATATACCCCAGGTTCCCGCCGCAACTCGAAAAAAACCATGAGACTTTCCCCTCGCCGCGATATGAGGCCCGATTCCCCTGGACTGCGTGCAGAGCAATTCCGTGTTGCACATCACACAGGAAAGGAGCCTTGATTTCCTTGGTGGCACTCCAGAGAAACCCCAAGAACACTGTTTCAAGGCTAGAGGGATCCTGAGGTCACTGTAGCAACACGAAAGAGCTCCGTGGACCAAAAATCAACTCGAGATGAGAGGTTATTCCCTGGCTTCAACACCAGAGGAATACCACCTTACTACAAGCACCTCAAGAGGAGGCTTCTCTCAGCTCTAGGTATGTGAGAGGGACCCTGAGTTTGCGGCCTCAAGTGGAATGGACACCGCGATGCCCTGACTCGAAATAAGGCCGGATATCCCTGCAGTGACGTGAATGTAGGCTCGTCTTGTATCTCCCAAGACAAGAGGATGTCTGAATCCCCTGTGTAGATCACAGAGAAAGACCTAGTTCCCCACCTCATCGCGACCGGAGGCCTCACATCCTTTGAAAACTCCAGAGGTACGCGGAGATCAGTGCCTCCAAAGGAGACGATGCCTGACTCCTCGTGAAACTTGATAGGAGTCCCAGGATTCCTGTGGCACGTGGAAAGGGACCCTTGGTCTCCCGCCTCAGCTGGAGAGGCGTCCCAATTGCCCTGCCAAGCCTCGAGGAGAATCCCGAGTTGTCCCTCGCAACTAGGCAGGAGTCCTGACGACGCTGAACAAACACGTGGGTGGAAGGGCCATCCCCATCGTAACTCAAGAATATACCCCAGGTTCCCGCCGCAATTCGAGAAAAACCATGAGACTTCCCCCTCGCTGCGAGATGAGGCCCGATTCTCCTGCACTGCGTGCAGAGCACTGCCGTGTTGCACATCACACATGAAAGGAGCCTTAATTTCCTTGATGGCACTCCAGAGAAACAACAAGAACACTGTTTCAAGGCTAGCGGTATCCTGAGGTCACTGTAGCGACACGAAAGAACTCCGTGGACCAAAAATCAACTCGAGATGAGAGGTTAGTCCCTGGCTTCGACTCCAGAGGAATACCACCTTACCACAAGCACCTCAAGAGGAGGCTTCTCTCAGCTCTAGGTATGTGAGAGGGACCCTGAGTTTGCGGCCTCAAGTGCAATGGACACCGCGATGCCCTGACTCGAAATAAGGCGGGATATCCCTGCAGTGACTTGAATGCAGGCTCGTCTTGCATCTCCCAAGACGAAAGGATGTCTGAATCCCCTGTGGAGACCACAGAGAAAGACCTAGTTCCCCACCTCATCGCGACCGGAGGCCTTACATCCTTTGAAAACTCCAGAGGTACGCGAAAATCAGTGCCTCCAAAGGAGACGATGCCTGACTCCTCGTGAAACTTGATAGGAGTCCCAGGATTCCTATGGCACGTGGAAAGGGACCCTTGGTCTCCCGCCTCAGCTGGAGAGGCGTCCCAATTGCCCTGCCAAGCCTCGAGGAGAATCCCGAGTTGTCCCTCGCAACTAGGCAGGAGTCCTGACTTCGCTGAAGAAACACGTCGGTGGAAGGGCCATCCCCGTCGTAACTCGAGAATATACCCCAGGTTCCCGCCGCAACTCGAGAAAAACCATTAGACTTCCCCCTCGCCGCGAGATGAGGCCCGATTCCCTTGCACTGCGTGCAGAGCAATTCTGTGTTGCACATCACACATGAAAGGAGCCTTGATTTCCTTGATGGCACTCCAGAGAAACCCCAAGAACACTGTTTCAAGGCTAGAGGGATCCTGAGGTCAATGTAGCATCACGAAAGAGCTCCGTGGCCCAAAAATCAACTCGAGAAGAGAGGTTAGTCCCTGGCTTCGACTCCAGAGGAATACCACCTTACCACAAGCACCTCAAGAGGAGGCTTCTCTCAGCTCTAGGTATGTGAGAGGGACCCTGAGTTTGCGGCCTCAAGTGGAATGGACTCCGCGATGCCCTGACGCGAAATAAGGCCGGATATCCCTGCAGTGACTTGAATGCAGGCTCGTCTTGCATCTCCCAAGACGAAAGGATGTCTGAATCCCCTGTGGAGACCACAGAGAAAGACCTAGTTCCCCACCTCATCGTGACTGGAGGCCTCACATCCATTGAAAACTCCAGAGGTACGCGGAGATCAGTGCCTCCAAAGGAGACGATGCCTGACTCCTCGTTAAACTTGATATGAGTCCCAGGTTTCCTGTGGCACGTGGAAAGGGACCCTTGGTCTCCCGCCTCAGCTAGAGAGGCGTCCCAATTGCCCTGCCAAGCCTCGAGGAGAATCCCGAGTTGTCCCTCGCAACTAGGCAGGAGTCCTGATGTCGCTGAACAAACACGTGGGTGGAAGGGCCATCCCCGTCGTAACTCGAGAATATACCCCAGGTTCCCGCCGCAACTCGAGAAAAACCATGAGACTTCCCCCTCACCACGAGATGAGGCCCGATCCCCCTGCACTGTGTGCAGAGCAATTCCGTGCTGCACATCACACATGAAAGGAGCCTTGATTTCCTTGATGGCACTCCAGAGAAACCCCAAGAACACTGTTTCAAGGCCAGAGGGATCCTGAGCTCACTTTAGCAACACGAAAGAGCTCCGTGGCCCAAAAATCAACTCGAGAAGAGAGGTTAGTCCCTGGCTTCGACTCCACAGGAATACCACCTTACCACAAGCACCTCAAGAGGAGGCTTCTCTCAGCTCTAGGTATGTGAGAGGGACCCTGAGTTTGCGGCCTCAAGTGGAATGGACACCGCGATGCCCTGACTCGAAATAAGGCCGGATATTCCTGCAGTGACTTGAATGCAGGCTCGTCTTGCATCTCCCAAGACGAAAGGATGTCTGAATCCCCTGTGGAGACCACAGAGAAAGACCTAGTTCCCCACCTCATCGCGACTGGAGGCCTCACATCCTTTGAAAACTCCAGAGGTACGCGGAGATCAGTGCCTCCAAAGGAGACGATGCCTGACTCCTCGCGAAACTTGATATGAGTCCCAGGATTCCTGTGGCACGTGGAAAGGGACACTTGGTCTCCCGCCTCAGCTGGAGAGGCGTCCCAATTGCCCTGCCAAGCCTCGAGGAGAATCCCGAGTTGTCCCTCGCAACTAGGCAGGAGTCCTGACGTCACTGAACAAACACGTGGGTGGAAGGGCCATCCCCGTCGTAACTCGAGAATATGCCCCAGGTTCCTCCCGCATCTCGAGAAAAACCATGAGACGTTCCCCTCGCCGCGAGATGAGGCCCGATTCCCCTGCACTGTGTGCAGAGCAATTCCGTGTTGCACATCACACATGAAAGGAGCCTTGATTTCCTTGATGGCACTCCAGAGAAACCCCAAGAACACTGTTTCAAGGCCAGAGGGATCCTGAGGTCACTGTAGCAACACGAAAGAGCTCTGTGGACCAAAAATCAACTAGAGATGAGAGGTTTGTCCCTGGCTTCAACTCCACAGGAATACCACCTTACCACAAGCACCTCAAGAGGAGGCTTCTCTCAGCTCTAGGTATGTGAGAGGGACCCTGAGTTTGCGGCCCCAAGTGGAATGGACACCGCGATGCCCTGACTCGAAATAAGGCCGGATATCCCTGCAGTGACTTGAATGCAGGCTCGTCTTGCATCTCCCAAGATGAACGGATGTCTGAATCCCCTGTGGAGACCACAGAGAAAGACCTAGTTTACCACCTCATCGCGACCGGAGGCCTCACATCCTTTGAATACTTCAGAGGTATGCGGAGATCAGTGCCTCCAAAGGAGACGATGAATGACTCCTTGTGAAACTTGATAGGGGTCCCAGGATTCCTGTGGCACGTGGAAAGGGACACTTGGTCTCCCGCCTCAGCTGGAGAGGCGTCCCAATTGCCCTGCCAAGCCTCAAGGAGAATCCCGAGTTGTCCCTCGCAACTAGGCAGGAGTCCTGACGTCGCTGAACAAACACGTGGGTGGAAGGGCCATCCCCGTCGTAACTCGAGAATATACCCCAGGTTCCCGCCGCAACTCGAGAAAAACCATGAGACTTCCCCCTCACCACGAGATGAGGCCCGATTCCCCTGCACTGCGTGCAGAGCAATTCCGTGTTGCACATCACACATGAAAGGAGCCTTGATTTCCTTGATGGCACTCCAGAGAAACCCCAAGAACACTGTTTCAAGGCCAGAGGGATCCTGAGCTCACTTTAGCAACACGAAAGAGCTCCGTGGACCAAAAAGCAACTCGAGATGACAGGGTAGTCCCTGGCTTCGACTCCAGAGGAATACCACCTTACCACAAGCCCCTCAAGAGGAGGCTTCTCTCAGCTCTAGGTATGTGAGAGGGACCCTGAGTTTGCGGCCTCAAGTGGAATGGACACCGCGATGCCCTGGCTCGAAATAAGGCTGGATATCCCTGCAGTGACTTGAATGCAGGCTCGTCTTGCATCTCCCAAGACGAAAGGATGTCTGAATCCACTGTGGAGACCACAGAGAAAGACCTAGTTCCGCACCTCATCGCGACCGGAGGCCTCACATCCTTTGAAAACTCCAGAGGTACGAGGAAATCAGTGCCTCCAAAGGAGACGATGCCTGACTCCTCGTGAAACTTGATAGGAGTCCCAGGATTCCTGTGGCACGTGGAAAGGGACCCTTTGTCTCCCGCCTCAGCTGGAGAGGCGTTCCAATTGCCCTGCCAAGCCTCGAGGAGAATCCCGAGTTGTCCCTCGCAACTAGGCAGGAGTCCTGACGTCGCTGAACAAACACGTGTGTGGAAGGGCCATCCCCGTCGTAACTCGAGAATATACCCCAGGTTCCCGCCGCAACTCGAGAAAAACCATTAGACTTCCCCCTCGCCGCGAGATGAGGCCCGATTCCCCTGCACTGGGTGCAGAGCAATTCTGTGTTGCACATCACACATGAAAGGAGCCTTGATTTCCTTGATGGCACTCCAGAGAAACCCCAAGAACACTGTTTCAAGGCTAGAGGGATCCTGAGGTCAATGTAGCATCACGAAAGAGCTCCGTGGCCCAAAAATCAACTCGAGAAGAGAGGTTAGTCCCTGGCTTCGACTCCAGAGGAATACCACCTTACCACAAGCACCTCAAGAGGAGGCTTCTCTCAGCTCTAGGTATGTGAGAGGGACCCTGAGTTTGCGGCCTCAAGTGGAATGGACACCGCGATGCCCTGACTCGAAATAAGGCCGGATATTCCTGCAGTGACTTGAATGCAGGCTCGTCTTGCATCTCCCAAGACGAAAGGATGTCTGAATCCCCTGTGGAGACCACAGAGAAAGACCTAGTTCCCCACCTCATCGCGACTGGAGGCCTCACATCCTTTGAAAACTCCAGAGGTACGCGGAGATCAGTGCCTCCAAAGGAGACGATGCCTGACTCCTCGCGAAACTTGATATGAGTCCCAGGATTCCTGTGGCACGTGGAAAGGGACACTTGGTCTCCCGCCTCAGCTGGAGAGGCGTCCCAATTGCCCTGCCAAGCCTCGAGGAGAATCCCGAGTTGTCCCTCGCAACTAGGCAGGAGTCCTGACGTCACTGAACAAACACGTGGGTGGAAGGGCCATCCCCGTCGTAACTCGAGAATATGCCCCAGGTTCCTCCGGCATCTCGAGAAAAACCATGAGACGTTCCCCTCGCCGCGAGATGAGGCCCGAATCCCCTGCACTGTGTGCAGAGCAATTCCGTGTTGCACATCACACATGAAAGGAGCCTTGATTTCCTTGATGGCACTCCAGAGAAACCCCAAGAACACTGTTTCAAGGCCAGAGGGATCCTGAGGTCACTGTAGTAACACGAAAGAGCTCTGTGGACCAAAAATCAACTAGAGATGAGAGGTTTGTCCCTGGCTTCAACTCCACAGAAATACCACCTTACCACAAGCACCTCAAGAGGAGGCTTCTCTCAGCTCTAGGTATGTGAGAGGGACCCTGAGTTTGCGGCCCCAAGTGGAATGGACACCGCGATGCCCTGACTCGAAATAAGGCCGGATATCCCTGCAGTGACTTGAATGCAGGCTCGTCTTGCATCTCCCAAGATGAACGGATGTCTGAATCCCCTGTGGAGACCACAGAGAAAGACCTAGTTTACCACTTCATCGCGACCGGAGGCCTCACATCCTTTGAATACTTCAGAGGTACGCGGAGATCAGTGCCTCCAAAGGAGACGATGAATGACCCCTCGTGAAACTTGATAGGGGTCCCAGGATTCCTGTGGCACGTGGAAAGGGACACTTGGTCTCCCGCCTCAGCTGGAGAGGCGTCCCAATTGCCCTGCCAAGCCTCGAGGAGAATCCCGAGTTGTCCCTCGCAACTAGGCAGGAGTCCTGACGTCGCTGAACAAACACGTGGGTGGAAGGGCCATCCCCGTCGTAACTCGAGAATATACCCCAGGTTCCCGCCGCAACTCGAGAAAAACCATGAGACTTCCCCCTCACCACGAGATGAGGCCCGATTCCCCTGCACTGCGTGCAGAGCAATTCCGTGTTGCACATCACACATGAAAGGAGCCTTGATTTCCTTGATGGCACTCCAGAGAAACCCCAAGAACACTGTTTCAAGGTCAGAGGGATCCTGAGCTCACTTTAGCAACACGAAAGAGCTCCGTGGACCAAAAAGCAACTCGAGATGAGAGGGTAGTCCCTGGCTTCGGCTCCAGAGGAATACCACCTTACCACAAGCCCCTCAAGAGGAGGCTTCACTCAGCTCTAGGTATGTGAGAGGGACCCTGAGTTTGCGGCCTCAAGTGGAATGGACACCGCGATGCCCTGGCTCGAAATAAGGCCGGATATCCCTGCAGTGACTTGAATGCAGGCTCGTCTTGCATCTCCCAAGACGAAAGGATGTCTGAATCCCCTGTGGAGACCACAGAGAAAGACCTAGTTCCCCACCTCATCGCGACCGGAGGCCTCACATCCTTTGAAAACTCCAGAGGTACGAGGAAATCAGTGCCTCCAAAGGAGACGATGCCTGACTCCTCGTGAAACTTGATAGGAGTCCCAGGATTCCTGTGGCACCTGGAAAGGGACCCTTTGTCTCCCGCCTCAGCTGGAGAGGCGTCCCAATTGCCCTGCCAAGCCTCGAGGAGAATCCCGAGTTGTCCCTCGCAACTAGGCAGGAGTCCTGACGTCGCTGAAGAAACAGGTCGGTGGAAGGGCCATCCCCGTCGTAACTCGAGAATACACCCCAGGTTCCCGCCGCAACTCGAGAAAAACCATGAGACTTCCCCCTCGCCGCGAGATGAGGCCTGATTCCCCTACACTGCATGCAGAGCAATTCCGTGTTGCACATCACACATGAAAGGAGCCTTGATTTCCTTGATGGCACTCCAGAGAAACCCCAAGAACACTGTTTCAAGGCTAGAGGGATCCTGACGTCACTGTAGAAACAGGAAAGAGCTCCGTGGACCAAAAATCAACTCGAGATGAGAGGTTAGTCCCTGGCTTCGACTCCAGAGGAATACCACCTTACCACAAGCACCTCAAGAGGAGGCTTCTCTCAGCTCCAAGTATGTGAGAGGGAACCTAATTTTGCGGCCTCAAGTGGAATGGACACAGCGATGCCCTGACTCGAAATATGGCCGGATATTCCTGCAGTGACTTGAATGCAGGCTCGTCTTGCATCTCCCAAGACGAAAGGATGTCTGAATCCCCTGTGGAGACCACAGAGAAAGACCTAGTTCCCCACCTCATCGCGACTGGAGGCCTCACATCCTTTGAAAACTCCAGAGGTACGCGGAGATCAGTGCCTCCAAAGGAGACGATGCCTGACTACTCGTGAAACTTGATATGAGTCCCAGGATTCCTGTGGCAAGTGGAAAGGGACCCTTAGTCTCCGCCTCAGCTGGAGAGGCGTCCCAATTGCCCTGCCAAGCCTCGAGGAGAATCCCGAGTTGTCCCTCGCAACTAGGCAGGAGTCCTGACGTCACTGAACAAACACGTGGGTGGAAGGGCCATCCCCGTCGTAACTCGAGAATATGCCCCAGGTTCCTCCGGCATCTCGAGAAAAACCATGAGACGTTCCCCTCGCCGCGAGATGAGGCCCGATTCCCCTGCACTGTGTGCAGAGCAATTCCGTGTTGCACATCACACATGAAAGGAGCCTTGATTTCCTTGATGGCACTCCAGAGAAACCCCAAGAACACTGTTTCAAGGCTAGAGGGATCCTGAGGTCACTCTAGCAACACGAAAGAGCTCTGTGGACCAAAAATCAACTAGAGATGAGAGGTTAGTCCCTGGCTTCAACTCCACAGGAATACCACCTTACCACAAGCACTTCAAGAGGAGGCTTCTCTCAGCTCTAGGTATGTGAGAGGGACCCTGAGTTTGCGGCCTCAAGTGGAATGGACACCGCGATGCCCTGACTCGAAATAAGGCCGGATATCCCTGCAGTGACTTGAATGCAGGCTCGTCTTGTATCTCCCAAGATGAACGGATGTCTGAATCCCCTGTGGAGACCACAGAGAAAGACCTAGTTTCCCACCTCATCGCGACCGGAGGCCTCACATCCTTTGAATACTTAAGAGGTACGCGGAGATCAGTGCCTCCAAAGGAGACGATGAATGACTCCTCGTGAAACTTGATAGGGGTCCCAGGATTCCTGTGGCACGTGGAAAGGGACACTTGGTCTCCCGCTTCAGCTGAAGAGGCGTCCCAATTGCCCTGCCAAGCCTCGAGGAGAATCCCGAGTTGTCCCTCGCAATTAGGCAGGAGTCCTGCCGTCGCTGAAACACGTGTGTGGAAGGGCCATCCCCGTCGTAACTCGAGAATATACCCCAGGTTCCCGCCGCAACTCGAAAAAAACCATGAGACTTCCCCCTCGCCGCGAGATGAGGCCCGATTGCCATGCACTGCGTGCAGAGCAATGCCGTGTTGCACATCACACAGGAAAGGAGCCTTGATTTCCTTGATGGCACTCCAGAGAATCCCCAAGAACACTGTTTCAAGGCTAGAGGGATCCTGAGGTCACTGTAGCAACAGGAAAGACCTCCGTGGACCAAAAATCAACTCGAGATGAGAGGTTAGTCCCTGGCTTCGACTCCAGAGGAATACCACCTTACCAGAAGCACCTCAAGGGGAGGCTTCTCTAGCTCTAGGTATGTGAGAGGGACCCTGAGTTTGTGGCCTCAAGTGCAATGGACCCCGCGATGCCCTGACTCGAAATAAGCCTGGATATCCCTGCAGAGACTTAAATGCAGGCTCGTCTTGCATCTCCCAAGACGAAAGGATGTCTGAATCCGCTGTGTATACCACAGAGAAAGACCTAGTTCCCCACCTCAGGCGACCGAAGGCCTCACATCATTTGAAAACTCCAGAGGGACGCGGAGATCAGTGCCTCCAAAGGAGACGATGCCTGACTCCTCGTGAAAATTGATAGGAGTCCCAGGATTCCTGTGGCAGATGGAAAGGGACTCTTGGTCTCCCGCTTCAGCTGGAGATTCGTCCCAATTGCCCTGCCAAGCCTCGAGGAGAATCCCGAGTTGTCCGTCGCAATTAGGCAGGAGTCCTGCCGTCGCTGAACAAACACGTGTGTGGAAGGGCCATCCCCGTCGTAACTCGAGAATATACCCCAGGTTCCCGCCGCAACTCGAGAAAAACCATGAGACTTCCCCCTCGCCGCGAGATGAGGCCCGATTGCCATGCACTGCGTGCAGAGCAATGCAGTGCTGCACATCACACAGGAAAGGAGCCTTGATTTCCTTGATGGCACTCCAGAGAATACCCAAGAACACTGTTTCAAGGCTAGAGGGATCCTGAGGTCACTGTAGCAACACGAAAGAGCTCCGTGGACCAAAAATCAACTTGAGATGAGAGGTTAGTCCCTGGCTTCGACTCCAGAGGAATACCACCTTACCACAAGCACCTCAAGGGGAGGCTTCTCTAGCTCTAGGTATGTGAGAGGGACCCTGAGTTTGCGGCCTCGAGTGGAATGGACACTGCGATGCCCTGGCTCGAAATAAGGCCGGATATCCCTGCAGTGACTTGAATGCAGGCTCGTCTTGCATCTCCCAAGACGAAAGGATGTCTGAATCCCCTGTGGAGACCACAGAGAAAGACCTAGTTCCCCACCTCATCGCGACCGGAGGCCTTACATCCTTTGAAAACTCCAGAGGTACGCGGAAATCAGTGCCTCCAAAGGAGACGATGCCTGACTCCTCGTGAAACTTGATAGGAGTCCCAGGATACCTGTGGCACGTGGAAAGGGACCCTTGGTCTCCCGCCTCAGCTGGAGAGGCGTCCCAATTGCCCTGCCAAGCCTCGAGGAGAATCCCGAGTTGTCCCTCGCAACTAGGCAGGAGTCCTGACGTCGCTGAACAAACACGTGGGTGGAAGGGCCATCCCCGTCGTAACTCGAGAATATACCCCAGGTTCCCGCCGCAACTCGAGAAAAACCATTAGACTTCCCCCTCGCCGCGAGATGAGGCCCGATTCCCCTGCACTGCGTGCAGAGCAATTCCGTGTTGCACATCACACATGAAAGGAGCCTTGATTTGCTTGATGGCACTCCAGAGAAACCCCAAGAACACTGTTTCAAGGCTAGAGGGATCCTGAGGTCACTGTAGCAACACGAAAGACCTCCGTGGACCAGAAATCAACTCGAGATGAGAGGTTAGTCCCTGGCTTCGACTCCACAGAAATACCACTTACCACAAGCCCCTCAAGAGGAGGCTTCTCTCAGCTCTAGGTATGTGAGAGGGACCCTGAGTTTGCGGCCTCAAGTGTAATGGACACCGCGATGCCCTGACTCGAAATAAGGCCGGATATCCCTGCAGTGACTTGAATGCAGGCTCGTCTTGCATCTCCCAAGACGAAAGGATGTCTGAATCTCCTGTGGAGACCACAGAGAAAGACCTAGTTCCCCACCTCATCGCGACCGGGGGCCTCACATCCTTTGAAAACTCCAGAGGTACACGGAGATCAGTGCCTCCAAAGGAGACGATGCCTGACTCCTCGTGAAACTTGATATGAGTCCCAGGATTCCTGTGCACGTGGATAGGGACCCTTGGTCTCCCGCCTCAGCTGGAGAGGCGTCCCAATTGCCCTGCCAAGCCTCGACGAGAATCCCGAGTTGTCCCTCGAAACTAGGCAGGAGTCCTGACGTCGCTGAACTAACACGTGGTTGAAAGGGCCATCCCCGTTGTAACACGAGAATATACCCCAGGTTCCCGCCGCAACTCGAAAAAAACCATGAGACTTTCCCCTCGCCGCGATATGAGGCCCGATTCCCCTGGACTGCGTGCAGAGCAATTCCGTGTTGCACATCACACAGGAAAGGAGCCTTGATTTCCTTGGTGGCACTCCAGAGAAACCCCAAGAACACTGTTTCAAGGCTAGCGGTATCCTGAGATCACTGTAGCAACACGAAAGAACTCCGTGGACCAAAAATCAACTCGAGATGAGAGGTTAGTCCCTGGCTTCGACTCCAGAGGAATACCACCTTACCACAAGCACCTCAAGAGGAGGCTTCTCTCAGCTCGAGGTATGTGAGAGGGACCCTGAGTTTGCGGCCTCAAGTGCAATGGACACCGCGATGCCCTGACTCGAAATAAGGCCGGATATCCCTGCAGTGACTTGAATGCAGGCTCGTCTTGCATCTCCCAAGACGAAAGGATGTCTGAATCCTCTGTGGAGACCACAGAGAAAGACCTAGTACCCCACCTCATCGCGACTGGAGGCCTCACATCCATTGAAAACTCCAGAGGTACGCGGAGATCAGTGCCTCCAAAGGAGACGATGCCTGACTCCTCGTTAAACTTGATATGAGTCCCAGGTTTCCTGTGGCACATGGAAAGGGACCCTTGGTCTCCCGCCTCAGCTAGAGAGGCGTCCCAATTGCCCTGCCAAGCCTCGAGGAGAATCCCGAGTTGTCCCTCGCAACTAGGCAGGAGTCCTGACGTCGCTGAACAAACACGTGGGTGGAAGGGCCATCCCCGTCGTAACTCGAGAATATACCCCAGGTTCCCGCCGCAACTCGAGAAAAACCATGAGACTTCCCCCTCACCACGAGATGTGGCCCGATCCCCCTGCACTGTGTGCAGAGCAATTCCGTGCTGCACATCACACATGAAAGGAGCCTTGATTTCCTTGATGGCACTCCAGAGAAACCCCAAGAACACTGTTTCAAGGCCAGAGGGATCCTGAGCTCACTTTAGCAACACGAAAGAGCTCCGTGGACCAAAAAGCAACTCGAGATGAGAGGGTAGTCCCTGGCTTCGACTCCAGAGAAATACCACCTTACCACAAGCACCTCAAGAGGAGGCTTCTCTCAGCTCTAGGTATGTGAGAGGGACCCTGAGTTTGCGGCCTCAAGTGGAATGGACACCGCGATGCCCTGACTCGAAATAAGGCCGGATATTCCTGCAGTGACTTGAATGCAGGCTCGTCTTGCATCTCCCAAGACGAAAGGATGTCTGAATCCCCTGTGGAGACTACAGAGAAAGACCTAGTTCCCCACCTCATCGCGACTGGAGGCCTCACATCCTTTGAAAACTCCAGAGGTACGCGGAGATCAGTGCCTCCAAAGGAGACGATGCCTGACTCCTCGCGAAACTTGATATGAGTCCCAGGATTCCTGTGGCACATGGAAAGGGACACTTGGTCTCCCCCCTCAGCTGGAGAGGCGTCCCAATTGCCCTGCCAAGCCTCGAGGAGAATCCCGAGTTGTCCCTCGCAACTAGGCAGGAGTCCTGACGTCACTGAACAAACACGTGGGTGGAAGGGCCATCCCCGGCGTAACTCGAGAATATGCCCCAGGTTTCTCCCGCATCTCGAGAAAAACCATGAGACGTTCCCCTCGCCGCGAGATGAGGCCTGATTACCCTGCACTGCGTGCAGAGCAATTCCGTCTTGCACATCACACATGAAAGGAGCCTTGATTTCCTTGATGGCACTCCAGAGAAACCCCAAGAACACTGTTTCAAGGCCAGAGGGATCCTGAGCTCACTTTAGCAACACGAAAGAGCTCCGTGGACCAAAAAGCAACTCGAGATGAGAGGGTAGTCCCTGGCTTCAACTCCAGAGGAATACCACCTTACCACAAGCCCCTCAAGAGGAGGCTTCTCTCAGCTCTAGGTATGTGAGAGGGACCCTGAGTTTGCGGCCTCAAGTGGAATGGACACCGCGATGCCCTGGCTCGAAATAAGGCTGGATATCCCTGCAGTGACTTGAATGCAGGCTCGTCTTGCATCTCCCAAGACGAAAGGATGTCTGAATCCACTGTGGAGACCACAGAGAAAGACCTAGTTCCGCACCTCATCGCGACCGGAGGCCTCACATCCTTTAAAAACTCCAGAGGTACGAGGAAATCAGTGCCTCCAAAGGAGACGATGCCTGACTCCTCGTGAAACTTGATAGGAGTCCCAGGATTCCTGTGGCACATGGAAAGGGACCCTTCGTCTCCCGCCTCAGCTGGAGAGGCGTCCCAATTGCCCTGCCAAGCCTCGAGGAGAATCCCGAGTTGTCCCTCGCAACTAGGCAGGAGTCCTGACGTCGCTGAAGAAACACGTGGGTGGAAGGGCCATCCCCGTCGTAACTCGAGAATATACCCCAGGTTCCCGCCGCAACTCGAGAAAAACCATTAGACTTCCCCCTCGCCGCGAGATGAGGCCTGATTCCCCTGCACTGGGTGCAGAGCAATTCTGTGTTGCACATCACACATGAAAGGAGCCTTGATTTCCTTGATGGCGCTCCAGAGAAACCCCAAGAACACTGTTTCAAGGATAGAGGGATCCTGAGGTCAATGTAGCATCACGAAAGAGCTCCGTGGCCCAAAAATCAACTCGAGAAGAGAGGTTAGTCCCTGGCTTCGACTCCAGAGGAATACCACCTTACCACAAGCACCTCAAGAGGAGGCTTCTCTCAGCTCTAGCTATGTGAGAGGGACCCTGAGTTTGCGGCCTCAAGTGGAATGGACACCGCGATGCCCTGACTCGAAATAAGGCCGGATATCCCTGCAGTGACTTGAATGCAGGCTCGTCTTGCATCTCCCAAGATGAACGGATGTCTGAATCCCCTGTGGAGACCACAGAGAAAGACCTAGTTTACCACCTCATCGCGACCGGAGGCCTCACATCCTTTGAATACTTCAGAGGTACGCGGAGATCAGTGCCTCCAAAGGAGACGATGAATGACTCCTCGTGAAACTTGATAGGGGTCCCAGGATTCCTGTGGCACGTGGAAAGGGACACTTGGTCTCCCGCCTCAGCTGGAGAGGCGTCCCAATTGCCCTGCCAAGCCTCGAGGAGAATCCCGAGTTGTCCCTCGCAACTAGGCAGGAGTCCTGACGTCGCTGAACAAACACGTGGGTGGAAGGGCCATCCCCGTCGTAACTCGAGAATATACCCCAGGTTCCCGCCGCAACTCGAGAAAAACCATGAGACTTCCCCCTCACCACGAGATGAGGCCCGATCCCCCTGCACTGCGTGCAGAGCAATTCCGTGTTGCACATCACACATGAAAGGAGCCTTGATTTCCTTGATGGCACTCCAGAGAAACCCCAAGAACACTGTTTCAAGGCCAGAGGGATCCTGAGCTCACTTTAGCAACACGAAAGAGCTCCGTGGACCAAAAAGCAACTCGAGATGACAGGGTAGTCCCTGGCTTCGACTCCAGAGGAATACCACCTTACCACAAGCCCCTCAAGAGGAGGCTTCTCTCAGCTCTAGGTATGTGAGAGGGACCCTGAGTTTGCGGCCTCAAGTGGAATGGACACCGCGATGCCCTGGCTCGAAATAAGGCTGGATATCCCTGCAGTGACTTGAATGCAGGCTCGTCTTGCATCTCCCAAGACGAAAGGATGTCTGAATCCACTGTGGAGACCACAGAGAAAGACCTAGTTCCGCACCTCATCGCGACCGGAGGCCTCACATCCTTTGAAAACTCCAGAGGTACGAGGAAATCAGTGCCTCCAAAGGAGACGATGCCTGACTCCTCGTGAAACTTGATAGGAGTCCCAGGATTCCTGTGGCACATGGAAAGGGACCCTTCGTCTCCCGCCTCAGCTGGAGAGGCGTCCCAATTGCCCTGCCAAGCCTCGAGGAGAATCCCGAGTTGTCCCTCGCAACTAGGCAGGAGTCCTGACGTCGCTGAAGAAACACGTGGGTGGAAGGGCCATCCCCGTCGTAACTCGAGAATATACCCCAGGTTCCCGCCGCAACTCGAGAAAAACCATTAGACTTCCCCCTCGCCGCGAGATGAGGCCCGATTCCCCTGCACTGGGTGCAGAGCAATTCTGTGTTGCACATCACACATGAAAGGAGCCTTGATTTCCTTGATGGCACTCCAGAGAAACCCCAAGAACACTGTTTCAAGGCTAGAGGGATCCTGAGGTCAATGTAGCAACACGAAAGAGCTCCGTGGCCCAAAAATCAACTCGAGAAGAGAGGTTAGTCCCTGGCTTCGACTCCAGAGGAATACCACCTTACGACAAGCACCTCAAGAGGAGGCTTCTCTCAGCTCTAGGTATGTGAGAGGGACCCTGAGTTTGCGGCCTCAAGTGGAATAGACACCGCGATGCCCTGACTCGAAATAAGGCCGGATATTCCTGCAATGACTTGAATGCAGGCTCGTCTTGCATGTCCCAAGACGAAAGGATGTCTGAATCCCCTGTGAAGACCACAGAGAAAGACCTAGTTCCCCACCTCATCGCGACTGGAGGCCTCACATCCTTTGAAAACTCCAGAGGTACGCGGAGATCAGTGCCTCCAAAGGAGACGATGCCTGACTCCTCGCGAAACTTGATATGAGTCCCAGGATTCCTGTGGCACGTGGAAAGGGACACTTGGTCTCCCGCCTCAGCTGGAGAGGCGTCCCAATTGCCCTGCCAAGCCTCGAGGAGAATCCCGAGTTGTCCCTCGCAACTAGGCAGGAGTCCTGACGTCACTGAACAAACACGTGGGTGGAAGGGCCATCCCCGTCGTAACTCGAGAATATGCCCCAGGTTCCTCCCGCATCTCGAGAAAAACCATGAGACGTTCCCCTCGCCGCGATATGAGGCCCGATTCCCCTGCACTGTGTGCAGAGCAATTCCGTGTTGCACATCACACATGAAAGGAGCCTTGATTTCCTTGATGGCACTCCAGAGAAACCCCAAGAACACTGTTTCAAGGCCAGAGGGATCCTGAGGTCACTGTAGCAACACGAAAGAGCTCTGTGGACCAAAAATCAACTAGAGATGAGAGGTTAGTCCCTGGCTTCAACTCCACAGGAATACCACCTTACCACAAGCACTTCAAGAGGAGGCTTCTCTCAGCTCTAGGTATGTGAGAGGAACCCTGAGTTTGCGGCCTCAAGTGGAATGGACACCGCGATGCCCTGACTCGAAATAAGGCCGGATATCCCTGCAGTGACTTGAATGGAGGCTCGTCTTGCATCTCCCAAGAAGAAAGGATGTCTGAATCCCCTGTGGAGACCACAGAGAAAGACCTAGTTCCCCACCTCATCGCGACCGGAGGCCTCACATCCTTTGAAAATTCCAGAGGGACGCGGAGATCAGTACCTCCAAAGGAGACGATGCCTGACGCCTCGTGAAACTTGATAGGAGTCCCAGGATTACTGTGGCACGTGGAAAGGGACCCTTGGTCTCCCGCCTCAGCTGGAGAGGCGTCCCAATTGCCCTGCCAAGCCTCCAGGAGAATCCAGAGTTGTCCCTCGCAACTAGGCAGGAGTCCTGATGTCGTTGAACAAACATGTGTGAGGAAGGGCCATCCCCGTCGTAACTCGAGAATATACCCCAGGTTCCCGCCGCAACTCGAGAAAAACCATGAGACTTCCCCCTCGCCGCGAGATGAGGCCCGATTCCCCTGCACTGCGTGCAGAGCAATTCCGTGTTGCACATCACACATGAAAGGAGCCTTGATTTCCTTGATGGCACTCCAGAGAACGCCCAAGAACACTGTTACAAGGCTAGAGGGATACTGAGGTCACTGTAGCAACACGAAAGAGCTCCGTGGACCACAAATCAACTCGAGATGAGAAGTTAGTCCCTGGCTTCGACTCCAGAGGAATACCACCTTACTACAAGCACCTCAAGAGGAGGCTTCTCTCAGCTCTAGGTATGTGAGAGGGACCCTGAGTTTGCGGCCTCAAGTGGAATGGACTCCGCGATGCCCTGACTCGAAATAAGGCCGGATATCCCTGCTGTGACTTGAATGCAGGCTCGTCTTGCATCTCCCAAGAAAGGATGTCTGAATCCTCTGTGGAGACCACAGAGAAAGACCTAGTTCCCCACCTCTTCGCGACCGGAGGCCTCACATCCTTTGAAAACTCCAGAGGGACTAGGAGATCAGTGCCTCCAAAGGAGACGATGCCTGACTCCTCGTGAAACCTGATAGGAGTCCAAGGATTCCTGTGGCAGACGGAAAGGGACTCTTGGTCTCCCGCTTCAGCTGAAGAGGCGTCCCAATTGCCCTGCCAAGGCTCGAGGAGAATCCCGAGTTGTCCCTTGCAACTAGGCAGGAGTCCTGTCGTCGCTGAACAAACACGTGTGTGGAAGGGCCATCCCCGTCTTAACTCGAGAATATACCCCAGGTTCCCGCCGCAACTCGAGAAAAACCATGAGACTTCCCCCTCGCCCCGAGATGAGGCCCGATTGCCCTGCACTGCGTGCAGAGCAATGCCGTGTTGCACATCACACAGGAAAGGAGCCTTGATTTCCTTGATGGCACTGCAGAGAAACCCCAAGAACACTGTTTCAAGGCTAGAGGGATCCTGAGGTCACTGTAGCAACACGAAAGAGCTCCGTGGACCAACAATCAACTCGAGATGAGAGGTTAGTCCATGGCTTCGACTTCAGGGGAAATCCACCTTACCACAAGCACCTCAAGGGGAGGCTTCTCTAGCTCTAGGTATGTGAGAGGGACCCTGAGTTTGCGGCCTCAAGTGGAATGGACACCGCGATGCCCTGACTCGAAATAAGGCCGGATATCCCTGCAGAGATTTAAATGCAGGCTCGTCTTGCATCTCCCAAGACGAAAGGATGTCTGAATCCGCTGTGTATACCACAGAGAAAGACCTAGTTCCCCACCTCATCGTGACCGGAGGCCTCACATCCTTTGAAAACTCCAGAGGGACGCGGAGATCAGTGCCTCCAAAGGAGACGATGCCTAACTCATCGTGAATCTTGATAGGAGCCCCAGGATTCCTGTGGCACGAGGAAAGGGACCCTTGGTCTCCCGCCTCAGGTGGAGAATCGTCCCAACTGCCCTGCCAAGCCTCGAGGAGAATCCCGAGTTGTTCTCGCAACTAGGCAGGAGTCCTGACGTTGCTGAACAAACACGTGTGTGGAAGGGCCATCCCCGTCGTAACTCGAGAATATACCCCAGGTTCCCGCCGCAACTCGAGAAAAACCATGAGACTTCCCCCTCGCTGCCAGATGAGGCCCGATTCCCCTGCACTGCGTGCAGAGCAATGCCGTGTTGCACATCACACAGGAAAGGAGCCTTGATTTCCTTGATGGCACTCCAAAGAAACCCCAAGAACACTGTTTCAAGGCAAGAGGGATCCTGAGGTCACTGTAGCAACACGAAAGAGCTCCGTGGACCAAAAATCAACTCGAGATGAGAGGTTAGTCCCTGGCTCCGACTCCAGAGGAATACCACCTTACCACAAGCACCTCAAGAGGAGGCTTCTCTCAGCTCTAGGTATGTGAGAGGGACCCTGAGTTTGCGGCCTCAAGTGGAATGGACACCGCGATGCCCTGACTCGAAATAAGGCCGGATTTCCCTGCAGTGACTTGAATGCAGGCTCGTCTTGCATCTCCCAAGACGAAAGGATGTCTCAATCCCCTGTGGAGACCACAGAGAAAGACCTAGTTCCCCACCTCATCGCGACCGGAGGCCTCACATCCTTTGAAAACGCCAGAGGGACGCGGAGATCAGTGCCTCCAAAGGAGACGATGCCTGACTCCTCGTGAAACTTGATAGGAGCCCCATGATTCCTGTGGCACGTGGAAAGGGACACTTGGTCTCCCGCCTCAGCTGGAGAGGCGTCCCAATTGCCCTGCCAAGCCTCGAGGAGAATCCCGAGTTGTCCCTCGCAACTAGGCAGGAGTCCTGACGTCGCTGAACAAACACGTTTGTGGAAGGGCCATCCCCGTCGTAACTCGAGAATATACCCCAGGTTCCCGCCGCAACTCGAGAATAACCATGAGACTTCCCCCTCGCCGCGATATGAGGGCCAATTTCCCTGCACTGCATGCAGAGCAATGCCCTGTTGCACATCACACATGAAAGGAGGCTTGATTTCCTTGATGGCACTCCAGAGAAAGCCCAAGAACACTGTTTCAAGGCTAGAGGGATCCTGAGTTCACTGTAGCAACACGAAAGATTTCCGTGGACCAAAAATCAACTCGAGATGAGAGGTTAGTCCCGGACTTCGACTCCAGAGGAATACCACCTTACCACAAGCACCTCAAGAGGAGGCTTCCCTCAGCTTTAGGTTTGTGAGAGGGACCCTGATTTTGCGGCCTCAAGTGGAATGGACACCGTGATGCCCTGACTCGAAATAAGGCCGGATATCCCTGCAGTGACTTGAATGCAGGCTCGTCTTGCATCTCCCAAGACGAAAGGATGTCTGAAGCCCCTGTGGAGACCACAGAGAAAGACCTAGTTCCCCACCTCATCGCGACCGGAGACCTCACATCCTTTGAAAACTCCAGAGGGACCAGGAGATCAGTGCCTCGAAAGGAGACATTGCCTGACGCCTCGTGAAACTTGATAGCAGTCCCAGGATTCCTGTGGCACGCTGAAAGGGACCCTTGGTCTCCCGCCTCAGCTGGAGAGGCGTCCCAATTGCCCTGCCAAGCCTCGAGGAGAATCCCGAGTTGTCCCTTGCAACTAGGCAGGAGTCCTGTCGTCGCTGAACAAACACGTGGGTGGAAAGGCCATCCCCGTCTTAACTCGAGAATATACCCCAGGTTCCCGCCGCAACTCGAGAAAAACCATGAGACTTCCCCCTCGCCCCGAGATGAGGCCCGATTGCCCTGCACTGCGTGCAGAGCAATGCCGTGTTGCACATCACACAGGAAAGGAGCCTTGATTTCCTTGATGGCACTGCAGAGAAACCCTAAGAACACTGTTTCAAGGCTAGAGGGATCCTGAGGTCACTGTAGTAACACGAAAGAGCTCCGTGGACCAACAATCAACTCGAGATGAGAGGTTAGTCCATGGCTTCGACTTCAGGGGAAATCCACCTTACCACAAGCACCTCAAGGGGAGGCTTCTCTAGCTCTAGGTATGTGAGAGGGACCCTGAGTTTGCGGCCTCAAGTGGAATGGACACCGCGATGCCCTGACTTGAAATAAGGCCGGATATCCCTGCAGTGACTTGAATGCAGGCTCGTCTTGCATCTCCCAAGACGAAAGGATGTCTGAATCCCCTGTGGAGACCACAGAGAAAGAACTAGTTTCCCACCTCCTCACGACCGGAGGCCTCACATCCTTTGAAAACTCCAGAGGTATGCGGAGATCAGTGCCTCTAAAGGAGACGATGCCTGACTCCTCGTGAAACTTGATAGGAGTCCCATGATTCCTGTGGCACATGGAAAGGGACCCTTGGTCTCCCCCCTCAGCTAGAGAGGCGTCCCAATTGCCCTGCCAAGCCTCGAGGAAAATCCCGAGTTGTCCCTCGCAACTAGGCAGGAGTCCTGAAGTCGCTGAACAAACACGTGGCTGGAAGGCCCATCCCCGTCATAACTCGAGAATATACCCCAGGGCCCCGCCGCAACTCGAGAAACACCATGAGACTTCCCCCTCGCCGAAGATGAGGCTCGATTCTCCTGCACTGCATGCAGAGCAATTCCGTGTTGCACATCAAACATGAAAGGAGCCTTGATTTCCTTGATGGCACTCCAGAGAAACCCCAAGAACACTATTTCAAGGCTAGAGGGATCCTGAGGTTACTGTAGCAACACGAAAGAGCTCCGTGGACCAAAAATCAACTCGACATGAGAGGTTAGTCCATGGCTCGACTCCAGAGGAATACCACCTTACCACAAGCACCTCAAGAGGAGGCTTCTCTCAGCTCTAGGTATGTGAGAGGGACCCTGAGTTTGCAGGTTCAAGTGGAATGGACACTGTGATGCCCTGACGCGAAATAAGGCTGGATATCTCTGCAGTGACTTGAATGCAGACTCGTCTTGCATCTCCAAAGACGAAAGGATGTCTGAATCCCCTGTGGAGGCCACAGAGAAAGACCTAGTTCCCCACCTCATCGCGACTGGAGGCCTCACATCCTTCGAAAACTCCAGAGGTACACGGAGATCAGTGCCTCCAAAGGAGACGATGCCTGACTCCTCGTGAAACTTGATAGGAGTCCCAGGATTCCTGTGGCACGTGGAAAGGGACCCTTGGTCTCCCGCCTCAGCTGGAGAGGCGTCCCAATTGCCCTGCCAAGCCTCGAGGAGAATCCCGAATTGTCCCTCTCAACTAGGCAGGAGTCTTGACGTCGCTAAACAAACACGTGGGTGGAAGGGCCATCCCCGTTGTAACTCGAGAATATAGCCAAGGTTCCCGACGCAACTCGAGAAAAACCATGAGACTTCCCCCTTGCCGCGAGATGAGGCCCGAATCTCCTGCACTGCGTGCAGAGCAATTCCGTCTTGCACATCAGACATGAAAGGAGCCTTGATTTCCTTGATGGCACTGCAGAGAAACCCCAAGAACACTGTTTCAAGGATAGAGGGATCCTGAGGTCACTGTAGCAACACGAAAGAGCTCCGTGGACCAAAAATCAACTCGAGAAGAGAGGTTAGTCCCTGGCTTTGACTCCAGAGGAATACCACCTTACGACAAGTACCTCAAGAGGAGGCTTCTCTCAGCTCTAGGTATGTGAGAGGGACCCTGAGTTTGCGGCCTCAGGCGGAATGGACACCGCGATGCCCTGGCTCGAAATAAGGCCGGATATCCCTGCAGTGACTTGAATGCAGGTTCGTCTTGCATCTCCCAAGACGAAAGGATGTCTGAATCCCCTGTGGAGACCACAGAGAAAGACCTAGTTCCCCACCTCATGGCGACCGGAGGCCTCACATCCTTTGAAAACTCCAGAGGTACACGGAGATCAGTGCCGCCAAAGGAGACGATGCCTGACTCCTCGTGAAACTTGATAGGAGTCCCAGGATTCCTGTGGCACGTGGAAAGGGACCCTTGGTCTCCCGCCTCAGCTGGAGAGGCGTCCCAATTGCCCTGCCAAGCCTCGAGGAGAATCCCGAGTTGTCCCTCCCAACTAGGCAGGAGTCCTGTCGTCGCTGAACAAACACCTGGGTGGAAGGGCCATCCCCGTCGTAACTCGAGAGTATACCCCAGGTTCCCGCCGCAACTCGAGAAAAACCATGAGACTTCCCCCTCGCCGCGAGATGAGGCCCGATTCCCCTGCACTGCGTGCAGAGCAATTCCGTGTTGCACATCACACATGAAAGGAGCCTTGATTTCCTTGATGGCACTCCAGAGAAACCCCAAGAACACTGTTACAAGGCTAGAGGGATCCTGAGGTCACTGTAGCAACACGAATGAGCTCCTTGGACCAAGAATCAACACGAGATGAGAGGGTAGTCCCTGACTTCGACTCCTGAGGAATACCACCTTACCACACGCATCTCAAGAGGAGGCTTCTCTCAGCTCTAGGTATGTGAGAGGGACCCTGAGTTTGCGGCCTCAAGTGGAATGGACACCGCGATGCCCTGACCCGAAATAAGGCTGGATATCCCTGCAGTGACTTGAATGAAGGCTCGTCTTGCATCTCCCAAGATGAAAGGATGTCTGAATCCCCTGTGGAGACCACAGAGAAACACCTAGTTCCCCACCTCATCGCGACCGGAGGCCTCACATCCTTTGAAAACTCCAGAGGTACGCGGAGATCAGTGCCTCCAAAGGAGACGATGCCTGACTCCTCGTGAAGCTTGTTAGGAGTCCCAGGATTCCTGTGGCAGGTGGAAAGGGACCCTTGGTCTCCCGCCTCAGCTGGAGAGGCGTCTCAATTGCCCTGCTAAGCCTCGAGGAGAATCCCGAGTTGTCCCTCGCAAATAGGCAGGAGTCCTGACGTGGCTGAACAAACACGTGTGTGGAAGGGCATTCCCGTTGTAACTCGAGAATATACCCCAGGTTCCCGCCGCACCTCGAGAAAAACCATGAGACTTCCCCCTCGCCGCGGGATGAGGCCCGATTCCCCTGCACTGCGTGCAGAGCAATTCCGTGTTGCACATCACACATGAAAGGAGCCTTAATTTCCTTGATGGCACTCCAGAGAAACCCCAAGAACACTGTTTCAAGGATAGAGTGATCCTTAGGTAACTGTAGCAACACTAAAGAACTCTGTGGACCAAAAATAAACTCGAGAAGAGAGGTTAGTCCCTGGATTCGTCTCCAGAGGAATAGCACCTTACCACAAGCACCTCAAGAGGAGGCTTCTCTCAGCTCTAAGTATGTGAGAGGGACCCTGAGTTTGCGGCCTCAAGTGGAATGGACACCGGGATGCCCTGGCTCGAAATAAGGCCGGATATCCCTGCAGTGACTTGAATGCAGGCTCGTCTTGCATCTCCCAAGACGAAAGGATGTCTGAATCCCCTGTGGAGACCACAGAGAAACACCTAGTTCCCCACCTCATCGCGACCGCAGGCCTCACATCCTTTGAAAACTCCAGAGGTACGCGGAGATCAGTGCCTCCAAAGGAGACGATGCCTGACTCCTCGTGAAACTTGATAGGAGTCCCAGGATTCCTGTGGCACGTGGAAAGGGACACTTGGTCTCCCGCCTCAGCTGGAGAGGCGGCCCAATTGCCCTGCCATGCCTCGAGGAGAATCCCGAGTTGTCCCTCGCAACTAGGCAGGAGTCCTGACGTCGCTGAACAAACACGTGTGTGGAAGGGCCATCCCCGTCGTAACTCGAGAATGTACCCCATGTTCCCGCCGCAACTCGAGAAAAACCATTAGACTTCCCCCTCGCCGCGAGATGAGGCCCGATTCCCCTGCACTGCGTGCAGAGCAATTAAGTGTTGAACATAACACATGAAACGAGCCTTGATTTCCTTGATGGCACTCCAGAGAAACCCCCAAGAACACTGTTTAAAGGCTAGAGGGATCCTGAGGTCACTGTAGCCACACGAAAGAGCTCCGTGGACCAAAAATCAACTCGAGATGAGAGGTTAGTCCCTGGCTTCGACTCCAGAGGAAACCACGTTACCACAAGCACCTCAAGAGGAGGCTTCTCTCAGCTATAGGTATGTGAGAGGGACCCTGAGTTTGCGGCCTCAAGTGGAATGGACACCGCGATGCCCTGGCTCGAAATAAGGCCGGATATCCCTGCAGTGACTTGAATGCAGGCTCGTCTTGCATCTCCCAAGACGAAAGGATGTCTGAATCCCCTGTGGAGACCACAGAGAAAGACCTAGTTCCCCACCTCATTGAGACCGGAGGCCTCACATACTTTGAAAACTCCAGAGGTACACGGAGATCAGTGCCTCCAAAGGAGACGATGCCTGACTCCTCGTGAAACTTGATAGGAGTCCCAGGATTCCTGTGGCACGTCGAAAGGGACCCTTGGTCTCCCGCCTCAGCTGGAGAGGCGTCCCAATTGCCCTGCCAAGCCTCGAGGAGAATCCCGAGTTGTCCTTCGCAACTAGGCAGGAGTCCTGACGTCGCTGAACAAACACGTGTGTGGAAGGGCCATCCCCGTCTTAACTCGAGAATATACCCCAGGTTCCCGCCGCAACTCGAGAAAAACCATGAGACTTCCCCCTCACCGCGAGATGAGGCCCGATTCCCCTGCACTGCGTGCAGAGCAATTCCGTGTTGCACATCACACATGAAAGGAGCCTTAATTTCCTTGATGGCCCTACAGAGAATCCCCAAGAACACTGTTTTAAGGCTAGAGGGATGCTGAGGTCACTGTAGCAACACGAAAGAGCTCCGTGGACCAAAAATCAACTCGAGATGAGAGGTTAGTCCCTGGCTTCAACTCCAGAGGAATACCACCTTACCACAAGCACCTCAAGTGGAGGCTTCTCTCAGCTCTAGCTATGTGAGAGGGACCCTGAGTTTGCGGCCTCAAGTGGAATGGACACCGCGATGCCCTGACTCGAAATAAGGCCGGATATCCCTGCAGTGACTTGAATGCAGGCTCGTCTTGCATCTCCCAAGACAAAAGGATGTCTGAATCCCCTGTGGAGACCACAGAGAAAGACCTAGTTCCCCACCTCATCGCGACCGGAGGCCTCACATCCTTTGAAAAATCCAGAGGTACGCGGAGATCAGTGCTTCCAAAGGAGACGATGCCTGACTCCTCGTGAAACATGATAGGAGTCCCAGGATACCTGTGGCACGTGGAAAGGGACCCTTGGTCTAACGCCTGAGTTGGAGAGGCGTCCCAACTGCCCTGCCAAGCCTCGAGGAGAATCCCGAGTTGTCCCTCGCAACTAGGCAGGAGTCCTGAAGTCGCTGAACAAACACGTGGGTGGAAGGGCCATCCCTGTCGTAACTCGAGAATATACCCCAGGTTCACGCCGCAACTCGAGAAAAACCATGAGACTTCCCTCTCCCCGCGAGATGAGGCCCAATTCCGCTGCACTGCATGCAGAGCAATTCCGTGTTGCACATCACACATGAAAGGAGCCTTGATTTCCTTGATGGCACTCCAGAGAAACCCGAAGAACATTGTTTCAAGGCTAGAGGCATCCTGAGGTCATTGTAGCAACACAAAAGAGCTCCGTGGACCAAAAATCAACTCGAGATGAGAGGTTAGTCCCTGGCTTCGACTCCAGAGGAATACCACCTTACCACAAGCACCTCAAGAGGAGGCTTCTCTCAGCTCTCACTATGTGAGAGGGACCCTGATTTTGCGGCCTCAAGTGGAATGGACACCGCGACGCCCTGACTCGAAATAAGGCCGGATATCCCTGCAGTGACTTGAATGCAGGCTTGTCTTGCATCTCCCAAGACGAAAGGATGTCTGAATCCCCTGTGGAGACCACAGAGAAAGACCTAGTTCCCCACCTCATCGCGACCGGAGGCCTCACATCCCTTGAAAATTCCAGAGGTAGGCGGAGATCAGTGCCTCCAAAGGAGACGATGCCTGACTCCTCGTGAAACTTGATAGGAGTCCCAGTATTCCTGTGGCACTTGGAAAGCGACCCTTGGTCTCCCGCCTCAGCTGGAGAGGCGTCCCAATTGCCCTGCGAAGCTTCGAGGAGAATCTCGAGTTGTCCCTCGCAGCTAGGCAGGAGTCCTGACGTCGCTGAACAAACACGTGTGTGGAAGGGCCATACCAGTCGTAACTCGAGAATATACCCCAGGGTCCCGCCGCAACTCGAGAAAAACCATGAGACTTCCCCCTCACCGCGAGATGAGGCCTGATTCCCCTGCACTGCGTGCAGAGCAATTCCATGTTGAACATCACACATGAAAGGAGCCTTGATTTCCTTGATGGCACTCCAGAGAAACCCCAAGAACACTGTTTCAAGGCTAGAGGGATCCTGACGTCACTGTAGCAACAAGAAAGAGCTCCATTGACCAAAAATCAACTCGAGATGAGAGGATAGTCCCTGGCTTCGACTCCAGAGGAATACCACCTTACCACAAGCACCTCAGGAGGAGGCTTCTCTGAGCTCTAGGTATGTGAGAGGAACCCTGAGTTTGCGGCCTCAAGTGGAATGGACACCGCGATGCCCTGACTCGAAATAAGGCCGGATATCCCTGCAGTGCCTTAAATGCAGGCTCGTCTTGCATCTCCCAAGATGAAAGGATGTCTGAATCCCCTGTGGAGACCACAGAGAAAGACCTAGTTCCCTACCTCATCGCGACCGGAAGCCTCACATCCTTTGAAAACTCCAGAGGTACGCGGAGATCACTGCCTCCAAAGGAGACGATGCCTGACTCTTCGTGAAACTTGATAGGAGTCCCAGGATTCCTGTGGCACGTGGAAAGGGACCCTTGGTCTCCCGCCTCAGCTGGAGAGGCGTCCCAATTGCCCTGCCAAGCCTCGAGGAGAATCCCGAGTTGTCCCTCGCAACTAGGCAGGAGTCCTGACTTCGCTGAACAAACACGTGTGTGGAAGGGCCATACCAGTCGTAACTCGAGAATATACCCCAGGGTCCCGCCGAACTCGAGAAAAACCATGAGACTTCCCCCTCACCGCGAGATGAGGCCCGATTCCCCTGCACTGCGTGCAGAGCAATGCCGTGTTGCACATCACACATGAAAGGAGCCTTGATTTCCTTGATGGCACTCCAGAGAAACCCCAAGAACACTGTTTCAAGGCTAGAGGGATCATGAGGTCACTGTAGCAACACGAAAGAGCTCCGTGGACCAAAAATCAACTCGAGATGAGAGGTTAGTCCCTGGCTTCGACTCCAGAGGAATACCACCTTAATGCAAGCACCTCAAGAGGAGGCTTCTCTCAGCTCTAGGTATGTGAGAGGGACCCTGAGTTTGCGGCCTCAAATGGAATGGACACCGCGATGCCCTAACTCGAAATAAGGCCGGATATCCCTGCAGTGACTTGAATGCAGGCTCGTCTTGCATCTCCGAAGATGAAAGGATGTCTGAATCCAATGTGGAGACCAAAGAGAAAGGCCTAGTTCCCCACCTCATCGCGACCGGAGGCCTCACATCCTTGGAAACTCCAGAGGTACACGGAGATCAGTGCCTCCAAATGAGACGATGCCTGACTCCTCGTGAAACTTGAAAGGAGTCCCAGGATTCCTGTGGCACGAGGAAAGGTACCCTTGGTCTCCCGCCTCACCTGGAGAGGCATCCCAATTGCCCTGCCAAGCCTCGAGGAGAATCCCGAGTTGTCCCTCGCAACTAGGCAGGAGTCCTGACGTCGCTGAACAAACACGTGGGTGGAAGGGCCATCCCCGTCGTAACTCGAGAATATACCCCAGGTTCCCGCCGCAACTCGAGAAAAACCATGAGACTTCCCCCTCGCCGCGAGATGAGGCCCGATTCTCCTGCACTGCGTACAGAGCAATTCCGTGTTGCACATCACACATGAAAGGAGCCTTGATTTCCTTGATGGCACTCCAGAGAAACCCCAAGAACACTGTTTCAAAGCTAGAGGGATCCTGAGGTCACTGTAGCCACACGAAAGAGCTCCGTGGACCAAAAATCAACTCGAGATGAGAGGTTAGTTCCTGGCTTCGACTCCAGAGGAAACCACCTTACCACAAGCACCTCAAGAGAAGGCTTCTCTCATCTCTAGGTATGTGAGAGGGACCCTGAGTTTGCGGCCTCAAGTGGAATGGACACCGCGATGCCCTGGCTCGAAATAAGGCCGGATATCCCTGCAGTGACTTGAATGCAGGCTCGTCTTGCATCTCCCAAGACGAAAGGATGTCTGAATCCCCTGTGGAGACCACAGAGAAAGACCTAGTTCCCCACCTCATCGCGACCGGAGGCCTCACATACTTTGAAAACTCCAGAGGTACACGGAGATCAGTGCCTCCAAAGGAGACGATGCCTGACTCCTCGTGAAACTTGATAGGAGTCCCAGGATTCCTGTGGCACGTGGAAAGGGACACTTGGTCTCCCGCCTCAGCTGGAGAGGCGTCCCAATTGCACTGCCAAGCCTCGAGGGGAATCCCGAGTTGACCCTCGCAACTAGGCAGGAGTCCTGACGTCGCTGAACAAACACGTGTGGAAGGGCCATCCCTGTCTTAACTCGAGAATATACCCCAGGTTCCCGCCGCAACTCGAGAAAAACCATGAGACTTCCCCCTCACCGCGATATGAGGCCCGAATCCCCTGCACTGCGTGCAGAGCAATTCCGTGTTGCACATCACACATGAAAGGAGCCTTGATTTCCTTGATGGCCCTCCAGAGAGTCCCCAAGAACACTGTTTCAAGGCTAGAGGGATGCTGAGGTCACTGTAGCAACACGAAAGAGCTCCGTGGACCAAAAATCAACTCGAGATGAGAGGTTAGTCCCTGGCTTCGAATCCAGAGGAATACCACTTTACCACAAGCACCTCAAGTGGAGGTTTCTCTCAGCTCTAGGTATGTGAGAGGGACCCTGATTTTGCGGCCTCAAGTGGAATGGACACCGCGATGTCCTGGCTCGAAATAAGGCCGGATATCCCTGCAGTGACTTGAATGCAGGCTCGTCTTGCATCTCCCAAGACGAAAGGATGTCTGAATCCCCTGTGGAGACCACAGAGAAAGACCTAGTTCCCCACCTCATCGCGACCGGAGGCCTCAAAACCTTTGAAAACTCCAGAGGTACAAGGAGATCAGTGCCTCCAAAGGAGACGATGCCTGACTCCTCATGAACCTAGATACGAGTCCCAGGATTCCTGTGGCACGTGGAAAGGGACCCTTGGTCGCCCGCCTCAGCTGGAGAGGCGTCCCAATTGCAGCCAAGCCTCGAGGAGAATCCCGAGTTGTCCCTCGCAACTAGGCAGGAGTCCTGACGTCACTGAACAAACACGTGGCTGGAAGGGCCATCCCCGTCGTAACTCGAGAATATACCCCAGGTTCCCGCCGCAACTCAAGAAAAACCATGAGACTTCCCCCTCGCCGCGAGATGAGGCCCGATTCCCCTGCACTGCATGCAGAGCAATTCCGTGTTGCACATCACAAATGAAAGGAGCCTTGATTTCCTTGATGGCACTCCAGAGAAACCCCAAGAACACTGTTTCAAGGCTAGAGGGATCCTGAGGTCACTGTAGCAACACGAAAGAGCTCCGTGGACCAAAAATCAACTCGAGATGAGAGGTTAGTCCCTGGCTTCGACTCCAGAGGACTACCACCTTACCAAAAGCACCTCAAGAGGAGGCTTCTCTCAGCTCTAGGTATGTGAGAGGGACCCTGAGTTTGCGGCCTCAAGTGGAATGGACACCGCGATTCCCTGACTTGAAATAAGGCCGGATATCCCTGCAGTGACTTGAATGCAGGCTCGTCTTGCATCTCCCAAGACGAAAGGATGTCTGAATCCCCTGTGGAGACCACAGAAAAAGACCTAGTTCCCCACCTCATCACGACCGGAGGCCTCACATCCTTTGAAAACTCCAGAGGTACGCGGAGATCAGTGCCTCCAAAGGAGACGATGCCTGACTCCTCGTGAAACTTGATAGGAGTCCCATGATTCCTGTGGCACATGGAAAGGGACCCTTGGTCTCCCCCCTCAGCTAGAGAGGCGTCCCAATTGCCCTGCCAAGCCTCGAGGAGAATCCCGAGTTGTCCCTCGCAACTAGGCAGGAGTCCTGAAGTCGCTGAACAAACACGTGGCTGGAAGGCCCATCCCCGTCATAACTCGAGAATATACCCCAGGGCCGCGCCGCAACTCGAGAAACACCATGAGACTTCCCCCTCGCCGAAGATGAGGCTCGATTCTCCTGCACTGCATGCAGAGCAATTCCGTGTTGCACATCAAACATGAAAGGAGCCTTGATTTCCTTGATGGCACTCCAGAGAAACCCCAAGAACACTATTTCAAGGCTAGAGGGATCCTGAGGTTACTGTAGCAACACGAAAGAGCTCCGTGGACCAAAAATCAACTCGACATGAGAGGTTAGTCCATGGCTCGACTCCAGAGGAATACCACCTTACCACAAGCACCTCAAGAGGAGGCTTCTCTCAGCTCTAGGTATGTGAGAGGGACCCTGAGTTTGCAGCTTCAAGTGGAATGGACACTGTGATGCCCTGACGCGAAATAAGGCTGGATATCTCTGCAGTGACTTGAATGCAGACTCGTCTTGCATCTCCAAAGACGAAAGGATGTCTGAATCCCCTGTGGAGGCCAAAGAGAAAGACCTAGTTCCCCACCTCATCGCGACTGGAGGCCTCACATCCTTTGAAAACTCCAGAGGTACACGGAGATCAGTGCCTCCAAAGGAGACGATGCCTGACTCCTCGTGAAACTTGATAGGAGTCCCAGGATTCCTGTTGCACGTGGAAAGGTACCCTTGGTCTCCCGCCTCAGCTGGAGAGGCGTCCCAATTGCCCTGCCAAGCCTCGAGGAGAATCCCGAATTGTCCCTCTCAACTAGGCAGGAGTCTTGACGTCGCTAAACAAACACGTGGGTGGAAGGGCCATCCCCGTTGTAACTCGAGAATATAGCCAAGGTTCCCGACGCAACTCGAGAAAAACCATGAGACTTCCCCCTTGCCGCGAGATGAGGCCCGAATCCCCTGCACTGCGTGCAGAGCAATTCCGTCTTGCACATCAGACATGAAAGGAGCCTTTATTTCCTTGATGGCACTGCAGAGAAACCCCAAGAACACTGTTTAAAGGATAGAGGGATCCTGAGGTCACTGTAGCAACACGAAAGAGCTCCGTGGACCAAAAATCAACTCGAGAAGAGAGGTTAGTCCCTGGCTTTGACTCCAAAGGAATACCATCTTACCACAAGCACCTCAAGAGGAGGCTTCTCTCAGCTCTAGGTATGTGAGAGGGACCCTGAGTTTGCGGCCTCAGGCGGAATGGACACCGCGATGCCCTGGCTCGAAATAAGGCCGGATATCCCTGCAGTGACTTGAATGCAGGCTCGTCTTGCATCTCCCAAGATGAACGGATGTCTGAATCCCCTGTGGAGACCACAGAGAAAGACCTAGTTTCCCACCTCATCGCGACCGGAGGCCTCACATCCTTTGAAAACTCCAGAGGTACACGGAGATCAGTGCCGCCAAAGGAGACGATGCCTGACTCCTCGTGAAACTTGATAGGAGTCCCAGGATTCCTGTGGCACGTGGAAAGGGACCCTTGGTCTCCCGCCTCAGCTGGAGAGGCGTCCCAATTGCCCTGCCAAGCCTCGAGGAGAATCCCGAGTTGTCCCTCCCAACTAGGCAGGAGTCCTGTCGTCGCTGAACAAACACCTGGGTGGAAGGGCCATCCCCGTCGTAACTCGAGAGTATACCCCAGGTTCCCGCCGCAACTCGAGAAAAACCATGAGACTTCCCCCTCGCCGCGAGATGAGGCCCGATTCCCCTGCACTGTGTGCAGAGCAATTCCGTGTTGCACATCACACATGAAAGGAGCCTTGATTTCCTTGATGGCACTCCAGAGAAACCCCAAGAACACTGTTTCAAGGCTAGAGGGATCCTGAGGTCACTGTAGCAACACGAATGAGCTCCTTGGACCAAGAATCAACACGAGATGAGAGGGTAGTCCCTGACTTCCACTCCTGAGGAATACCACCTTACCACACGCATCTCAAGAGGAGGCTTCTCTCAGCTCTAGGTATGTGAGAGGGACCCTGAGTTTGCGGCCTCAAGTGGAATGGACACCGCGATGCCCTGACCCGAAATAAGGCCGGATATCCCTGCAGTGACTTGAATGAAGGCTCGTCTTGCATCTCCCAAGATGAAAGGATGTCTGAATCCCCTGTGGAGACCACAGAGAAACACCTAGTTCCCCACCTCATCGCGACCGGAGGCCTCACATCCTTTGAAAACTCCAGAGGTACGCGGAGATCAGTGCCTCCAAAGGAGACGATGCCTGACTCCTCGTGAAGCTTGTTAGGAGTCCCAGGATTCCTGTGGCAGGTGGAAAGGGACCCTTGGTCTCCCGCCTCAGCTGGAGAGGCGTCTCAATTGCCCTGCTAAGCCTCGAGGAGAATCCCGAGTTGTCCCTCGCAAATAGGCAGGAGTCCTGACGTGGCTGAACAAACACGTGTGTGGAAGGGCATTCCCGTTGTAACTCGAGAATATACCCCAGGTTCCCGCCGCAACTCGAGAAAAACCATGAGACTTCCCCCTCGCCGCGGGATGAGGCCCGATTCCCCTGCACTGCATGCAGAGCAATTCCGTCTTGCACATCACACATGAAAGGAGCCTTAATTTCCTTGATGGCACTCCAGAGAAACCCCAAGAACACTGTTTCAAGGATAGAGTGATCCTTAGGTCACTGTAGCAACACTAAAGAACTCTGTGGACCAAAAATAAACTCGAAAAGAGAGGTTAGTCCCTGGATTCGTCTCCAGAGGAATAGCACCTTACCACAAGCACCTCAAGAGGAGGCTTCTCTCAGCTCTAAGTATGTGAGAGGGACCCTGAGTTTGCGGCCTCAAGTGGAATGGACACCGGGATGCCCTGACTCGAAATAAGGCCGGATATCCCTGCAGTGACTTGAATGCAGGCTCGTCTTGCATTTCCCAAGACGAAAGGATGTCTGAATCCCCTGTGGAGACCACAGAGAAAGACCTAGTTCCCCACGTCATGACGATCCGAGGCCTCACATCCTTTGAAAACTCCAGAGGTACGCGGAGATCAGTGCCCCAAAGGAGAGGATGCCTGACTTCTCGTGAAACTTGATAGGAGTCCCAGGATTCCTTTGGCACGTGGAAAGGGACACTTGGTCTCCCGCCTCAGCTGGAGAGGCGGCCCAATTGCCCTGCCATGCCTCGAGGTGAATCCCGAGTTGTCCCTCGCAACTAGGCAGGAGTCCTGACGTCGCTGAACAAACACGTGTGTGGAAGGGCCATCCCCGTCGTAACTCGAGAATGTACCCCATGTTCCCGCCGCAACTTGAGAAAAACCATTAGACTTCCCCCTCGCCGCGAGATGAGGCCCGATTCCCCTGCACTGCATGCAGAGCAATTCCGTGCTGCACATCACACATGAAAGGATCCTTGATTTCCTTGATGGCACTCCAGAGAAACACCAAGAACACTGTTTCAAGGCTAGAGGGATCCTGAGGTCACTGTAGCCACACGAAAGAGCTCCGTGGACCAAAAATCAACTCGAGATGAGAGGTTAGTCCCTGGCTTCGACTCCAGAGGAAACCACCTTACCACAAGCACCTCAAGAGGAGGCTTCTCTCAGCTCTAGGTATGTGAGAGGGACCCTGAGTTTGCGGCCTCAAGTGGAATGGACACCGCGATGCCCTGGCTCGAAATAAGGCCGGATATCCCTGCAGTGACTTGAATGCAGGCTCGTCTTGCATCTCCCAAGGCGAAAGGATGTCTGAATCCCCTGTGGAGACCACAGAGAAAGACCTAGTTCCCCACCTCATCGCGACCGGAGGCCTCACATACTTTGAAAACTCCAGAGGTACACGGAGATCAGTGCCTCCAAAGGAGACGATGCCTGACTCCTCGTGAAACTTGAAAGGAGTCCCAGGATTCCTGTGGCACGTGGAAAGGGACCCTTGGTCTCCCGCCTCACCTGGAGAGGCATCCCAATTTCCCTGCCAAGCCTCGAGGAGAATCCCGAGTTGTCCCTCGCAACTAGGCAGGAGTCCTGACGTCGCTGAACAAACACGTGGGTGGAAGGGCCATCCCCGTCGTAACTCGAGAATATACCCCAGGTTCCCGCCGCAACTCGAGAAAAACCATGAGACTTCCCCCTCGCCGCGAGATGAGGCCCGATTCCCCTGCACTGCGTGCAGAGCAATTCCGTGTTGCACATCACACCTGAAAGGAGCCTTGATTTTCTTGATGGCACTTCAGAGAAACCCCAAGAACACTGTTTCAAAGCTAGAGGGATCCTGAGGTCACTGTAGCAACACGAAAGAGCTCCGTGGACCAAAAATCAACTCGAGATGAGAGGTTAGTCCCTGGCTTCGACTCCAGAGGAAACCACCTTACCACAAGCACTTCAAGAGGAGGCTTCTCTCAGCTCTAGGTATGTGAGAGGGACCCTGAGTTTGCGGCCTCATGTGGAATGGACACCGCGATGCCCTGACTCGAAATAAGGCCGGATATCCCTGCAGTGACTTGAATGCAGGCTCGTCTTGCATCTCCCAAGAAGAAAGGATGTCTGAATCCCCTGTGGAGACCACAGAGAAAGACTTAGTTCCCCACCTCATCGCGACCGGAGGCCTCACATACTTTGAAAACTCCAGAGGTACACGGAGATCAGTGCCTCCAAAGGAGACGATGCCTGATCCTCGTGAAACTTGATAGGAGTCCCAGGATTCCTGTGGCACGTGGAAAGGGACTCTTGGTCTCCCGCGTCAGCTGGAGAGGCGTCCCAATTGCACTGCCAAGCCTCGAGGGGAATCCCGAGGTGACCCTCGCAACTAGGCAGGAGTCCTGACGTCGCTGAACAAACACGTGTGGAAGGGCCATCCCTGTCTTAACTCGAGAATATACCCCAGGTTCCCGCTGCAACTCGAGAAAAACCATGAGACTTCCCCCTCACCGCGATATGAGGCCCGAATCCCCTGCACTGCGTGCAGAGCAATTCCGTGTTGCACATCACACATGAAAGGAGCCTTGATTTCCTTGATGGCCCTCCAGAGAATCCCCAAGAACACTGTTTCAAGGCTAGAGGGATGCTGAGGTCACTGTAGCAACAAGAAAGAGCTCCGTGGACCAAAAATCAACTCGAGATGAGAGGTTAGTCCCTGGCTTCGACTCCAGAGGAATACCACTTTACCACAAGCACCTCAAGTGGAGGTTTCTCTCAGCTCTAGGTATGTGAGAGGGACCCTGATTTTGCGGCCTCAAGTGGAATGGACACCGCGATGTCCTGGCTCGAAATAAGGCCGGATATCCCTGCAGTGACTTGAATGCAGGCTCGTCTTGCATCTCCCAAGACGAAAGGATGTCTGAATCCCCTGTGGAGACCACAGAGGAAGACCTAGTTATCCACCTCATCGCGACCGGAGGCCTCACAACCTTTGAAAACTCCAGAGGTACGCGGAGATCAGTGCCTCCAAAGGAGACGATGCCTGACTCCTCGTGAAACTTGATAGGAGTCCCAGGATTCCTGTGGCACGTGGAAAGGGTCCCTTGGTCTCCCGCCTCAGCTGGAGAGGCGTCCCAATTGCCCTGCCAAGCCTCGAGGAGAATCCCGAGTTGTCCCTCGCAACTAGGCAGGAGTCCTGACGTCGCTGAACAAACACGTGTGTGGAAGGGCCATCCCCGTCTTAACTCGAGAATATACCCCAGGTTCCCACCGCAACTCGAGAAAAACCATGAGACTTCCCCCTCACCGCGAGATGAGGCCCGATTCCCCTGCACTGCGTGCAGAGTAATTCTGTGTTGCACATCACACATGAAAGGAGCCTTGATTTCCTTGATGGCCCTCCAGAGAATCCCCAAGAACACTGTTTCAAGGCTAGAGGGATCCTGAGGTCACTGTAGCAACACGAAAGAGCTCCGTGGACCAAAAATCAACTCGAGATGAGAGGTTAGTCCCTAGCTTCGACTCCACAGGAATACCACCTTAATGCAAGCACCTCAAGAGGAGGCTTCTCTCAGCTCTAGGTATGTGAGAGGGACCCTGAGTTTGCGGCCTCAAGTGGAATGGACACCGCGATTCCCTGACTCGAAATAAGGCCGGATATCCCTGCAGTGACTTGAATGCAGGCTCGTCTTGCATCTCCCAAGATGAAAGGATGTCTGAATCCCCTGTGGAGACCAAAGAGAAAGGCCTAGTTCCCCACCTCAACGCGACCGGAGGCCTCACATCCTTTGAAAACTCCAGAGGTAAGCGGAGATCAGTGCCTCCAAAGGAGACGATGCCTGACTCCTCATGAACCTAGATACGAGTCCCAGGATTCCTGTGGCACGTGGAAAGGGACCCTTGGTCTCCCACCTCAGCTGGAGAGGCGTCCCAATTGCCCTGCCAAGCCTCGAGGAGAATCCCGAGTTGTCCCTCGCAACTAGGCAGGAGTCCTGACGTCGCTGAACAAACACGTGGCTGGAAGGGCCATCCCCGTCTTAACTCGAGAATATACCCCGGGTTCCCACCGCAACTCAAGAAAAACCATGAGACTTTTCCCTTGCCGCGAGATGAGGCCCGATTCCCCTGCACTGCGTGCAGAGCAATTCCGTGTTGCACATCACACATGAAAGGAGCCTTGATTTCCTTGATGGCACTCCAGAGAAACCCCAAGAACACTGTTTCAAGGCTAGAGGGATCCTGAGGTCACTGTAGCAACACGAAAGAGCTCCGTGGACCAAAAATCAACTCGACATGAGAGGTTAGTCCCTGGCTTCGACTCCACAGGAATACCACCTTACCACAAGCACCTCAAAAGGAGGCTTCTCTCAGCTATAGGTATGTGAGAGGGACCCTGAGTTTGCGGCCTCAAGTGGAATGGACACCGCGATGCCCTGACTCGAAATAAGGCCGGATATCCCTGCAGTGACTTGAATGCAGGCTCGTCTTGCATCGCCCAAGATGAAAGGATGTCTGAATCCCCTGTGGAGACCACAGAGAAAGACCTAGTTCCCCATCTCATCGTGACCGGAGGCCTCACATCCTTTGAAATCTCCAGAGGTACGCGGAGATCAGTGCCTCCAAAGGAGACGATGCCTGACTCCTCGTGAAACTTGATAGGAGTCCCAGGATTCCTGTGGCACGTGGAAAGGGACCCTTGGTCTCCCGCCTCAGCTGGAGAGGCGTCCCAATTGCCCTGCCAAGCCTCGAGGAGAATCCCGAGTTGTCCCTCGCAACTAGGCAGGAGTCCTGACGTCGCTGAACAAACACGTGGGTGGAAGGGCCATCCCCGTCGTAACTCGAGAATATACCCCAGGTTCCCGCCGCAACTCGAGAAAAGCCATGAGACTTCCCCCTCGCCGCGAGATGAGGCCCGATTCCCCTGCAATGCGTGCAGAGCAATTCCGTGTTGCACATCACACATGAAAGGAGCCTTGATTTCCTTGATGGCCCTCCAGAGAATCCCCAAGAACCATGTTTCAAGGCTAGAGGGATGCTGAGGTCACTGTAGCAACACGAAAGAGCTCCGTGGACCAGAATTCAACTCGAGATGAAGGTTAGTCCCTGTCTTCGGCTCCAGAGGAATGGCACTTTACCACAAGAACCTCAAGAGGAGGTTTCTCTCAGCTCTAGGTATGTGAGAGGGACCCTGATTTTGTGGCCTCCAGTGGAATGGACACTGCGATGCCCTGACGGGATATAAGGCCGGATGTCCCTGCAGTGACTTGAATGCAGGCTCGTCATTCATCTCCCAAGATGAAAGGATGTGTGAATCCCCTGTGGGGACCACAGAGAAAGACCTAGTACCCCACCTCATCGCGACCGGAGGCCTCACATCCTTTGAAAACTCCAGAGGTACACGGAGATCAGTGCCTCCAAAGGAGACGATGCCTGACTCCTCGTGAAACTTGATAGGAGTCCCAGCATTCCTGTGGCACGTGGAAAGGGACCCTTGGTCTCCCGCCTCATCTGGAGAGGCGTCCCAATTGCCCTGCCAAGCCTCGAGGAGAATCCCGAGTTGTCCCTCGCAACTAGGCAGGAGTCCTGACGTAGCTGAACAAACACGTGGCTGGAAGGGCCATCCCCATCGTAACTCGAGAATATACCCCAGGTTCCCGCCGCAACTCGAGAAAAACCATGAGACTTCCCCCTCGCCGTGAGATGAGGCCCGATTCCCCTGCACTGCATGCAGAGCAATTCCGTGCTGCACATCACACATGAAAGGATCCTTGATTTCCTTGATGGCACTCCAGAGAAACACCAAGAACACTGTTTCAAGGCTAGAGCGATCCTGAGGTCACTGTAGCCACACGAAAGAGCTCCGTGGACCAAAAATCAACTCGAGATGAGAGGTTAGTCCCTGGCTTCGACTCCAGAGGAAACCACCTTACCACAAGCACCTCAAGAGGAGGCTTCTCTCAGCTCTAGGTATGTGAGAGGGACCCTGAGTTTGCGGCCTCAAGTGGAATGGACACCGCGATGCCCTGGCTCGAAATAAGGCCGGATATCCCTGCAGTGACTTGAATGCAGGCTCGTCTTGCATCTCCCAAGGCGAAAGGATGTCTGAATCCCCTGTGGAGACCACAGAGAAAGACCTAGTTCCCCACCTCATCGCGACCGGAGGCCTCACATACTTTGAAAACTCCAGAGGTACACGGAGATCAGTGCCTCTAAAGGAGACGATGCCTGACTCCTCGTGAAACTTGATAGGAGTCCCAGGATTCCTGTGGCACGTGGAAAGGGACCCTTGGTCTCCCGCCTCAGCTGGAGAGGCATCCCAATTGCCCTGCCAAGCCTCGAGGAGAGTCCTGAGTTGTCCCTCGCAACTAGGCAGGAGTCCAGACGTCACTGAACAAACACGTGGGTGGAAGGGCCATCCCCGTCTTAACTCGAGAATATACCCCAGGTTCCCGCCGCAACTCGAGAAAAACCATGAGACTTCCCCCTCACCGCGAGATGAGGCCCGATTCCCCTGCACTGCGTGCAGAGCAATTCCGTGTTGCACATCACACATGAAAGGGGCCTTGATTTCCTTGATGGCCCTCCAGAGAATCCCCAAGAACACTGTTTCAAGGCTAGAGGGATCCTGAGGTCACTGTAGCAACACGAAAGAGCTCCGTGGACCAACAATCAACTCGAAATAAGAGGTTAGTCCCTGGCTTCGACTCCAGAGGAATACCACCTTACCACAAGCACCTCAAGAGGAGGCTTCTCTCAGCTATAGGTATGTGAGAGGGACCCTGAGTTTGCGGCCTCCAGTGGAATGGACACCGCGATGTCCTGGCTCGAAATAAGGCAGGATATCCCTGCAGTGACTTGAATGCAGGCTCGTCTTGCATCTCCAAAGACGAAAGCATGTCTGAATCCCCTGTGGAGACCACAGAGAAAGACCTAGTTCCACACCTCATCGCGACCGGAGGCCTCACATCCTTTGAAAACTCCAGAGGAACGCGGAGATCAGTGCCTCCAAAGGAGACGATGCCTGACTCCTCGTGAAACTTCTTAGGAGTCCCAGGATTCCTGTGGCACGTGGAAAGGGACCCTTGGTCTCCCGCCTCAGCTGGAGAGGCGTCCCAATTGCCCTCCAAACCTCGAGGAGAATCCCGAGTTGTCCCTCGCAACTAGGCAGGAGTCCTGACGTCGCTGAAGAAACACGTGTGTGGAAGGGCCATCCCCGTCGTAACTCGAGAATATACCCCAGGTTCCCGCCGCAACTCGAGAAAAACCATGAGACTTCCCCCTCGCCGCGAGATGAGGCCCGATTCCCCTGCACTGCGTGCAGAGCAATTCCGTGTTGCACATCACACATGAAAAGAGCCTTGATTTCCTTGATGGCACTCCAGAGAAACTCCAAGAACACTGTTTCAAGGCTAGAGGGATCCTGAGGTCACTGTAGCAACACGAAAGAGCTCCGTGGACCCAAAATCAACTCGAGATGAGAGGTTAGTCCCTGGCTTCGACTCCAGAGGAATACCACCTAACCAGAAGCACCTCAAGAGGAGGCTTCTCTCAGCTCTAGCTATGTGAGAGGGACCCTGAGTTTGCGGCCTCAAGTGGAATGGACACCGCGATGCCCTGGCTCGAAATAAGGCCGGATATCCCTGCAGTGACTTGAATGCAGGCTCGTCTTGCATCTCCCAAGACGAAAGAATGTCTGAATCCCTTGTGGAGACCACAGAGAAAGACCTAGTTCCCCACCTCATCGCGACCGGAGGCCTCACATCCCTTGAAAATTCCAGAGGTACGCGGAGTTCAGTGCCTCCAAAGGAGACGATGCCTGACTCCTCGTGAAACTTGATAGGAGTCCCAGGATTCCTGTGGCACGTGGAAAGCGACCCTTCGTCTCCCGCCTCAGCTGGAGAGGCGTCCCAATTGGCCTGCGAAGCCTCGAGGAGAATCCCGAGTTATCCCTCGCAGCTAGGCAGGAGTCCTGACGTAGCTGAACAAACACGTGGGTGGAAGGGCCATCCCCGTCGTAATTCGAGAATATACCCCAGGTTCCCGCCGCAACTCGAGAAAAACCATGAGACTTCCCCCTCGCCACGAGATGAGGCCCGATTTCCCTGCACTGCGTGCAGAGCAATTCCATGTTGCACATCACACATGAAAAGAGCCTTGATTTCCTTGAGGGCACTCCAGAGAAACCCCAAGAACACTGTTTCAAGGCTAGAGGGATCCTGAGGTCACTGTAGCAACACGAAAGAGCTCCGTGGACCAAATCTCAACTCGAGATGAGAGGTTAGTCCCTGGCTTCGACTCCAGAGGAATACCACCTTACCACAAGCACCTCAAGAGGAGGCTTCTCTCAGCTCTAAGTATGTGAGAGGGACCCTGATTTTGCGTCCTAAAGTGGAATGGACACTGCGATGCCCTGACGCGAAATAAGGCCGGATATCCCTGCAGTGACTTGAGTGCATGCTCGTCTTGCATCTCCCAAGATGAAATGATGTCTGAATCCCCTGTGGAGACCACAGAGAAAGACCTAGTTCCCCACCTCATTGCGACCGGAGGCCTCACATACTTTGAAAACTCCAGAGGTACCCGGAGATCAGTGCCTCCAAAGGAGACGATGCCTGACTCCTCGTGAAACTTGATAGGAGTCCCAGGATTCCTGTGGCACGTGGAAAGGGACCCTTGCCCTCCCGCCTCAGCTGGAGTGGTGTCCCAATTGATCTGCCAATCCTCGATTAGAATCCCGAGTTGTCCCTCGCAACTAGGCACAGTCCTGACGTCTCTGAACAAACACCTGTGTGGCAGGGCCATCCCCATCGTAACTCGAGAATATACCCCAGTTTCCCGCCGCAACTCGAGAAAAACCATGAGACTTCCCTCTCGCCGTGAGATGAGGTCCGATTCCCCTGCACTGCGTGCAGAGCAATTCAGTGTCGCACATCACACAAGAAAGGAGCCTTGATTTCCTTGATGACACTCCAGAGAAACCCCAAGAACACTGTTTCAAGGCTAGAGGGATCCTGAGGTCACTGTAGCAACACGAAAGATCTCCGTGGACCAAAAATCAACTCGAGATGAGAGGTTAGTCCCTGGCTTCGACTCCAGAGGAATACCACCTTACCACAAGCACCTCAAGAGAAGGCTTCTCTCAGCTCTAGGTATGTGAGAGGGACCCTGAGTTTGCGGCCTCAAGTGGAATGGAAACCGCGATGCCCTGACTTGAAATAAGGCCGGATATCCCTGCAGTGACTTGAATGCAGGCTCGTCTTGCATCTCCCAAGACGAAAGGATGTCTGAATCCCCTGTGGAGACCACAGAGAAAGAACTAGTTTCCCACCTCCTCACGACCGGAGGCCTCACATCCTTTGAAAACTCCAGAGGTACGCGGAGATCAGTGCCTCCAAAGGAGACGATGCCTGACTCCTCGTGAAACTTGATAGGAGTCCCATGATTCCTGTGGCACATGGAAAGGGACACTTGGTCTCCCGCGTCAGCTGGAGAGGCGTCCCAATTGCCCTGCCAAGCCTCGAGGAGAATCCCGAGTTGTCCCTCGCAACTAGGCAGGAGTCCTGAAGTCGCTGAACAAACACATGGCTGGAAGGGCCATCCCCGTCACAACTCGAGAATATACCCCAGGGCCCCGCCGCAACTCGAGAAAAACCATGAGACTTCCCCCTCGCCGAGAGATGAGGCTCGATTCTCCTGCACTGCATGCAGAGCAATTCCGTGTTGCACATCAAACATGAAAGGAGCCTTGATTTCCTTGATGGCACTCCAGAGAAACCCCAAGAACACTGTTTCAAGGCTAGAGGGATCCTGAGGTTACTGTAGCAACACGAAAGAGCTCCGTGGACCAAAAATCAACTCAACATGAGAGGTTAGTCCCTGGCTTCGACTCCAGAGGAATACCACCTTACCACAAGCACCTCAAGAGGAGGCTTCTCTCAGCTCTAGGTATGTGAGAGGGACCCTGAGTTTGCGGCATCAGGCGGAATGGACACCGCGATGCCCTGACTCGAAATAAGGCCGGATATCCCTGCAGTGACTTGAATGCAGGCTCGTCTTGCATCTCCCAAGACGAAAGGATGTCTGAATCCCCTGTGGAGACCACAGAGAAAGACCTAGTTCCCCACCTCATCGCGACCGGAGGCCTCACATCCTTTGCAAACTCCAGAGGTACGCGGAGATCAGTGCCTCCAAAGGAGACGATGCCTGACTCCTCGTGAAACTTGATAGGAGATCCAGGATTCCTGTGGCACGTGGAAAGGGACCCTTGGTCTCCCGCCTCAGCTGGAGAGGCGTCACAATTGCCCTGCCAAGCCTCGAGGAGAATCCCGAGTTGTCCCTCCCAACTAGGCAGGAGTCCTGTCGTCGCTGAACAAACACCTGGGTGGAAGGGCCATCCCCGTCGTAACTCGAGAATATACCCCAGGTTCCCGCCGCAACTCGAGAAAAACCATGAGACTTCCCCCTCGCCGCGAGATGAGGCCTGATTCCCCTGCACTGTGTGCAGAGCAATTCCGTGTTGCACATCACACATGAAAGGAGCCTTGATTTCCTTGATGGCACTCCAGAGAAACCCCAAGAACACTGTTTCAAGGCTAGAGGGATCCTGAGGTCACTGTTGCAACACGAAAGAGCTCCGTGGACCAAAAATCAACTCGAGATGAGAGGTTAGTCCCTAAATTCGACTCCAGAGGAATACCACCTTACCACAAGCACCTCAAGAGGAGGCTTCTCTCAGCTCTAGGTATGTGAGAGGGACCCTGAGTTTGCGGCCTCAAGTGGAATGGACACCGCGATTCCCTGACTTGAAATAAGGACGGATATCCCTGCAGTGAATTGAATGCAGGCTCGTCTTGCATCTCCCAAGACGAAAGGTTGTCTGAATCCCCTGTGGAGACCACAGGAAAGACCTAGTTCCCCACCTCATCGCGACCGGAGTCCTCACATCCTTTGAAAACTCCAGAGGTACGCGGAGATCAGTGCCTCCAAAGGAGACGATGCCTTACTCCTCGTGAAACTTGATAGGAGTCCCAGGATTCCTGTGGCACGTGGAAAGGGACCCTTGGTCTCCCGCCTCAGCTGGAGAGGCATCCCAATTGCCCTGCCAAGCCTCGAGGAGAATCCCGAGTTGTCCCTCGCAACTAGGCAGGAGTCCTGAAGTCGCTGAAGAAACACGTGGCTGGAAGGCCCATCCCCGTCATAACTCGAGAATATACCCCAGGGTCCCACCGCAATTCGAGAAAAACCATGAGACTTCCGCCTTGCCGCGAGATGAGGCCCGATTCCCCTGCACTGCGTGCAGAGCAATTCTGTGTTGCACATCACACATGAAAGGAGACTTGATTGCCTTGATGGCACTCCAGAGAAACCGCAAGAACACTGTTTCAAGGCGAGAGGGATCCTGAGGTCAATGTAGCAACACGAAAGAGCTCCATGGCCCAAAAATCAACTAGAGAAGAGAGGTTAGTCCCTGGCTTCGACTCCAGAGGAATACCACCTTACCACAAGCACCTCAAGAGGAGGCTTCTCTCAGCTCTAGGTATGTGAGAGGGACCCTGAGTTTGCGGCCTCAAGTGGAATGGACACTGCGATGCCCTGACTCGAAATAAGGCCGGATATCCCTGCAGTGACTTGAATGCAGGCTCGTCTTGCATCTCCCAAGTCGAAAGGATGTCTGAATCCCCTGTGGAGACCACAGAGAAGGACCTGGTTCCCCACCTCATCGCGACCGGAGGCCTCACATCCTTTGAAAACTCCAGAGGTACGCGGAGATCAGTGCCTCCCAAGGAGATGATGCCTGACTCCTCGTGAAACTTGATAGGAGTCCCAGGATTCCTGTGGCACGTGGAAAGGGACCCTTGGTCTCCCGCCTCAGCTGGAGAGGCGTCCCAATTGCCTTGCCAAGCCTCGAGGAGAATTTCGAGTCGTCCCTCGCAACTAGGAAGGAGTCCTGACGTCGCTGAACAGACACGTGTGTGCCAGGGCCATCCCCGTTCTAACTCGAGAATATACCCCAGGTTCCCGCCGCAACTCGAGAAAAACCATGAGACTTCCCCCTCGCCGTGAGATGAGGCCCGATTCCCCTGCACTGCGTGCAGAGCAATTCAGTGTTGCACATCACACATGAAAGGAGCCTTGATTTCCTTAATGGCACTCCAGAGAAACCCCAAGAACACTGTTTCAAGGCTAGAGGGATCCTGAGGTCACTGTAGCAACACGAAAGAGCTCCGTGGACAAAAAATCAACTCGAGATGAGAGGTTAGTCCCTGGCTTCGACTCCAGAGGAATACCACCTTACCACAAGCACCTCAAGAGGAGGCTTCTCTCAGCTCCAGGTATGTGAGAGGGACCCTGAGTTTGCGGCCTCAAGTGGAATGGAAACCGCGATGCCCTGACTTGACATAAGGCCGGATATCCCTGCAGTGACTTGAATGCAGGCTCGTCTTGCATCCCCGAAGACGAAAGGATGTCTGAATCCCGTGTGGAGACCACAGAGAAAGAACTAGTTCCCCACCTCCTCACGACCAGAGGCCTCACATCCTTTGAAAACTCCAGAGGTACACGGAGATCAATGCCTCCAAAGGAGACGATGCCTGACTCCTCGTGAAACTTGATAGGAGTCCCTTGATTCCTGTGGCACATGGAAAGAGACCCTTGGTCTCCCACCTCAGCTGGAGAGGCGTCCCAATTGCCCTGCCAAGCCTCGAGGAGAATCCCGAGTTGTCCCTCGCAACTAGGCAGGAGTCCTGACGTAGCTGAACAAACACGTGGCTGGAAGGGCCATCCCCGTCATAACTCGAGAATATACCCCAGGGCCCCGCCGCAACTCGAGAAAAACCATGAGACTTCCCCCTCGCCGAGAGATGAGGCTCGATTCTCCTGCACTGCATGCAGAGCAATTCCGTGTTGCACATCAAACATGAAAGGAGCCTTGATTTCCTTGATGGCACTCCAGAGAAACCCCAAGAACACTGTTGCAAGGCTAGAGGGATCCTGAGGTTACTGTAGCAACACGAAAGAGCTCCGTGGAGCAAAAATCAACTCGACATGAGAGGTTAGTCCCTGGCTTTGACTCCAGAGGAATACCACCTTACCACAATCACCTGAAGAGGAGGCTTCTCTCAGCTCTAGCTATGTGAGAGGGACCCTGAGTTTGCGGCCTCAAGTGGAATGGACACTGCGATGCCCTGACGCGAAATAAGGCTGGATATCCCTGCAGTGACTTGAATGCAGGCTCGTCTTGCATCTCCGAAGACGAAAGGATGTCTGAATCCCCTGTGGAGACCACAGAGAAAGACCTAGTTCCCCACCTCATCGCGACCGGAGGCCTCACATCCTTTGAAAACTCCAGAGGTACACGGAGATCAGTGCCTCCAAAGGAGACGATGCCTGACTCCTCGTGAAACTTGACAGGAGTCCCAGGATTCCTGTGGCACGTGGAAAGGGACCCTTGGTCTCCCGCCTCAGCTGGAGAGGCGTCCCATTTGCCCTGCCAAGCCTCGAGGAGAATCAGGAATTGTCCCTCGCAACTAGGCAGGAGTCCTGACGTCGCTAAACAAACGTGTGTGGAAGGGCCATCCCCGTCGTAACTCGAGTATATACCCAAGGTTCCCGACGCAACTCGAGAAAATCCATGAGACTTCCCCCTCGTCGCGAGATGAGGCCCGAATCCTCTGCACTGCGTGCAGAGCAATTCCGTGTTGCACATCACACATGAAAGGAGCCTGGATTTCCTTGATGGCACTCCAGAGAAACCCCAAGAACACTGTTTCAAGGCTAGAGGGATCCTGAGGTCACTGTGGCAACACGAAAGAGCTCCGTGGACCAAGAATCAACTAGAGATGAGAGGTTAGTCCCTGGTTTCGACTCCAGAGGAATATCACCTTACCACAAATACCTCAAGAGGAGGATTCTCTCAGCTATAGGTATGTGAGAGGGACCCTGATTTTGCGGCCTCAAGTGGAATGGACACTACGATGCCCTGACTCGAAATAAGGCCGGATATCCCTGCAGTGACTTGAATGCAGGCTCGTCTTGCATCTCCCAAGACGAAAGGATGTCTGAATCCCCTGTGGAGACCACAGAGAAAGACCTAGTTCCCCACCTCATCGCGACCGGAGGCCTCACATCCTTTGAAAACTCCAGAGGTACGCGGAGATCAGTGCCTCCAAAGGAGACGATGCCTGACTCCTCTTGAAACTTGATAGGAGTCCCAGGATTCCTGTGGCACGTGGAAAGGGAGCCTTGGTCTCCCGCCTCAGCTGGAGAGGCGTCCCAATTGCCCTGCCAAGCCTCGAGGAGAATCCCGAGTTGTCCCTGGCAACTAGGCAGGAGTCCTGACTTCGCTGAACAAACACGTGGGTGGAAGGGCCATCCCCGTTGTAACTCGAGAATATACACCAGGTTACCGCCGCAACTCGAGAAAAACCATGAGACTTCCCCCTCGCCGCAAAATGAGGCCCGATATCCTGCACTGCGTGCAGAGCAATTCCGTGATGCACATCACACATGAAAGGAGCCTTGATTTCCTTGATGGCACTCCAGAGAAACCCCAAGAACACTGTTTCAAGGCTAGAGGGAACCTGAGGTCACCGTAGCAACACGAAAGAGATCCGTGCACCAAAAATCAACTCGAGATGAGAGGTTAGTCCCTGGCTTCGACTCCAGAGGACCACCACCTTACCACAAGCACCTCAAGAGGAGGCTTCTCTCAGCTCTAGGTATGTTAGAGGGACCCTGAGTTTGCGGCCTAAAGTGGAATGGACACCGCGATGCCCTGACTCGAAATAAGGCCGGATATCCCTGCAGTGACTTGAATGCAGGCTCGTCTTGCATCTCCCAAGACGAAAGGATGTCTGAATCCCCTGTGGAGACCACAGAGAAAGACCTAGTTCCCCACCTCATCGCGACCGGAGGCCTCACATCCTTTGAAAACTCCAGAGGTACGCGGAGATCAGTGCCTCCAAAGGAGACGATGCCTGACTCCTCATGAAACTTGATAGGAGTCCCAGGATTCCTGTGGCACGTGGAAAGGGACCCTTGGTCTCCCGCCTCAGCTGGAGAGGTGTCCCAATTTCCCTGCCAAGCCTCGAGGAGAATCCCGAGTTTTCCCTCTCAACTAAGCAGGAGTCCTGCCGTCGCTGAACAAACACGTGGGTGGAAGGGCCATCCCTGTCGTAACTCGAGAATATACCCCAGGTTCCCGCCGCAACTCGAGAAAAACCATGAGACTTCCCCCTCGCCGCGAGATGAGGCACAATTCCCCTGCACTGCGTGCAGAGCAATTCCGTGTTGCACATCACACATGAAAGGAGCCTTGATTTCCTTGATGGCACTCCAGAGAAACCCCAAGAACACTGTTCCAAGGCTAGAGGGATCCTGAGGTCACTGTGGCAACACGAAAGAGCTCCGTGGACCAAGAATCAACTAGAGATGAGAGGTTAGTCCCTGGTTTCGACTCCAGAGGAATATCACCTTACCACAAATACCTCAAGAGGAGGATTCTCTCAGCTCTAGGTATGTGAGAGGGACCCTGATTTTGCGGCCTCAAGTGGAATGGACACTACGATGCCCTGACTCGAAATAAGGCCGGATATCCCTGCAGTGACTTGAATGCAGGCTCGTCTTGCATCTCCCAAGACGAAAGGATGTCTGAATCCCCTGTGGAGACCACAGAGAAAGACCTATTTCCCCACCTCATCGCGACCGGAGGCCTCACATCCTTTGAAAACTCCAGAGGTACGCGGAGATCAGTGCCTCCAAAGGAGACGATGCCTGACTCCTCGTGAAACTTGATAGGAGTCCCAGGATTCCTGTGGCACGTGGAAAGGGACCCTTGGTCTCCCGCCTCAGCTGGAGAGGCGTCCCATTTGCCCTGCCAAGCCTCAAGGAAAATCCCGAGTTGTCCTTCCCAACTAGGCAGGAGTCCTGACGTCGCTGAACAAACACGTCGGTGGAAGGGCCATCCCCGTCATAACTCGAGAATATACCCGAGATTCCCACCGCAACTGGAGAAAAACCATGAGAATTCCCCCTCGCCGCAAAATGAGGCCCGATATCCTGCACTGCGTGCAGAGCAATTCCGTGTTGCACATCACACCAGAAAGGAGCCTTGATTTACTTGATGGCACTCCAGAGAAACCCCAAGAACACTGTTTCAAAGCTAGAGGGAACCTGAGGTCACAGTAGCAACACGAAAGAGCTCCGTGGAACAAAAATCAACTCGAGATGAGAGGTTAGTCCCTGGCTTCGACTCCAGAGGAATACCACCTTACCACAAGCACCTCAAGAGGAGGCTTCTCTCAGCTCTAGCTATGTGATAGGGACCCTGAGATTGCGGCCTCAAGTGGAATGGACACCGCGATGCCCTGACTCAAAATAAGGCCGGATATCCCTGCAGTGACTTGAATGCAGGCTCATCTTGCATCTCCCAAGACGAAAGGATGTCTGAATCCCCTGTGGAGACCACAGAGAAAGACCTAGTTCCCCACCTCATCGCGACCGGAGGCCTCACATCCTTTGAAAACTCAAGAGGTACGCGGAGATCAGTGCCTCCAAAGGAGACGATGCCTGACTCCTCTTGAAACTTGATAGGAGTCCCAGGATTCCTGTGGCACGTGGAAAGGGAGCCTTGGTCTCCCGCCTCAGCTGGAGAGGCGTCCCAATTGCCCTGCCAAGCCTCGAGGAGAATCCCGAGTTGTCCCTGGGAACTAGGCAGGAGTCCTGACGTCGCTGAACAAACACGTGGGTGGAAGGGCCATCCCCGTTGTAACTCGAGAATATACACCAGGTTACCGCCGCAACTCGAGAAAAACCATGAGACTTCCCCCTCGCCGCGAGATGAGGCCCGATTCCCCTGCACTGAGTGCAGAGCAATACCGTGTTGCATATCACACATGAAAGGAGCCTTGATTTCCTTGATGGCACTCCAGAGAAAACCCAAGAATACTGTTTCAAGGCTAGAGGGATCCTGAGGTCACTGTAGCAACACGAAAGAGCTCCGTGGACCAAGAATCAACTCGAGATGAGAGGTTAGTCCCTGGCTTCGACTCCAGAGGAATACCACCTTACCACAAGCACCTCAAGAGGAGGCTTCTCTCAGCTCTAGGTATGTGAGAGGGACCCTGAGTTTGCGGCCTCAAGTGGAATGGACACCGCGATGCCCTGACTCGAAATAAGGCCGGATATCCCTGCAGTGACTTGAATGCAATCTCGTCTTGCATCGCCCAAGACGAAAGTATGTCTGAATCCCCTGTGGAGACCACAGAGAAAGACATAGTTCCCCACATCATCGCGACCGGAGGTCTCACAGCCTTTGAAAACTCCAGAGGTACGCGGAGATCAGTGCCTCCAAAGGAGAGGTTGCCTGACTCCTCGAGAAACTTGATAGGAGTCCCACGACTCCTGTGGCAGGTGGAAAGGGACCCTTGGTCTCCCGCGTCAGCTGGAGAGGCGTCCCAATTGCCCTGCCAAGCCTCGAGGAGAATCCCGAGTTGTCCCTGGCAACTAGGCAGGAGTCCTGACGTCGTGGAACAAACACGTGAGTGGATGGGCCATTCCCATCGTAACTCGATAATATAGCCTAGGTTCCCGCCGCAACTAGAGATAAACCATGAGACTTCCCCCTCGCCGCGAGATGAGGCCCGATTCCCCTACACTGCCGTCAGAGAAATTTCGTGTTGCACATCACACATGAAAGGAGCCTTGATTTCCTTGATGGCACTCCAGAGAAACCCAAGAACACTGTTTCAAGGCTAAAGGGATCCAGAGGTCACTGTAGCAACACGAAAGAGCTGCGTGGACCAAAAATCAACTCGAGATGAGAGGTTAGTCCCTAACTTCGACTCCAGAGGAATACCACCTAACCACAAGCACCTCAAGAGGAGGCTTCTCGCAGCTTTATGTATGTGAGAGGGACCCTGAGTTTGCGGCCTCAAGTGGAATGGACACCGCAATGCCCTGACTCGAATTAAGGATGGATTTCCCTGCATTGACATAAATGCAGGCTCGTTTTGCATCTCCCAAGACGAAAGGATGTCTGAATCCTCTGTGGAGACCACAGAGAAAGACCTAGTTCCCGACCTCATCGCAACCGGAGGCCTCACATCCTTTGAAAACGCCAGAGGTACACGGAGATCAGTGCCTCCAAAGGAAACGATGCCTGACTCCTCATGAAACTTGATAGGAGTCCCAGGATTCGTGTGGCACGTGGAAAGGGACACTTGGTCTCCCGCCTCAGCTGGAGAGGGGTCCCAATTGCCCTGCCAAGCCTCGAGGAGAATCCCGAGTTGTCCCTCGCAACTAGGCAGGAGTCCTGACGTCGCTGAACAAACACGTGTGTGGAAGGGCCATCCCCGTCGTAACTCGAGAATATACCCCAGGTTCCCGCCGCAACTCGAGAAAAACCATGAGACTTTCCCCTCGCCGCGAGATGAGGCCCGATTCCCCTGCACTGCGTGCAGAGCAATTCCGTGTTGCACATCACACATGAAAGGAGCCTTGATTTCCTTGATGGCACTCCAGAGAAACCCCAAGAACACTGTTTCAAGGCTAGAGGGATCCTGAGGTCACTGTAGCAACAAGAAAGAGTTCCGAGGACCAAAAATCAACTCGAGATGAGAGGTTAGTCCCTGGCTTCGACTCCAGGGGAATACCACTTTACCACAAGCACCTCAAGAGGAGGCTTCTCTCAGCTCTAGGTATGTGAGAGGGACCCTGAGTTTGCGGCCTCAAGAGGAATGGACACCGCGATGCCCTGACTCGAGATAAGGCCGGATATCCCTGCAGTGACTTGAATGCAGGCTCGTCTTGCATCTCCCAAGAAGAAAGGATGTCTGAATCCCCTGTGGAGACCACAGAGAAAGACCTAGTTCCCCACCTCATCGCGACCGGAGGCCTCACATCCTTTGAAAACTCCAGAGGTACGCGGAGATCAGTGCCTCCAAAGGAGACGATGCCTGACTACTCGTGAAACTTGATAGGAGTCCCAGGATTCCTGTGGCACGTGGAAAGGGACACTTGGTCTCCCGCCTCAGCTGGAGAGGCGTCCCAATTGCCCTGCCAAGCCTCGAGGAGAATCCCGAGTTGTCCCTCGCAACTAGGCAGGAGTCCTGACGTCGCTAAAGAAACACGTGTGTGGAAGGGCTATCCCAGTCGTAACTCGAGAATAACCCCACGTTCCCGCCGCACCTCGAGAAAAACCATGAGACTTCCCCCTCGCCGCGAGATGAGGCCCGATTCCCCTGCACTGCATGCAGAGCAATTCCGTGTTGCACATCACACATGAAAGGAGCCTTGATTTCCTTGGTGGCACTCCAGGGAAACCCCAAGAACACTGTTTCAAGGCTAGAGGGATCCTGAGGTCACTGTAGCAACACGAAAGAGCTCCGTGGACCAAGAATCAACTCGAGATGAGAGGTTAGTCCCTGGCTTCGACTCCAGAGGACTACCACCTTACCACAAGCACCGCAAGAGGAGGCTTCTCTCAGCTCTAGGTATGTTAGAGGGACCCTGAGTTTGCGGCCTCAAGTGGAATGGACACTGCGATGCCCTGACTCGAAATAAGGGCGGATATCCCTGCAGTGACTTGAATGCAGGCTCGCCTTGCATCTCCCAAGACGAAAGGATGTCTGAATCCCCTGTGGAGACCACAGAGAAAGACCTAGTTCCCCACCTCATCGCGACCGGAGGCCTAACATCCTTTGAAAACGCCCCAGGTACGCGGAGATCAGTGCCTCCAAAGAAGAGGTTGCCTGACTACTCGAGAAACTTGATAGGAGTCCCAGGACTCCTGTGGCAGGTGGAAAGGGACCCTTGGTCTCCCGCCTCAGCTGGAGAGGCGTCCAAATTGCCCTGCCAAGCCTCGAGGAGAATCCCGAGTTGTCCCTCACAACTAGGCAGGAGTCCTGACGTCGCTGAACAAACACGTGGGTGGAAGGGCCATCCCCGTTGTAACTCGAGAATATACCCCAGATTCCCGCCGCAACTCGAGAAAAACCATGAGACTTCCCCCTCGCCGAGAGATGAGGCCCGATTCCCCTGCACTGCGTGCAGAGCAATTCCGTGTTGCACATCACAAATGAAAGGAGCCTTGATTTCCTTGATGGCACTCCAGAGAAACCCCAAGAACACTGTTTCAAGGCTAGAGGGATCCTGAGGTCACTGTAGCAACACGAAAGAGCTCCGTGGACCAAAAAGCAACTCGAGATGAGAGGTTAGTCCCTGGCTTCGACTCCAGAGGAATACCACCTTACCACAAGCACCTCAAGAGGAGGCTTCTCTCAGCTCTAGGTATGTGAGAGGGACCCTGAGTTTCCGGCCTCAAGTGAAATGGACACCGCGATGCCCTGACTCGAAATAAGGCTGGATATCCCTGCAGTGACTTGAATGCAGGCTCGTCTTGCATCTCCCAAGATGAAAGGATGTCTGAATCGCCTGTGGAGACCACAGAGAAAGACCTAGTTCCCCACCTCATCCCGACCGGAGGCCTCACATTCTTTGATAAATCCAGAGGTATGCAGAGATTAGTGCCTCCAAATGAGACGATGCCTGACTCCTCATGAAACTTGATAGGAGTCCCAGGATTCCTGTGGCACGTGGAAAGGGAAACTTGGTCTCCCGCCTCAGCTGGAGAGGCATCCCATTTGCCCTGCCAAGCCTCGAGGAGAATCACGAGTTGTCCCTCGCAACTAGGCAGAAGTCCTGACGTCGCTGAACAAACACGTGGGTGGAAGGGCCATCCCCGTCGTAACTCGAGAATATACCCCAGGTTCCCGCCGCAACTCGAGAAAAACCATGAGACTTCCCCCTCCCCGCAAAATGAGGCCCGATTCCCCTGCACTGCATGCAGAGCAATTCCGTGTTGCACATCACACACTAAAGGAGCCTTGATTTCCTTGATGGCACTCCAGAGAAACCCCAAGAACACTGTTTCAAGGCTAGAGGGATCCTGAGGTCACTGTAGCAACACGAAATAGCTTCATGGACCAAAAAGCAACTCGAGATGAGGGGTTAGTCTCTAACTTCGACACCAGAGGAATACCACCTTACCACAAGCACCTCAAGAGGAGGCTTTTCGCAGCTCTAGGTATGTGAGAGGGACCCTGAGTTTGCGGCCTCAAGTGGAATGGACACCGCGATGCCCTGACTCGAAATAAGGCCGGATATCCCTGCAGTGACTTGAATGCAGGCTCGTCTTGCATCTCCCAAGACGAAAGGATGTCTGAATCCCATGTGGAGACCACAGAGAAAGACCTAGTTCCCCACCTCATCGCGACCGGAGGCCTCACATCCTTTGAAAACGCCAGAGGTACGCGGAGATCAGTGCCTCCAAAGGAGACGATGCCTGACTCCTCGTGAAACTTGATAGGAGTCCCAGGATTCCTGTGGCACGTGGAAAGGGACCCTTGGTCTCCCGCCTCAGCTGGAGAGGCGTCCCAATTGCCCTGCCAAGCCTCGAGGAGAATCCCGAGTTGTCCCTCGCAACTAGGCAGGAGTCCTGACGTCGCTGAACAAACACTTGGGTGGAAGGGCCATCCCCGTTGTAACTCGAGAATATACCCCAGGTTCCCGCCGCAACTCGAGAAAAACCATGAGACTTCCCCCTCGCCGCGAGATGAAGCCCGCTTTCCCTGCACTGCGTGCAGAGCAATTCCGTGTTGCACATCACAAATGAAAGGAGCCTTGATTTCCTTGATGGCACTCCAGAGAAACCCCAAGAACACTGTTTCAAGGCTAGAGGGATCCTGAGGTCACTGTAGCAACACGAAAGAGCTCCGTGGACCAAAAAGTAAGTCGAGATGAAAGGTTAGTCCCTGGCTTCGACTCCAGAGGAATACCACCTTAACACAAGCACCTCAAGAGGAGACTTCTCTCAGCTCTAGGTATGTGAGAGGGACCCTGAGTTTGCGGCCTCAAGTGGAATGGACACCGCGATGCCCTGACTCGAAATAAGGCTGGATATCCCTACAGTGACTTGAATGCAGGCTCGTCTTGCATCTCCCAAGATGAAAGGATGTCTGAATCGCCTGTGGAGACCACAGAGAAAGACCTAGTTCCCCACCTCATCCCGACCGGAGGCCTCACATTCTTTGATAAATCCAGAGATATGCAGAGATTAGTGCCTCCAAATGAGACGATGCCTGACTCCTCGTGAAACTTGATAGGAGTCCCAGGATTCCTGTGGCACGTGGAAAGGGAAACTTGGTCTCCCGCCTCAGCTGGAGAGGCGTCCCAATTGCCCTGCCAAGCCTCGAGGAGAATCCCGAGTTGTCCCTCGCAACTAGGCAGAAGTCCTGACGTCGCGGAACAAACACGAGTGTGGAAGGGCCATCCCCGGCGTAACTCGAGAATATACCCCAGGTTCCCGCCGCAACTCGAGAAAAACCATGAGACTTCCCCCTCCCCGCAAAATGAGGCCCGATTCCACTGCACTGCGTGCAGAGCAATTCCGTGTTGCACATCACACACGAAAGGAGCCTTGATTTCCTTGATGGCACTCCAGAGAAACCCCAAGAACACTGTTTCAAGGCTAGAGGGATCCTGAGGTCACTGTAGCAACACGAAAGAGCTGCGTGGACCAAAAATCAACTCGAGATGAGAGGTTAGTCCCTAACTTCGACTCCAGAGGAATACCACCTAACCACAAGTACCTCAAGAGGAGGCTTCTCGCAGCTTTATGTATGTGAGAGGGACCCTGAGTTTGCGGCCTCAAGTGGAATGGACACCGCAATGCCCTGACTCGAATTAAGGATGGATATCCCTGCATTGACATAAATGCAGGCTCGTTTTGCATCTCCCAAGACGAAAGGATGTCTGAATCCTCTGTGGAGACCACAGAGAAAGACCTAGTTCCCGACCTCATCGCAACCGGAGGCCTCACATCCTTTGAAAACGCCAGAGGTACACGGAGATCAGTGCCTCCAAAGGAAACGATGCCTGACTCCTCATGAAACTTGATAGGAGTCCCAGGATTCGTGTGGCACGTGGAAAGGGACACTTGGTCTCCCGCCTCAGCTGGAGAGGGGTCCCAATTGCCCTGCCAAGCCTCGAGGAGAATCCCGAGTTGTCCCTCGCAACTAGGCAGGAGTCCTGACGTCGCTGAACAAACACGTGTGTGGAAGGGCCATCCCCGTCGTAACTCGAGAATATACCCCAGGTTCCCGCCGCAACTCGAGAAAAACCATGAGACTTTCCCCTCGCCGCGAGATGAGGCCCGATTCCCCTGCACTGCGTGCAGAGCAATTCCGTGTTGCACATCACACATGAAAGGAGCCTTGATTTCCTTGATGGCACTCCAGAGAAACCCCAAGAACACTGTTTCAAGGCTAGAGGGATCCTGAGGTCACTGTAGCAACAAGAAAGAGTTCCGAGGACCAAAAATCAACTCGAGATGAGAGGTTAGTCCCTGGCTTCGACTCCAGGGGAATACCACTTTACCACAAGCACCTCAAGAGGAGGCTTCTCTCAGCTCTAGGTATGTGAGAGGGACCCTGAGTTTGCGGCCTCAAGAGGAATGGACACCGCGATGCCCTGACTCGAGATAAGGCCGGATATCCCTGCAGTGACTTGAATGCAGGCTCGTCTTGCATCTCCCAAGAAGAAAGGATGTCTGAATCCCCTGTGGAGACCACAGAGAAAGACCTAGTTCCCCACCTCATCGCGACCGGAGGCCTCACATCCTTTGAAAACTCCAGAGGTACGCGGAGATCAGTGCCTCCAAAGGAGACGATGCCTGACTACTCGTGAAACTTGATAGGAGTCCCAGGATTCCTGTGGCACGTGGAAAGGGACACTTGGTCTCCCGCCTCAGCTGGAGAGGCGTCCCAATTGCCCTGCCAAGCCTCGAGGAGAATCCCGAGTTGTCCCTCGCAACTAGGCAGGAGTCCTGACGTCGCTAAAGAAACACGTGTGTGGAAGGGCTATCCCAGTCGTAACTCGAGAATATACCCCACGTTCCCGCCGCACCTCGAGAAAAACCATGAGACTTCCCCCTCGCCGCGAGATGAGGCCCGATTCCCCTGCACTGCATGCAGAGCAATTCCGTGTTGCACATCACACATGAAAGGAGCCTTGATTTCCTTGGTGGCACTCCAGGGAAACCCCAAGAACACTGTTTCAAGGCTAGAGGGATCCTGAGGTCACTGTAGCAACACGAAAGAGCTCCGTGGACCAAGAATCAACTCGAGATGAGAGGTTAGTCCCTGGCTTCGACTCCAGAGGACTACCACCTTACCACAAGCACCGCAAGAGGAGGCTTCTCTCAGCTCTAGGTATGTTAGAGGGACCCTGAGTTTGCGGCCTCAAGTGGAATGGACACTGCGATGCCCTGACTCGAAATAAGGGCGGATATCCCTGCAGTGACTTGAATGCAGGCTCGCCTTGCATCTCCCAAGACGAAAGGATGTCTGAATCCCCTGTGGAGACCACAGAGAAAGACCTAGTTCCCCACCTCATCGCGACCGGAGGCCTAACATCCTTTGAAAACGCCCCAGGTACGCGGAGATCAGTGCCTCCAAAGAAGAGGTTGCCTGACTACTCGAGAAACTTGATAGGAGTCCCAGGACTCCTGTGGCAGGTGGAAAGGGACCCTTGGTCTCCCGTCTCAGCTGGAGAGGCGTCCAAATTGCCCTGCCAAGCCTCGAGGAGAATCCCGAGTTGTCCCTCGCAACTAGGCAGGAGTCCTGACGTCGCTGAACAAACACGTGGGTGGAAGGGCCATCCCCGTTGTAACTCGAGAATATACCCCAGGTTCCCGACGCAACTCGAGAAAAACCATGAGACTTCCCCCTCGCCGCGAGATGAGGCCCGATTCCCCTGCACTGCGTGCAGAGCAATTCCGTGTTGCACATCACAAATGAAAGGAGCCTTGATTTCCTTGATGGCACTCCAGAGAAACCCCAAGAACACTGTTTCAAGGCTAGAGGGATCCTGAGGTCACTGTAGCAACACGAAAGAGCTCCGTGGACCAAAAAGCAACTCGAGATGAGAGGTTAGTCCCTGGCTTCGACTCCAGAGGAATACCACCTTACCACAAGCACCTCAAGAGGAGGCTTCTCTCAGCTCTAGGTATGTGAGAGGGACCCTGAGTTTCCGGCCTCAAGTGAAATGGACACCGCGATGCCCTGACTCGAAATAAGGCTGGATATTCCTGCAGTGACTTGAATGCAGGCTCGTCTTGCATCTCCCAAGATGAAAGGATGTCTGAATCGCCTGTGGAGACCACAGAGAAAGACCTAGTTCCCCACCTCATCCCGACCGGAGGCCTCACATTCTTTGATAAATCCAGAGGTATGCAGAGATTAGTGCCTCCAAATGAGACGATGCCTGACTCCTCATGAAACTTGATAGGAGTCCCAGGATTCCTGTGGCACGTGGAAAGGGAAACTTGGTCTCCCGCCTCAGCTGGAGAGGCATCCCATTTGCCCTGCCAAGCCTCGAGGAGAATCACGAGTTGTCCCTCGCAACTAGGCAGAAGTCCTGACGTCGCTGAACAAACACGTGGGTGGAAGGGCCATCCCCGTCGTAACTCGAGAATATACCCCAGGTTCCCGCCGCAACTCGAGAAAAACCATGAGACTTCCCCCTCCCCGCAAAATGAGGCCCGATTCCCCTGCACTGCATGCAGAGCAATTCCGTGTTGCACATCACACACTAAAGGAGCCTTGATTTCCTTGATGGCACTCCAGAGAAACCCCAAGAACACTGTTTCAAGGCTAGAGGGATCCTGAGGTCACTGTAGCAACATGAAATAGCTTCATGGACCAAAAAGCAACTCGAGATGAGGGGTTAGTCTCTAACTTCGACACCAGAGGAATACCACCTTACCACAAGCACCTCAAGAGGAGGCTTTTCGCAGCTCTAGGTATGTGAGAGGGACCCTGAGTTTGCGGCCTCAAGTGGAATGGACACCGCGATGCCCTGACTCGAAATAAGGCCGGATATCCCTGCAGTGACTTGAATGCAGGCTCGTCTTGCATCTCCCAAGACGAAAGGATGTCTGAATCCCATGTGGAGACCACAGAGAAAGACCTAGTTCCCCACCTCATCGCGACCGGAGGCCTCACATCCTTTGAAAACGCCAGAGGTACGCGGAGATCAGTGCCTCCAAAGGAGACGATGCCTGACTCCTCGTGAAACTTGATAGGAGTCCCAGGATTCCTGTGGCACGTGGAAAGGGACCCTTGGTCTCCCGCCTCAGCTGGAGAGGCGTCCCAATTGCCCTGCCAAGCCTCGAGGAGAATCCCGAGATGTCCCTCGCAACTAGGCAGGAGTCCTGACGTCGCTGAACAAACACTTGGGTGGAAGGGCCATCCCCGTTGTAACTCGAGAATATACCCCAGGTTCCCGCCGCAACTCGAGAAAAACCATGAGACTTCCCCCTCGCCGCGAGATGAAGCCCGCTTTCCCTGCACTGCGTGCAGAGCAATTTCGTGTTGCACATCACAAATGAAAGGAGCCTTGATTTCCTTGATGGCACTCCAGAGAAACCCCAAGAACACTGTTTCAAGGCTAGAGGGATCCTGAGGTCACTGTAGCAACACGAAAGAGCTCCGTGGACCAAAAAGTAACTCGAGATGAAAGGTTAGTCCCTGGCTTCGACTCCAGAGGAATACCACCTTAACACAAGCACCTCAAGAGGAGACTTCTCTCAGCTCTAGGTATGTGAGAGGGACCCTGAGTTTGCGGCCTCAAGTGGAATGGACACCGCGATGCCCTGACTCGAAATAAGGCTGGATATCCCTGCAGTGACTTGAATGCAGGCTCGTCTTGCATCTCCCAAGATGAAAGGATGTCTGAATCGCCTGTGGAGACCACAGAGAAAGACCTAGTTCCCCACCTCATCCCGACCGGAGGCCTCACATTCTTTGATAAATCCAGAGGTATGCAGAGATTAGTGCCTCCAAATGAGACGATGCCTGACTCCTCGTGAAACTTGATAGGAGTCCCAGGATTCCTGTGGCACGTGGAAAGGGAAACTTGGTCTCCCGCCTCAGCTGGAGAGGCGTCCAAATTGCCCTGCCAAGCCTCGAGGAGAATCCCGAGTTGTCCCTCGCAACTAGGCAGAAGTCCTGACGTCGCGGAACAAACACGAGTGTGGAAGGGCCATCCCCGTCGTAACTCGAGAATATACCCCAGGTTCCCGCTGCAACTCGAGAAAAACCATGAGACTTCCCCCTCGCCGCAAAATGAGGCCCGATTCCACTGCACTGCGTGCAGAGCAATTCCGTGTTGCACATCACACACGAAAGGAGCCTTGATTTCCTTGATGGCACTCCAGAGAAACCCCAAGAACACTGTTTCAAGGCTAGAGGGATCCTGAGGTCACTGTAGCAACACGAAAGAGCTCCGTGGACCAAAAAGCAACTCGAGATGAGGGGTTAGTCTCTAACTTCGACACCAGAGGAATACCACCTTACCACAAGCACCTCAAGAGGAGGCTTCTCGCAGCTCTAGGTATGTGAGAGGGACCCTGATTTTGCGGCCTCAAGTGGAATGGACACCGCGATGCCCTGACTCGAAATAAGGCCGGATATCCCTGCAGTGACTTGAATGCAGGCTCGTCTTGCATCTCCCAAGACGAAAGGATGTCTGAATCCCCTGTGGAGACCAAAGAGAAAGACCTAGTTCCCCACCTCATCGCGACCGGAGGCCTCACATCCTTTGAAAACTCCAGAGGTACGCGGAGATCAGTGCCCCCAAAGGAGACGATGCCTGACTCCTCGTGAAACTTGATAGGAGTCCCAGGATTACTGTCGCACGTGGAAAGTGACCCTTGGTCTCCCGCCTCATCTGGAGAGGCGTCCTAATTGCCCTGCCAAGCCTCGAGGAGAATCCCGAGTTGTCCCTCGCAACTAGGCAGGAGTCCTGCCGTCGCTGAACAAACACGTGGGTGGAAGGGCCATCCCCGTCGTAACTCGAGAATATACCCCAGGTTACCGCCGCAACTCGAGAAAAACCATGAGACTTCCCCCTCGCCGAGAGATGAGGCCCGATTCCCCTACACTGCGGGTAGAGAAATTCCGTGTTGCACATCACACATGAAAGGAGCCTTGATTTCCTTCATGGCACTCCAGAGAAACCCCAAGAACACTGTTTCAAGGCTAGAGGGATCCTGAGGTCACTGTAGCAACACGAAAGAACTCCGTGGACCAAAAATCAACTCGAGATGAGAGGTTAGTCCCTAACTTCGACTCCAGAGGAAAAACACCTAACCACAAGCACCTCAAGAGGAGGCTTCTCGCAGCTTTATGTATGTGAGAGGGACCCTGAGTTTGCAGCCTCAAGTGGAAAGGACACCGCAATGCCCTGACTCGAAATAAGGCTTGATATCCCTGCATTGATATAAATGCAGGCTCGTCTTGCATCTCCCAAGACGAAAGGATGTCTGAATCCTCTGTGGAGACCGCAGAGAGAGACCTAGTTCCCCACCTCATCGCGACCGGAGGCCTCACATCCTTTGAAAACTCCAGAGGTACGCGGAGATCAGTGCCTCCAAAGGAAACGATGCCTGACTCCTCATGAAACTTGATAGGAGTCCCACGATTCCTGTGGCACGTGGAAAGGGACCCTTGGTCTCCCGCCTCAGCTGGAGAGGCGTCCCAATTGCCCTGCCAAGCCTCGAGGAGAATCCCGAGTTGTCCCTCGCAATTAAGCAGGAGTCCTGACGTTGCTGAACAAACACGTTTGTGGAAGGGCCATCCCCGTCGTAACTCGAGAATATACCCGAGGTTCCCACCGCAACTCGAGAAAAACCATGAGACTTCCCCCTCGTCGCGAGATGAGGCCCGATTCCCCTGCACTGCGTGCAGAGCAATTCCGTGTTGCACATCACACATGAAAAGAGCCTTGATTTCCTTGATGGCACTCCAGAGAAACACCAAGAACACTGTTTCAAGGCTAGAGGGATCCTGAGGTCACTGTAGCAACACGAAAGAGCTCCGTGGACCAAAACTCAACTCGAGATGATAGGTTAGTCCCTGGCTTCGACTCCAGAGGAATACCACCTTACCACAAGCACCTCAAGAGGAGGCTTCTCTCAGCTCTAGGTATCTGAGAGGGACCCTGAGTTTGCGGCCTCAAGTGGAATGGACACTGCGATGCCCTGACTCGAAATAAGGCCGGATATCCCTGCAGTGACTAGAATGCAGGCTCGTCTTGCATCTCCCAAGATGAAAGGATGTCTGAATCCCCTGTGGAGACCACAGAGAAAGACCTAGTTCCCCACCTCATCGCGACCGGAGGCCTCACATCCTTTGAAAACTTCAGAGGTACGCGGAGATCAGTGCCTCCAAAGGAGACGATGCCTGACTGCTCGTGAAACTTGATAGGAGTCCCAGGATTCCTGTGGCACGTGGAAAGGGACCCTTGGTCTCCCGCGTCAGCTGGAGAGGCGTCCCATTTGCCCTGCCAAGCCTCGAGGAGAATCCCGAGTTGTCCCTCGCAACTAGGCAGGAGTCCTGACGTCGCTGAACAAACACGTGTGTGGAAGGGCCATCCCCGTCATAACTCGAGAATATACCCGAGGTTCCCACCGAAACTCGAGAAAAACCATGAGACTTCCCCCTCGCTGCAAAATGAGGCCCGATATCCTGCACTGCGTGCAGAGCAAATCCGTGTTGCACATCACACATGAAAGGAGCCTTGATTTCCTTGATGGCACTCCAGAGAAACCCCAAGAACACTGTTTCAAGGCTAGAGGGATCCTGAGGTCACTGTAGCAACACGAAAGAGCTCCGTGGACCAAAAATCAACTCGAGATGAGAGGTTAGTCCCTGGCTTCGAATCCAGAGGAATACGACCTTACGACAAGCACCTCAAGAGGAGGCTTCTCTCAGCTCTAGGTATGTGAGAGGGACCCTGATTTTGCGGCCTCAAGTGGAAAGGACACCGCAATGCCCTGACTCGAATTAAGGCTGGATATCCCTGCATTGACATAAATGCAGGCTCGTTTTGCATCTCCCAAGACGAAAGGATGTCTGAATCCTCTGTGGAGACCACAGAGAAAGACCTAGTTCCCCACCTCATCGCGACCGGAGGCCTCACATCCTTTGAAAACTCCAGAGGTACGCGGAGACCAGTGCCTCCAAAGGAGACGATGCCTGACTCCTCGTGAAACTTGATAGGAGTCCCAGGATTCCTGTGACACGTGGAAAGGGAATCTTGGTCTCCCGCCTCAGCTGGAGAGGCGTCCCAATTGCCCTGCCAAGCCTCGAGGAGAATTCCGAGTTTTCCCTCGCAACTAGGCAGGAGTCCTGACGTTGCTGAACAAACACGTGGGTGGAAGGGCCATCCCCGTCGTAACTCGAGAATATACCCCAGGTTCCCACCGCAACTCGAGAAAAACCATGAGACTTCCCCCTCGTCGCGAGATGAGGCCCGATTCCCCTGCACTGCATGCAGAGCAATTCCGTGTTGCACATCACACATGAAAGGAGCCTTGATTTCCTTGATGGCACTCCAGAGAAACCCCAAGAACACTGTTTCAAGGCTAGAGGGATCCTGAGGTCACTGTAGCAACACAAAAGAGCTCCGTGGACCAAAATTCAACTCGAGATGAGAGGTTAGTCCCTGGCTTCGACTCCAGAGGTATACCACCTTACCACAAGCACCTCAAGAGGAGGCTTCTCTCAGCTCTAGGTATGTTAGAGGCACCCTGAGTTTGCGGCCTCAAGTGGAATGGACACTGAGATGCCCTGACTCGAAATAAGGCCGGATATCCCTGCAGTGACTAGAATGCAGCCTCGTCTTGCATCTCCCAAGACGAAAGGATGTCTGAATCCCCTGTGGAGACCACAGAGAAAGACCTAGTTCCCCACCTCATCGCGACCGGAGGCCTCACATCCTTTGAAAACTCCAGAGGTACGCGGAGATCAGTGCCTCCAAAGGAGACGATGCCTGACTCCTCGTGAAACTTGATAGGAGTCCCAGGATTCCTGTGGCACGTGGAAAGGGACCCTTGGTCTCCCGCCTCAGCTGGAGAGGCGTCCCATTTGCCCTGCCAAGCCTCGAGGAAAATCCCGAGTTTTCCCTCGCAACTAGGCAGGAGTCCTGACGTCGCTGAACAAACACGTGGGTGGAAGGGCCATCCCCGACATAACTCGAGAATATACCCGAGGTTCCCACCGCAACTCGAGAAAAACCATGAGACTTCCCCCTCGCCGCAAAATCAGGCGCGATATCCTGCACTGCGTGCAGAGCAATTCCGTGTTGCACATCACACATGAAAGGAGCCTTGATTTCCTTGATGGCACTCCAGAGAAACCCCAAGAACACTGTTTCAAGGCTAGAGGGATCCTGAGGTCACTGTAGCAACACAAAAGAGCTCCGTGGACCAAAAATCAACTCGAGATGAGAGGTTAGTCCCTGGCTTCGAATCCAGAGGAATACCACCTTACGACAAGCACCTCAAGAGGAGGCTTCTCTCAGCTCTAGGTATGTGAGAGGGACCCTGATTTTGCGGCCTCAAGTGCAATGGACAGTACGATGCCCTGACTCGAAATAAGGCCGGATATCCCTGCAGTGACTTGAATGCAGGCTCGTCTTGCATCTCCCAAGACGAAAGGATGTCTGAATCCCCTGTGGAGACCACAGAGAAAGACCTAGTTCCCCACCTCATGGCGACCGGAGGCCTCACATCCTTTGAAAACTCCAGAGGTACGCGGAGATCAGTCCCTCCAAACGAGACGATGCCTGACTCCTCGTGAAACTTGATAGGAGTCACAGGATTCCTGCGGCACGTGGAAATGGACACTTGGTCTCCCGCCTCAGCTGGAGAGGCGTCCCATTTGCCCTGCCAAGCCTCGAGGAAAATCGCGAGTTGTCCTTCCCAACTAGGCAGGAGTCCTGACGTCCCTGAAAAAACACGGCGGTGGAAGGGCCATCCCCGTCATACCTCGAGAATATACCCGAGATTCCCACCGCAACTCGAGAAAAACCATGAGACTTCCCCCTCCCCGCAAAATGAGGCCCGATATCCTGCACTGCGTGCAGAGCAATTCCGTGTTGCACATCACACATGAAAGGAGCCTTGATTTCCTTGATGGCACTCCAGAGAAACCCCAAGAACAGTGTTTCAAGGCTAGAGGTTTCCTGAGGTCACTGTAGCAACACGAAAGAGCTCCGTGGACCAACAATCAACTCGAGATGAGAGGTTAGTCCCTGGCTTCGACTCCAGAGGAATACCACCTTACCACAAGCACCTCAAGAGGAGGCTTCTCTCAGCTCTAGGTATGTGAGAGGGACCCTGAGTTTGCAGTGTCAGGTGGAATGGACACCGCTATGCCCTGACTCAAAATAAGTCCGGATATCCCTGCAGTGACGTGAATGCAGGCTCGTCTTGCATCTCCCAAGACGAAAGGATGTCTGATTCCCCTTGGAGACCACAGAGAAAGACCTAGTTCCCCACCTCATCGCGACCGGAGGCTTCACATCCTTTGAAAATTCCAGAGGTACGCGGAGATCAGTGCCTCCAAAGGAGACGATGCCTGACTCTTCGTGAAACTTGATAGGAGTCCCAGGATTCCTGTGGCACGTGGAAAGGGACCCTTGGTCTCCTGCCTCAGCTGGAGAGGCGTCCCAATTGCCCTGCCAGGCCTCGAGGAGAATCCCGAGTTGTTCTTCGCAAGTAGGCAGGAGTCCTGACGTCGCTGAACAAACACGTGGGTGGAAGAGCCATCCCCATCGTAACTCGAGAATATACCCCAGGTTCCTGCCGCAACTCGAGAAAAACCATGAGACTTCCCCCTCGCCGCGAGATAAGGCAAGATTTCGCTACACTGCATGCAGAGCAATTCCGTGTTGCATATCACACATGAAAGGAGCCTTGATTTCCTTCATGGCAATCCAGAGAAACCCCAAGAACAGTGTTTCAAGGCTAGACGGATCCTGAGGTCACTGTAGCAACACAAAAGTGCTCCGTGGACCAAAAATCAACTCGAGATGAGAGGTTGGTCCCTAACTTCGAAACCAGAGGAATACCACCTTACCACAAGCACCTCAAGAGGAGGCTTCTCGCAGCTCTAGGTATGTGAGAGGGACCCTGAGTTTGCAGCCTCAAGTGGAATGGACACCGCGATGCCCTGACTCGAAATAAGGCCGGATATCCATGCAGTGACTTGAATGCAGGCTCGTCTTGCATCTCCCAAGACGAAAGGATGTCTGAATCCCCTGTGGAGACCAGAGAGAAAGACCTAGTTCCCCACCTCATCGCGAGCGGAGGCCTCACATCCTTTGAAAACTCCAGAGGTACGCGGAGATCAGTGCCTCCAAAGGAGACGATGCGTGACTACTCGAGAAACTTGATAGGAATCCCAGGATTCCTGTGGCACGTGGAAAGGGACACTTGGTCTCCCGCCTCAGCTGGAGAGGCGTCCCAAATGCCCTGCCAAGCCTCGAGGAGAATCCCGAGTTGTCCCTCGCAACTAGGCAGGAGTCCTGCCGTCGCTGAACAAACACGTGGGTGGAAGGGCCTTCCCCACGTAACTCGAGAATATACCCCAGGTTCCCGCCGCAACTCGAGAAAAACCATGAGACTTCCCCCTCGCCGAGAGATGAGGCCCGATTCCCCTACACTGCGGGCAGAGAAAATCCGTGTTGCACATCACACATGAAAGGAGCCTTGATTTCCTTCATGGCACTCCAGAGAAACCCCAAGAACACTGTTTCAAGGCTAGAGGAATCCTGAGGTCACTGTAGCAAAAAGAAAGAACTACGTGGACCAAAAATCAACTCGAGATGAGAGGTTAGTCCCTAACTTCGACTCCAGAGGAATACCACCTAACCATAAGTACCTCAAGAGGAGGCTTCTCGCAGCTTTATGTATGTGAGAGGGACCCTGAGTTTGCAGCCTCAAGTGGAAAGGACACCGCAATGCCCTGACTCGAATTAAGGCTGGATATCCCTGCATTGACATAAATGTAGGCTCGTTTTGCATCTCCCAAGATGAAAGGATGTCTGAATCCCCTGTGGAGACCACAGAGAAAGACCTAGTTCCCCACCTCATCGCGACCGGAGGCCTCACATCCTTTGAAAACTCCAGAGGTATGCGGAGATCAGTGCCTCCAAAGGAGACGATGCCTGACTCCTCCTGAAACTTGATAGGAGTCCCAGGATTCCTGTGGCACGTGGAAAGGGACCCTTGGTCTCCCGCCTCAGCTGGATAGGCGTCCCAATTGCCCTGCCAAGCCTCGAGGAGAATTCCGAGTTGTCGCTCGCAACTAGGCAGGAGTCCTGCCGTCGCTGAACAAACACGTGGTTGGAAGGGCCATCCCCGTCGTAACTCGAGAATATACCCCAGGTTCCCGCCGCAACTCGAGAAAAACCATGAGACTTTCCCCTCGCCGCGAGATGAGGCCCGATTCCCCTGCACTGCGTGCAGAGCAATTCCGTGTTGCACATCACACATGAAAGGAGCCTTGATTTCCTTGATGACACTCCAGAGAAACCCCAAGAACACTGTTTCAAGGCTAGCGGGATCCTGAGGTCAGAGTAGCAACACGAAAGAACTCCGTGGACCAAAAATCAAATCGAGATGAGAGGTTAGTCCCTGGCTTCGACTCCAGAGGAATACCACCTTACCACAAGCACCTCAAGAGGAGGCTTCTCTCAGATCTAGCTATGTTCTGAGTTTGCGGCCTCAAGTGGAATGGACACCGCGATGCCCTGGCTCGAAATAAGGCCGGATATCCCTGCAGTGACTTGAATGCAGGCTCGTCTTGCATCTCCCAAGATGAAAGGATGTCTGAATCCCCTGTGGAGACCACAGAGAAAGACCTAGTTCCCCACCTCATCGCGACCGGAGGCCTCACATCCTTTGAAAACTCCAGAGGTACGCGGAGATCAGTGCCTCCAAAGGAGACGATGCCTGACTCCTCGTGAAACTTGATAGGAGTCCCAGAATTCCTGTGGCACGTGGAAAGGGACCCTTGGTCTCCCGCCTCAGCTGGAGAGGCGTCCCAATTGCCCTGCCAAGCCTCGAGTAGAATCCCGAGTTGTCCCTCGCAACTAGGCAGGAGTCCTGACGTCGCTGAACAAACACGTGGGTGGAAGGGCCATCCCCGTCGTAACTCGAGAATATACCCCAGGTTCCCGCCGCAACTCGAGAAAAACTATGAGACTTCCCCCTCGCCGCGAGATGAGGCCCGATTCCCCTGCACTGCGTGCAGAGCAATTCCGTGTTGCATATCACACATGAAAGGAGCCTTGATTTCCTTGATGGCACTCCAGAGAAACCCCAAGAACACTGTTTCAAGGCTAGAGGGATCCTGAGGTCACTGTAGCAACACGAAAGAGCTCCGTGGACCAAAAATCAACTCGAGATGAGAGGTTAGTCCCTGGCTTCGACTCCAGAGGAATACCACCTTACCACAAGCACCTCAAGAGGAGGCTTCTCTCAGCTCTAGGTATGTCAGAGGGACCCTGAGTTTGCGGCCTCAAGTGGAATGGACACCGCGATGCCCTGACTCGAAATAAGGCCGGATATCCCTGCAGTGACTTGAATGCAGGCTCGTCTTGCATCTCCCAAGACGAAAGGATGTCTGAATCCCCTGTGGAGACCACAGAGAAAGACCTAGTTCCCCACCTCATCGCGACCGGAGGCCTCACATCCTTTGAAAACTCCAGAGGTACGCGGAGATCAGTGCCTCCAAATGAGAGGATGCCTGACTCCTCGGGAAAATTGATAGGAGTCCCAGGATTCCTGTGGCACGTGGAAAGGGACCCTTGGTCTCCCGTCTCAGCTGGAGAGGCCTCCCAATTGCCCTGCCAAGCCTCGAGGAAAATCCTGTGTTGTCCCTCGCAACTAGGCAGGAGTCCTCACGTCGCTGAACAAACACGTGGGTGGATGGGCCATTCCCATCGTAACTCGATAATATAGCCCAGGTTCCCGCCGCAACTCGAGATAAACCATGAAACTTCCCCCTCGCCGCGAGATGAGGCCCGATTCCCCTACACTGCGGGCAGAGAAAATCCGTGTTGCACATCACACATGAAAGGAGCCTTGATTTCCTTCATGGCACTCCAGAGAAACCCCAAGAACACTGTTTCAAGGCTAGAGGAATCCTGAGGTCACTGTAGCAAAAAGAAAGAACTACGTGGACCAAAAATCAACTCGAGATGAGAGGTTAGTCCCTAACTTCGACTCCAGAGGAATACCACCTAACCACAAGTACCTCAAGAGGAGGCTTCTCGCAGCTTTATGTATGTGAGAGGGACCCTGAGTTTGCAGCCTCAAGTGGAAAGGACACCGCAATGCCCTGACTCGAATTAAGGCTGGATATCCCTGCATTGACATAAATGTAGGCTCGTTTTGCATCTCCCAAGATGAAAGGATGTCTGAATCCCCTGTGGAGACCACAGAGAAAGACCTAGTTCCCCACCTCATCGCGACCGGAGGCCTCACATCCTTTGAAAACTCCAGAGGTATGCGGAGATCAGTGCCTCCAAAGGAGACGATGCCTGACTCCTCCTGAAACTTGATAGGAGTCCCAGGATTCCTGTGGCACGTGGAAAGGGACCCTTGGTCTCCCGCCTCAGCTGGAGAGGCGTCCCAATTGCCCTGCCAAGCCTCGAGGAGAATCCCGAGTTGTCGCTCGCAACTAGGCAGGAGTCCTGCCGTCGCTGAACAAACACGTGGTTGGAAGGGCCATCCCCGTCGTAACTCGAGAATATACCCCAGGTTCCCGCCGCAACTCGAGAAAAACCATGAGACTTTCCCCTCGCCGCGAGATGAGGCCCGATTCCCCTGCACTGCGTGCAGAGCAATTCCGTGTTGCACATCACACATGAAAGGAGCCTTGATTTCCTTGATGACACTCCAGAGAAACCCCAAGAACACTGTTTCAAGGCTAGCGGGATCCTGAGGTCAGAGTAGCAACACGAAAGAACTCCGTGGACCAAAAATCAAATCGAGATGAGAGGTTAGTCCCTGGCTTCGACTCCAGAGGAATACCACCTTACCACAAGCACCTCAAGAGGAGGCTTCTCTCAGATCTAGCTATGTTCTGAGTTTGCGGCCTCAAGTGGAATGGACACCGCGATGCCCTGGCTCGAAATAAGGCCGGATATCCCTGCAGTGACTTGAATGCAGGCTCGTCTTGCATCTCCCAAGATGAAAGGATGTCTGAATCCCCTGTGGAGACCACAGAGAAAGACCTAGTTCCCCACCTCATCGCGACCGGAGGCCTCACATCCTTTGAAAACTCCAGAGGTACGCGGAGATCAGTGCCTCCAAAGGAGACGATGCCTGACTCCTCGTGAAACTTGATAGGAGTCCCAGAATTCCTGTGGCACGTGGAAAGGGACCCTTGGTCTCCCGCCTCAGCTGGAGAGGCGTCCCAATTGCCCTGCCAAGCCTCGAGTAGAATCCCGAGTTGTCCCTCGCAACTAGGCAGGAGTCCTGACGTCGCTGAACAAACACGTGGGTGGAAGGGCCATCCCCGTCGTAACTCGAGAATATACCCCAGGTTCCCGCCGCAACTCGAGAAAAACTATGAGACTTCCCCCTCGCCGCGAGATGAGGCCCGATTCCCCTGCACTGCGTGCAGAGCAATTCCGTGTTGCATATCACACATGAAAGGAGCCTTGATTTCCTTGATGGCACTCCAGAGAAACCCCAAGAACACTGTTTCAAGGCTAGAGGGATCCTGAGGTCACTGTAGCAACACGAAAGAGCTCCGTGGACCAAAAATCAACTCGAGATGAGAGGTTAGTCCCTGGCTTCGACTCCAGAGGAATACCACCTTACCACAAGCACCTCAAGAGGAGGCTTCTCTCAGCTCTAGGTATGTCAGAGGGACCCTGAGTTTGCGGCCTCAAGTGGAATGGACACCGCGATGCCCTGACTCGAAATAAGGCCGGATATCCCTGCAGTGACTTGAATGCAGGCTCGTCTTGCATCTCCCAAGACGAAAGGATGTCTGAATCCCCTGTGGAGACCACAGAGAAAGACCTAGTTCCCCACCTCATCGCGACCGGAGGCCTCACATCCTTTGAAAACTCCAGAGGTACGCGGAGATCAGTGCCTCCAAATGAGAGGATGCCTGACTCCTCGGGAAAATTGATAGGAGTCCCAGGATTCCTGTGGCACGTGGAAAGGGACCCTTGGTCTCCCGTCTCAGCTGGAGAGGCCTCCCAATTGCCCTGCCAAGCCTCGAGGAAAATCCTGTGTTGTCCCTCGCAACTAGGCAGGAGTCCTCACGTCGCTGAACAAACACGTGGGTGGATGGGCCATTCCCATCGTAACTCGATAATATAGCCCAGGTTCCCGCCGCAACTCGAGATAAACCATGAAACTTCCCCCTCGCCGCGAGATGAGGCCCGATTCCCCTACACTGCGGGCAGAGAAATTCCGTGTTGCACATCACTCATGAAAGGAGCCTTGATTTCCTTCATGGCACTCCAGAGAAACCCCAAGAACTCTGTTTCAAGGCTAGAGGGATCCTGAGGACACTGTAGCAAAAAGAAAGAACTCTGTGGACCAAAAATCATATCGAAATGAGAGGTTAGTCCCTAACTTCGACTCCAGAGGAATACCACCTAACCACAAGCACCTCAAGAGGAGGCTTCTCGCAGCTATAGGTATGTGAGAGGGACCCTGAGATTGCAGCCTCAAGTGGAATGGACACCGCAATGCCCTGACTCGAAATAAGGCCGGATAACCCTCAATGACATAAATGCAGGCTCGTCTTGCATCTCCTAAGACGAAAGGATGTCTGAATCCTCTGTGGAGACCACAGAGAAAGACCTAGTTCCCCACCTCATCGCGACCGGAGGCCTCACATCCTTTGAAAACTCCAGAGGTACGCGGAGATCAGTGCCTCCAAAGGAGACGATGCCTGACTCCTCATGAAAATTGATAGGAGTCCCAGGATTCCTGTGGCACGTGGAAAGGGACCCTTGGTCTCCCACCTCAGCTGGAGAGGCGTCCCAATTGCCCTGCCAAGCCTCGAGGAGAATCCCGAGTTGTCCCTCGCAACTAGGCAGGAGTCCTGACGTCGCTGAACAAACACGTGTGTGGAAGGGCCATCCCCGTCGTAACTCGAGAATATCCCCCAGGTTCCCACCGCAACTCGAGAAAAACCATGAGACTTTCCCCTCGCCGCGAGATGAGGCCCGATTCCACTGCACTGCGTGCAGAGCAATTCCGTGTTGCACATCACGCCTGAAAGGAGCCTTGATTTCCTTCATGGCACTCCAGAGAAACCCCAAGAACACTGTTTCAAGGCTAGAGGGATCCTGAGGTCACTGTAGCAACACAAAAAAGCTCCGTGGACCAAAAATCAACTCGAGATGAGAGGTTAGTCCCTGGCTTCGACTCCAGAGGAATACCACCTTACCACAAGCACCTCAAGAGGAGGCTTCTCTCAGCTCTAGGTATCTGAGAGGGACCCTGAGTTTGCGGCATCAAGTGGAATGAACACCACGATGCCCTGACTCGAAATAAGGCCGGATATCCCTGCAGTGACTTGAATGCAGGCTCGTCTTGCATCTCCAAAGACGAAAGGATGTCTGAATCCCCTGTGGAGACCACAGAGAAAAACCTAGTTTCCCACCTCATCGCTACCGGAGGCCTCACATCCTTTGAAAACTCCAGAGGTACGCGGAGATCAGTGCCTCCAAAGGAGACGATGCCTGACTCCTCGTGAAACTTGATAGGAGTCCCAGGATTCCTGTGGCACGTGGAAAGGGACCCTTGGTCTCCCGCGGCAGCTGGAGAGGCGTCTCAATTGCCCTGCCAAGCCTCGAGGTGAATCCCGAGTTGTCCCTCGCAACTAGGCAGGAGTCCTGACGTCGCTGAACAAACACGTGGGTGGAAGGGCCATCCCCGTCGTAACTCGAGAATATACCCCAGGTTCCCGCCGCAACTCGAGAAAAACCATGAGACTTCCCCCTCGCCGCGAGATGAGGCCTGATTCCCCTGCACAGCGTGCAGAGCAATTCCGTGTTGCACATCACACATGAAAGGAGCCTTGATTTCCTTGATGGCACTCCAGAGAAACCCCAAGAACACTGTTTCAAGGCTAGCGGGATGCTGAGGTCAGAGTAGCAACACGAAAGAACTCCGTGGACCAAAAATCAACTCGAGATGAGAGGTTAGTCCCTGGCTTCGACTCCAGAGGAATACCACCTTACCACAAGCACCTCAAGAGGAGGCTTCTCTCAACTCTAGCTATGTTCTGAGTTTGCGGCCTCAAGTGGAATGGACACCACGATGACCTGACTCGAAATAAGGCCGAATATCCCTGCAGTGACTTGAATGCAGGCTCGTCTTGCATCTCCCAAGATGAAAGAATGTCTGAATCCCCTGTGGAGACCAGAGAGAAAGACCTAGTTTCCCACCTCATGGCGACCGGAGGCCTCACATCCTTTGAAAACTCCCGAGGTACGCGGAGATCAGTGCCTCCAAAGGAGAAGATGCCTGACTAATCGTGAAACTTGATAGAAGTCCCAGGATTCCTGTGGCACGTGGAAAGGGACCCTTGGTCTCCCGCCTCAGCTGGAGAGGCGTCTCAATTGCCCTGCCATGCCTCGAGGAGAATCCCGAGTTGTCCCTCGCAACTAGGCAGGAGTCCTGACGTCGCTGAAGAGACACGTGTGTGGAAGGGCAATCCCATTCGTAACTCGAGAATATACCCCAGGTTCCTGCCGCACCTCGAGAAACACCATGAGACTTCCACCTCGCCGCGAGATGAGGCCCGATTCACCTGCACTGCGTGCAGAGCAATTCCGTGTTGCACATCACACATGAAAGGAGCCTTGATTTCCTTGATGGCACTCCAGGGAAACGCCAAGAACACTGTTTCAAGGCTAGAGGGATCCTGAGGTCACTGTAGCAACACGAAAGAGCTCCGTGCACCAAAAATCAACTCGAGATGAGAGGTTAGTCCCTGGCTTCGACTCCAGAGGAATACCACCTAACCACAAGCACCTCAGAGGAGGTTTCTCTCAGCTCTAGGTATGTGAGAGGGACCCTGAGTTTGCGGCCTCAAGTGGAATGGACACCGCGATGCCCTGACTCGAAATAAGGCCGGATATCCCTGCAGTGACTTGAATGCAGGCTCGTCTTGCATCTCCCAAGACGAAAGGATGTCTGAATCCCCTGTGGAGACCACAGAGAAAGACCTAGTTCCCCACCTCATGGCGACCGGAGGCCTCACATCCTTTGAAAACTCCAGAGGTACGCGGAGATCAGTGCCTCCAAAGGAGACGATGCCTGACTCCTCGTGAAGCTTTATAGGAGTCCCAGGATTCCTGTGGCACGTGGAAAGGGACCCTTGGTCTCCCGCCTCAGCTGGAGAGGCATCCCAATTGCCCTGCCAAGCCTCGAGGAGAATCCCGAGTTGTCCCTCGCAACTAGGCAGGAGTCCTGACGTTGCTGAAGAAACACGTGTGTGGAAGGGCCATCCCAGTCGTAACTCGAGAATATACCCCAGGTTCCCGCCGCACCTCGAGAAACACCATGAGACTTCGCCCTCGCCGCGAGATGAGGCCCGATTCCCCTGCACTGCATGCAGAGCAATTCCGTGCTGCACATCACACATGAAAGGAGCCTTGATTTCCTTGGTGGCACTACAGGGAAACCCCAAGAACACTGTTTCAAGGCTAGAGGGATCCTGAGGTCACTATAGCAACAAGAAAGAGCTCCGTGGACCACAAATCAACTCGAGATGAGAGGTTAGTTCCGGGCTTCGACTCCAGAGGAATACCACCTAACCACAAGTACCTCAAGAGGAGGCTTCTCTCAGCTCTAGGTATGTGAGAGGGACCCTGAGTTTGCGGCCTCAAGTGGAATGGACACCGCGATGCCCTGGCTCGAAATAAGGCCGGATATCCCTGCAGTGACTTGAATGCAGGCTCGTCTTGCATCTCCCAAGATGAAAGGATGTCTGAATCCCCTGTGTAGACCACAGAGAAAGACCTAGTTCCCCACCTCATCGCGACCGGAGGCCTCACATCCTTTGAAAACTCCAGAGGTACGCGGAGATCAGTGCCTCCAAAGGAGACGATGCCTGACTCCTCGTGAAACTGTATAGGAGTCCCAGGATTCCTGTGGCACGTGGAAAGGGACACTTGGTCTCCCGCCTCAGCTGGAGAGGCGTCCCAATTGCCCTGCCAAGCCTCGAGGAGCATCCCGAGATGTCCCTCGCAACTAGGCAGCAGTCCTGACGTCGCTGAACAAACACGTGGGTGGAAGGGCCATCCCCGTCGTAACTCGAGAATATACCCCAGGTTCCCGCCGCAACTCGAGAAAAACCATGAGACTTCCCCCTCGCCGCGAGATGAGGCCCGATTCCCCTGTCACTGCGTGCAGAGCAATACCGTCTTGCACATCACACATGAAAAAAGCCTTGATTTCCTTGATGGCACTCCAGAGAAACCCCAAGAACACTGTTTCAAGGCTAGAGGGATCCTGACGTCACTGTAGCAACACGAAAGAGCTCCGTGGACCACAAATCAACTCGAGATGAGAGGTTAGTCCCTGGCTTCGACTCCAGAGGAATACCACCTTACCACAAGCACCTCAAGAGGAGGCTTCTCTCAGCTCTAGGTATGTGAGAGGGACCCTGAGTTTGCGGCCTCAAGTGGAATGGACACCGCGATGCCCTGACGCGAAATAAGGCCGGATATCCCTGCAGTGACTTGAATGCAGGCTCGTCTTGCATCGCCCAAGATGAAAGGATGTCTGAATCCCCTGTGGAGACCACAGAGAAAGACCTAGTTCCCCACCTCATGGCGACCGGAGGCCTCACATCCTTTGAAAACTCCAGAGGTACGCGGAGATCAGTGCCTCCAAAGGAGACGATGCCTGACTCCTCGTGAAACTTGATAGGAGTCCCAGGATTCCTGTGGCACGTGGAAAGGGACCCTTGGTCTCCCGCCTCAGCTGGAGAGGCGTCCCAATTGCCCTGCCAAGCCTCGAGGAGAATCCCGAGTTGTCCCTCGCAACTAGGCAGGAGTCCTGACGTCGCTGAACAAACACGTGGGTGGATGGGCCATCCCCGTCGTAACTCGAGAATATACCCCAGGTTCCCGCCGCAACTCAAGAAAAACTATGAGACTTCCCCCTCGCCGCGAGATGAGGCCCGATTCCCCTGCACTGCGTGCAGAGCAATTCCGTGTTGCACATCACACATGAAAGGAGCCTTGATTTCCTTGATGGCACTCCAGAGAAACCCCAAGAACACTGTTTCAAGGCTAGAGGGATCCTGAGGTCACTGTAGCAACACGAAAGAGCTCCGTGGACCAGAAATCAACTCGAGATGAGAGGTTAGTCCCTAACTTCGACTGCAGAGGAATACCACCTTACCACAAGCACCTAAAGAGGAGGCTTCTCTCAGCTCTAGGTATGTGAGAGGGACCCTGAGTTTGCGGCCTCAAGTGGAATGGACACTGCGATGCCCTGACGCGAAATAAGGCCGGATATCGCTGCAGTGACTTGAATGCAGGCTTGTCTTGCATCTCCCAAGATGAAAGGATGTCTGAATCCCCTGTGGAGACCACAGAGAAAGACCTAGTTCCCCACCTCATGGCGACCGGAGGCCTCACATCATTTGAAAACTCCAGAGGTACGCAGAGATCAGTGCCTCCAAGGGAGACGATGCCTGACTCCTCGTGAAACTTGATAGGAGTCCCAGGATTACTGTCGCACGTGGAAAGGGACCCTTGGTCTCCCGTCTCAGCTGGAGAGGCGTCCCAATTGCCCTGCCAAGCCTCGAGGAGAATCCCGAGTTGTCCCTCGCAACTAGGCAGGAGTCCTGACGTCGCTGAACAAACACGTGTGTGGAAGGGCCATCCCCGTCGTAACTTGAGAATATACCCCAGGTTCCCACCGCAACTCGAGAAAAACCATGAGACTTCCCCCTCGCCGCGAGATGAGGCCCGATTCCCCTGTCACTGCGTGCAGAGCAATTCCGTGTTGCACATCACACATGAAAGGAGCCTTGATTTCCTTGATGGCACTCCAGAGAAACCCCAAGAACACTGTTTCAAGGCTAGAGGGATCCTGAGGTCACTGTAGCAACACGAAAGAGCTCCGTGGACCAAAAATCAACTCGAGATGAGAGGTTAGTCCCTGGCTTCGACTCCAGAGGAATACCACCTTACCACAAGCACCTCAAGAGGAGGCTTCTCTCATCGCTAGGTATGTGAGTGGGACCCTGAGTTTGCGGCCTCAAGTGGAATGGACACCGCGATGCCCTGGCTCGAAATAAGGCCGGATATCCCTGCAGTGACTTGAATGCAGGCTCGTCTTGCATCTCCCAAGACGAAAGCATGTCTGAATCCCCTGGGCAGACCACAGAGAAAGACCTAGTTCCCCACTTCATCGCGAGCGGAGGCCTCACATCCTTTGAAAACTTCAGAGGTACGCGGAGATCAGTGCCTCCAAAGGAGACGATGCCTGACTCCTCGTGAAACTTGATAGGAGTCCCAGGATTCCTGTGGCACGTGGAAAGGGTCCCTTGGTCTCCCGCCTAAGCTGGAGAGGCGTCCTAATTGCCCTGCCAAGCCTCGAGGAGAATCCCGAGTTGTCCCTCGCAACTAGGCAGGAGTCCTGCCGTCGCTGAACAAACACTTGGGTGGAAGGGCCATCCCCGTCATAACTCGAGAATATACCCCAGGTTCCCGCCGCAACTCAAGAAAAACCATGAGACTTCCCCCTCGCCGCGAGATGAGGCCAGATTCCCCTGCACTGCGTGCAGAGCAATTCCGTGTTGCACATCACACATGAAAGGAGCCTTGATTTCCTTGATGGCACTCCAGAGAAACCCCAAGAACACTGTTTCAAGGCTAGAGGGATCCTGAGGTCACTGTAGCAACACGAAAGAGCTCCGTGGACCAAAAATCAACACGAGATGAGAGGTTAGTCCCTGGCTTCGACTCCAGAGGAATACCACCTTACCACAAGCACCTCAAGAGGAGGCTTCTCTCAGCTCTAGGTATGTGAGAGGGACGCTGAGTTTGCGGCCTCCAGTGGAATGGACACCGCGATGCCCTGACGTGAAATAAGGCCGGATATCCCTGCAGTGACTTGAATGCTGGCTCGTCTTGCATCTCCCAAGATGAAAGGATGTCTGAATCCCCTGTGAAGACCACAGAGAAAGAGCTAGTTCCCCACCTCATGGCGACCGGAGGCCTCACATCCTTTGAAAACTCCAGAGGTACGCGGAGATCAGTGCCTCCAAAGGAGACGATGCCTGACTCCTTGTGAAACTTGATAGGAGTCCCAGGATTCCTGTGGCACGTGGAAAGGGACCGTTGGTCTCCCGCCTCAGCTGGAGAGGCATCCCAATTGCCCTGCCAAGCCTCGAGGAGAATCCCGAGTTGTCCCTCGCAACTAGGCAGGAGTCCTGACGTCGCCGAACAAACACGTGTGTGGAAGGGCCATCCCCGTCATAACTCGAGAATATACCCCAGGTTCCCGCCGCAACTCGAGAAAAACCATGAGACGTCCCCCTCGCCGCGAGATGAGGCCAGATTCCCCTGCAGTGCGTGCAGAGCAATTCCGTGCTGCACATCACACATGAAAGGAGCCTTGATTTGCTTGATGGCACTCCAGAGAAACCCCAAGAACACTGTTTCAAGGCTAGAGGGATTCTGAGGTCACGGCAGCTACACGAAAGAGCTCCGTGGACCAAAAATCAACTCGAGATGAGAGGTTAGTCCCTGGCTTCGACCCCAGAGGAAACCACCTTACCACAAGCACCTCAAGAGGAGGCTTCTCTCAGCTCTAGCTATGTGAGAGGGACCCTGAGTTTGCGGCCTCAAGTGGAATGGACACCGCGATGCCCTGACGCGAAATAAGGCCGGATATCCCTGCAGTGACTTGAATGCAGGCTCGTCTTGCATCTCCCAAGAAGAAAGGATGTCTGAATCCCCTGTGAAGACCACAGAGAAAAACCTAGTTCCCCACCTCATCGCGACCGGAGGCCTCACATCCTTTGAAAACTCCAGAGGTACGCGGAGATCAGTGCCTCCAAAGAAGACGATGCCTGACTCCTCGTGAAACGTGATAGGAGTCCCAGGATTCCTGTGGCATGTGGAAAGGGACCCTCGGTCTCCCGCCGCAGCTGGAGAGGCGTCCCAATTGCCCTGCCAAGCCTCGAGGAGAATCCCGAGTTGTCCCTCGCAATTAGGCAGGAGTCCTGCCGTCGCTGAACAAACACGTGGGTGGAAGGGCCATACCCGTCGTAACTCGAGAATATACCCCAGGTTCCCGCCGCAACTCGAGAAAAACCATGAGACTTCCCCCTCGCCGCAAGAAGAGGCCCGCTTCCCCTGCACTGCATTCAAAGCAATTCCGTATTGCACATCAAACATGAAAGGAGCCTTGATTTCCTTGATGGCACTCCAGAGAAACCACAAGAACACTGTTTCAAGGCTAGAGGGATCCTGAGGTCACAGTAGCCACACGAAAGAGCTCCGTGGACCAAAAATCAACTCGAGATGAGAGGTTAGTCCCTGGCTTCGACTCCAGAGGAATACCACCTTACCACAAGCACCTCAAGAGGAGGCTTCTCTCAGCTCTAGCTATGTGAGAGGGACCCTGAGTTTGCGGCCTCAAGTGTAATGGACACCGTGATGCCCTGACTCGAAATAAGGCCGGATATCCCTGCAGTGACTTGAATGCAGGCTCGTCTTGCATCTCCCAGACGAAAGGATGTCTGAATCCACTGTGGAGACCACAGAGAAAGACCTAGTTCCCCACCTCATGGCGACCGGAGGCCTCACATCCTTTGAAAACTCCAGAGGTACGCGGAGATCAGTGCCTCCAAAGGAGACGATGCCTGACTCCTCGTGAAACTTGATAGGAGTCCCAGGATTCCTGTGGCACGTGGAAAGGGACCCTTGGTCTCCCGCCTCAGCTGGAGAGGCGTCCCAATTTCCCTGCCAAGCCTCGAGGAGAATCCCGAGTTGTCCCTCGCAGCTAGGCAGGAGTCCTGCCATCGCTGAACAAACACGTGTGTAGAAGGGCCATCCCCGTTGTAACGCGAGAATATACCCCAGGTTCCCGCCGCAACTCGAGATAAACCATGAGACTTCCCCCTCGCCGCGAAATGAGGCCTGATTCCCCTGCACTGCGTGCAGAGCAATTCCGTGTTGCACATCACACATGAAAGGAGCCTTGATTTCCTTGATGGCACTCCAGAGAAACCCCAAGAACACTGTTTCAAGGCTAGAGGGATCCTGAGGTCACTGTAGCAACACGAAAGTGCTCCGGGGACCAAAAATCAACTCGAGATGAGAGGTTAGTCCCTGGCTTCGACTCCAGAGGAATACCACCTTACCACAAGCACCTCAAGAGGAGGCTTCTCTCAGCTCTAGGTATGTGAGAGGGACCCTGAATTTGCGGCCTCAAGTGGAATGGACACCGCGATGCCCTGACTCGAAATAAGGCCGGATATCCCTGCAGTGACTTGAATGCAGGCTCGTCTTGCATCTCCCAAGACGAAAGGATGTCTGAATCACCTGTGGAGACCACAGAGAAAGACCTAGTTCCCCACCTCATCGCGACCGGAGGCCTCACATCCTTTGAAAACTCCAGAGGTACGCGGAGATCAGTGCCTCCAAAGGAGACGATGCCTGACTCCTCGTGAAACTTGATAGGAGTCCCAGGATTCCTGTGGCACGTGGAAAGGGACCCTTGGTCTTCCGCCACAGCTGGAGAGGCGTCCCAATTGCCCTGCCAAGCCTCGAGGAGAATCCCGAGTTGTCCCTCGCAACTAGGCAGGAGTCCTGACGTCGCTGAACAAAGTCGTGTGTGGAAGGGCCATCCCCGTTGTAACGCGAGAATATACCCCAGGTTCCCGCCGCAACTCGAGAAAAACCATGAGACTTCCCCCTCGCCGCGAAATGAGGCCTGATTCCCCTGCACTGCGTGCAGAGCAATTCCGTGTTGCACATCACACATGAAAGGAGCCTTGATTTCCTTGATGGCACTCCAGAGAAACCCCAAGAACACTGTTTCAAGGCTAGAGGGATCCTGAGGACACTGTAGTAACACGAAAGAGCTCCATGGACCACAAATCAACTCGAGAAGAGAGGTTCGTCCCTGGCTTCGACTCCAGAGGAATACCACCTTACCACAAGCACCTCAAGAGGAGGCTTCTCTCAGCTCTAGGTATGTGAGAGGGACCCTGAGTTTGCGGCCTCAAGTGGAATGGACATCGCGATGCCCTGACGCGAAATAAGGCCGGATATCCCTGCAGTGACTGGAATGCAGGCTCGTCTGGCATCTCCCAAGATGAAAGGGTGTCTGAATCCCCTGTGGAGACAACAGAGAAAGACCTAGTTCCCCACTTCATGGCGACCGGAGGCCTCACATCCTTTGAAAACTCCAGAGGTACGCGGAGATCAGTGCCTCCAAAGGAGACGATGCCTGACTCCTCGTGAAACTTGATAGGAGTCCCAGGATTCCTGTGGCACGTGAAAAGGGACACTTGGTCTCCCGCCTCAGCTGGAGAGGCGTTCCAGGTGCCCTGCCAAACCTCGAGGAGAATCCCGACTTGTCCCTCGCAACTAGGAAGGAGTCCTGACGTCTCTGAATAAACACAAGGGTGGAGTGACCATCCACGTCGTAACTCGAGAATATACCCCAGGTTCTCGCCGCAACTCGAGAAAAACCATGAGACTTACCCCTCGCCGTGAGATGAGGCCCGATTCCCCTGCACTGCATGCAGAGCAATTCCGTGTTGCACATCAAACATGAAAGAAGCCTTGATTTCCTTGATGGCACTCCAGAGAAACCCCAAGAACACTGTTTCAAGGCTATAGGGATCCTGAGGTCACTGTAGCAACAGGAAAGAGCTCCGTGGACCAAAAATCAACTCGAGATGAGAGGTTAGTTCCTGGCTTCGACTCCAGAGGAATACCACCTTACCACAAGCACCTCAAGAGGAGGCTTCTCTCAGCTCTATGTATGTGAGAGGGACCCTGAGTTTGCGGCCTCAAGTGGAATGGACACTGCGATGCCCTGACGCGAAATAAGGCCGGATATCCATGCAGTGACTTGAATGCACGCTCGTCTTGCATCTCCCAAGATGAAAGGACGTCTGAATCCCCTGTGAAGACCACAGAGAAAGACCTAGTTCCCCACTTCATGGCGACCGGAGGCCTCACATCCTTTGAAAACTCCAGAGGTATGCGGAGATCAGTGCCTCCAAAGGAGACGATGCCTAACTCCTCGTGAAACTTGATAGGAGTCCCAGGATTCCTGTGGCACGTGAAAAGGAACACTTGGTCTCCCGCCTCAGCTGGAGAGGCGTTCCAATTGCCCTGCCAAGCCTCGAGGAGAATCCCGAGTTGTCCTTCGCAACTAGGAAGGAGTCCTGACGTCTCTGAATAAACACAAGGGTCGAGCGGTCACTCCCGTCGTAACTCGAGAATATACCCCAGGTTCCCGCCGCAACTCGAGAAAAACCATGAGACTTCCCCCTCGCCGTGAGATGAGGCCCGATTCCCCTGCACTGCATGCAGAGCAATTCCGTGTGCACATCACACATGAAAGAAGCCTTGATTTCCTTGATGGCACTCCAGAGAAACCCCAAGAACACTGTTTCAAGGCTAGAGGGATCCTGAGGTCACTGTAGCAACACGAAAGAGCTCCGTGTACCAAAAATCAACTCGAGATGAGAGGTTAGTTCCTGGCTTCGACTCCAGAGGAATACCACCTTACCACAAGCACCTCAAGAGGAGGCTTCTCTCAGCTCTAGGTATGTGAGAGGGACCCTGAGTTTGCGGCCTCAAGTGGAATGGACACTGCGATGCCCTGACGCGAAATAAGGCCGGATATCCATGCAGTGACTTGAATGCAGGCTCGTCTTGCATCTCCCAAGATGAAAGGATGTCTGAATCCCCTGTGGAGACCACAGAGAAAGACCTAGTTCCCCACTTCATGGCGACCGGAGGCCTCACATCCTTTGAAAACTCCAGAGGTACGCGGAGATCAGTGCCTCCAAAGGAGACGATGCCTGACTCCTCGTGAAATTTGATAGGAGTCCCAGGATTCCTGTGGCTCGTGGAAAGGGACCCTTGGCCTCCCGCCTCAGCTGGAGAGGCGTCCCAATTGCCCTGCCAAGCCTCGAGGAGAATCCCGAGTTGTCCCACGCAACTAGGCAGGAGTCCTGACGTCGCTGAACAAACACGTGGGTGGAAGGACCATCCCCGTTGTAACTCGAGAAGATACCCCAGGTTCCCGCCGCAACTCGAGAAAAACCATGAGACTTCCCCCTCGCCGCGAGATGAGGCCCGATTCCCCTGCACTGCGTGCAGAGCAATTCCGTGTTGCACATCACACATGAAAGGAGCCTTGATTTCCTTGATGGCACTCCAGAGAAACCCCAAGAACACTGTTTCAAGGCTAGAGGGATCCTGAGGTCACTGTAGCAACACGAAAGAGCTCCGTGGACCAAAAATCAACTCGAGATGAGAGGGTAGTCCCTGGCTTGGACTCCAGAGGAATACAACCTTACCACAAGCACCTCAAGAGGAGGCTTCTCTCAGCTCTAGGTATGTGAGAGGGACCCTGAGTTTGTGGCCTCAAGTGAAATGGACACCGCGACGCCCTGACTCGAAATAAGGCCGGATATCCCTGCAGTGACTTGAATGCAGGCTCGTCTTGCATCTCCCAAGACGAAAGGATGTCTGAATCCCCTGTGGAGACCACAGAGAAAGACCTAGTTCCCCACCTCATCGCGACCGGAGGCCTCACATCCTTTGAAAACTCCAGAGGTACGCGGAGATCAGTGCCTCCAAAGGAGACCATGCCTGACTCCTCGTGAAACTTGATAGGAGTCCCAGGATTCCTGTGGCACGTGGAAAGGGACCCTTGGTCTCCCGCCTCAGCTGGAGAGGCGTCCCAATTGCCCTGCCAAGCCTCGAGGAGAATCCCGAGTTGTCCTTCGCAACTAGGCAGGAGTCCTGACGTCACGGAACAAACACGTGTGTGGAAGGGCCATTCCCGTCGTAACTCGAGAATATTCCCCAGGTTCCGGCCACAACTCGAGAAAAACCATGAGAATTCCCCCTCACCGCGAGATGAGGCCCGATTCCCCTGCACTGCATTCAAAGCAATTCCGTATTGCACATCAAACATGAAAGGAGCCTTGATTTCCTTGATGGCACTCCAGAGAAACCCCAAGAACACTGTTTCAAGGCTAGAGGGATCCTGAGGTCACTGTAGCAACACGAAAGAGCTCCGTGGACCAAAAGTCAACTCGAGATGAGAGGTTAGTCCCTGGCTTCGACTCCAGAGGAATACCACCTTACGACAAGCACCTCAAGAGGAGGCTTCTCTCAGCTCTAGGTATCTGAGAGGGACCCTGAGATTGCGGCCTCAAGTGGAATGGACACTGCGATGCCCTGACGCGAAATAAGGCCGGATATCCCTGCAGTGACTTGAATGCAGGCTCGTCTTGCATCTCCCAAGACAAAAGGATGTCTGAATCCCCTAAGGAGACCACAGAGAAAGACCTAGTTCCCCACCTCATCGCGACCGGAGGCCTCACATCCTTTGAAAATTCCAGACGTATGCGGAGATCAGTGCCTCCAAGGGAGACGATGCCTGACTCCTCGTGAAACTTCTTAGGAGTACCAGGATTCCTGTGGCACGTGGAAAGGGACCCTTGGTCTCCCGCGGCAGCTGGAGAGGCGTCCCAATTGCCCTGCCAAGCCTCGAGGAGAATCCCGAGTTGTCCCTCGCAACTAGGCAGGAGTCCTGACGTCGCTGAACAAACACTTGGGTGGAAGGGCCATCCCCATCATAAATCGAGAATGTACCCCAGGTTCCCGCCGCAACTCGAGAAAAACCATGAGACGTCCCCCTCGCCGCGAGATGAGGCCCGATTCCCCTGCAGTGCGTGCAGAGCAATTCCGTGTTGCACATCACACATGAAAGGAGCCTTGATTTCCTTGATGGCACTCCAGAGAAACCCCAAGAACACTGTTTCAATGCTAGAGGGATCCTGAGGTCAGTGTAGCTACACGAAAGACCTCCGTGGACCAAAAATCAACTCGAGATGAGAGGTTAGTCCCTGGCTTCGACTCCAGAGGAAATCACCTTACCACAAGCACCTCAAGAGGAGGCTTCTCTCAGCTCTAGGTATGTGAGAGGGACCCTGAGTTTGCGGCCTCAAGTGGAATGGACACCGCGATGCCCTGACTCGAAATAAGGCCGGATATCCCTGCAGTGACTGAATGCAGGCTCGTCTTTCATCTCCCAAGACGAAAGGATGTCTGAATCCCCTGTGGAGACCAGAGAGAAAGACCTAGTTCCCCACCTCATCGCGACCGGAGGCCTCACATCCTCTGAAAACTCCAGAGGTACGCGGAGATCAGTGCCTCCAAAGGAGACGATGCCTGACTCCTCGTGAAACTTGATAGGAGTCCCAGGATTCCTGTGGCACGTGGAAAGGGACCCTTGGTCTCCCGCCTCAGCTGGAGAGGCGTCCCAATTGCCCTGCCAAGCCTCGAGGAGAATCGCAAGTTGTCCCTCGCAACTAGGCAGGAGTCCTGACGTCGCTGAACAAACACGTGGGTGGAAGGGCCATCCCCGTCGTAACTCGAGAATATACCCCAGGTTCCCGCCGCAACTCGAGAAAAACCATGAGACTTCCCCCTCGCCGCGATATGAGGCCCGATTCCCCTGCACTGCGTGCAGAGGAATTCCGTGTTGCACATCACACATGAAAGGAGCCTTGATTTCCTTGATGGCACTCCAGAGAAACCCCAAGAACACTGTTTCAAGACTAGAGGGATCCTGAGGTCACTGTAGCAACAAGAAAGAGCTCCGTGGACCAAAAATCAACTCAAGATGAGAGGTTAGTCCCTGGCTTCGACTCCAGAGGAATACCACCTTACCACAAGCACCTCAAGAGGAGGCTTCTCTCAGCTCTAGGTATGTGAGAGGGACCCTGAGTTTGCGGCCTCAAGTGGAATGGACACTGCGATGCCCTGACGCGAAATAAGGCCGGATATCCCTGCAGTGACTTGAATGCAGGCTCGTCTTGCATCTCCCAAGACAAAAGGATGTCTGAATCCCCTGTGGAGACCACAGAGAAAGACCTAGTTCCCCACCTCATCGCGACCGGAGGCCTCACATCCTTTGAAAACTCCAGACGTATGCGGAGATCAGTGCCTCCAAGGGAGACGATGCCTGACTCCTCGTGAAACTTCTTAGGAGTACCAGGATTCCTGTGGCTCTTGGAAAGGGACCCTTGGTCTCCCGCAGCAACTGGAGAGGCGTCCCAATTGCCCTGCCAAGCCTCGAGGAGAATCCCGAGTTTTCCCTCGCAACTAGGCAGAAGTCCTGCCGTCGCTGAACAAACACGTGTTTCGAAGGGAAATTCCCGTCGTAACTCGAGAATATACCCCAGGTGCCCGCCGCAACTCGAGAAAAACAATGAGACTTCCCCCTCGCCGCGAGATGAGGCCCGATTCCCCTGCACTGCGTGCAGAGGAATTCCGTGTTGCACATCAAACATGAAAGGACCCTTGATTTCCTTGATGGCACTCCAGATAAACCACAAGAACACTGTTTCAAGGCTAGAGGGATCCTGAGGTCACTGTAGCCACACGAAAGAGCTCCGTGGACCAAAAATCAACTCGAGATGAGAGGTTAGTCCCTGGCTTCGAATCCAGAGGAATACCACCTTAACACAGGCACCTCAAGAGGAGGCTTCTCTCAGCTCTAGGTATGTGAGAGGGACGCTGAGTTTGCGGCCTCAAGTGGAATGGACACCGCGATGCCCTGACGCGAAATAAGGCCGGATATCCCTGCAGTGACTTGAATGCAGGCTCGTCTTGCATCTCCCAAGACGAAAGGATGTCTGAATCCCCTGTGAAGACCACAGAGAAAGAGCTAGTTTCCCACCTCATCGCGACCGGAGGCCTCACATCCTTTGAAAACTCCAGAGGTACGCGGAGATCACTGCCTCCAAAGGAGACGATGCCTGACGCCTCGTGAATCTTGATAGGAGTCCCAGGATTCCTGTGGCACGTGGAAAGGGACCCTTGGTCTCCCGCCTCAGCTGGAGAGGCATCCCAATTGCCCTGCCAAGCCTCGAGGAGAATCCCGAGTTGTCCCTCGCAACTAGGCAAGAGTACTGACGTCGCTGAACAAACACGTGGGTGGAAGGGCCATCCCCGGCATAACTCGAGAATATACCCCAGGTTCCCGCCGCAACTCGAGAAAAACCATGAGACGTCCCCCTCGCCGCGAGATGAGGCCAGATTCCCCTGCAGTGTGTGCAGAGCAATTCCGTGCTGCACATCACACATGAAAGGAGCCTTGATTTGCTTGATGGCACTCCAGAGAAACCCCAAGAACACTGTTTCAAGGCTAGAGGGATTCTGAGGTCACGGCAGCTACACGAAAGAGCTCCGTGGACCAAAAATCAACTCGAGATGAGAGGTTAGTCCCTGGCTTCGACTCCAGAGGAAACCACCTTACCACAAGCACCTCAGGAGGAGGCTTCTCTCAGCTCTAGGTATGTGAGAGGTACCCTGAGTTTGCGGCCTCAAGTGGAATGGACACCGCGATGCCCTGACTCGAAATAAGGCCGGATATCCCTGCAGTGACTTGAATGCAGGCTCGTCTGGCATCTCCCAAGATGAAAGGGTGTCTGAATCCCCTGTGGAGACAACAGAGAAAGACCTAGTTCCCCACTTCATGGCGACCGGAGGCCTCACATCCTTTGAAAACTCCAGAGGTACGCGGAGATCAGTGCCTCCAAAGGAGACGATGCCTGACTCCTCGTGAAACTTGATAGGTGTCCCAGGATTCCTGTGGCACGTGGAAAGGGACCCTTGGTCTCCCGCCTCAGCTGGAGAGGCGTCCCAATTGCCCTGCCAAGCCTCGAGGAGAATCCCGAGTTGTCCCTCGCAACTAGGCAGGAGTCCTGACGTCGCTGAACAAACACGTGTGTGGAAGGCCCATCCCCGTCGTAACTCGAGAATATACCCCAGGTTCCCGCCGCAACTCGAGAAAAACCATGAGACTTCCCCCTCGCAGCGAGATGAGGCCAGATTCCCCTGCACTGCGTGCAGAGCAATTCCGTGTTGCAAATCACACATGAAAGGAGCCTTGATTTCCTTGATGGCACTCCAGAGAAACCCCAAGAACACTGTTTCAAGGCTAGAGGGATTCTGAGGTTACTGTCGCAACACGAAAGAGCTCCGTGGACCAAAAATCAACTCGAGATGAGAGGTTAGTCCCTGGCTTCGACTCCATAGGAATACCACCTTACCACAAGCACCTCAGGAGGAGGCTTCTCTCAGCTCTAGGTATGTGAGAGGTACCCTGAGTTTGCGGCCTCAAGTGGAATGGACACCGCGATGCCCTGACTCGAAATAAGGCCGGATATCCCTGCAGTGACTTGAATGCAGGCTCGTCTTGCATCTCCCAAGATGAAAGGATGTCTGAATCCCCTGTGGAGACCACAGAGAAAGACCTAGTTCCCCACCTCATCGTGACCGGAAACCTCACATCCTTTGAAAACTCCAGAGGTAGGCGGAGATCATTGCCTCCACAGGAGATGATACCTGACTCCTCGTGAAACTTGATAGGAGTCCCAGGATTCCTGTGGCACCTGGAAAGGGACCCTTGGTCTCCCGCCTCAGCTGGAGAGGCGTCCCAATTGCCCTCCCAAGCCTCGAGGAGAATCCCGAGTTGTCCCTCGCAACTAGGCAGGAGTCCTGACGTCGTTCAACAAACACGTGTGAGGAAGGGCCATCCCCGTCGTAACTCGAGAATATACCCCAGGTTCCCGCCGCAACTCAAGAAAAACCATGAGACTTCCCCCTCGCCTTGAAATGAGGCCCGATTCCCCTGCAGTGCGTGCAGAGCAATTCCGTGTTGCACATCACACATGAAAGGAGCCTTGATTTCCTTGATGGTACTCCAGAGAAACCCCAGGAGCAGTGTTTCAAGGCTAGAGGAATCCTGAGGTCACTGTAGCAACATGAAAGAGCTCCGTGGACCAAAAGTCAACTCGAGATGAGAGGTTAGTCCCTGGCTTCGACTCCAGAGGAATACCACCTTACCACAAGCACCTCAAGAGGAGGCTTCTCTCAGCTCTAGGTATGTGAGAGGGACCCTGAGATTGCGGCCTCAAGTGGAATGGACACTGCGATGCCCTGACGCGAAATAAGGCCGGATATTCCTGCAGTGACTTGAATGCAGGCTCGTCTTGCATCTCCCAAGACAAAAGGATGTCTGAATCCCCTAAGGAGACCACAGAGAAAGACCTAGTTCCCCACCTCATCGCGACCGGAGGCCTCACATCCTTTGAAAACTCCAGACGTATGCGGAGATCAGTGCCTCCAAGGGAGACGATGCCTGACTCCTCGTGAAACTTCTTAGGAGTACCAGGATTCCTGTGGCACGTGGAAAGGGACCCTTGGTCTCCCGCGGCAGCTGGAGAGGCGTACCAATTGCCCTGCCAAGCCTCGAGGAGAATCCCGAGTTGTCCCTCGCAACTAGGCAGGAGTCCTGCCGTCGCTGAACAAACACGTGTGTGGAAGAGACATCCCCGTCGTAACTCGAGAATATACCCTAGGTTCCCGCCGCAACTCGAGAAAAACAATGAGAATTCCCCCTCGCCGCGAGATGAGGCCCGATTCCCCTGCACTGCGTGCAGAGCAATTCCGTGTTGCACATCGAACATGAAAGGAGCCTTGATTTCCTTGATGGCACTCCAGATAAACCACAAGAACGCTGTTTCAAGGCTAGAGGGATCCTGAGGTCACTGTAGCCACACGAAAGAGCTCCGTGGACCAAAAATCAACTCGAGATGAGAGGTTAGTCCCTGGCTTCGACTCCAGAGGAATACCACCTTACCACAGGCACCTTAAGAGGAGGCTTCCCTCAGCTCTTGGTATGTGAGAGGGACGCTGAGTTTGCGGCCTCAAGTGGAATGGACACCGCGGTGCACTGACGCGAAATAAGGCCGGATATCCCTGCAGTGACTTGAATGCAGGCTCGTCTTGCATCTCCCAAAACGAAAGGATGTCTGAATCCCCTGTGAAGACCACTGAGAAAGAGCTAGTTCCCCACCTCATCGCGACCGGAGGCCTCACATCCTTTGAAAACCCCAGAGGTACGCGGAGATCAGTGCCTCCAAAGGAGACGATGCCTGACTCCTCGTGAAACTTGATAGGAGTCCCAGGATTCCTGTGGCACTTGGAAAGGGACACTTGGTTTCCCGCCTCAGCTGGATAGGCATCCCAATTGCCCTGCCAAGCCTCGAGGAGAATCCCGAGTTGTCCCTCCCAACTAGGCAGGAGTCCTGACGTCGCTGAACAAACACTTGGGTGGAAGGGCCATCCCCATCATAACTCGAGAATGTACCCCAGGTTCCCGCCGCAACTCGAGAAAAACCGTGAGACGTCCCCCTCGCCGCGAGATGAGGCCCGATTCCCCTGCAGTGCGTTCAGAGCAATTCCGTGTTGCACATCACACATGAAAGGAGCCTTGATTTCCTTGATGGCACTCCAGAGAAACCCCAAGAACACTGTTTCAAGGCTAGAGGGATCCTGAGGTCACTGTAGCAACACCAAAGAGCTCCGTGGACCAAAAGTCAACTCGAGATGAGAGGTTAGTCCCTGGCTTCGACTCCAGAGGAATACCACCTTACCACAAGCACCTCAAGAGGAGGCTTCTCTCAGCTCTAGGTATGTGAGAGGGACCCTGAGATTGCGGCCTCAAGTGGAATGGACACTGCGATGCCCTGACTCGAAATAAGGCCGGATATCCCTGCAGTGACTTGAATGCAGGCTCGTCTTGCATCTCCCAAGACGAAAGGATGTCTGAATCACCTGTGGAGACCACAGAGAAAGACCTAGTTCCCCACCTCATCGCGACCGGAGGCCTCACATCCTCTGAAAACTCCAGAGGTCGCGGAGATCAGTGCCTCCAAAGGAGACGATGCCTGACTCCTCGTGAAACTTGATAGGAGTCCCAGGATTCCTGTGGCACGTGGAAAGGGACCCTTGGTCTCCCGCCTCAGCTGGAGAGGCGTCCCAATTGCCCTGCCAAGCCTCGAGGAGAATCCCGAGTTGTCCCTCGCAACTAGGCAGGAGTCCTGCCGTCGCTGAACAAACACGTGGGTGGAAGGGCCATCCCCGTCGTAACTCGAGAATATACCCCAGGTTCCCGCCGCAACTCGAGAAAAACCATGAGACTTCCCCCTCGCCGCGAGATGAGGCCCGATTCCCCTGCAGTGCGTGCAGAGCAATTCCGTGTTGCACATCACACATGAAAGGAGCCTTGATTTCCTTGATGGCACTCCAGAGAAAACCCAAGAGCAGTGTTTCAAGGCTAGAGGAATCCTGAGGTCACTGTAGCAACATGAAAGAGCTCCGTGGACCACAAATCAACTCGAGATGAGAGGTTAGTCCCGGGCTTCGACTCCAGAGGAATACCACCTTACCACAAGCACCTCAAGAGGAGGCTTCTCTCAGCTCTAGGTATGTGAGAGAGACGCTGAGTTTGCGGCCACACGTGGAATGGACACCGCGATGCCCTGACTCGAAATAAGCCCGGATATCCCTGCAGTGACTTGAATGCAGGCTCGTCTTGCATCTCCCAAGACGAAAGGATATCTGAATCCTCTGTGGAGACCACAGAGAAAGACCTAGTTCCCCACCTCATCGCGACCGGAGGCCTCACATTCTTTGAAAACTCCAGAGGTATGCGGAGATCAGTGCCTCCAAAGGAGACGATGCCTGACTCCTCGTGAAACTTGATAGGAGTCCCAGGATTCCTGTGGCACGTGGAAAGGGACCCTTGGTCTCCCGCCTCAGCTGGAGAGGCGTCCCAATTGCCCTGCCAAGCCTCGAGGAGAATCCCGAGTTGTCCCTCGCAACTAGGCAGGAGTCCTGACGTCGCTGAACAAACACGTTTGTGGAAGGGCCATCCCCGTGGTAACTCGAGAATATACCCCAGGTTCCCGCCGCAACTCGAGAAAAACCATGAGACTTCCCCCTCGCCGCGAGATGAGGCCCGATTCCCCTGCACTGCGTGCAGAGCAATTCCCTGTTGCACATCACACATGAAAGGAGCCTTGATTTCCTTGATGGCACTCCAGAGAAACCCCAAGAACACAGTTTCAAGGCTAGAGGGATCCTGAGGTCACTGTAGCAACACGAAAGAGCTCCGTGGACGAAAAATCAACTCGAGAGGAGAGGTTAGTCCCAGGCTTCGACTCCAGAGGAACACCACCTTACCACAAGCACCTCAAGAGGAGGCTTCTCTCAGCTCTAGGTATGTGAGAGGGACCCTGAGTTTGCGGCCTCAAGTGGAATGGAAACCGCGATGCCCTGACTCGAAATAAGGCCGGTTATCCCTGCAGTGACTTGAATGCAGGCTCGTCTTGCATCTCCCAAGACGAAAGGATGTCTGAATCCCCTGTGGAGACCACAGAGAAAGACCTAGTTCCCCACCTCATCGCGACCGGAGGCCTCACATCCTTTGAAAACTCCAGAGGTACGCGGAGATCAGTGCCTCCAAAGGAGACGATGCCTGACTCCTCGTGAAACTTGATAGGAGTCCCAGGATTCCTGTGGCACGTGGAAACGGACCCTTGGTCTCCCGCCTCAGCTGGAGAGGCGTCCCAATTGCCCTGCCAAGCCTCGCGGAGAATCCCGAGTTGTCCCTCGCAACTAGGCAGGAGTCCTGACGTCGCTGAACAAACACGTGGGTGGAAGGGCCATCCCCGTTGTAACTCGAGAATATACCCCAGGTTCCCACCGCAACTCGAGAAAAACCATGAGACTTCCCCCTCGCCGCGAGATGAGGCCCGATTCCCGTGCACTGCGTGCAAAGCAATTCCGTGTTGCACATCACACATGAAAGGAGCCTTGATTTCCTTGATGGCACTCCAGAGAAACCCCAAGAACACTGTTTCAAGACTAGAGGGATCCTGAGGTCACTGTAGCAACAAGAAAGAGCTCCGTGGACCAAAAATCAACTCGAGATGAGAGGTTAGTCCCTGGCTTCGACTCCAGAGGAATACCACCTTACCACAAGCACCTCAAGAGGAGGCTTCTCTCATCTCTAGGTATGTGAGAGGGACCCTGAGTTTGCGGCCTCAAGTGGAATTTACACCGCGATGCCCTGGCTCGAAATAAGGCCGGATATCCCTGCAGTGACTTGAATGCAGGCTCGTCTTGCATCTCCCAAGACGAAAGCCTGTCTGAATCCCCTGTGCAGACCACAGAGAAAGACCTAGTTCCCCACCTCATCGCGAGCGGAGGCCTCACATTCTTTGAAAACTCCAGAGGTACGCGGAGATCAGTGCCTCCAAAGGAGACGATGCCTGACTCCTCGTGAAAATTGATAGGAGTTCGAGGATTCCTGTGGCATGTGGAAAGGGACCCTTGGTCTCCCGCCTCAGCTGGAGAGGCGTCCCAATTGCCCTCCCAAGCCTCGAGGAGAATCCCGAGTTGTCCCTCGCAACTAGGCAGGAGTCCTGCCGTCGCTGAACAAACACGTGGGTGGAAGGGCCATCCCCGTCGTAACTCGAGAATATACCCCAGGTTCCCGCCGCAACTCGAGAAAAACCATGAGACTTCCCCCTCGCCGCGAGATGAGGCCCGATTCCCAGGACTGCGTGCAGAGCAATTCCGTGTTGCACATCACACATGAAAGGAGCCTTGATTTCCTTCATGGCACTCCAGAGAAACCCCAAGAGCAGTGTTTCAAGGCTAGAGGAATCCTGAGGTCACTGTAGCAACATGAAAGAGCTCCGTGGACCACAAATCAACTCGAGATGAGAGGTTAGTCCCGGGCTTCGACTCCAGAGGTATACCACCTTACCACAAGCACCTCAAGAGGAGGCTTCTCTCAGCTCTAGGTATGTGAGAGAGACCCTGAGTTTGCGGCCACAAGTGGAATGGACACCGCGATGCCCTGACTCGAAATAAGCCCGGATATCCCTGCAGTGACTTGAATGCAGGCTCGTCTTGCATCTCCCAAGACGAAAGGATATCTGAATACTCTGTGGAGACCACAGAGAAAGACCTAGTTCCCCACCTCATGGCGACCGGAGGCCTCACATCATTTGAAAACTCCAGAGGTACGCAGAGATCAGTGCCTCCAAAGGAGACGATGCCTGACTCCTCGTGAAACTTGATAGGAGTCCCAGGATTACTGTGGCACGTGGAAAGGGACCCTTGGTCTCCCGCCTCAGCTGGAGAGGCGTCCCAATTGCCCTGCCAAGCCTCGAGGAGAATCCCGAGTTGTCCCTCGCAACTAGGCAGGAGTCCTGACGTCGCTGAACAAACACGTGGGTGGAAGGGCCATCCCCGTCGTAACTCGAGAATATACCCCAGGTTCCCACCGCAACTCGAGAAAAACCATGAGACTTCCCCCTCGCCGCGAGATGAGGCCCGATTCCCGTGCACTGCGTGCAGAGCAATTCCGTGTTGCACATCACACATGAAAGGAGCCTTGATTTCCTTGATGGCACTCCAGAGTAACCCCAAGAACACTGTTTCTAGACTAGAGGGATCCTGAGGTCACTGTAGCAACAAGAAAGAGCTCCGTGGACCAAAAATCAACTCGAGATGAGAGGTTAGTCCCTGGCTTCGACTCCAGAGGAATACCACCTTACCACAAGCACCTCAAGAGGAGGCTTCTCTCATCTCTAGGTATGTGAGAGGGACCCTGAGTTTGCGGCCTCAAGTGGAATGGACACCGCGAAGCCCTGGCTCGAAATAAGGCCGGATATCCCTGCAGTGACTTGAATGCAGGCTCGTCTTGCATCTCCCAAGACGAAAGCATGTCTGAATCCCCTGTGCAGACCACAGAGAAAGACCTAGTTCCCCACCTCATCGCGAGCGGAGGCCTCACATCCTTTGAAAACTCCAGAGGTACGCGGAGATCAGTGCCTCCAAAGGAGACGATGCCTGACTCCTCGTGAAAATTGATAGGAGTCCCAGGATTCCTGTGGCATGTGGAAAGGGACCCTTGGTCTCCCGCCTCAGCTGGAGAGGCCTCCCAATTGCCCTGCCAAGCCTCGAGGAGAATCCCGAGTTGTCCCTCGCAACTAGGCAGGAGTTCTGCCGTCGCTGAACAAACACGTGGGTGGAAGGGCCATCCCCGTCGTAACTCGAGAATATACCCCAGGTTCCCGCCGCAACTCGAGAAAAACCATGAGACTTCCCCCTCGCCGCGAGATGAGGCCCGATTCCCTGCACTGCGTGCAGAGCAATTCCGTTTTGCACATCACACATGAAAGGAGCCTTGATTTCCTTGATGGCACTCCAGAGAAACCCCAAGAGCAGTGTTTCAAGGCTAGAGGAATCCTGAGGTCACTGTAGCAACATGAAAGAGCTCCGTGGACCACAAATCAACTCGAGATGAGAGGTTAGTCCCGGGCTTCGACTCCAGAGGAATACCACCTTACCACAAGCACCTCAAGAGGAGGCTTCTCTCTGCTCTAGGTATGTGAGAGAGACCCTGAGTTTGCGGCCACAAGTGGAATGGACACCGCGATGCCCTGAGTCGAAATAAGCCCGGATATCCCTGCAGTGATTTGAATGCAGGCTCGTCTTGCATCTCCCAAGACGAAAGGATGTCTGAATCCCCTGTGGAGACCACAGAGAAAGACCTAGTTTCCCACTTCATGGCGACCGGAGGCCTCACATCCTTTGAAAACTCCAGAGGTACGCAGAGATCAGTGCCTCCAAAGGAGACGATGCCTGACTCCTCGTGAAATTTGATAGGAGTCCCAGGATTCCTGTGGCACGTGGAAAGGGAACCTTGGTCTCCCGCCTCAGCTGGAGAGGCGTCCCAATTGCCAAGCCAAGCCTCGAGGAGAATCCCGAGTTGTCCCTCGCAACTAGGCAGGAGTCCTGACGTCGCTGAACAAACACGTGGGTGGAAGGACCATCCCCGTCGTAACTCGATAATATAGCCCAGGTTCCCGCCGCAACTCGAGAAAAACCATGAGACTTCCCCCTCGCCGCGAGATGAGGCCCGATTCCCCTGCACTGCGTGCAGAGCAATTCCGTGTTGCACATCACACATGAAAGGAGCCTTGATTTCCTTGATGGCACTCCAGAGAAACCACAAGAACACTGTTTCAAGGCTAGAGGAATCCTGAGGTCACTGTAGCAACATGAAAGAGCTCCGTGGACCACAAATCAACTCGAGATGAGAGGTTAGTCCCTGGCTTCGACTCCAGAGGAAATCACCTTACCACAAGCACCTCAAGAGGAGGCTTCTCTCAGCTCTAGGTATGTGAGAGGGACCCTGAGTTTGCGGCCTCAAGTGGAATGGACACCGCGATGCCCTGACTCGAAATAAGGCCGGATATTCCTGCAGTGACTTGAATGCAGGCTCGTCTTGCATCTCCCAAGACGAAAGGATGTCTGAATCCCCTGTGGAGACCACAGAGAAAGACCTAGTTCCCAACTTCATTGAGACCGGAGGCCTCACATACTTTGAAAATTCCAGGGGTAGACTGAGATCAGTGCCTCCAAAGGAGACGATGCCTGACTCCTCGTGAAACTTGATAGGAGTCCCAGGATTCCTGTGGCACGTGGAAAGGGACCCTTGGTCTCCCGCCTCAGCTGGAGAGGCGTCCCAATTGCCCTGCCAAGCCTCGAGGAGAATCCCGAGTTGTTCCTCGCAACTAGGCAGGAGTCCAAACGTCGCTGAACAAACACGAGGGTGGAAGGGCCATCCCCGTCGTAACTCGAGAATATACCCCAGGTTCCCGCCGCAACTCGAGAAAAACCATGAGCCTTCCCCCTCGCCGCAAGATGAGGCCCGATTCCCCTGTACTGCATTCAAAGCAATTCCGTATTGCACATCACACATGAAAGGAGCCTTGATTTCCTTGATGGCACTCCAGAGAAACCACAAGAACACTGTTTCAAGGCTAGAGGGATCCTGAGGTCACTGTAGCAACACGAAAGAGCTCCGTGGACCAAAAATCAACTCGAGATGAGAGGTTAGTCCCTGGCTTCGACTCCAGAGGAATACCACCTTACCACAAGCACCTCAAGAGGAGGCTTCTCTCAGCTCTAGGTATCTGAGAGGGACCCTGAGTTTGCGGCCTCAAGTGGAATGGACACCGCGATGCCCTGACGCGAAACAACGCCGGATATCCCTGCAGTGACTTGAATGCAGGCTCGTCTTGCATTTCCGAAGATGAAAGGATGTCTGAATCCCCTGTGGAGACCACAGAGAAAGACCTAGTTCCCCACCTCATCGTGACCGGACGCCTCACATCCTTTGAAAACTCCAGAGGTACGTGGAGATCAGTGCCTCCAAAGGAGACGATACCTGACTCCTCGTGAGACTTGATAGGAGTCCCAGGATTCCTGTGGCACGTGGAAAGGGACCCTTGGTTTCCCGCCTCAGCTGAAGAGGCGTCCCAATTGCCCTCCCAAGCCTGGAAGAGAATCCCGAGTTGTCCCTCGCAACTAGGCAGGAGTCCTGACGTCGCTGAACAAACACGTGGGTGGAAGGGCCATCCCCGTCGTAACTCGAGAATATACCCCAGGTTCCCGCCGCAACTCGAGAAAAACTATGAGACTTCCCCCTCGCCGCGAGATGAGGCCCGATTCCCCTGCACTGTGTGCAGAGCAATTCCGTGTTGCACATCACACATGAAAGGAGCCTTGATTTCCTTGATGGCACTCCAGAGAAACCCCAAGAGCAGTGTTTCAAGGCTAGAGGGATCCTGAGGTCACTGTAGCAACACGAAAGAGCTCCGTGGACCAAAAATCAACTCGAGATGAGAGGTTAGTCCCTGGCTTCGACTCCAGAGGAATACCACCTTACCACAAGCACCTCAAGAGGAGGCTTCTCTCAGCTCTAGGTATGTGAGAGGGACCCTGAGTTTGCGGCCTCACGTGGAATAAACACCGCGATGCCCTGACTCGAAATAAGGCCGGATATCCCTGCAGTGACTTGAATGCAGGCTCGTCTTGCATCTCCCAAGACGAAAGGATGTCTGAATCCCCTGTTGAGACCACAGAGAAAGACCTAGTTCCCCACCTCATCGCAACCGGAGGCCTCACATCCTTTGAGAATTCCAGAGGTATGAGGAGATCAGTGCCTCCAAAAGAGACGATGCCTGTTTCCTCGTGAAACTTCTTAGGAGTCCCAGGATTCCTGTGGCACGTGGAAAGGGACCCTTGGTCTCCCGCCTCAGCTGGAGAGGCGTCCCAATTGCCCTGCCAAGCCTCGAGGAGAATCCGGAGTTATCCCTCGCAACTAGGCAGGAGTCCTGACGTCGCTGAACAAACACGTGGGTGGAAGGGCCATCCCCGTCGTAACTCGAGAATATACCCCAGGTTCCCGCCGCAACTCGAGAAAAACCATGAGACTTCCCCCTCGCCGCGAGATGAGGCCCGATTCCCCTGCACTGCGTGCAGAGCAATTCCGTGTTGCACATCAAACATGAAAGGATCCTTGATTTCGTTGATGGCACTCCAGAGAAACCCCAAGAACACTGTTTCAAGGCTAGAGGGATTCTGAGGTCACTGTAGCAACACGAAAGAGCTCCGTGGACCAAAAAACAACTCGAGATGAGAGGTTAGTCCCTGGCTTCGACTCCAGAGGAATACCACCGTACCACAAGCACCTCAGGAGGAGGCTTCTCTCAGCTCTAGGTATGTGAGAGGTACCCTGAGTTTGCGGCCTCACGTGGAATAAACACCGCGATGCCCTGACTCGAAATAAGGCCGGATATCCCTGCAGTGACTTGAATGCAGGCTCGTCTTGCATCTCCCAAAACGAAAGGATGTCTGAATCCCCTGTGGAGACCACAGAGAAAGACCTAGTTCCCCACCTCATCGTGACCGGAGGCCTCACATCCTTTGAAAACTCCAGAGGTACACGGAGATCAGTTCCTCCACAGGAGACGATACCTGACTCCTCGTGAAACTTGATAGGAGTCCCAGGATTCCTGTGGCACCTGGAGAGGGACCCTTGGTCTCCCGCCTCAGCTGGAGAGGCGTCCCAATTGCCCTCCCAAGCCTCGAGGAGAATCCCGAGTTGTCCCTCGCAACTAGGCAGGAGTCCTGACGACGTTGAACAAACACGTGTGAGGAAGGGACATCCCCGTCGTAACTCGAGAATATACCCCAGGTTCCCGCCGCATCTCGAGAAAAACCATGAGACTTCCCCCTCGCCGCGAGATGTGGCCCGATTCACCTGCATTGGGTGCAGAGCAATTCCTTGTTGCACATCACACATGAAAGGAGCCTTGATTTCCTTGATGGCACTCCAGAGAAACCCCAAGAACACTGTTTCAAGGCTAGAGGGATCCTGAGGTCACTGTAGCAACACGAAAGAGCTCCGTGGACCAAAAGTCAACTCGAGATAAGAGGTTAGTCCCTGGCTTCGACTCAGAATGGATACCACCTTACCACAAGCACCTCAAGAGGAGGCTTCTCTCAGCTCTAGGTATGTGAGAGGGACCCTGAGTTTGCGGCCTCAAGTGGAATGGACACCGCGATGCCCTGACTCGAAATAAGGCCGGATATTCCTGCAGTGACTTGAATGCAGGCTCGTCTTGCATCTCCCAAGACGAAAGGATGTCTGAATCCCCTGTGGAGACCACAGAGAAAGACCTAGTTCCCAACTTCATTGAGACCGGAGGCCTCACATACTTTGATAATTCCAGGGGTAGACTGAGATCAGTGCCTCCAAAGGAGACGATGCCTGACTCCTCGTGAAACTTGATAGGAGTCCCAGGATTCCTGTGGCACGTGGAAAGGGACCCTTGGTCTCCCGCCTCAGCTGGAGAGGCGTCCCAATTGCCCTGCCAAGCCTCGAGGAGAATCCCGAGTTGTTCCTCGCAACTAGGCAGGAGTCCAAACGTCGCTGAACAAACACGAGGGTGGAAGGGCCATCCCCGTCGTAACTCGAGAATATACCCCAGGTTCCCGCCGCAACTCGAGAAAAACCATGAGCCTTCCCCCTCGCCGCAAGATGAGGCCCGATTCCCCTGTACTGCATTCAAAGCAATTCCGTATTGCACATCACACATGAAAGGAGCCTTGATTTCCTTGATGGCACTCCAGAGAAACCACAAGAACACTGTTTCAAGGCTAGAGGGATCCTGAGGTCACTGTAGCAACACGAAAGAGCTCCGTGGACCACAAATCAACTCGAGATGAGAGGTTAGTCCCTGGCTTCGACTCCAGAGGAATACCACCTTACCACAAGCACCTCAAGAGGAGGCTTCTCTCAGCTCTAGGTATCTGAGAGGGACCCTGAGTTTGCGGCCTCAAGTGGAATGGACACCGCGATGCCCTGACGCGAAACAACGCCGGATATCCCTGCAGTGACTTGAATGCAGGCTCGTCTTGCATTTCCGAAGATGAAAGGATGTCTGAATCCCCTGTGGAGACCACAGAGAAAGACCTAGTTCCCCACCTCATCGTGACCGGACGCCTCACATCCTTTGAAAACTCCAGAGGTACGTGGAGATCAGTGCCTCCAAAGGAGACGATACCTGACTCCTCGTGAGACTTGATAGGAGTCCCAGGATTCCTGTGGCACGTGGAAAGGGACCCTTGGTTTCCCGCCTCAGCTGAAGAGGCGTCCCAATTGCCCTCCCAAGCCTGGAGGAGAATCCCGAGTTGTCCCTCGCAACTAGGCAGGAGTCCTGACGTCGCTGAACAAACACGTGTGTGGAAGGGCCATCCCCGTCGTAACTCGAGAATATACCCCAGGTTACCGCCGCAACTCGAGAAAAGCCATGAGACTTCCCCCTCTCCGCGAGATGAGGCCCGATTTCCCTGCACTGTGTGCAGAGCAATTCCGTGTTGCACATCACACATGAAAGGAGCCTTGATTTCCTTGATGGCACTCCAGAGAAACCCCAAGAGCAGTGTTTCAAGGCTAGAGGGATCCTGAGGTCACTGTAGCAACACGAAAGAGCTCCGTGGACCAAAAATCAACTCGAGATGAGAGGTTAGTCCCTGGCTTCGACTCCAGAGGAATACCACCTTACCACAAGCACCTCAAGAGGAGGCTTCTCTCAGCTCTAGGTATGTGAGAGGGACCCTGAGTTTGCGGCCTCACGTGGAATAAACACCGCGATGCCCTGACTCGAAATAAGGCCGGATATCCCTGCAGTGACTTGAATGCAGGCTCGTCTTGCATCTCCCAAGACGAAAGGATGTCTGAATCCCCTGTGGAGACCACAGAGAAAGACCTAGTTCCCCACCTCATCGCAACCGGAGGCCTCACATCCTTTGAGAATTCCAGAGGTATGAGGAGATCAGTGCCTCCAAAAAGGACGATGCCTGTTTCCTCGTGAAACTTCTTAGGAGTCCCAGGATTCCTGTGGCACGTGGAAAGGGACCCTTGGTCTCCCGCCTCAGCTGGAGAGCCGTCCCAATTGCCCTGCCAAGCCTCGAGGAGAATCCGGAGTTATCCCTCGCAACTAGGCAGGAGTCCTGACGTCGCTGAACAAACACGTGGGTGGAAGGGCCATCCCCGTCGTAACTCGAGAATATACCCCAGGTTCCTGCCGCAACTCGAGAAAAACCATGAGACTTCCCCCTCTCCGCGAGATGAGGCCCGATTCCCCTGCACTGCGTGCAGAGCAATTCCGTGTTGCACATCAAACATGAAAGGAGCCTTGATTTCCTTGATGGCACTCCAGAGAAACCCCAAGAACACTGTTTCAAGGCTAGAGGGATTCTGAGGTCACTGTAGCAACACGAAAGAGCTCCGTGGACCAAAAAACAACTCGAGATGAGAGGTTAGTCCCTGGCTTCGACTCCAGAGGAATACCACCTTACCACAAGCACCTCAGGAGGAGGCTTCTCTCAGCTCTAGGTATGTGAGAGGTACCCTGAGTTTGCGGCCTCACGTGGAATAAACACCGCGATGCCCTGACTCGAAATAAGGCCGGATATCCCTGCAGTGACTTGAATGCAGGCTCGTCTTGCATCTCACAAAACGAAAGGATGTCTGAATCCCCTGTGGAGACCACAGAGAAAGACCTAGTTCCCCACCTCATCGTGACCGGAGGCCTCACATCCTTTGAAAACTCCAGAGGTACGCGGAGATCAGTGCCTCCACAGGAGACGATACCTGACTCCTCGTGAAACTTGATAGGAGTCCCAGGATTCCTGTGGCACCTGGAGAGGGACCCTTGGTCTCCCGCCTCAGCTGGAGAGGCGTCCCAATTGCCCTCCCAAGCCTCGAGGAGAATCCCGAGTTGTCCCTCACAACTAGGCAGGAGTCCTGCCGTCGCTGAACAAACACGTGTGTGGAAGGGACATCCCCGTCGTAACTCGAGAATATACCCCAGGTTCCCGCCGCAACTCGAGAAAAACAATGAGACTTCCCCCTCGCTGCGAGATGAGTCCCGATTCCCCTGCACTGCGTGCAGAGCAATTCCGTGTTGCACATCAAACATGAAAGGAGCCTTGATTTCCTTGATGGCACTCCAGAGAACCCACAAGAACACTGTTTCAAGGCTAGAGGGATCCTGAGGTCACTGTAGCCACACGAAAGAGCTCCGTGGACCAAAAATCAACTCGAGATGAGAGGTTAGTCCCTGGATTCGACTCCAGAGGAATACCACCTTACCACAAGCACCTCAAGAGGAGGCTTCTCTCAGCTCTAGGTATGTGAGAGGGACCCTGAGTTTGTGGCCTCAAGTGGAATGGAAACCGCGATGCCCTGACTCGAAATAAGGCCGGATATCCCTGCAGTGACTTGAATGCAGGCTCGTCTTGCATCTCCCAAGACGAAAGGATGTCTGAATCCCCTGTGAAGACCACAGAGAAAGACCTAGTTCCCCACCTCATCGCGACCGGAGGCCTCACATCCTTTGAAAACTCCAGAGGTACGCGGAGATCAGTGCCTCCAAAGGAGACGATGCCTGACTCCTCGTGAAACTTGATAGGAGTCCCAGGATTTCTGTGGCACGTGGAAAGGGACCCTTGGTCTCCCGCCTCAGCTGGAGAGGCATCCCAATTGCCCTGCCAAGCCTCGAGGAGAATCCCGAGTTTTCCCTCACAACTAGGCAGGAGTCCTGACGTCGCTGAACAAACACGTGGGTGGAAGGACCATCCCCGTCATAACTCGAGAATATACCCCAGGTTCCCGCCGCAACTCGAGAAAAACCATGAGACGTCCCCCTCGCCGCGAGATGAGGCCAGATTCCCCTGCAGTGCGTGCAGAGCAATTCCGTGTTGCACATCACACATGAAAGGAGCCTTGATTTGCTTGATGGCACTCCAGAGAAACCCCAAGAACACTGTTTCAAGGCTAGAGGGATTCTGAGGTCACGGCAGCTACACGAAAGAGCTCCGTGGACCAAAAATCAACTCGAGATGAGAGGTTAGTCCCTGGCTTCGACTCCAGAGGAAACCACCTTACCACAAGCAAATCAAGAGGAGGCTTCTCTCAGCTCTAGGTATGTGAGAGGGACCCTGAGTTTGCGGCCTCAAGTGGAATGGACACCGCGATACCCTGACTCGAAATAAGGCCGGATATCCCTGCAGTGACTTGAATGCAGGCTCGTCTTGCATCTCCCAAGATGAAAGGATGTCGGAATCCCCTGTGGAGACCACAGAGAAAGACCTAGTTCCCCACTTCATGGCGACCGGAGGCCTCACATCCTTTGTAAACTCCAGAGGTACGCGGAGATCAGTGCCTCCAAAGGAGGCGATGCCTGACTCCTCGTGAAACTTGATAGGAGTCCCAGGATTCCTGTGGCACGTGGAAAGGGACCCTTGGTCTCCCGCCTCAGCTGGAGAGGCGTCCCAATTGCCCTGCCAAGCCTCGAGGAGAATCCCGAGTTGTTCCTCGCAACTAGGCAGGAGTCCTGACGTCGCTGAACAAACACGAGGGTGGAAGGGCGATCCCCGTCGTAACTCGAGAATATACCCCAGGTTCCTGCCGCAACTCGAGAAAAACCATGAGACTTCCCCCTCGCCGCGAGATGAGGCCCGATTCCCCTGCACTGCGTGCAGAGGAATTCCGTGTTGCACATCAAACATGAAAGGAGCCATGATTTCCTTGATGGCACTCCAGAGAAACCCCAAGAACAGAGTTTCAAGGCTAGAGGGATCCTGAGGTCACTGTAGCAACACGAAAGAGCTCCGTGGACGAAAAATCAACTCGAGAGGAGAGGTTAGTCCCAGGCTTCGACTCCAGAGGAATACCACCTTACCACAAGCACCTCAAGAGGAGGCTTCTCTCAGCTCTAGGTATGTGAAAGGGACCCTGAGTTTGCGGCCTCAAGTGGAATGGACACCGCGATGCCCTGACTCGAAATAAGGCCGGATATCCCTGCAGTGACTTGAATGCAGGCTCGTCTTGCATCTCCCAAGACGAAAGGATGTCTGAATCCCCTGTGGAGACCACAGAGAAAGACCTAGTTCCCCACTTCATTGAGACCGGAGGCCTCACATACTTTGAAAATTCCAGGGGTAGACTGAGATCAGTGCCTCCAAAGGAGACGATGCCTGACTCCTCGTGAAACTTGATAGGAGTCCCAGGATTCCTGTGGCACGTGGAAAGGGACCCTTGGTCTCCCGCCTCAGCTGGAGAGGCGTCCCAATTGCCCTGCCATGCCTCGAGGAGAATCCCGAGTTGTTCCTCGCAACTAGGCAGGAGTCCAGACGTCGCTGAACAAACACGTGTGTGGAAGGGCCATCCCCGTCGTAACTCGAGAATATACCCCAGGTTCCCGCCGCAACTCGAGAAAAACCATGAGACTTCCATCTCGCCGCGAGATGAGGCCCGATTCCCCTGCACTGCATTCAAAGCAATTCCGTATTGCACATCACACATGAAAGGAGCCTTGATTTCCTTGATGGCACTCCAGAGAAACCCCAAGAACACTGTTTCAAGGCTAGAGGGATCCTGAGGTCACTGTAGCAACACGAAAGAGCTCCGTGGACCAAAAATCAACTCGAGATGAGAGGTTAGTCCCTGGCTTCGACTCCAGAGGAATACCACCTTACCACAAGCACCTCAAGAGGAGGCTTCTCTCAGTTCTAGGTATGTGAGAGGGACCCTGAGTTTGCGGCCTCAAGTGGAATGGACACCGCGATGCCCTGACTCGAAATAAGGCCGGATATCCCTGCAGTGACTTGAATGCAGGCTCGTCTTTCATTTCCGAAGATGAAAGGATGTCTGAATCCCCTGTGGAGACCACAGAGAAAGACCTAGTTCCCCACCTCATCGTGACCGGACGCCTCACATCCTTTTAAAACTCCAGAGGTACGTGGAGATCAGTGCCTCCAAAGGAGACGATACCTGACTACTCGTGAGATTTGATAGGAGTCCCAGGATTCCTGTGGCACGTGGAAAGGGACCCTTGGTTTCCCGATCAGCTGGAGAGGCGTCCCAATTGCCCTCCCAAGCCTCGAGGAGAATCCCGAGTTGTCCCTCGCAACTAGGCAGAAGTCCTCACGTCGTTGAACAAACACGTGTGTGGAAGGGCCATCCCCGTCGTAACTCGAGAATATACCCCAGGTTACCGCCGCAACTCGAGAAAAACCATGAGACTTACCCCTCGCCGCGAGATGAGGCCCGATTCCCCTGCACAGTGTGCAGAGCAATTCCGTGTTGCACATCACACATGAAAGGAGCCTTGATTTCCTTGATGGCACTTCAGAGAAACCCCAAGAGCAGTGTTTCAAGGCTAGAGGGATCCTGAGGTCACTGTAGCAACACGAAAGAGCTCCGTGGACCAAAAAACAACTCGAGATGAGAGGTTAGTCCCTAGCTTCGACTCCAGAGGAATACCACCTTACCACAAGCACCTCAAGAGGAGGCTTCTCTCAGCTCTATGTATGTGAGAGGGACCCTGAGTTTGCGGCCTCACGTGGAATAAACACCGCGATGCCCTGACTCGAAATAAGGCCGGATATCCCTGCAGTGACTTGAATGCAGGCTCGTCTTGCATCTCCCAAGACGAAAGGATGTCTGAATCCCTTGTGGAGACCACAGAGAAAGACCTAGTTCCCCACCTCATCGCAACCGGAGGCCTCACATCCTTTGAGAACTCCAGAGGTATGAGGAGATCAGTGCCTCCAAAAGGGACGATGCCTGATTCCTCGTGAAACTTCTTAGGAGTCCCAGGATTCCTGTGGCACGTGGAAAGGGACCCTTGGTCTCCCGCCTCAGCTGGAGAGGCGTCCCAATTGCCCTGCCAAGCCTCGAGGAAAATCCGGAATTATCCCTCGCAACTAGGCAGGAGTCCTGACGTCGCTGAACAAACACGTGGGTGGAAGGGCCATCCCCGTCGTAACTCGAGAATATACCCCAGGTTCCCGCCGCAACTCGAGAAAAACCATGAGACTTCCCCCTCTCCGCGAGATGAGGCCCGATTCCCCTGCACTGCGTGCAGAGCAATTCCGTGTTGCACATCAAACATGAAAGGAGCCTTGATTTCCTTGATGGCACTCCAGAGAAACCCCAAGAACACTGTTTCAAGGCTAGAGGGATCCTGAGGTCACTGTAGCAACACGAAAGAGCTCCGTGGACCAAAAAACAACTCGAGATGAGAGGTTAGTCCCGGGCTTCGACTCCAGAGGAATACCACCTTACCACAAGCACCTCAAGAGGAGGCTTCTCTCAGCTCTAGGTATGTGAGAGGGACCCTGAGATTGCGGCCTCAAGTGGAATGGAAACTGCGATGCCCTGACTCGAAATAAGGCCGGATATCCTTGTAGTGACTTGAATGCAGGCTCGTCATGCTTCTCCCAAGACAAAAGGATGTCTGAATCCCCTGAGGAGACCACAGAGAAAGACCTAGTTCCCCACCTCATCGCGACCGGAGGCCTCACATCCTTTGAAAACTCCCGACGTATGCGGAGATCAGTGCCTCCAAGGGAGACGATGCCAGACTCCTCGTGAAACTTCTTAGGAGTCCCAGGATTCCTGTGGCACGTGGAAAGGGACCCTTGGTCTCCCGCGGCAGCTGGAGAGGCGTCCCAATTGCTCTGCCAAGCCTCGAGGAGAATCCCGAGTTTTCCCTCGCAACTAGGCAGGAGTCCTGCCGTCGCTGAACAAACACGTGTGTGGAAGGGACATCCCCGTCGTAACTCGAGAATATACCCCAGGTTCCCACCGCAACTCGAGAAAAACCATGAGACGTCCCCCTCGCCGCGAGATGAGGCCAGATTCCCCTGCACTGCATGCAGAGCAATTCCGTGTTGCACATCACACACTAAAGGAGCCTTGATTTCCTTGATGGCACTACAGAGAAACCCCAAGAACACTGTTTCAAGGCTAGAGGGATCCTGAGGTCACTGTAGCAACACGAAATAGCTTCATGGACCAAAAAGCAACTCGAGATGAGGGGTTAGTCTCTAACTTCGACACCAGAGGAATACCACCTTACCACAAGCACCTCAAGAGGAGGCTTTTCGCAGCTCTAAGTATGTGAGAGGGACCCTGAGTTTGCGGCCTCAAGTGGAATGGACACCGCGATGCCCTGACTCGAAATAAGGCCGGATATCCCTGCAGTGACTTGAATGCAGGCTCGTCTTGCATCTCCCAAGACGAAAGGATGTCTGAATCCCATGTGGAGACCACAGAGAAAGACCTAGTTCCCCACCTCATCGCGACCGGAGGCCTCACATCCTTTGAAAACGCCAGAGGTACGCGGAGATCAGTGCCTCCAAAGGAGACGATGCCTGACTCCTCGTGAAACTTGATAGGAGTCCCAGGATTCCTGTGGCACGTGGAAAGGGACCCTTGGTCTCCCGCCTCAGCTGGAGAGGCGTCCCAATTGCCCTGCCAAGCCTCGAGGAGAATCCCGAGTTGTCCCTCGCAACTAGGCAGGAGTCCTGACGTCGCTGAACAAACACTTGGGTGGAAGGGCCATCCCCGTTGTAACTCGAGAATATACCCCAGGTTCCCGCCGCAACTCGAGAAAAACCATGAGACTTCCCCCTCGCCGCGAGATGAAGCCCGCTTTCCCTGCACTGCGTGCAGAGCAATTCCGTGTTGCACATCACAAATGAAAGGAGCCTTGATTTCCTTGATGGCACTCCAGAGAAACCCCAAGAACACTGTTTCAAGGCTAGAGGGATCCTGAGGTCACTGTAGCAACACGAAAGAGCTCCGTGGACCAAAAAGTAACTCGAGATGAAAGGTTAGTCCCTGGCTTCGACTCCAGAGGAATACCACCTTAACACAAGCACCTCAAGAGGAGACTTCTCTCAGCTCTAGGTATGTGAGAGGGACCCTGAGTTTGCGGCCTCAAGTGGAATGGACACCGCGATGCCCTGACTCGAAATAAGGCTGGATATCCCTGCAGTGACTTGAATGCAGGCTCGTCTTGCATCTCCCAAGATGAAAGGATGTCTGAATCGCCTGTGGAGACCACAGAGAAAGACCTAGTTCCCCACCTCATCCCGACCGGAGGCCTCACATTCTTTGATAAATCCAGAGGTATGCAGAGATTAGTGCCTCCAAATGAGACGATGCCTGACTCCTCGTGAAACTTGATAGGAGTCCCAGGATTCCTGTGGCACGTGGAAAGGGAAACTTGGTCTCCCGCCTCAGCTGGAGAGGCGTCCCAATTGCCCTGCCAAGCCTCGAGGAGAATCCCGAGTTGTCCCTCGCAACTAGGCAGAAGTCCTGACGTCGCGGAACAAACACGAGTGTGGAAGGGCCATCCCCGTCGTAACTCGAGAATATACCCCAGGTTCCCGCCGCAACTCGAGAAAAACCATGAGACTTCCCCCTCCCCGCAAAATGAGGCCCGATTCCACTGCACTGCGTGCAGAGCAATTCCGTGTTGCACATCACACACGAAAGGAGCCTTGATTTCCTTGATGGCACTCCAGAGAAACCCCAAGAACACTGTTTCAAGGCTAGAGGGATCCTGAGGTCACTGTAGCAACACGAAAGAGCTCCGTGGACCAAAAAGCAACTCGAGATGAGGGGTTAGTCTCTAACTTCGACACCAGAGGAATACCACCTTACCACAAGCACCTCAAGAGGAGGCTTCTCGCAGCTCTAGGTATGTGAGAGGGACCCTGAGTTTGCGGCCTCAAGTGGAATGGACACCGCGATGCCCTGACTCGAAATAAGGCCGGATATCCCTGCAGTGACTTGAATGCAGGCTCGTCTTGCATCTCCCAAGACGAAAGGATGTCTGAATCCCCTGTGGAGACCACAGAGAAAGACCTAGTTCCCCACCTCATCGCGACCGGAGGCCTCACATCCTTTGAAAACTCCAGAGGTACGCGGAGATCAGTGCCCCCAAAGGAGACGATGCCTGACTCCTCGTGAAACTTGATAGGAGTCCCAGGATTACTGTCGCACGTGGAAAGGGACCCTTGGTCTCCCGCCTCATCTGGAGAGGCGTCCTAATTGCCCTGCCAAGCCTCGAGGAGAATCCCGAGTTGTCCCTCGCAACTAGGCAGGAGTCCTGCCGTCGCTGAACAAACACGTGGGTGGAAGGGCCATCCCCGTCGTAACTCGAGAATATACCCCAGGTTACCGCCGCAACTCGAGAAAAACCATGAGACTTCCCCCTCGCCGAGAGATGAGGCCCGATTCCCCTACACTGCGGGTAGAGAAATTCCGTGTTGCACATCACACATGAAAGGAGCCTTGATTTCCTTCATGGCACTCCAGAGAAACCCCAAGAACACTGTTTCAAGGCTAGAGGGATCCTGAGGTCACTGTAGCAACACGAAAGAACTCCGTGGACCAAAAATCAACTCGAGATGAGAGGTTAGTCCCTAACTTCGACTCCAGAGGAAAAACACCTAACCACAAGCACCTCAAGAGGAGGCTTCTCGCAGCTTTATGTATGTGAGAGGGACCCTGAGTTTGCAGCCTCAAGTGGAAAGGACACCGCAATGCCCTGACTCGAAATAAGGCTTGATATCCCTGCATTGATATAAATGCAGGCTCGTCTTGCATCTCCCAAGACGAAAGGATGTCTGAATCCTCTGTGGAGACCGCAGAGAGAGACCTAGTTCCCCACCTCATCGCGACCGGAGGCCTCACATCCTTTGAAAACTCCAGAGGTACGCGGAGATCAGTGCCTCCAAAGGAAACGATGCCTGACTCCTCATGAAACTTGATAGGAGTCCCACGATTCCTGTGGCACGTGGAAAGGGACCCTTGGTCTCCCGCCTCAGCTGGAGAGGCGTCCCAATTGCCCTGCCAAGCCTCGAGGAGAATCCCGAGTTGTCCCTCGCAATTAAGCAGGAGTCCTGACGTTGCTGAACAAACACGTTTGTGGAAGGGCCATCCCCGTCGTAACTCGAGAATATACCCGAGGTTCCCACCGCAACTCGAGAAAAACCATGAGACTTCCCCCTCGTCGCGAGATGAGGCCCGATTCCCCTGCACTGCGTGCAGAGCAATTCCGTGTTGCACATCACACATGAAAAGAGCCTTGATTTCCTTGATGGCACTCCAGAGAAACACCAAGAACACTGTTTCAAGGCTAGAGGGATCCTGAGGTCACTGTAGCAACACGAAAGAGCTCCGTGGACCAAAATTCAACTCGAGATGATAGGTTAGTCCCTGGCTTCGACTCCAGAGGAATACCACCTTACCACAAGCACCTCAAGAGGAGGCTTCTCTCAGCTCTAGGTATCTGAGAGGGACCCTGAGTTTGCGGCCTCAAGTGGAATGGACACTGCGATGCCCTGACTCGAAATAAGGCCGGATATCCCTGCAGTGACTAGAATGCAGGCTCGTCTTGCATCTCCCAAGATGAAAGGATGTCTGAATCCCCTGTGGAGACCACAGAGAAAGACCTAGTTCCCCACCTCATCGCGACCGGAGGCCTCACATCCTTTGAAAACTTCAGAGGTACGCGGAGATCAGTGCCTCCAAAGGAGACGATGCCTGACTGCTCGTGAAACTTGATAGGAGTCCCAGGATTCCTGTGGCACGTGGAAAGGGACCCTTGGTCTCCCGCGTCAGCTGGAGAGGCGTCCCATTTGCCCTGCCAAGCCTCGAGGAGAATCCCGAGTTGTCCCTCGCAACTAGGCAGGAGTCCTGACGTCGCTGAACAAACACGTGTGTGGAAGGGCCATCCCCGTCATAACTCGAGAATATACCCGAGGTTCCCACCGAAACTCGAGAAAAACCATGAGACTTCCCCCTCGCTGCAAAATGAGGCCCGATATCCTGCACTGCGTGCAGAGCAAATCCGTGTTGCACATCACACATGAAAGGAGCCTTGATTTCCTTGATGGCACTCCAGAGAAACCCCAAGAACACTGTTTCAAGGCTAGAGGGATCCTGAGGTCACTGTAGCAACACGAAAGAGCTCCGTGGACCAAAAATCAACTCGAGATGAGAGGTTAGTCCCTGGCTTCGAATCCAGAGGAATACGACCTTACGACAAGCACCTCAAGAGGAGGCTTCTCTCAGCTCTAGGTATGTGAGAGGGACCCTGATTTTGCGGCCTCAAGTGGAAAGGACACCGCAATGCCCTGACTCGAATTAAGGCTGGATATCCCTGCATTGACATAAATGCAGGCTCGTTTTGCATCTCCCAAGACGAAAGGATGTCTGAATCCTCTGTGGAGACCACAGAGAAAGACCTAGTTCCCCACCTCATCGCGACCGGAGGCCTCACATCCTTTGAAAACTCCAGAGGTACGCGGAGACCAGTGCCTCCAAAGGAGACGATGCCTGACTCCTCGTGAAACTTGATAGGAGTCCCAGGATTCCTGTGACACGTGGAAAGGGACTCTTGGTCTCCCGCCTCAGCTGGAGAGGCGTCCCAATTGCCCTGCCAAGCCTCGAGGAGAATTCCGAGTTTTCCCTCGCAACTAGGCAGGAGTCCTGACGTTGCTGAACAAACACGTGGGTGGAAGGGCCATCCCCGTCGTAACTCGAGAATATACCCCAGGTTCCCACCGCAACTCGAGAAAAACCATGAGACTTCCCCCTCGTCGCGAGATGAGGCCCGATTCCCCTGCACTGCATGCAGAGCAATTCCGTGTTGCACATCACACATGAAAGGAGCCTTGATTTCCTTGATGGCACTCCAGAGAAACCCCAAGAACACTGTTTCAAGGCTAGAGGGATCCTGAGGTCACTGTAGCAACACAAAAGAGCTCCGTGGACCAAAATTCAACTCGAGATGAGAGGTTAGTCCCTGGCTTCGACTCCAGAGGTATACCACCTTACCACAAGCACCTCAAGAGGAGGCTTCTCTCAGCTCTAGGTATGTTAGAGGCACCCTGAGTTTGCGGCCTCAAGTGGAATGGACACTGAGATGCCCTGACTCGAAATAATGCCGGATATCCCTGCAGTGACTAGAATGCAGCCTCGTCTTGCATCTCCCAAGACGAAAGGATGTCTGAATCCCCTGTGGAGACCACAGAGAAAGACCTAGTTCCCCACCTCATCGTGACCGGAGGCCTCACATCCTTTGAAAACTCCAGAGGTACGCGGAGATCAGTGCCTCCAAAGGAGACGATGCCTGACTCCTCGTGAAACTTGATAGGAGTCCCAGGATTCCTGTGGCACGTGGAAAGGGACCCTTGGTCTCCCGCCTCAGCTGGAGAGGCGTCCCATTTGCCCTGCCAAGCCTCGAGGAAAATCCCGAGTTTTCCCTCGCAACTAGGCAGGAGTCCTGACGTCGCTGAACAAACACGTGGGTGGAAGGGCCATCCCCGACATAACTCGAGAATATACCCGAGGTTCCCACCGCAACTCGAGAAAAACCATGAGACTTCTCCCTCGCCGCAAAATCAGGCGCGATATCCTGCACTGCGTGCAGAGCAATTCCGTGTTGCACATCACACATGAAAGGAGCCTTGATTTCCTTGATGGCACTCCAGAGAAACCCCAAGAACACTGTTTCAAGGCTAGAGGGATCCTGAGGTCACTGTAGCAACACAAAAGAGCTCCGTGGACCAAAAATCAACTCGAGATGAGAGGTTAGTCCCTGGCTTCGAATCCAGAGGAATACCACCTTACGACAAGCACCTCAAGAGGAGGCTTCTCTCAGCTCTAGGTATGTGAGAGGGACCCTGATTTTGCGGCCTCAAGTGCAATGGACAGTACGATGCCCTGACTCGAAATAAGGCCGGATATCCCTGCAGTGACTTGAATGCAGGCTCGTCTTGCATCTCCCAAGACGAAAGGATGTCTGAATCCCCTGTGGAGACCACAGAGAAAGACCTAGTTCCCCACCTCATGGCGACCGGAGGCCTCACATCCTTTGAAAACTCCAGAGGTACGCGGAGATCAGTCCCTCCAAACGAGACGATGCCTGACTCCTCGTGAAACTTGATAGGAGTCACAGGATTCCTGCGGCACGTGGAAAGGGACACTTGGTCTCCCGCCTCAGCTGGAGAGGCGTCCCATTTGCCCTGCCAAGCCTCGAGGAAAATCGCGAGTTGTCCTTCCCAACTAGGCAGGAGTCCTGACGTCGCTGAAAAAACACGGCGGTGGAAGGGCCATCCCCGTCATACCTCGAGAATATACCCGAGATTCCCACCGCAACTCGAGGAAAACCATGAGACTTCCCCCTCGCCGCAAAATGAGGCCCGATATCCTGCACTGCGTGCAGAGCAATTCCGTGTTGCACATCACACATGAAAGGAGCCTTGATTTCCTTGATGGCACTCCAGAGAAACCCCAAGAACAGTGTTTCAAGGCTAGAGGTTTCCTGAGGTCACTGTAGCAACACGAAAGAGCTCCGTGGACCAACAATCAACTCGAGATGAGAGGTTAGTCCCTGGCTTCGACTCCAGAGGAATACCACCTTACCACAAGCACCTCAAGAGGAGGCTTCTCTCAGCTCTAGGTATGTGAGAGGGACCCTGAGTTTGCAGTGTCAGGTGGAATGGACACCGCTATGCCCTGACTCAAAATAAGTCCGGATATCCCTGCAGTGACGTGAATGCAGGCTCGTCTTGCATCTCCCAAGACGAAAGGATGTCTGATTCCCCTTGGAGACCACAGAGAAAGACCTAGTTCCCCACCTCATCGCGACCGGAGGCTTCACATCCTTTGAAAATTCCAGAGGTACGCGGAGATCAGTGCCTCCAAAGGAGACGATGCCTGACTCTTCGTGAAACTTGATAGGAGTCCCAGGATTCCTGTGGCACGTGGAAAGGGACCCTTGGTCTCCCGCCTCAGCTGGAGAGGCGTCCCAATTGCCCTGCCAGGCCTCGAGGAGAATCCCGAGTTGTTCTTCGCAAGTAGGCAGGAGTCCTGACGTCGCTGAACAAACACGTGGGTGGAAGAGCCATCCCCATCGTAACTCGAGAATATACCCCAGGTTCCTGCCGCAACTCGAGAAAAACCATGAGACTTCCCCCTCGCCGCGAGATGAGGCACGATTTCGCTACACTGCATGCAGAGCAATTCCGTGTTGCATATCACACATGAAAGGAGCCTTGATTTCCTTCATGGCAATCCAGAGAAACCCCAAGAACAGTGTTTCAAGGCTAGACGGATCCTGAGGTCACTGTAGCAACACAAAAGTGCTCCGTGGACCAAAAATCAACTCGAGATGAGAGGTTGGTCCCTAACTTCGAAACCAGAGGAATACCCCCTTACCACAAGCACCTCAAGAGGAGGCTTCTCGCAGCTCTAGGTATGTGAGAGGGACCCTGAGTTTGCAGCCTCAAGTGGAATGGACACCGCGATGCCCTGACTCGAAATAAGGCCGGATATCCCTGCAGTGACTTGAATGCAGGCTCGTCTTGCATCTCCCAAGACGAAAGGATGTCTGAATCCCCTGTGGAGACCAGAGAGAAAGACCTAGTTCCCCACCTCATCGCGAGCGGAGGCCTCACATCCTTTGAAAACTCCAGAGGTACGCGGAGATCAGTGCCTCCAAAGGAGACGATGCGTGACTACTCGAGAAACTTGATAGGAATCCCAGGATTCCTGTGGCACGTGGAAAGGGACACTTGGTCTCCCGCCTCAGCTGGAGAGGCGTCCCAAATGCCCTGCCAAGCCTCGAGGAGAATCCCGAGTTGTCCCTCGCAACTAGGCAGGAGTCCTGCCGTCGCTGAACAAACACGTGGGTGGAAGGGCCTTCCCCACGTAACTCGAGAATATACCCCAGGTTCCCGCCGCAACTCGAGAAAAACCATGAGACTTCCCCCTCGCCGAGAGATGAGGCCCGATTCCCCTACACTGCGGGCAGAGAAATTCCGTGTTGCACATCACACATGAAAGGAGCCTTGATTTCCTTCATGGCACTCCAGAGAAACCCCAAGAACACTGTTTCAAGGCTAGAGGGATCCTGAGGTCACTGTAGCAAAAAGAAAGAACTACGTGGACCAAAAATCAACTCGAGATGAGAGGTTAGTCCCTAACTTCGACTCCAGAGGAATACCACCTAACCACAAGTACCTCAAGAGGAGGCTTCTCGCAGCTTTATGTATGTGAGAGGGACCCTGAGTTTGCAGCCTCAAGTGGAAAGGACACCGCAATGCCCTGACTCGAATTAAGGCTGGATATCCCTGCATTGACATAAATGTAGGCTCGTTTTGCATCTCCCAAGATGAAAGGATGTCTGAATCCCCTGTGGAGACCACAGAGAAAGACCTAGTTCCCCACCTCATCGCGACCGGAGGCCTCACATCCTTTGAAAACTCCAGAGGTATGCGGAGATCAGTGCCTCCAAAGGAGACGATGCCTGACTCCTCCTGAAACTTGATAGGAGTCCCAGGATTCCTGTGGCACGTGGAAAGGGACCCTTGGTCTCCCGCCTCAGCTGGAGAGGCGTCCCAATTGCCCTGCCAAGCCTCGAGGAGAATCCCGAGTTGTCCCTCGCAACTAGGCAGAAGTCCTGACGTCGCGGAACAAACACGAGAGTGGAAGGGCCATCCCCGTCGTAACTCGAGAATATACCCCAGGTTCCCGCCGCAACTCGAGAAAAACCATGAGACTTCCCCCTCGCCGCAAAATGAGGCCCGATTCCACTGCACTGCGTGCAGAGCAATTCCGTGTTGCACATCACACACGAAAGGAGCCTTGATTTCCTTGATGGCACTCCAGAGAAACCCCAAGAACACTGTTTCAAGGCTAGAGGGATCCTGAGGTCACTGTAGCAACACGAAAGAGCTCCGTGGACCAAAAAGCAACTCGAGATGAGGGGTTAGTCTCTAACTTCGACACCAGAGGAATACCACCTTACCACAAGCACCTCAAGAGGAGGCTTCTCGCAGCTCTAGGTATGTGAGAGGGACCCTGAGTTTGCGGCCTCAAGTGGAATGGACACCGCGATGCCCTGACTCGAAATAAGGCCGGATATCCCTGCAGTGACTTGAATGCAGGCTCGTCTTGCATCTCCCAAGACGAAAGGATGTCTGAATCCCCTGTGGAGACCACAGAGAAAGACCTAGTTCCCCACCTCATCGCGACCGGAGGCCTCACATCCTTTGAAAACTCCAGAGGTACGCGGAGATCAGTGCCCCCAAAGGAGACGATGCCTGACTCCTCGTGAAACTTGATAGGAGTCCCAGGATTACTGTCGCACGTGGAAAGGGACCCTTGGTCTCCCGCCTCATCTGGAGAGGCGTCCTAATTGCCCTGCCAAGCCTCGAGGAGAATCCCGAGTTGTCCCTCGCAACTAGGCAGGAGTCCTGCCGTCGCTGAACAAACACGTGGGTGGAAGGGCCATCCCCGTCGTAACTCGAGAATATACCCCAGGTTACCGCCGCAACTCGAGAAAAACCATGAGACTTCCCCCTCGCCGAGAGATGAGGCCCGATTCCCCTACACTGCGGGTAGAGAAATTCCGTGTTGCACATCACACATGAAAGGAGCCTTGATTTCCTTCATGGCACTCCAGAGAAACCCCAAGAACACTGTTTCAAGGCTAGAGGGATCCTGAGGTCACTGTAGCAACACGAAAGAACTCCGTGGACCAAAAAACAACTCGAGATGAGAGGTTAGTCCCTAACTTCGACTCCAGAGGAAAAACACCTAACCACAAGCACCTCAAGAGGAGGCTTCTCGCAGCTTTATGTATGTGAGAGGGACCCTGAGTTTGCAGCCTCAAGTGGAAAGGACACCGCAATGCCCTGACTCGAAATAAGGCTTGATATCCCTGCATTGATATAAATGCAGGCTCGTCTTGCATCTCCCAAGACGAAAGGATGTCTGAATCCTCTGTGGAGACCACAGAGAGAGACCTAGTTCCCCACCTCATCGCGACCGGAGGCCTCACATCCTTTGAAAACTCCAGAGGTACGCGGAGATCAGTGCCTCCAAAGGAAACGATGCCTGACTCCTCATGAAACTTGATAGGAGTCCCACGATTCCTGTGGCACGTGGAAAGGGACCCTTGGTCTCCCGCCTCAGCTGGAGAGGCGTCCCAATTGCCCTGCCAAGCCTCGAGGAGAATCCCGAGTTGTCCCTCGCAATTAAGCAGGAGTCCTGACGTTGCTGAACAAACACGTTTGTGGAAGGGCCATCCCCGTCGTAACTCGAGAATATACCCGAGGTTCCCACCGCAACTCGAGAAAAACCATGAGACTTCCCCCTCGTCGCGAGATGAGGCCCGATTCCCCTGCACTGCGTGCAGAGCAATTCCGTGTTGCACATCACACATGAAAAGAGCCTTGATTTCCTTGATGGCACTCCAGAGAAACACCAAGAACACTGTTTCAAGGCTAGAGGGATCCTGAGGTCACTGTAGCAACACGAAAGAGCTCCGTGGACCAAAATTCAACTCGAGATGATAGGTTAGTCCCTGGCTTCGACTCCAGAGGAATACCACCTTACCACAAGCACCTCAAGAGGAGGCTTCTCTCAGCTCTAGGTATCTGAGAGGGACCCTGAGTTTGCGGCCTCAAGTGGAATGGACACTGCGATGCCCTGACTCGAAATAAGGCCGGATATCCCTGCAGTGACTAGAATGCAGGCTCGTCTTGCATCTCCCAAGATGAAAGGATGTCTGAATCCCCTGTGGAGACCACAGAGAAAGACCTAGTTCCCCACCTCATCGCGACCGGAGGCCTCACATCCTTTGAAAACTTCAGAGGTACGCGGAGATCAGTGCCTCCAAAGGAGACGATGCCTGACTGCTCGTGAAACTTGATAGGAGTCCCAGGATTCCTGTGGCACGTGGAAAGGGACCCTTGGTCTCCCGCGTCAGCTGGAGAGGCGTCCCATTTGCCCTGCCAAGCCTCGAGGAGAATCCCGAGTTGTCCCTCGCAACTAGGCAGGAGTCCTGACGTCGCTGAACAAACACGTGTGTGGAAGGGCCATCCCCGTCATAACTCGAGAATATACCCGAGGTTCCCACCGAAACTCGAGAAAAACCATGAGACTTCCCCCTCGCTGCAAAATGAGGCCCGATATCCTGCACTGCGTGCAGAGCAAATCCGTGTTGCACATCACACATGAAAGGAGCCTTGATTTCCTTGATGGCACTCCAGAGAAACCCCAAGAACACTGTTTCAAGGCTAGAGGGATCCTGAGGTCACTGTAGCAACACGAAAGAGCTCCGTGGACCAAAAATCAACTCGAGATGAGAGGTTAGTCCCTGGCTTCGAATCCAGAGGAATACGACCTTACGACAAGCACCTCAAGAGGAGGCTTCTCTCAGCTCTAGGTATGTGAGAGGGACCCTGATTTTGCGGCCTCAAGTGGAAAGGACACCGCAATGCCCTGACTCGAATTAAGGCTGGATATCCCTGCATTGACATAAATGCAGGCTCGTTTTGCATCTCCCAAGACGAAAGGATGTCTGAATCCTCTGTGGAGACCACAGAGAAAGACCTAGTTCCCCACCTCATCGCGACCGGAGGCCTCACATCCTTTGAAAACTCCAGAGGTACGCGGAGACCAGTGCCTCCAAAGGAGACGATGCCTGACTCCTCGTGAAACTTGATAGGAGTCCCAGGATTCCTGTGACACGTGGAAAGGGACTCTTGGTCTCCCGCCTCAGCTGGAGAGGCGTCCCAATTGCCCTGCCAAGCCTCGAGGAGAATTCCGAGTTTTCCCTCGCAACTAGGCAGGAGTCCTGACGTTGCTGAACAAACACGTGGGTGGAAGGGCCATCCCCGTCGTAACTCGAGAATATACCCCAGGTTCCCGCCGCAACTCGAGAAAAACCATGAGACTTCCCCCTCGTCGCGAGATGAGGCCCGATTCCCCTGCACTGCATGCAGAGCAATTCCGTGTTGCACATCACACATGAAAGGAGCCTTGATTTCCTTGATGGCACTCCAGAGAAACCCCAAGAACACTGTTTCAAGGCTAGAGGGATCCTGAGGTCACTGTAGCAACACAAAAGAGCTCCGTGGACCAAAATTCAACTCGAGATGATTGGTTAGTCCCTGGCTTCGAATCCAGAGGAATACCACCTTACGACAAGCACCTCAAGAGGAGGCTTCTCTCAGCTCTAGGTATGTGAGAGGGACCCTGATTTTGCGGCCTCAAGTGCAATGGACAGTACGATGCCCTGACTCGAAATAAGGCCGGATATCCCTGCAGTGACTTGAATGCAGGCTCGTCTTGCATCTCCCAAGACGAAAGGATGTCTGAATCCCCTGTGGAGACCACAGAGAAAGACCTAGTTCCCCACCTCATGGCGACCGGAGGCCTCACATCCTTTGAAAACTCCAGAGGTACGCGGAGATCAGTCCCTCCAAACGAGACGATGCCTGACTCCTCGTGAAACTTGATAGGAGTCACAGGATCCCTGCGGCACGTGGAAAGGGACACTTGGTCTCCCGCCTCAGCTGGAGAGGCGTCCCATTTGCCCTGCCAAGCCTCGAGGAAAATCGCGAGTTGTCCTTCCCAACTAGGCAGGAGTCCTGACGTCGCTGAAAAAACACGGCGGTGGAAGGGCCATCCCCGTCATACCTCGAGAATATACCCGAGATTCCCACCGCAACTCGAGAAAAACCATGAGACTTCCCCCTCGCCGCAAAATGAGGCCCGATATCCTGCACTGCGTGCAGAGCAATTCCGTGTTGCACATCACACATGAAAGGAGCCTTGATTTCCTTGATGGCACTCCAGAGAAACCCCAAGAACAGTGTTTCAAGGCTAGAGGTTTCCTGAGGTCACTGTAGCAACACGAAAGAGCTCCGTGGACCAACAATCAACTCGAGATGAGAGGTTAGTCCCTGGCTTCGAATCCAGAGGAATACCACCTTACCACAAGCACCTCAAGAGGAGGCTTCTCTCAGCTCTAGGTATGTGAGAGGGACCCTGAGTTTGCAGTGTCAGGTGGAATGGACACCGCTATGCCCTGACTCAAAATAAGTCCGGATATCCCTGCAGTGACGTGAATGCAGGCTCGTCTTGCATCTCCCAAGACGAAAGGATGTCTGATTCCCCTTGGAGACCACAGAGAAAGACCTAGTTCCCCACCTCATCGCGACCGGAGGCTTCACATCCTTTGAAAATTCCAGAGGTACGCGGAGATCAGTGCCTCCAAAGGAGACGATGCCTGACTCTTCGTGAAACTTGATAGGAGTCCCAGGATTCCTGTGGCACGTGGAAAGGGACCCTTGGTCTCCCGCCTCAGCTGGAGAGGCGTCCCAATTGCCCTGCCAGGCCTCGAGGAGAATCCCGAGTTGTTCTTCGCAAGTAGGCAGGAGTCCTGACGTCGCTGAACAAACACGTGGGTGGAAGAGCCATCCCCATCGTAACTCGAGAATATACCCCAGGTTCCTGCCGCAACTCGAGAAAAACCATGAGACTTCCCCCTCGCCGCGAGATGAGGCACGATTTCGCTACACTGCATGCAGAGCAATTCCGTGTTGCATATCACACATGAAAGGAGCCTTGATTTCCTTCATGGCAATCCAGAGAAACCCCAAGAACAGTGTTTCAAGGCTAGACGGATCCTGAGGTCACTGTAGCAACACAAAAGTGCTCCGTGGACCAAAAATCAACTCGAGATGAGAGGTTGGTCCCTAACTTCGAAACCAGAGGAATACCCCCTTACCACAAGCACCTCAAGAGGAGGCTTCTCGCAGCTCTAGGTATGTGAGAGGGACCCTGAGTTTGCAGCCTCAAGTGGAATGGACACCGCGATGCCCTGACTCGAATTAAGGCTGGATATCCCTGCATTGACATAAATGTAGGCTCGTTTTGCATCTCCCAAGATGAAAGGATGTCTGAATCCCCTGTGGAGACCACAGAGAAAGACCTAGTTCCCCACCTCATCGCGACCGGAGGCCTCACATCCTTTGAAAACTCCAGAGGTATGCGGAGATCAGTGCCTCCAAAGGAGACGATGCCTGACTCCTCCTGAAACTTGATAGGAGTCCCAGGATTCCTGTGGCACGTGGAAAGGGACCCTTGGTCTCCCGCCTCAGCTGGAGAGGCGTCCCAATTGCCCTGCCAAGCCTCGAGGAGAATCCCGAGTTGTCGCTCGCAACTAGGCAGGAGTCCTGCCGTCGCTGAACAAACACGTGGTTGGAAGGGCCATCCCCGTCGTAACTCGAGAATATACCCCAGGTTCCCGCCGCAACTCGAGAAAAACCATGAGACTTTCCCCTCGCCGCGAGATGAGGCCCGATTCCCCTGCACTGCGTGCAGAGCAATTCCGTGTTGCACATCACACATGAAAGGAGCCTTGATTTCCTTGATGACACTCCAGAGAAACCCCAAGAACACTGTTTCAAGGCTAGCGGGATCCTGAGGTCAGAGTAGCAACACGAAAGAACTCCGTGGACCAAAAATCAAATCGAGATGAGAGGTCAGTCCCTGGCTTCGACTCCAGAGGAATACCACCTTACCACAAGCACCTCAAGAGGAGGCTTCTCTCAGATCTAGCTATGTTCTGAGTTTGCGGCCTCAAGTGGAATGGACACCGCGATGCCCTGGCTCGAAATAAGGCCGGATATCCCTGCAGTGACTTGAATGCAGGCTCGTCTTGCATCTCCCAAGATGAAAGGATGTCTGAATCCCCTGTGGAGATCACAGAGAAAGACCTAGTTCCCCACCTCATCGCGACCGGAGGCCTCACATCCTTTGAAAACTCCAGAGGTACGCGGAGATCAGTGCCTCCAAAGGAGACGATGCCTGACTCCTCGTGAAACTTGATAGGAGTCCCAGAATTCCTGTGGCACGTGGAAAGGGACCCTTGGTCTCCCGCCTCAGCTGGAGAGGCGTCCCAATTGCCCTGCCAAGCCTCGAGTAGAATCCCGAGTTGTCCCTCGCAACTAGGCAGGAGTCCTGACGTCGCTGAACAAACACGTGGGTGGAAGGGCCATCCCCGTCGTAACTCGAGAATATACCCCAGGTTAACGCCGCAACTCGAGAAAAACTATGAGACTTCCCCCTCGCCGCGAGATGAGGCCCGATTCCCCTGCACTGCGTGCAGAGCAATTCCGTGTTGCACATCACACATGAAAGGAGCCTTGATTTCCTTGATGGCACTCCAGAGAAACCCCAAGAACACTGTTTCAAGGCTAGAGGGATCCTGAGGTCACTGTAGCAACACGAAAGAGCTCCGTGGACCAAAAATCACCTCGAGATGAGAGGTTAGTCCCTGGCTTCGACTCCAGAGGAATACCACCTTACCACAAGCACCTCAAGAGGAGGCTTCTCTCAGCTCTAGGTATGTCAGAGGGACCCTGAGTTTGCGGCCTCAAGTGGAATGGACACCGCGATGCCCTGACTCGAAATAAGGCCGGATATCCCTGCAGTGACTTGAATGCAGGCTCGTCTTGCATCTCCCAAGACGAAAGGATGTCTGAATCCCCTGTGGAGACCACAGAGAAAGACCTAGTTCCCCACCTCATCGCGACCGGAGGCCTCACATCCTTTGAAAACTCCAGAGGTACGCGGAGATCAGTGCCTCCAAATGAGAGGATGCCTGACTCCTCGGGAAAATTGATAGGAGTCCCAGGATTCCTGTGGCACGTGGAAAGGGACCCTTGGTCTCCCGTCTCAGCTGGAGAGGCGTCCCAATTGCCCTGCCAAGCCTCGAGGAAAATCCTGTGTTGTCCCTCGCAACTAGGCAGGAGTCCTCACGTCGCTGAACAAACACGTGGGTGGATGGGCCATTCCCATCGTAACTCGATAATATAGCCCAGGTTCCCGCCGCAACTCGAGATAAACCATGAAACTTCCCCCTCGCCGCGAGATGAGGCCCGATTCCCCTACACTGCGGGCAGAGAAATTCCGTGTTGCACATCACTCATGAAAGGAGCCTTGATTTCCTTCATGGCACTCCAGAGAAACCCCAAGAACTCTGTTTCAAGGCTAGAGGGATCCTGAGGACACTGTAGCAAAAAGAAAGAACTCTGTGGACCAAAAATCATATCGAGATGAGAGGTTAGTCCCTAACTTCGACTCCAGAGAAATACCACCTAACCACAAGCACCTCAAGAGGAGGCTTCTCGCAGCTATAGGTATGTGAGAGGGACCCTGAGATTGCAGCCTCAAGTGGAATGGACACCGCAATGCCCTGACTCGAAATAAGGCCGGATAACCCTCAATGACATAAATGCAGGCTCGTCTTGCATCTCCTAAGACGAAAGGATGTCTGAATCCTCTGTGGAGACCACAGAGAAAGACCTAGTTCCCCACCTCATCGCGACCGGAGGCCTCACATCCTTTGAAAACTCCAGAGGTACGCGGAGATCAGTGCCTCCAAAGGAGACGATGCCTGACTCCTCGTGAAACTTTATAGGAGTCCCAGGATTCCTGTGGCACGTGGAAAGGGACACTTGGTCTCCCGCCTCAGCTGGAGAGGCGTCCCAATTGCCCTGCCAAGCCTCGAGGAGCATCCCGAGATGTCCCTCGCAACTAGGCAGCAGTCCTGACGTCGCTGAACAAACACGTGGGTGGAAGGGCCATCCCCGTCGTAACTCGAGAATATACCCCAGGTTCCCGCCGCAACTCGAGAAAAACCATGAGACTTCCCCCTCGCCGCGAGATGAGGCCCGATTCCCCTGTCACTGCGTGCAGAGCAATACCGTCTTGCACATCACACATGAAAAAAGCCTTGATTTCCTTGATGGCACTCCAGAGAAACCCCAAGAACACTGTTTCAAGGCTAGAGGGATCCTGACGTCACTGTAGCAACACGAAAGAGCTCCGTGGACCACAAATCAACTCGAGATGAGAGGTTAGTCCCTGGCTTCGACTCCAGAGGAATACCACCTTACCACAAGCACCTCAAGAGGAGGCTTCTCTCAGCTCTAGGTATGTGAGAGGGACCCTGAGTTTGCGGCCTCAAGTGGAATGGACACCGCGATGCCCTGACGCGAAATAAGGCCGGATATCCCTGCAGTGACTTGAATGCAGGCTCGTCTTGCATCGCCCAAGATGAAAGGATGTCTGAATCCCCTGTGGAGACCACAGAGAAAGACCTAGTTCCCCACCTCATGGCGACCGGAGGCCTCACATCCTTTGAAAACTCCAGAGGTACGCGGAGATCAGTGCCTCCAAAGGAGACGATGCCTGACTCCTCGTGAAACTTGATAGGAGTCCCAGGATTCCTGTGGCACGTGGAAAGGGACCCTTGGTCTCCCGCCTCAGCTGGAGAGGCGTCCCAATTGCCCTGCCAAGCCTCGAGGAGAATCCCGAGTTGTCCCTCGCAACTAGGCAGGAGTCCTGACGTCGCTGAACAAACACGTGGGTGGATGGGCCATCCCCGTCGTAACTCGAGAATATACCCCAGGTTCCCGCCGCAACTCAAGAAAAACTATGAGACTTCCCCCTCGCAGCGAGATGAGGACTGATTCCCCTGCACTGCGTGCAGAGCAATTCCGTGTTGCACATCACACATGAAAGGAGCCTTGATTTCCTTGATGGCACTCCAGAGAAACCCCAAGAACACTGTTTCAAGGCTAGAGGGATCCTGAGGTCACTGTAGCAACACGAAAGAGCTCCGTGGACCAAAAATCAACTCGAGATGAGAGGTTAGTCCCTAACTTCGACTGCAGAGGAATACCACCTTACCACAAGCACCTAAAGAGGAGGCTTCTCTCAGCTCTAGGTATGTGAGAGGGACCCTGAGTTTGCGGCCTCAAGTGGAATGGACACTGCGATGCCCTGACGCGAAATAAGGCCGGATATCGCTGCAGTGACGTGAATGCAGGCTTGTCTTGCATCTCCCAAGATGAAAGGATGTCTGAATCCCCTGTGGAGACCACAGAGAAAGACCTAGTTCCCCACCTCATGGCGACCGGAGGCCTCACATCATTTGAAAACTCCAGAGGTACGCAGAGATCAGTGCCTCCAAAGGAGACGATGCCTGACTCCTCGTGAAACTTGATAGGAGTCCCAGGATTACTGTCGCACGTGGAAAGGGACCCTTGGTCTCCCGCCTCAGCTGGAGAGGCGTCCCAATTGCCCTGCCAAGCCTCGAGGAGAATCCCGAGTTGTCCCTCCCAACTAGGCAGGAGTCCTGACGTCGCTGAACAAACACGTGTGTGGAAGGGCCATCCCCGTCGTAACTTGAGAATATACCCCAGGTTCCCACCGCAACTCGAGAAAAACCATGAGACTTCCCCCTCGCCGCGAGATGAGGCCCGATTCCCCTGTCACTGCGTGCAGAGCAATTCCGTGTTGCACATCACACATGAAAGGAGCCTTGATTTCCTTGATGGCACTCCAGAGAAACTCCAAGAACACTGTTTCAAGGCTAGAGGTATCCTGAGGTCACTGTAGCAACACGAAAGAGCTCCGTGGACCAAAATTCAACTCGAGATGAGAGGTTAGTCCCTGGCTTCGACTCCAGAGGAATACCACCTTACCACAAGCACCTCAAGAGGAGGCTTCTCTCATCGCTAGGTATGTGAGTGGGACCCTGAGTTTGCGGCCTCAAGTGGAATGGACACCGCGATGCCCTGGCTCGAAATAAGGCCGGATATCCCTGCAGTGACTTGAATGCAGGCTCGTCTTGCATCTCCCAAGACGAAAGCATGTCTGAATCCCCTGGGCAGACCACAGAGAAAGACCTAGTTCCCCACTTCACCGCGAGCGGAGGCCTCACATCCTTTGAAAACTTCAGAGGTACGCGGAGATCAGTGCCTCCAAAGGAGACGATGCCTGACTCCTCGTGAAACTTGATAGGAGTCCCAGGATTCCTGTGGCACGTGGAAAGGGACCCTTGGTCTCCCGCCTAAGCTGGAGAGGCGTCCTAATTGCCCTGCCAAGCCTCGAGGAGAATCCCGAGTTGTCCCTCGCAACTAGGCAGGAGTCCTGCCGTCGCTGAACAAACACGTGGGTGGAAGGGCCATCCCCGTCATAACTCGAGAATATACCCCAGGTTCCCGCCGCAACTCAAGAAAAACCATGAGACTTCCCCCTCGCCGCGAGATGAGGCCAGATTCCCCTGCACTGCGTGCAGAGCAATTCCGTGTTGCACATCACACATGAAAGGAGCCTTGATTTCCTTGATGGCACTCCAGAGAAACCCCAAGAACACTGTTTCAAGGCTAGAGGGATCCTGAGGTCACTGTAGCAACACGAAAGAGCTCCGTGGACCAAAAATCAACACGAGATGAGAGGTTAGTCCCTGGCTTCGACTCCAGAGGAATACCACCTTACCACAAGCACCTCAAGAGGAGGCTTCTCTCAGCTCTAGGTATGTGAGAGGGACGCTGAGTTTGCGGCCACAAGTGGAATGGACACCGCGATGCCCTGACGCGAAATAAGGCCGGATATCCCTGCAGTGACTTGAATGCAGGCTCGTCTTGCATCTCCCAGACGAAAGGATGTCTGAATCCACTGTGGAGACCACAGAGAAAGACCTAGTTCCCCACCTCATGGCGACCGGAGGCCTCACATCCTTTGAAAACTCCAGAGGTACGCGGAGATCAGTGCCTCCAAAGGAGACGATGCCTGACTCCTCGTGAAACTTGATAGGAGTCCCAGGATTCCTGTGGCACGTGGAAAGGGACCCTTGGTCTCCCGCCTCAGCTGGAGAGGCGTCCCAATTTCCCTGCCAAGCCTCGAGGAGAATCCCGAGTTGTCCCTCGCAGCTAGGCAGGAGTCCTGCCATCGCTGAACAAACACGTGTGTAGAAGGGCTATCCCCGTTGTAACGCGAGAATATACCCCAGGTTCCCGCCGCAACTCGAGATAAACCATGAGACTTCCCCCTCGCCGCGAAATGAGGCCTGATTCCCCTGCACTGCGTGCAGAGCAATTCCGTGTTGCACATCACACATGAAAGGAGCCTTGATTTCCTTGATGGCACTCCAGAGAAACCCCAAGAACACTGTTTCAAGGCTAGAGGGATCCTGAGGTCACTGTAGCAACACGAAAGTGCTCCGGGGACCAAAAATCAACTCGAGATGAGAGGTTAGTCCCTGGCTTCGACTCCAGAGGAATACCACCTTACCACAAGCACCTAAAGAGGAGGCTTCTCTCAGCTCTAGGTATGTGAGAGGGACCCTGAATTTGCGGCCTCAAGTGGAATGGACACCGCGATGCCCTGACTCGAAATAAGGCCGGATATCCCTGCAGTGACTTGAATGCCGGCTCGTCTTGCATCTCCCAAGACGAAAGGATGTCTGAATCACCTGTGGAGACCACAGAGAAAGACCTAGTTCCCCACCTCATCGCGACCGGAGGCCTCACATCCTTTGAAAACTCCAGAGGTACGCGGAGATCAGTGCCTCCAAAGGAGACGATGCCTGACTCCTCGTGAAACTTGATAGGAGTCCCAGGATTCCTGTGGCACGTGGAAAGGGACCCTTGGTCTTCCGCCACAGCTGGAGAGGCGTCCCAATTGCCCTGCCAAGCCTCGAGGAGAATCCCGAGTTGTCCCTCGCAACTAGGCAGGAGTCCTGACGTCGCTGAACAAACACGTGTGTGGAAGGGCCATCCCCGTTGTAACGCGAGAATATACCCCAGGTTCCCGCCGCAACTCGAGATAAACCATGAGACTTCCCCCTCGCCGCGAAATGAGGCCTGATTCCCCTGCACTGCGTGCAGAGCAATTCCGTGTTGCACATCACACATGAAAGGAGCCTTGATTTCCTTGATGGCACTCCAGAGAAACCCCAAGAACACTGTTTCAAGGCTAGAGGGATCCTGAGGACACTGTAGTAACACGAAAGAGCTCCATGGACCACAAATCAACTCGAGAAGAGAGGTTCGTCCCTGGCTTCGACTCCAGAGGAATACCACCTTACCACAAGCACCTCAAGAGGAGGCTTCTCTCAGCTCTAGGTATGTGAGAGGGACCCTGAGTTTGCGGCCTCAAGTGGAATGGACATCGCGATGCCCTGACGCGAAATAAGGCCGGATATCCCTGCAGTGACTGGAATGCAGGCTCGTCTGGCATCTCCCAAGATGAAAGGGTGTCTGAATCCCCTGTGGAGACAACAGAGAAAGACCTAGTTCCCCACTTCATGGCGACCGGAGGCCTCACATCCTTTGAAAACTCCAGAGGTACGCGGAGATCAGTGCCTCCAAAGGAGACGATGCCTGACTCCTCGTGAAACTTGATAGGAGTCCCAGGATTCCTGTGGCACGTGAAAAGGGACACTTGGTCTCCCGCCTCAGCTGGAGAGGCGTTCCAGGTGCCCTGCGAAGCCTCGAGGAGAATCCCGACTTGTCCCTCGCAACTAGGAAGGAGTCCTGACGTCTCTGAATAAACACAAGGGTGGAGTGACCATCCACGTCGTAACTCGAGAATATACCCCAGGTTCTCGCCGCAACTCGAGAAAAACCATGAGACTTACCCCTCGCCGTGAGATGAGGCCCGATTCCCCTGCACTGCATGCAGAGCAATTCCGTGTTGCACATCAAACATGAAAGAAGCCTTGATTTCCTTGATGGCACTCCAGAGAAACCCCAAGAACACTGTTTCAAGGCTAGAGGGATCCTGAGGTCACTGTAGCAACAGGAAAGAGCTCCGTGTACCAAAAATCAACTCGAGATGAGAGGTTAGTTCCTGGCTTCGACTCCAGAGGAATACCACCTTACCACAAGCACCTCAAGAGGAGGCTTCTCTCAGCTCTATGTATGTGAGAGGGACCCTGAGTTTGCGGCCTCAAGTGGAATGGACACTGCGATGCCCTGACGCGAAATAAGGCCGGATATCCATGCAGTGACTTGAATGCACGCTCGTCTTGCATCTCCCAAGATGAAAGGACGTCTGAATCCCCTGTGAAGACCACAGAGAAAGACCTAGTTCCCCACTTCATGGCGACTGGAGGCCTCACATCCTTTGAAAACTCCAGAGGTATGCGGAGATCAGTGCCTCCAAAGGAGACGATGCCTAACTCCTCGTGAAACTTGATAGGAGTCCCAGGATTCCTGTGGCACGTGAAAAGGAACACTTGGTCTCCCGCCTCAGCTGGAGAGGCGTTCCAATTGCCCTGCCAAGCCTCGAGGAGAATCCCGAGTTGTCCTTCGCAACTAGGAAGGAGTCCTGACGTCTCTGAATAAACATAAGGGTGGAGCGGTCACTCCCGTCGTAACTCGAGAATATACCCCAGGTTCCCGCCGCAACTCGAGAAAAACCATGAGACTTCCCCCTCGCCGTGAGATGAGGCCCGATTCCCCTGCACTGCATGCAGAGCAATTCCGTGTGCACATCACACATGAAAGAAGCCTTGATTTCCTTGATGGCACTCCAGAGAAACCCCAAGAACACTGTTTCAAGGCTAGAGGGATCCTGAGGTCACTGTAGCAACACGAAAGAGCTCCGTGGACCAAAAATCAACTCGAGATGAGAGGTTAGTTCCTGGCTTCGACTCCAGAGGAATACCACCTTACCACAAGCCCCTCAAGAGGAGGCTTCTCTCAGCTCTAGGTATGTGAGAGGGACCCTGAGTTTGCGGCCTCAAGTGGAATGGACACTGCGATGCCCTGACGCGAAATAAGGCCGGATATCCATGCAGTGACTTGAATGCAGGCTCGTCTTGCATCTCCCAAGATGAAAGGATGTCTGAATCCCCTGTGGAGACAACAGAGAAAGACCTAGTTCCCCACTTCATGGCGACCGGAGGCCTCACATCCTTTGAAAACTCCAGAGGTACGCGGAGATCAGTGCCTCCAAAGGAGACCATGCCTGACTCCTCGTGAAACTTGATAGGAGTTCCAGGATTCCTGCGGCACGTGGAAAGGGACCCTTGGTCTCCCCCCTCAGCTGGAGAGGCGTCCCAATTGCCCTGCCAAGCCTCGAGGAGAATCCCGAGTTGTCCTTCGCAACTAGGCAGGAGTCCTGACGTCACGGAACAAACACGTGTGTGGAAGGGCCATTCCCGTCGTAACTCGAGAATATTCCCCAGGTTCCGGCCACAACTCGAGAAAAACCATGAGAATTCCCCCTCACCGCGAGATGAGGCCCGATTCCCCTGCACTGCATTCAAAGCAATTCCGTATTGCACATCAAACATGAAAGGAGCCTTGATTTCCTTGATGGCACTCCAGAGAAACCCCAAGAACACTGTTTCAAGGCTAGAGGGATCCTGAGGTCACTGTAGCAAAACGAAAGAGCTCCGTGGACCAAAAGTCAACTCGAGATGAGAGGTTAGTCCCTGGCTTCGACTCCAGAGGAATACCACCTTACCACAAGCACCTCAAGAGGAGGCTTCTCTCAGCTCTAGGTATGTGAGAGGGACCCTGAGTTTGCGGCCTCAAGTGGAATGGACACCGCGATGCCCTGACTCGAAATAAGGCCGGATATCCCTGCAGTGACTGAATGCAGGCTCGTCTTTCATCTCCCAAGACGAAAGGATGTCTGAATCCCCTGTGGAGACCAGAGAGAAAGACCTAGTTCCCCACCTCATCACGACCGGAGGCCTCACATCCTCTGAAAACTCCAGAGGTACGCGGAGATCAGTGCCTCCAAAGGAGACGATGCCTGACTCCTCGTGAAACTTGATAGGAGTCCCAGGATTCCTGTGGCACGTGGAAAGGGACCCTTGGTCTCCCGCCTCAGCTGGAGAGGCGTCCCAATTGCCCTGCCAAACCTCGAGGAGAATCGCAAGTTGTCCCTCGCAACTAGGCAGGAGTCCTGACGTCGCTGAACAAACACGTGGGTGGAAGGGCCATCCCCGTCGGAACTCGAGAATATACCCCAGGTTCCCGCCGCAACTCGAGAAAAACCATGAGACTTCCCCCTCGCCGCGAGATGAGGCCCGATTCCCCTGCACTGCGTGCAGAGGAATTCCGTGTTGCACATCACACATGAAAGGAGCCTTGATTTCCTTGATGGCACTCCAGAGAAACCCCAAGAACACTGTTTCAAGACTAGAGGGATCCTGAGGTCACTGTAGCAACAAGAAAGAGCTCCGTGGACCAAAAATCAACTCAAGATGAGAGGTTAGTCCCTGGCTTCGATTCCAGAGGAATACCACCTTACCACAAGCACCTCAAGAGGAGGCTTCTCTCAGCTCTAGGTATGTGAGAGGGACCCTGAGTTTGCGGCCTCAAGTGGAATGGACACTGCGATGCCCTGACGCGAAATAAGGCCGGATATCCCTGCAGTGACTTGAATGCAGGCTCGTCTTGCATCTCCCAAGACAAAAGGATGTCTGAATCCCCTGTGGAGACCACAGAGAAAGACCTAGTTCCCCACCTCATCGCGACCGGAGGCCTCACATCCTTTGAAAACTCCAGACGTATGCGGAGATCAGTGCCTCCAAGGGAGACGATGCCTGACTCCTCGTGAAACTTCTTAGGAGTACCAGGATTCCTGTGGCTCTTGGAAAGGGACCCTTGGTCTCCCGCAGCAACTGGAGAGGCGTCCCAATTGCCCTGCCAAGCCTCGAGGAGAATCCCGAGTTTTCCCTCGCAACTAGGCAGAAGTCCTGCCGTCGCTGAACAAACACGTGTTTCGAAGGGACATTCCCGTCGTAACTCGAGAATATACCCCAGGTTCCCGCCGCAACTCGAGAAAAACAATGAGACTTCCCCCTCGCCGCGAGATGAGGCCCGATTCCCCTGCACTGCGTGCAGAGGAATTCCGTGTTGCACATCAAACATGAAAGGACCCTTGATTTCCTTGATGGCACTCCAGATAAACCACAAGAACACTGTTTCAAGGCTAGAGGGATCCTGAGGTCACTGTAGCCACACGAAAGAGCTCCGTGGACCAAAAATCAACTCGAGATGAGAGGTTAGTCCCTGGCTTCGAATCCAGAGGAATACCACCTTAACACAGGCACCTCAAGAGGAGGCTTCTCTCAGCTCTAGGTATGTGAGAGGGACGCTGAGTTTGCGGCCTCAAGTGGAATGGACACCGCGATGCCCTGACGCGAAATAAGGCCGGATATCCCTGCAGTTACTTGAATGCAGGCTCGTCTTGCATCTCCCAAGACGAAAGGATGTCTGAATCCCCTGTGAAGACCACAGAGAAAGAGCTAGTTTCCCACCTCATCGCGACCGGAGGCCTCACATCCTTTGAAAACTCCAGAGGTACGCGGAGATCAGTGCCTGCAAAGGAGACGATGCCTGACGCCTCGTGAATCTTGATAGGAGTCCCAGGATTCCTGTGGCACGTGGAAAGGGACCCTTGGTCTCCCGCCTCAGCTGGAGAGGCATCCCAATTGCCCTGCCAAGCCTCGAGGAGAATCCCGAGTTGTCCCTCGCAACTAGGCAAGAGTACTGACGTCGCTGAACAAACACGTGGGTGGAAGGGCAATCCCCGGCATAACTCGAGAATATACCCCAGGTTCCCGCCGCAACTCGAGAAAAACCATGAGACGTCCCCCTGGCCGCGAGATGAGGCCAGATTCCCCTGCAGTGTGTGCAGAGCAATTCCGTGCTGCACATCACACATGAAAGGAGCCTTGATTTGCTTGATGGCACTCCAGAGAAACCCCAAGAACACTGTTTCAAGGCTAGAGGGATTCTGAGGTCACGGCAGCTACACGAAAGAGCTCCGTGGACCAAAAATCAACTCGAGATGAGAGGTTAGTCCCTGGCTTCGACTCCAGAGGAAACCACCTTACCACAAGCACCTCAGGAGGAGGCTTCTCTCAGCTCTAGGTATGTGAGAGGTACCCTGAGTTTGCGGCCTCAAGTGGAATGGACACCGCGATGCCCTGACTCGAAATAAGGCCGGATATCCCTGCAGTGACTTGAATGCAGGCTCGTCTGGCATCTCCCAAGATGAAAGGTTGTCTGAATCCCCTGTGGAGACAACAGAGAAAGACCTAGTTCCCCACTTCATGGCGACCGGAGGCCTCACATCCTTTGAAAACTCCAGAGGTTACGCGGAGATATGTGCCTCCAAAGGAGACGATGCCTGACTCCTCGTGAAACTTGATAGGTGTCCCAGGATTCCTGTGGCACGTGGAAAGGGACCCTTGGTCTCCCGCCTCAGCTGGAGAGGCGTCCCAATTGCCCTGCCAAGCCTCGAGGAGAATCCCGAGTTGTCCCTCGCAACTAGGCAGGAGTCCTGACGTCGCTGAACAAACACGTGTGTGGAAGGCCCATCCCCGTCGTAACTCGAGAATATACCCCAGGTTCCCGCCGCAACTCGAGAAAAACCATGAGACTTCCCCCTCGCAGCGAGATGAGGCCAGATTCCCCTGCACTGCGTGCAGAGCAATTCCGTGTTGCAAATCACACATGAAAGGAGCCTTGATTTCCTTGATGGCACTCCAGAGAAACCCCAAGAACACTGTTTCAAGGCTAGAGGGATTCTGAGGTTACTGTCGCAACACGAAAGAGCTCCGTGGACCAAAAATCAACTCGAGATGAGAGGTTAGTCCCTGGCTTCGACTCCATAGGAATACCACCTTACCACAAGCACCTCAGGAGGAGGCTTCTCTCAGCTCTAGGTATGTGAGAGGTACCCTGAGTTTGCGGCCTCAAGTGGAATGGACACCGCGATGCCCTGACTCGAAATAAGGCCGGATATCCCTGCAGTGACTTGAATGCAGGCTCGTCTTGCATCTCCCAAGATGAAAGGATGTCTGAATCCCCTGTGGAGACCACAGAGAAAGACCTAGTTCCCCACCTCATCGTGACCGGAATCCTCACATCCTTTGAAAACTCCAGAGGTAGGCGGAGATCATTGCCTCCACAGGAGATGATACCTGACTCCTCGTGAAACTTGATAGGAGTCCCAGGATTCCTGTGGCACCTGGAAAGGGACCCTTGGTCTCCCGCCTCAGCTGGAGAGGCGTCCCAATTGCCCTCCCAAGCCTCGAGGAGAATCCCGAGTTGTCCCTCGCAACTAGGCAGGAGTCCTGACGTCGTTGAACAAACACGTGTGAGGAAGGGCCATCCCCGTCGTAACTCGAGAATATACCCCAGGTTCCCGCCGCAACTCAAGAAAAACCATGAGACTTCCCCCTCGCCTTGAAATGAGGCCCGATTCCCCTGCAGTGCGTGCAGAGCAATTCCGTGTTGCACATCACACATGAAAGGAGCCTTGATTTCCTTGATGGTACTCCAGAGAAACCCCAAGAGCAGTGTTTCAAGGCTAGAGGAATCCTGAGGTCACTGTAGCAACATGAAAGAGCTCCGTGGACCAAAAGTCAACTCGAGATGAGAGGTTAGTCCCTGGCTTCGACTCCAGAGGAATACCACCTTACCACAAGCACCTCAAGAGGAGGCTTCTCTCAGCTCTAGGTATGTGAGAGGGACCCTGAGATTGCGGCCTCAAGTGGAATGGACACTGCGATGCCCTGACGCGAAATAAGGCCGGATATTCCTGCAGTGACTTGAATGCAGGCTCGTCTTGCATCTCCCAAGACAAAAGGATGTCTGAATCCCCTAAGGAGACCACAGAGAAAGACCTAGTTCCCCACCTCATCGCGACCGGAGGCCTCACATCCTTTGAAAACCCCAGAGGTACGCGGAGATCAGTGCCTCCAAAGGAGACGATGCCTGACTCCTCGTGAAACTTGATAGGAGTCCCAGGATTCCTGTGGCACTTGGAAAGGGACACTTGCTTTCCCGCCTCAGCTGGATAGGCATCCCAATTGCCCTGCCAAGCCTCGAGGAGAATCCCGAGTTGTCCCTCCCAACTAGGCAGGAGTCCTGACGTCGCTGAACAAACACATGGGTGGAAGGGCCATCCCCATCATAACTCGAGAATGTACCCCAGGTTCCCGCCGCAACTCGAGAAAAACCGTGAGACGTCCCCCTCGCCGCGAGATGAGGCCCGATTCCCCTGCAGTGCGTTCAGAGCAATTCCGTGTTGCACATCACACATGAAAGGAGCCTTGATTTCCTTGATGGCACTCCAGAGAAACCCCAAGAACACTGTTTCAAGGCTAGAGGGATCCTGAGGTCACTGTAGCAACACCAAAGAGATCCGTGGACCAAAAGTCAACTCGAGATGAGAGTTTAGTCCCTGGCTTCGACTCCAGAGGAATACCACCTTACCACAAGCACCTCAAGAGGAGGCTTCTCTCAGCTCTAGGTATGTGAGAGGTACCCTGAGATTGCGGCCTCAAGTGGAATGGACACTGCGATGCCCTGACTCGAAATAAGGCCGGATATCCCTGCAGTGACTTGAATGCAGGCTCGTCTTGCATCTCCCAAGACGAAATGATGTCTGAATCACCTGTGGAGACCACAGAGAAAGACCTAGTTCCCCACCTCATCGCGACCGGAGGCCTCACATCCTTTGAAAACTTCAGAGGTACGCGGAGATCAGTGCCTCCAAAGGAGACGATGCCTGACTGCTCGTGAAACTTGATAGGAGTCCCAGGATTCCTGTGGCACGTGGAAAGGGACCCTTGGTCTCCCGCGTCAGCTGGAGAGGCGTCCCATTTGCCCTGCCAAGCCTCGAGGAGAATCCCGAGTTGTCCCTCGCAACTAGGCAGGAGTCCTGACGTCGCTGAACAAACACGTGTGTGGAAGGGCCATCCCCGTCGTAACTCGAGAATATACCCGAGGTTCCCACCGAAACTCGAGAAAAACCATGAGACTTCCCCCTCGCTGCAAAATGAGGCCCGATATCCTGCACTGCGTGCAGAGCAAATCCGTGTTGCACATCACACATGAAAGGAGCCTTGATTTCCTTGATGGCACTCCAGAGAAACCCCAAGAACACTGTTTCAAGGCTAGAGGGATCCTGAGGTCACTGTAGCAACACGAAAGAGCTCCGTGGACCAAAAATCAACTCGAGATGAGAGGTTAGTCCCTGGCTTCGAATCCAGAGGAATACGACCTTACGACAAGCACCTCAAGAGGAGGCTTCTCTCAGCTCTAGGTATGTGAGAGGGACCCTGATTTTGCGGCCTCAAGTGGAAAGGACACCGCAATGCCCTGACTCGAATTAAGGCTGGATATCCCTGCATTGACATAAATGCAGGCTCGTTTTGCATCTCCCAAGACGAAAGGATGTCTGAATCCTCTGTGGAGACCACAGAGAAAGACCTAGTTCCCCACCTCATCGCGACCGGAGGCCTCACATCCTTTGAAAACTCCAGAGGTACGCGGAGACCAGTGCCTCCAAAGGAGACGATGCCTGACTCCTCGTGAAACTTGATAGGAGTCCCAGGATTCCTGTGACACGTGGAAAGGGACTCTTGGTCTCCCGCCTCAGCTGGAGAGGCGTCCCAATTGCCCTGCCAAGCCTCGAGGAGAATTCCGAGTTTTCCCTCGCAACTAGGCAGGAGTCCTGACGTTGCTGAACAAACACGTGGGTGGAAGGGCCATCCCCGTCGTAACTCGAGAATATACCCCAGGTTCCCGCCGCAACTCGAGAAAAACCATGAGACTTCCCCCTCGTCGCGAGATGAGGCCCGATTCCCCTGCACTGCATGCAGAGCAATTCCGTGTTGCACATCACACATGAAAGGAGCCTTGATTTCCTTGATGGCACTCCAGAGAAACCCCAAGAACACTGTTTCAAGGCTAGAGGGATCCTGAGGTCACTGTAGCAACACAAAAGAGCTCCGTGGACCAAAATTCAACTCGAGATGAGAGGTTAGTCCCTGGCTTCGAATCCAGAGGAATACCACCTTACGACAAGCACCTCAAGAGGAGGCTTCTCTCAGCTCTAGGTATGTGAGAGGGACCCTGATTTTGCGGCCTCAAGTGCAATGGACAGTACGATGCCCTGACTCGAAATAAGGCCGGATATCCCTGCAGTGACTTGAATGCAGGCTCGTCTTGCATCTCCCAAGACGAAAGGATGTCTGAATCCCCTGTGGAGACCACAGAGAAAGACCTAGTTCCCCACCTCATGGCGACCGGAGGCCTCACATCCTTTGAAAACTCCAGAGGTACGCGGAGATCAGTCCCTCCAAACGAGACGATGCCTGACTCCTCGTGAAACTTGATAGGAGTCACAGGATTCCTGCGGCACGTGGAAAGGGACACTTGGTCTCCCGCCTCAGCTGGAGAGGCGTCCCATTTGCCCTGCCAAGCCTCGAGGAAAATCGCGAGTTGTCCTTCCCAACTAGGCAGGAGTCCTGACGTCGCTGAAAAAACACGGCGGTGGAAGGGCCATCCCCGTCATACCTCGAGAATATACCCGAGATTCCCACCGCAACTCGAGAAAAACCATGAGACTTCCCCCTCGCCGCAAAATGAGGCCCGATATCCTGCACTGCGTGCAGAGCAATTCCGTGTTGCACATCACACATGAAAGGAGCCTTGATTTCCTTGATGGCACTCCAGAGAAACCCCAAGAACAGTGTTTCAAGGCTAGAGGTTTCCTGAGGTCACTGTAGCAACACGAAAGAGCTCCGTGGACCAACAATCAACTCGAGATGAGAGGTTAGTCCCTGGCTTCGACTCCAGAGGAATACCACCTTACCACAAGCACCTCAAGAGGAGGCTTCTCTCAGCTCTAGGTATGTGAGAGGGACCCTGAGTTTGCAGTGTCAGGTGGAATGGACACCGCTATGCCCTGACTCAAAATAAGTCCGGATATCCCTGCAGTGACGTGAATGCAGGCTCGTCTTGCATCTCCCAAGACGAAAGGATGTCTGATTCCCCTTGGAGACCACAGAGAAAGACCTAGTTCCCCACCTCATCGCGACCGGAGGCTTCACATCCTTTGAAAATTCCAGGGGTACGCGGAGATCAGTGCCTCCAAAGGAGACGATGCCTGACTCTTCGTGAAACTTGATAGGAGTCCCAGGATTCCTGTGGCACGTGGAAAGGGACCCTTGGTCTCCCGCCTCAGCTGGAGAGGCGTCCCAATTGCCCTGCCAGGCCTCGAGGAGAATCCCGAGTTGTTCTTCGCAAGTAGGCAGGAGTCCTGACGTCGCTGAACAAACACGTGGGTGGAAGAGCCATCCCCATCGTAACTCGAGAATATACCCCAGGTTCCTGCCGCAACTCGAGAAAAACCATGAGACTTCCCCCTCGCCGCGAGATGAGGCACGATTTCGCTACACTGCATGCAGAGCAATTCCGTGTTGCATATCACACATGAAAGGAGCCTTGATTTCCTTCATGGCAATCCAGAGAAACCCCAAGAACAGTGTTTCAAGGCTAGACGGATCCTGAGGTCACTGTAGCAACACAAAAGTGCTCCGTGGACCAAAAATCAACTCGAGATGAGAGGTTGGTCCCTAACTTCGAAACCAGAGGAATACCCCCTTACCACAAGCACCTCAAGAGGAGGCTTCTCGCAGCTCTAGGTATGTGAGAGGGACCCTGAGTTTGCAGCCTCAAGTGGAATGGACACCGCGATGCCCTGACTCGAATTAAGGCTGGATATCCCTGCATTGACATAAATGTAGGCTCGTTTTGCATCTCCCAAAATGAAAGGATGTCTGAATCCCCTGTGGAGACCACAGAGAAAGACCTAGTTCCCCACCTCATCGCGACCGGAGGCCTCACATCCTTTGAAAACTCCAGAGGTATGCGGAGATCAGTGCCTCCAAAGGAGACGATGCCTGACTCCTCCTGAAACTTGATAGGAGTCCCAGGATTCCTGTGGCACGTGGAAAGGGACCCTTGGTCTCCCGCCTCAGCTGGAGAGGCGTCCCAATTGCCCTGCCAAGCCTCGAGGAGAATCCCGAGTTGTCGCTCGCAACTAGGCAGGAGTCCTGCCGTCGCTGAACAAACACGTGGTTGGAAGGGCCATCCCCGTCGTAACTCGAGAATATACCCCAGGTTCCCGCCGCAACTCGAGAAAAACCATGAGACTTTCCCCTCGCCGCGAGATGAGGCCCGATTCCCCTGCACTGCGTGCAGAGCAATTCCGTGTTGCACATCACACATGAAAGGAGCCTTGATTTCCTTGATGACACTCCAGAGAAACCCCAAGAACACTGTTTCAAGGCTAGCGGGATCCTGAGGTCAGAGTAGCAACACGAAAGAACTCCGTGGACCAAAAATCAAATCGAGATGAGAGGTCAGTCCCTGGCTTCGACTCCAGAGGAATACCACCTTACCACAAGCACCTCAAGAGGAGGCTTCTCTCAGATCTAGCTATGTTCTGAGTTTGCGGCCTCAAGTGGAATGGACACCGCGATGCCCTGGCTCGAAATAAGGCCGGATATCCCTGCAGTGACTTGAATGCAGGCTCGTCTTGCATCTCCCAAGATGAAAGGATGTCTGAATCCCCTGTGGAGATCACAGAGAAAGACCTAGTTCCCCACCTCATCGCGACCGGAGGCCTCACATCCTTTGAAAACTCCAGAGGTACGCGGAGATCAGTGCCTCCAAAGGAGACGATGCCTGACTCCTCGTGAAACTTGATAGGAGTCCCAGAATTCCTGTGGCACGTGGAAAGGGACCCTTGGTCTCCCGCCTCAGCTGGAGAGGCGTCCCAATTGCCCTGCCAAGCCTCGAGTAGAATCCCGAGTTGTCCCTCGCAACTAGGCAGGAGTCCTGACGTCGCTGAACAAACACGTGGGTGGAAGGGCCATCCCCGTCGTAACTCGAGAATATACCCCAGGTTCCCGCCGCAACTCGAGAAAAACTATGAGACTTCCCCCTCGCCGCGAGATGAGGCCCGATTCCCCTGCACTGCGTGCAGAGCAATTCCGTGTTGCACATCACACATGAAAGGAGCCTTAATTTCCTTGATGGCACTCCAGAGAAACCCCAAGAACACTGTTTCAAGGCTAGAGGGATCCTGAGGTCACTGTAGCAACACGAAAGAGCTCCGTGGACCAAAAATCACCTCGAGATGAGAGGTTAGTCCCTGGCTTCGACTCCAGAGGAATACCACCTTACCACAAGCACCTCAAGAGGAGGCTTCTCTCAGCTCTAGGTATGTCAGAGGGACCCTGAGTTTGCGGCCTCAAGTGGAATGGACACCGCGATGCCCTGACTCGAAATAAGGCCGGATATCCCTGCAGTGACTTGAATGCAGGCTCGTCTTGCATCTCCCAAGACGAAAGGATGTCTGAATCCCCTGTGGAGACCACAGAGAAAGACCTAGTTCCCCACCTCATCGCGACCGGAGGCCTCACATCCTTTGAAAACTCCAGAGGTACGCGGAGATCAGTGCCTCCAAATGAGAGGATGCCTGACTCCTCGGGAAAATTGATAGGAGTCCCAGGATTCCTGTGGCACGTGGAAAGGGACCCTTGGTCTCCCGTCTCAGCTGGAGAGGCGTCCCAATTGCCCTGCCAAGCCTCGAGGAAAATCCTGTGTTGTCCCTCGCAACTAGGCAGGAGTCCTCACGTCGCTGAACAAACACGTGGGTGGATGGGCCATTCCCATCGTAACTCGATAATATAGCCCAGGTTCCCGCCGCAACTCAAGATAAACCATGAAACTTCCCCCTCGCCGCGAGATGAGGCCCGATTCCCCTACACTGCGGGCAGAGAAATTCCGTGTTGCACATCACTCATGAAAGGAGCCTTGATTTCCTTCATGGCACTCCAGAGAAACCCCAAGAACTCTGTTTCAAGGCTAGAGGGATCCTGAGGACACTGTAGCAAAAAGAAAGAACTCTGTGGACCAAAAATCATATCGAGATGAGAGGTTAGTCCCTAACTTCGACTCCAGAGAAATACCACCTAACCACAAGCACCTCAAGAGGAGGCTTCTCGCAGCTATAGGTATGTGAGAGGGACCCTGAGATTGCAGCCTCAAGTGGAATGGACACCGCAATGCCCTGACTCGAAATAAGGCCGGATAACCCTCAATGACATAAATGCAGGCTCGTCTTGCATCTCCTAAGACGAAAGGATGTCTGAATCCTCTGTGGAGACCACAGAGAAAGACCTAGTTCCCCACCTCATCGCGACCGGAGGCCTCACATCCTTTGAAAACTCCAGAGGTACGCGGAGATCAGTGCCTCCAAAGGAGACGATGCCTGACTCCTCGTGAAACTTTATAGGAGTCCCAGGATTCCTGTGGCACGTGGAAAGGGACACTTGGTCTCCCGCCTCAGCTGGAGAGGCGTCCCAATTGCCCTGCCAAGCCTCGAGGAGCATCCCGAGATGTCCCTCGCAACTAGGCAGCAGTCCTGACGTCGCTGAACAAACACGTGGGTGGAAGGGCCATCCCCGTCGTAACTCGAGAATATACCCCAGGTTCCCGCCGCAACTCGAGAAAAACCATGAGACTTCCCCCTCGCCGCGAGATGAGGCCCGATTCCCCTGTCACTGCGTGCAGAGCAATACCGTCTTGCACATCACACATGAAAAAAGCCTTGATTTCCTTGATGGCACTCCAGAGAAACCCCAAGAACACTGTTTCAAGGCTAGAGGGATCCTGACGTCACTGTAGCAACACGAAAGAGCTCCGTGGACCACAAATCAACTCGAGATGAGAGGTTAGTCCCTGGCTTCGACTCCAGAGGAATACCACCTTACCACAAGCACCTCAAGAGGAGGCTTCTCTCAGCTCTAGGTATGTGAGAGGGACCCTGAGTTTGCGGCCTCAAGTGGAATGGACACCGCGATGCCCTGACGCGAAATAAGGCCGGATATCCCTGCAGTGACTTGAATGCAGGCTCGTCTTGCATCGCCCAAGATGAAAGGATGTCTGAATCCCCTGTGGAGACCACAGAGAAAGACCTAGTTCCCCACCTCATGGCGACCGGAGGCCTCACATCCTTTGAAAACTCCAGAGGTACGCGGAGATCAGTGCCTCCAAAGGAGACGATGCCTGACTCCTCGTGAAACTTGATAGGAGTCCCAGGATTCCTGTGGCACGTGGAAAGGGACCCTTGGTATCCCGCCTCAGCTGGAGAGGCGTCCCAATTGCCCTGCCAAGCCTCGAGGAGAATCCCGAGTTGTCCCTCGCAACTAGGCAGGAGTCCTGACGTCGCTGAACAAACACGTGGGTGGATGGGCCATCCCCGTCGTAACTCGAGAATATACCCCAGGTTCCCGCCGCAACTCAAGAAAAACTATGAGACTTCCCCCTCGCCGCGAGATGAGGCCCGATTCCCCTGCACTGCGTGCAGAGCAATTCCGTGTTGCACATCACACATGAAAGGAGCCTTGATTTCCTTGATGGCACTCCAGAGAAACCCCAAGAACACTGTTTCAAGGCTAGAGGGATCCTGAGGTCACTGTAGCAACACGAAAGAGCTCCGTGGACCAAAAATCAACTCGAGATGAGAGGTTAGTCCCTAACTTCGACTGCAGAGGAATACCACCTTACCACAAGCACCTAAAGAGGAGGCTTCTCTCAGCTCTAGGTATGTGAGAGGGACCCTGAGTTTGCGGCCTCAAGTGGAATGGACACTGCGATGCCCTGACGCGAAATAAGGCCGGATATCGCTGCAGTGACTTGAATGCAGGCTTGTCTTGCATCTCCCAAGATGAAAGGATGTCTGAATCCCCTGTGGAGACCACAGAGAAAGACCTAGTTCCCCACCTCATGGCGACCGGAGGCCTCACATCATTTGAAAACTCCAGAGGTACGCAGAGATCAGTGCCTCCAAAGGAGACGATGCCTGACTCCTCGTGAAACTTGATAGGAGTCCCAGGATTACTGTCGCACGTGGAAAGGGACCCTTGGTCTCCCGCCTCAGCTGGAGAGGCGTCCCAATTGCCCTGCCAAGCCTCGAGGAGAATCCCGAGTTGTCCCTCCCAACTAGGCAGGAGTCCTGACGTCGCTGAACAAACACGTGTGTGGAAGGGCCATCCCCGTCGTAACTTGAGAATATACCCCAGGTTCCCACCGCAACTCGAGAAAAACCATGAGACTTCCCCCTCGCCGCGAGATGAGGCCCGATTCCCCTGTCACTGCGTGCAGAGCAATTCCGTGTTGCACATCACACATGAAAGGAGCCTTGATTTCCTTGATGGCACTCCAGAGAAACTCCAAGAACACTGTTTCAAGGCTAGAGGTATCCTGAGGTCACTGTAGCAACACGAAAGAGCTCCGTGGACCAAAAATCAACTCGAGATGAGAGGTTAGTCCCTGGCTTCGACTCCAGAGGAATACCACCTTACCACAAGCACCTCAAGAGGAGGCTTCTCTCATCGCTAGGTATGTGAGTGGGACCCTGAGTTTGCGGCCTCAAGTGGAATGGACACCGCGATGCCCTGGCTCGAAATAAGGCCGGATATCCCTGCAGTGACTTGAATGCAGGCTCGTCTTGCATCTCCCAAGACGAAAGCATGTCTGAATCCCCTGGGCAGACCACAGAGAAAGACCTAGTTCCCCACTTCACCGCGAGCGGAGGCCTCACATCCTTTGAAAACTTCAGAGGTACGCGGAGATCAGTGCCTCCAAAGGAGACGATGCCTGACTCCTCGTGAAACTTGATAGGAGTCCCAGGATTCCTGTGGCACGTGGAAAGGGACCCTTGGTCTCCCGCCTAAGCTGGAGAGGCGTCCTAATTGCCCTGCCAAGCCTCGAGGAGAATCCCGAGTTGTCCCTCGCAACTAGGCAGGAGTCCTGCCGTCGCTGAACAAACACGTGGGTGGAAGGGCCATCCCCGTCATAACTCGAGAATATACCCCAGGTTCCCGCCGCAACTCAAGAAAAACCATGAGACTTCCCCCTCGCCGCGAGATGAGGCCAGATTCCCCTGCACTGCGTGCAGAGCAATTCCGTGTTGCACATCACACATGAAAGGAGCCTTGATTTCCTTGATGGCACTCCAGAGAAACCCCAAGAACACTGTTTCAAGGCTAGAGGGATCCTGAGGTCACTGTAGCAACACGAAAGAGCTCCGTGGACCAAAAATCAACACGAGATGAGAGGTTAGTCCCTGGCTTCGACTCCAGAGGAATACCACCTTACCACAAGCACCTCAAGAGGAGGCTTCTCTCAGCTCTAGGTATGTGAGAGGGACGCTGAGTTTGCGGCCACAAGTGGAATGGACACCGCGATGCCCTGACGCGAAATAAGGCCGGATATCCCTGCAGTGACTTGAATGCTGGCTCGTCTTGCATCTCCCAAGATGAAAGGATGTCTGAATCCCCTGTGAAGACCACAGAGAAAGAGCTAGTTCCCCACCTCATGGCGACCGGAGGCCTCACATCCTTTGAAAACTCCAGAGGTACGCGGAGATCAGTGCCTCCAAAGGAGACGATGCCTGACTCCTCGTGAAACTTGATAGGAGTCCCAGGATTCCTGTGGCACGTGGAAAGGGACCGTTGGTCTCCCGCCTCAGCTGGAGAGGCATCCCAATTGCCCTGCCAAGCCTCGAGGAGAATCCCGAGTTGTCCCTCGCAACTAGGCAGGAGTCCTGACGTCGCCGAACAAACACGTGTGTGGAAGGGCCATCCCCGTCATAACTCGAGAATATACCCCAGATTCCCGCCGCAACTCGAGAAAAACCATGAGACGTCCCCCGCGCCGCGAGATGAGGCCAGATTCCCCTGCAGTGCGTGCAGAGCAATTCCGTGTTGCACATCACACATGAAAGGAGCCTTGATTTGCTTGATGGCACTCCAGAGAAACCCCAAGAACACTGTTTCAAGGCTAGAGGGATTCTGCGGTCACGGCAGCTACACGAAAGAGCTCCGTGGACCACAAATCAACTCGAGATGAGAGGTTAGTCCCTGGCTTCGACTCCAGAGGAAACCACCTTACCACAAGCACCTCAAGAGGAGGCTTCTCTCAGCTCTAGCTATGTGAGAGGGACCCTGAGTTTGCGGCCTCAAGTGGAATGGACACCGCCATGCCCTGACGCGAAATAAGGCCGGATATCCCTGCAGTGACTTGAATGCAGGCTCGTCTTGCATCTCCCAAGAAGAAAGGATGTCTGAATCCCCTGTGAAGACCACAGAGAAAAACCTAGTTCCCCACCTCATCGCGACCGGAGGCCTCACATCCTTTGAAAACTCCAGAGGTACGCGGAGATCAGTGCCTCCAAAGAAGACGATGCCTGACTCCTCGTGAAACGTGATAGGAGTCCCAGGATTCCTGTGGCATGTGGAAAGGGACCCTCGGTCTCCCGCCGCAGCTGGAGAGGCGTCCCAATTGCCCTGCCAAGCCTCGAGGAGAATCCCGAGTTTTCCCTCGCAATTAGGCAGGAGTCCTGCCGTCGCTGAACAAACACGTGGGTGGAAGGGCCATACCCGTCGTAACTCGAGAATATACCCCAGGTTCCCGCCGCAACTCGAGAAAAACCATGAGACTTCCCCCTCGCCGCAAGAAGAGGCCCACTTCCCCTGCACTGCATTCAAAGCAATTCCGTATTGCACATCAAACATGAAAGGAGCCTTGATTTCCTTGATGGCACTCCAGAGAAACCACAAGAACACTGTTTCAAGGCTAGAGGGATCCTGAGGTCACAGTAGCCACACGAAAGAGCTCCGTGGACCAAAAATCAACTCGAGATGAGAGGTTAGTCCCTGGCTTCGACTCCAGAGGAATACCACCTTACCACAAGCACCTCAAGAGGAGGCTTCTCTCAGCTCTAGCTATGTGAGAGGGACCCTGAGTTTGCGGCCTCAAGTGGAATGGACACCGTGATGCCCTGACTCGAAATAAGGCCTGTTATCCCTGCAGTGACTTGAATGCAGGCTCGTCTTGCATCTCCCAGACGAAAGGATGTCTGAATCCACTGTGGAGACCACAGAGAAAGACCTAGTTCCCCACCTCATGGCGACCGGAGGCCTCACATCCTTTGAAAACTCCAGAGGTACGCGGAGATCAGTGCCTCCAAAGGAGACGATGCCTGACTCCTCGTGAAACTTGATAGGAGTCCCAGGATTCCTGTGGCACGTGGAAAGGGACCCTTGGTCTCCCGCCTCAGCTGGAGAGGCGTCCCAATTTCCCTGCCAAGCCTCGAGGAGAATCCCGAGTTGTCCCTCGCAGCTAGGCAGGAGTCCTGCCATCGCTGAACAAACACGTGTGTAGAAGGGCCATCCCCGTTGTAACGCGAGAATATACCCCAGGTTCCCGCCGCAACTCGAGATAAACCATGAGACTTCCCCCTCGCCGCGAAATGAGGCCTGATTCCCCTGCACTGCGTGCAGAGCAATTCCGTGTTGCACATCACACATGAAAGGAGCCTTGATTTCCTTGATGGCACTCCAGAGAAACCCCAAGAACACTGTTTCAAGGCTAGAGGGATCCTGAGGTCACTGTAGCAACACGAAAGTGCTCCGGGGACCAAAAATCAACTCGAGATGAGAGGTTAGTCCCTGGCTTCGACTCCAGAGGAATACCACCTTACCACAAGCACCTAAAGAGGAGGCTTCTCTCAGCTCTAGGTATGTGAGAGGGACCCTGAATTTGCGGCCTCAAGTGGAATGGACACCGCGATGCCCTGACTCGAAATAAGGCCGGATATCCCTGCAGTGACTTGAATGCCGGCTCGTCTTGCATCTCCCAAGACGAAAGGATGTCTGAATCACCTGTGGAGACCACAGAGAAAGACCTAGTTCCCCACCTCATCGCGACCGGAGGCCTCACATCCTTTGAAAACTCCAGAGGTACGCGGAGATCAGTGCCTCCAAAGGAGACGATGCCTGACTCCTCGTGAAACTTGATAGGAGTCCCAGGATTCCTGTGGCACGTGGAAAGGGACCCTTGGTCTTCCGCCACAGCTGGAGAGGCGTCCCAATTGCCCTGCCAAGCCTCGAGGAGAATCCCGAGTTGTCCCTCGCAACTAGGCAGGAGTCCTGACGTCGCTGAACAAACACGTGTGTGGAAGGGCCATCCCCGTTGTAACGCGAGAATATACCCCAGGTTCCCGCCGCAACTCGAGATAAACCATGAGACTTCCCCCTCGCCGCGAAATGAGGCCTGATTCCCCTGCACTGCGTGCAGAGCAATTCCGTGTTGCACATCACACATGAAAGGAGCCTTGATTTCCTTGATGGCACTCCAGAGAAACCCCAAGAACACTGTTTCAAGGCTAGAGGGATCCTGAGGACACTGTAGTAACACGAAAGAGCTCCATGGACCACAAATCAACTCGAGAAGAGAGGTTCGTCCCTGGCTTCGACTCCAGAGGAATACCACCTTACCACAAGCACCTCAAGAGGAGGCTTCTCTCAGCTCTAGGTATGTGAGAGGGACCCTGAGTTTGCGGCCTCAAGTGGAATGGACATCGCGATGCCCTGACGCGAAATAAGGCCGGATATCCCTGCAGTGACTGGAATGCAGGCTCGTCTGGCATCTCCCAAGATGAAAGGGTGTCTGAATCCCCTGTGGAGACAACAGAGAAAGACCTAGTTCCCCACTTCATGGCGACCGGAGGCCTCACATCCTTTGAAAACTCCAGAGGTACGCGGAGATCAGTGCCTCCAAAGGAGACGATGCCTGACTCCTCGTGAAACTTGATAGGAGTCCCAGGATTCCTGTGGCACGTGAAAAGGGACACTTGGTCTCCCGCCTCAGCTGGAGAGGCGTTCCAGGTGCCCTGCGAAGCCTCGAGGAGAATCCCGACTTGTCCCTCGCAACTAGGAAGGAGTCCTGACGTCTCTGAATAAACACAAGGGTGGAGTGACCATCCACGTCGTAACTCGAGAATATACCCCAGGTTCTCGCCGCAACTCGAGAAAAACCATGAGACTTACCCCTCGCCGTGAGATGAGGCCCGATTCCCCTGCACTGCATGCAGAGCAATTCCGTGTTGCACATCAAACATGAAAGAAGCCTTGATTTCCTTGATGGCACTCCAGAGAAACCCCAAGAACACTGTTTCAAGGCTAGAGGGATCCTGAGGTCACTGTAGCAACAGGAAAGAGCTCCGTGTACCAAAAATCAACTCGAGATGAGAGGTTAGTTCCTGGCTTCGACTCCAGAGGAATACCACCTTACCACAAGCACCTCAAGAGGAGGCTTCTCTCAGCTCTATGTATGTGAGAGGGACCCTGAGTTTGCGGCCTCAAGTGGAATGGACACTGCGATGCCCTGACGCGAAATAAGGCCGGATATCCATGCAGTGACTTGAATGCACGCTCGTCTTGCATCTCCCAAGATGAAAGGACGTCTGAATCCCCTGTGAAGACCACAGAGAAAGACCTAGTTCCCCACTTCATGGCGACTGGAGGCCTCACATCCTTTGAAAACTCCAGAGGTATGCGGAGATCAGTGCCTCCAAAGGAGACGATGCCTAACTCCTCGTGAAACTTGATAGGAGTCCCAGGATTCCTGTGGCACGTGAAAAGGAACACTTGGTCTCCCGCCTCAGCTGGAGAGGCGTTCCAATTGCCCTGCCAAGCCTCGAGGAGAATCCCGAGTTGTCCTTCGCAACTAGGAAGGAGTCCTGACGTCTCTGAATAAACACAAGGGTGGAGCGGTCACTCCCGTCGTAACTCGAGAATATACCCCAGGTTCCCGCCGCAACTCGAGAAAAACCATGAGACTTCCCCCTCGCCGTGAGATGAGGCCCGATTCCCCTGCACTGCATGCAGAGCAATTCCGTGTGCACATCACACATGAAAGAAGCCTTGATTTCCTTGATGGCACTCCAGAGAAACCCCAAGAACACTGTTTCAAGGCTAGAGGGATCCTGAGGTCACTGTAGCAACACGAAAGAGCTCCGTGTACCAAAAATCAACTCGAGATGAGAGGTTAGTTCCTGGCTTCGACTCCAGAGGAATACCACCTTACCACAAGCCCCTCAAGAGGAGGCTTCTCTCAGCTCTAGGTATGTGAGAGGGACCCTGAGTTTGCGGCCTCAAGTGGAATGGACACTGCGATGCCCTGACGCGAAATAAGGCCGGATATCCATGCAGTGACTTGAATGCAGGCTCGTCTTGCATCTCCCAAGATGAAAGGATGTCTGAATCCCCTGTGGAGACCACAGAGAAAGACCTAGTTCCCCACTTCATGGCGACCGGAGGCCTCACATCCTTTGAAAACTCCAGAGGTACGCGGAGATCAGTGCCTCCAAAGGAGACGATGCCTGACTCCTCGTGAAATTTGATAGGAGTCCCAGGATTCCTGTGGCTCGTGGAAAGGGACACTTGGTCTCCCGCCTCAGCTGGAGAGGCGTCCCAATTGCCCTGCCAAGCCTCGAGGAGAATCCCGAGTTGTCCCTCGCAACTAGGCAGGAGTCCTGACGTCGCTGAACAAACACGTGGGTGGAAGGACCATCCCCGTTGTAACTCGAGAAGATACCCCAGGTTCCCGCCGCAACTCGAGAAAAACCATGAGACTTCCCCCTCGCCGCGAGATGAGGCCCGATTCCCCTGCACTGCGTGCAGAGCAATTCCGTGTTGCACATCACACATGAAAGGAGCCTTGATTTCCTTGATGGCACTCCAGAGAAACCCCAAGAACACTGTTTCAAGGCTAGAGGGATCCTGAGGTCACTGTAGCAACACGAAAGAGCTCCGTGGACCAAAAATCAACTCGAGATGAGAGGGTAGTCCCTGGCTTGGACTCCAGAGGAATACAACCTTACCACAAGCACCTCAAGAGGAGGCTTCTCTCAGCTCTAGGTATGTGAGAGGGACCCTGAGTTTGCGGCCTCAAGTGGAATGGACACCGCGATGCCCTGACTCGAAATAAGGCCGGATATCCCTGCAGTGACTGAATGCAGGCTCGTCTTTCATCTCCCAAGACGAAAGGATGTCTGAATCCCCTGTGGAGACCAGAGAGAAAGACCTAGTTCCCCACCTCATCGCGACCGGAGGCCTCACATCCTCTGAAAACTCCAGAGGTACGCGGAGATCAGTGCCTCCAAAGGAGACGATGCCTGACTCCTCGTGAAACTTGATAGGAGTCCCAGGATTCCTGTGGCACGTGGAAAGGGACCCTTGGTCTCCCGCCTCAGCTGGAGAGGCGTCCCAATTGCCCTGCCAAACCTCGAGGAGAATCGCAAGTTGTCCCTCGCAACTAGGCAGGAGTCCTGACGTCGCTGAACAAACACGTGGGTGGAAGGGCCATCCCCGTCGGAACTCGAGAATATACCCCAGGTTCCCGCCGCAACTCGAGAAAAACCATGAGACTTCCCCCTCGCCGCGAGATGAGGCCCGATTCCCCTGCACTGCGTGCAGAGGAATTCCGTGTTGCACATCACACATGAAAGGAGCCTTGATTTCCTTGATGGCACTCCAGAGAAACCCCAAGAACACTGTTTCAAGACTAGAGGGATCCTGAGGTCACTGTAGCAACAAGAAAGAGCTCCGTGGACCAAAAATCAACTCAAGATGAGAGGTTAGTCCCTGGCTTCGACTCCAGAGGAATACCACCTTACCACAAGCACCTCAAGAGGAGGCTTCTCTCAGCTCTAGGTATGTGAGAGGGACCCTGAGTTTGCGGCCTCAAGTGGAATGGACACTGCGATGCCCTGACGCGAAATAAGGCCGGATATCCCTGCAGTGACTTGAATGCAGGCTCGTCTTGCATCTCCCAAGACAAAAGGATGTCTGAATCCCCTGTGGAGACCACAGAGAAAGACCTAGTTCCCCGCCTCATCGCGACCGGAGGCCTCACATCCTTTGAAAACTCCAGACGTATGCGGAGATCAGTGCCTCCAAGGGAGACGATGCCTGACTCCTCGTGAAACTTCTTAGGAGTACCAGGATTCCTGTGGCTCTTGGAAAGGGACCCTTGGTCTCCCGCAGCAACTGGAGAGGCGTCCCAATTGCCCTGCCAAGCCTCGAGGAGAATCCCGAGTTTTCCCTCGCAACTAGGCAGAAGTCCTGCCGTCGCTGAACAAACACGTGTTTCGAAGGGACATTCCCGTCGTAACTCGAGAATATACCCCAGGTTCCCGCCGCAACTCGAGAAAAACAATGAGACTTCCCCCTCGCCGCGAGATGAGGCCCGATTCCCCTGCACTGCGTGCAGAGGAATTCCGTGTTGCACATCAAACATGAAAGGACCCTTGATTTCCTTGATGGCACTCCAGATAAACCACAAGAACACTGTTTCAAGGCTAGAGGGATCCTGAGGTCACTGTAGCCACACGAAAGAGCTCCGTGGACCAAAAATCAACTCGAGATGAGAGGTTAGTCCCTGCCTTCGAATCCAGAGGAATACCACCTTAACACAGGCACCTCAAGAGGAGGCTTCTCTCAGCTCTAGGTATGTGAGAGGGACGCTGAGTTTGCGGCCTCAAGTGGAATGGACACCGCGATGCCCTGACGCGAAATAAGGCCGGATATCCCTGCAGTGACTTGAATGCAGGCTCGTCTTGCATCTCCCAAGACGAAAGGATGTCTGAATCCCCTGTGAAGACCACAGAGAAAGAGCTAGTTTCCCACCTCATCGCGACCGGAGGCCTCACATCCTTTGAAAACTCCAGAGGTACGCGGAGATCAGTGCCTGCAAAGGAGACGATGCCTGACGCCTCGTGAATCTTGATAGGAGTCCCAGGATTCCTGTGGCACGTGGAAAGGGACCCTTGGTCTCCCGCCTCAGCTGGAGAGGCATCCCAATTGCCCTGCCAAGCCTCGAGGAGAATCCCGAGTTGTCCCTCGCAACTAGGCAAGAGTACTGACGTCGCTGAACAAACACGTGGGTGGAAGGGCAATCCCCGGCATAACTCGAGAATATACCCCAGGTTCCCGCCGCAACTCGAGAAAAACCATGAGACGTCCCCCTGGCCGCGAGATGAGGCCAGATTCCCCTGCAGTGTGTGCAGAGCAATTCCGTGCTGCACATCACACATGAAAGGAGCCTTGATTTGCTTGATGGCACTCCAGAGAAACCCCAAGAACACTGTTTCAAGGCTAGAGGGATTCTGAGGTCACGGCAGCTACACGAAAGAGCTCCGTGGACCAAAAATCAACTCGAGATGAGAGGTTAGTCCCTGGCTTCGACTCCAGAGGAAACCACCTTACCACAAGCACCTCAGGAGGAGGCTTCTCTCAGCTCTAGGTATGTGAGAGGTACCCTGAGTTTGCGGCCTCAAGTGGAATGGACACCGCGATGCCCTGACTCGAAATAAGGCCGGATATCCCTGCAGTGACTTGAATGCAGGCTCGTCTGGCATCTCCCAAGATGAAAGGGTGTCTGAATCCCCTGTGGAGACAACAGAGAAAGACCTAGTTCCCCACTTCATGGCGACCGGAGGCCTCACATCCTTTGAAAACTCCAGAGGTACGCGGAGATCAGTGCCTCCAAAGGAGACGATGCCTGACTCCTCGTGAAACTTGATAGGTGTCCCAGGATTCCTGTGGCACGTGGAAAGGGACCCTTGGTCTCCCGCCTCAGCTGGTGAGGCGTCCCAATTGCCCTGCCAAGCCTCGAGGAGAATCCCGAGTTGTCCCTCGCAACTAGGCAGGAGTCCTGACGTCGCTGAACAAACACGTGTGTGGAAGGCCCATCCCCGTCGTAACTCGAGAATATACCCCAGGTTCCCGCCGCAACTCGAGAAAAACCATGAGACTTCCCCCTCGCAGCGAGATGAGGCCAGATTCCCCTGCACTGCGTGCAGAGCAATTCCGTGTTGCAAATCACACATGAAAGGAGCCTTGATTTCCTTGATGGCACTCCAGAGAAACCCCAAGAACACTGTTTCAAGGCTAGAGGGATTCTGAGGTTACTGTCGCAACACGAAAGAGCTCCGTGGACCAAAAATCAACTCGAGATGAGAGGTTAGTCCCTGGCTTCGACTCCATAGGAATACCACCTTACCACAAGCACCTCAGGAGGAGGCTTCTCTCAGCTCTAGGTATGTGAGAGGTACCCTGAGTTTGCGGCCTCAAGTGGAATGGACACCGCGATGCCCTGACTCGAAATAAGGCCGGATATCCCTGCAGTGACTTGAATGCAGGCTCGTCTTGCATCTCCCAAGATGAAAGGATGTCTGAATCCCCTGTGGAGACCACAGAGAAAGACCTAGTTCCCCACCTCATCGTGACCGGAATCCTCACATCCTTTGAAAACTCCAGAGGTAGGCGGAGATCATTGCCTCCACAGGAGATGATACCTGACTCCTCGTGAAACTTGATAGGAGTCCCAGGATTCCTGTGGCACCTGGAAAGGGACCCTTGGTCTCCCGCCTCAGCTGGAGAGGCGTCCCAATTGCCCTCCCAAGCCTCGAGGAGAATCCCGAGTTGTCCCTCGCAACTAGGCAGGAGTCCTGACGTCGTTGAACAAACACGTGTGAGGAAGGGCCATCCCCGTCGTAACTCGAGAATATACCCCAGGTTCCCGCCGCAACTCAAGAAAAACCATGAGACTTCCCCCTCGCCTTGAAATGAGGCCCGATTCCCCTGCAGTGCGTGCAGAGCAATTCCGTGTTGCACATCACACATGAAAGGAGCCTTGATTTCCTTGATGGTACTCCAGAGAAACCCCAAGAGCAGTGTTTCAAGGCTAGAGGAATCCTGAGGTCACTGTAGCAACATGAAAGAGCTCCGTGGACCAAAAGTCAACTCGAGATGAGAGGTTAGTCCCTGGCTTCGACTCCAGAGGAATACCACCTTACCACAAGCACCTCAAGAGGAGGCTTCTCTCAGCTCTAGGTATGTGAGAGGGACCCTGAGATTGCGGCCTCAAGTGGAATGGACACTGCGATGCCCTGACGCGAAATAAGGCCGGATATTCCTGCAGTGACTTGAATGCAGGCTCGTCTTGCATCTCCCAAGACAAAAGGATGTCTGAATCCCCTAAGGAGACCACAGAGAAAGACCTAGTTCCCCACCTCATCGCGACCGGAGGCCTCACATCCTTTGAAAACTCCAGACGTATGCGGAGATCAGTGCCTCCAAGGGAGACGATGCCTGACTCCTCGTGAAACTTCTTAGGAGTACCAGGATTCCTGTGGCACGTGGAAAGGGACCCTTGGTCTCCCGCGGCAGCTGGAGAGGCGTCCCAATTGCCCTGCCAAGCCTCGAGGAGAATCCCGAGTTGTCCCTCGCAACTAGGCAGGAGTCCTGCCGTCGCTGAACAAACACGTGTGTGGAAGAGACATCCCCGTCGTAACTCGAGAATATACCCTAGGTTCCCGCCGCAACTCGAGAAAAACAATGAGAATTCCCCCTCGCCGCGAGATGAGGCCCGATTCCCCTGCACTGCGTGCAGAGCAATTCCGTGTTGCACATCGAACATGAAAGGAGCCTTGATTTCCTTGATGGCACTCCAGATAAACCACAAGAACACTGTTTCAAGGCTAGAGGGATCCTGAGGTCACTGTAGCCACACGAAAGAGCTCCGTGGACCAAAAATCAACTCGAGATGAGAGGTTAGTCCCTGGCTTCGACTCCAGAGGAATACCACCTTACCACAGGCACCTTAAGAGGAGGCTTCCCTCAGCTCTTGGTATGTGAGAGGGACGCTGAGTTTGCGGCCTCAAGTGGAATGGACACCGCGATGCACTGACGCGAAATAAGGCCGGATATCCCTGCAGTGACTTGAATGCAGGCTCGTCTTGCATCTCCCAAAACGAAAGGATGTCTGAATCCCCTGTGAAGACCACTGAGAAAGAGCTAGTTCCCCACCTCATCGCGACCGGAGGCCTCACATCCTTTGAAAACCCCAGAGGTACGCGGAGATCAGTGCCTCCAAAGGAGACGATGCCTGACTCCTCGTGAAACTTGATAGGAGTCCCAGGATTCCTGTGGCACTTGGAAAGGGACACTTGCTTTCCCGCCTCAGCTGGATAGGCATCCCAATTGCCCTGCCAAGCCTCGAGGAGAATCCCGAGTTGTCCCTCCCAACTAGGCAGGAGTCCTGACGTCGCTGAACAAACACATGGGTGGAAGGGCCATCCCCATCATAACTCGAGAATGTACCCCAGGTTCCCGCCGCAACTCGAGAAAAACCGTGAGACGTCCCCCTCGCCGCGAGATGAGGCCCGATTCCCCTGCAGTGCGTTCAGAGCAATTCCGTGTTGCACATCACACATGAAAGGAGCCTTGATTTCCTTGATGGCACTCCAGAGAAACCCCAAGAACACTGTTTCAAGGCTAGAGGGATCCTGAGGTCACTGTAGCAACACCAAAGAGCTCCGTGGACCAAAAGTCAACTCGAGATGAGAGGTTAGTCCCTGGCTTCGACTCCAGAGGAATACCACCTTACCACAAGCACCTCAAGAGGAGGCTTCTCTCAGCTCTAGGTATGTGAGAGGGACCCTGAGATTGCGGCCTCAAGTGGAATGGACACTGCGATGCCCTGACTCGAAATAAGGCCGGATATCCCTGCAGTGACTTGAATGCAGGCTCGTCTTGCATCTCCCAAGACGAAAGGATGTCTGAATCACCTGTGGAGACCACAGAGAAAGACCTAGTTCCCCACCTCATCGCGACCGGAGGCCTCACATCCTCTGAAAACTCCAGAGGTACGCGGAGATCAGTGCCTCCAAAGGAGACGATGCCTGACTCCTCGTGAAACTTGATAGGAGTCCCAGGATTCCTGTGGCACGTGGAAAGGGACCCTTGGTCTCCCGCCTCAGCTGGAGAGGCGTCCCAATTGCCCTGCCAAGCCTCGAGGAGAATCCCGAGTTGTCCCTCGCAACTAGGCAGGAGTCCTGCCGTCGCTGAACAAACACGTGGGTGGAAGGGCCATCCCCGTCGTAACTCGAGAATATACCCCAGGTTCCCACCGCAACTCGAGAAAAACCATGAGACTTCCCCCTCGCCGCGAGATGAGGCCCGATTCCCCTGCACTGCGTGCAGAGCAATTCCGTGTTGCACATCACACATGAAAGGAGCCTTGATTTCCTTGATGGCACTCCAGAGAAAACCCAAGAGCAGTGTTTCAAGGCTAGAGGAATCCTGAGGTCACTGTAGCAACATGAAAGAGCTCCGTGGACCACAAATCAACTCGAGATGAGAGGTTAGTCCCGGGCTTCGACTCCAGAGGAATACCACCTTACCACAAGCACCTCAAGAGGAGGCTTCTCTCAGCTCTAGGTATGTGAGAGAGACGCTGAGTTTGCGGCCACACGTGGAATGGACACCGCGATGCCCTGACTCGAAATAAGCCCGGATATCCCTGCAGTGACTTGAATGCAGGGTCGTCTTGCATCTCCCAAGACGAAAGGATATCTGAATCCTCTGTGGAGACCACAGAGAAAGACCTAGTTCCCCACCTCATCGCGACCGGAGGCCTCACATTCTTTGAAAACTCCAGAGGTATGCGGAGATCAGTGCCTCCAAAGGAGACGATGCCTGACTCCTCGTGAAACTTGATAGGAGTCCCAGGATTCCTGTGGCACGTGGAAAGGGACCCTTGGTCTCCCGCCTCAGCTGGAGAGGCGTCCCAATTGCCCTGCCAAGCCTCGAGGAGAATCGCGAGTTGTCCCTCGCAACTAGGCAGGAGTCCTGACGTCGCTGAACAAACACGTGGGTGGAAGGGCCATTCCCGTGGTAACTCGAGAATATACCCCAGGTTCCCGCCGCAACTCGAGAAAAACCATGAGACTTCCCCCTCGCCGCGAGATGAGGCCCGATTCCCCTGCACTGCGTGCAGAGCAATTCCCTGTTGCACATCACACATGAAAGGAGCCTTGATTTCCTTGATGGCACTCCAGAGAAACCCCAAGAACACAGTTTCAAGGCTAGAGGGATCCTGAGGTCACTGTAGCAACACGAAAGAGCTCCGTGGACGAAAAATCAACTCGAGAGGAGAGGTTAGTCCCAGGCTTCGACTCCAGAGGAACACCACCTTACCACAAGCACCTCAAGAGGAGGCTTCTCTCAGCTCTAGGTATGTGAGAGGGACCCTGAGTTTGCGGCCTCAAGTGGAATGGAAACCGCGATGCCCTGACTCGAAATAAGGCCGGTTATCCCTGCAGTGACTTGAATGCAGGCTCGTCTTGCATCTCCCAAGACGAAAGGATGTCTGAATCCCCTGTGGAGACCACAGAGAAAGACCTAGTTCCCCACCTCATCGCGACCGGAGGCCTCACATCCTTTGAAAACTCCAGAGGTACGCGGAGATCAGTGCCTCCAAAGGAGACGATGCCTGACTCCTCGTGAAACTTGATAGGAGTCCCAGGATTCCTGTGGCACGTGGAAACGGACCCTTGGTCTCCCGCCTCAGCTGGAGAGGCGTCCCAATTGCCCTGCCAAGCCTCGCGGAGAATCCCGAGTTGTCCCTCGCAACTAGGCAGGAGTCCTGACGTCGCTGAACAAACACGTGGGTGGAAGGGCCATCCCCGTCGTAACTCGAGAATATACCCCAGGTTCCCACCGCAACTCGAGAAAAACCATGAGACTTCCCCCTCGCCGCGAGATGAGGCCCGATTCCCGTGCACTGCGTGCAAAGCAATTCCGTGTTGCACATCACACATGAAAGGAGCCTTGATTTCCTTGATGGCACTCCAGAGAAACCCCAAGAACACTGTTTCAATACTAGAGGGATCCTGAGGTCACTGTAGCAACAAGAAAGAGCTCTGTGGACCAAAAATCAACTCGAGATGAGAGGTTAGTCCCTGGCTTCGACTCCAGAGGAATACCACCTTACCACAAGCACCTCAAGAGGAGGCTTCTCTCATCTCTAGGTATGTGAGAGGGACCCTGAGTTTGCGGCCTCAAGTGGAATTTACACCGCGATGCCCTGGCTCGAAATAAGGCCGGATATCCCTGCAGTGACTTGAATGCAGGCTCGTCTTGCATCTCCCAAGACGAAAGCCTGTCTGAATCCCCTGTGCAGACCACAGAGAAAGACCTAGTTCCCCACCTCATCGCGAGCGGAGGCCTCACATCCTTTGAAAACTCCAGAGGTACGCGGAGATCAGTGCCTCCAAAGGAGACCATGCCTGACTCCTCGTGAAAATTGATAGGAGTTCGAGGATTCCTGTGGCATGTGGAAAGGGACCCTTGGTCTCCCGCCTCAGCTGGAGAGGCGTCCCAATTGCCCTCCCAAGCCTCGAGGAGAATCCCGAGTTGTCCCTCGCAACTAGGCAGGAGTCCTGCCGTCGCTGAACAAACACGTGGGTGGAAGGGCCATCCCCGTCGTAACTCGAGAATATACCCCAGGTTCCCGCCGCAACTCGAGAAAAACCATGAGACTTCCCCCTCGCCGCGAGATGAGGCCCGATTCCCAGGACTGCGTGCAGAGCAATTCCGTGTTGCACATCACACATGAAAGGAGCCTTGATTTCCTTCATGGCACTCCAGAGAAACCCCAAGAGCAGTGTTTCAAGGCTAGAGGAATCCTGAGGTCACTGTAGCAACATGAAAGAGCTCCGTGGACCACAAATCAACTCGAGATGAGAGGTTAGTCCCGGGCTTCGACTCCAGAGGAATACCACCTTACCACAAGCACCTCAAGAGGAGGCTTCTCTCAGCTCTAGGTATGTGAGAGAGACCCTGAGTTTGCGGCCACAAGTGGAATGGACACCGCGATGCCCTGACTCGAAATAAGCCCGGATATCCCTGCAGTGACTTGAATGCAGGCTCGTCTTGCATCTCCCAAGACGAAAGGATATCTGAATACTCTGTGGAGACCACAGAGAAAGACCTAGTTCCCCACCTCATGGCGACCGGAGGCCTCACATCATTTGAAAACTCCAGAGGTACGCAGAGATCAGTGCCTCCAAAGGAGACGATGCCTGACTCCTCGTGAAACTTGATAGGAGTCCCAGGATTACTGTGGCACGTGGAAAGGGACCCTTGGTCTCCCGCCTCAGCTGGAGAGGCGTCCCAATTGCCCTGCCAAGCCTCGAGGAGAATCCCGAGTTGTCCCTCGCAACTAGGCAGGAGTCCTGACGTCGCTGAACAAACACGTGGGTGGAAGGGCCATCCCCGTCGTAACTCGAGAATATACCCCAGGTTCCCACCGCAACTCGAGAAAAAACATGAGACTTCCCCCTCGCCGCGAGATGAGGCCCGATTCCCCTGCACTCTGTGCAGAGCAATTCCGTGTTGCACATCACAAATGAAAGGAGCCTTGATTTCCTTGATGGCACTCCAGAGTAACCCCAAGAACACTGTTTCTAGACTAGAGGGATCCTGAGGTCACTGTAGCAACAAGAAAGAGCTCCGTGGACCAAAAATCAACTCGAGATGATAGGTTAGTCCCTGGCTTCGACTCCAGAGGAATACCACCTTACCACAAGCACCTCAAGAGGAGGCTTCTCTCAGCTCTAGGTATGTGAGAGGGACCCTGAGTTTGCGGCCTCAAGTGGAATGGACACCGCGAAGCCCTGGCTCGAAATAAGGCCGGATATCCCTGCAGTGACTTGAATGCAGGCTCGTCTTGCATCTCCCAAGACGAAAGCATGTCTGAATCCCCTGTGCAGACCACAGAGAAAGACCTAGTTCCCCACCTCATCGCGAGCGGAGGCCTCACATCCTTTGAAAACTCCAGAGGTACGCGGAGATCAGTGCCTCCAAAGGAGACGATGCCTGACTCCTCGTGAAAATTGATAGGAGTCCCAGGATTCCTGTGGCATGTGGAAAGGGACCCTTGGTCTCCCGCCTCAGCTGGAGAGGCGTCCCAATTGCCCTGCCAAGCCTCGAGGAGAATCCCGAGTTGTCCCTCGCAACTAGGCAGGAGTTCTGCCGTCGCTGAACAAACACGTGGGTGGAAGGGCCATCCCCGTCGTAACTCGAGAATATACCCCAGGTTCTCGCCGCAACTCGAGAAAAACCATGAGACTTCCCCCTCGCCGTGAGATGAGGCCCGATTCCCCTGCACTGCATGCAGAGCAATTCCGTGTTGCACATCAAACATGAAAGAAGCCTTGATTTCCTTGATGGCACTGCAGAGAAACCCCAAGAACACTGTTTCAAGGCTAGAGGGATCCTCAGGTCACTGTAGCAACAAGAAAGAGCTCCGTGGACCAAAAATCAACTCGAGATGAGAGGTTAGTCCCTGGCTTCGACTCCAGAGGAATACCACCTTACCACAAGCACCTCAAGAGGAGGCTTCTCTCAGCTCTAGGTATGTGAGAGGGACCCTGAGTTTGCGGCCTCAAGTGGAATGGACACTGCGTTGCCCTGACGCGAAATAAGGCCGGATATCCATGCAGTGACTTGAATGCAGGCTCGTCTTGCATCTCCCAAGACGAAAGGATGTCTGAATCCCCTGTGGAGACCACAGAGAAGGACCTAGTTCCCCACCTCATCGCGACCGGAGGCCTCACATCCTTTGAAAACTCCAGAGGTACGCGGAGATCAGTGCCTCCAAGGGAGACGATGCCTGACTCCTCGTCAAACTTCTTAGGAGTACCAGGATTCCTGTGGCACGTGGAAAGGGACCCTTGGTCTCCCGCAGCAGCTGGAGAGGCGTCCCAATTGCCCTGCCAAGCCTCGAGGAGAATCCCGAGTTTTCCCTCGCAACTAGGCAGGAGTCCTGCCGTCGCTGAACAAACACGTGTGTGGAAGGGACATCCCCGTCGTAACTCGAGAATACACCCCAGGTTCCCGCCGCAACTCGAGAAAAACAATGAGACTTCCCCCTCGCCGCGAGATGAGGCCCGATTCCCCTGCACTGCGTGCAGAGCAATTCCGTGTTGCACATCAAACATGAAAGGAGCCTTGATTTCCTTGATGGCACTCCAGATAAACCACAAGAACACTGTTTCAAGGCTAGAGGGATCCTGAGGTCACTGTAGCCACACGAAAGAGCTCCGTGGACCAAAAATCAACTCGAGATGAGAGGTTAGTCCCTGGCTTCGACTCCAGAGGAATACCACCTTACCACAAGCACCTCAAGAGGAGGCTTCTCTCAGCTCTAGGTATGTGAGAGGTACGCTGAGTTTGCGGCCTCAAGTGGAATGGACACCGCGAAGCCCTGACGCGAAATAAGGGCGGATATCCCTGCCGTGACTTGAATGCAGGCGCGTCTTGCATCTCCCAAGATGAAAGGATGTCTGAATCCCCTGTGGAGACCACAGAGAAAGACGTAGTTCCCCACATCATGGCGACCGGAGGCCTCACATCCTTTGAAAACTCCCGACGTATGCGGAGATCAGTGCCTCCAAGGGAGACGATGCCAGACTCCTCGTGAAACTTCTTAGGAGTCCCAGGATTCCTTTGGCACGTGGAAAGGGACCCTTGGTCTCCCGCGGCAGCTGGAGAGGCGTCCCAATTGCCCTGCCAAGCATCGAGGAGAATCCCAAGTTGTCCCTCGCAACTAGGCAGGAGTCCTGACGTCACGGAACAAACACGTGTGTGAAAGGGCCATTCCCGTCGTAACTCGAGAATATACCCCAGGTTCCCGCCACAACTCAAGAAAAACCATGAGAATTCCCCCTCACCGCGAGATGAGGCCCGATTCCCCTGCACTGCATTCAAAGCAATTCCGTATTGCACATCAAACATGAAAGGACACTTGATTTCCTTGATGGCACTCCAGACAAACCCCAAGAACACTGTTTCAAGGCTAGAGGGATCCTGAGGTCACTGTAGCAACACGAAAGAGCTCCGTGGACCAAAAATCAACTCGAGAGGAGAGGTTAGTCCCAGGCTTCGACTCCAGAGGAATACCACCTTACCACAAGCACCTCAAGAGGAGGCTTCTCTCAGCTCTAGGTATGTGAGAGGGACCCTGAGTTTGCGGCCTCAAGTGGAATGGACACCGCGATGCCCTGACTAGAAATAAGGCAGGTTATCCCTGCAGTGACTTGAATGCAGGCTCGTCTTGCATCTCCCAAGACGAAAGGATGTCTGAATCCCCTGTGGAGACCACAGAGAAAGACCTAGTCCCCACCTCATCGTGACCGGAGGCCTCACATCCTTTGAAAACTACAGAGGCACGCGGAGATCAGTGCCTTCAAAGGAGACGATGCCTGACTCCTTGTGAAACTTGATAGGAGTCCCAGGATTACTGTGGCACGTGGAAAGGGACCCTTGGTCTCCCGCCTCATCTGGATAGGCATCCCAATTGCCCTGCCAAGCCTCGAGGAGAATCCCGAGTTGTCCCTCGCAAGTAGGCAGGAGTCCTGACGTCGCTGAACAAACACGTGTGTGGAAGGGCCATCCCCGTCGTAACTCGAGAATATACCCCAGGTTCCCGCCGCAACTCGCAAAAATCATGAGACGTCCCCCTCGCCGCGAGATGAGGCCCGATTCCCCTGCAGTGCGTGCAGAGCAATTCCGTGTTGCACATCACACATGAAAGGAGCCTTGATTTCCTTGATGGCACTCCAGAGAAACCCCAAGAACACTGTTTCAAGGCTAGAGGGATCCTGAGGTCAGTGTAGCTACACGAAAGAACTCCGTGGACCAAAAATCAACTCGACATGAGAGGTTAGTCCCTGGCTTCGACTCCAGAGGAAATCACCTTACCACAAGCACCTCAAGAGGAGGCTTCTCTCAGCTCTAGGTATGTGAGAGGGACCCTGAGTTTGCGGCCTCAAGTGGAATGGACACCGCGATGCCCTGACTCGAAATAAGGCCGGATATTCCTGCAGTGACTTGAATGCAGGCTCGTCTTGCATCTCCCAAGACGAAAGGATGTCTGAATCCCCTGTGGAGACCACAGAGAAAGACCTAGTTCCCAACTTCATTGAGACCGGAGGCCTCACATACTTTGAAAATTCCAGGGGTAGACTGAGATCAGTGCTTCCAAAGGAGACGATGCCTGACTCCTCGTGAAACTTGATAGGAGTCCCAGGATTCCTGTGGCACGTGGAAAGGGACCCTTGGTCTCCCGCCTCAGCTGGAGAGGCGTCCCAATTGCCCTGCCAAGCCTCGAGGAGAATCCCGAGTTGTTCCTCGCAACTAGGCAGGAGTCCAAACGTCGCTGAACAAACACGAGGGTGGAAGGGCCATCCCCGTCGTAACTCGAGAATATACCCCAGGTTCCCGCCGCAACTCGAGAAAAACCATGAGCCTTCCCCCTCGCCGCAAGATGAGGCCCGATTCCCCTGTACTGCATTCAAAGCAATTCCGTATTGCACATCACACATGAAAGGAGCCTTGATTTCCTTGATGGCACTCCAGAGAAACCACAAGAACACTGTTTCAAGGCTAGAGGGATCCTGAGGTCACTGTAGCAACACGAAAGAGCTCCGTGGACCAAAAATCAACTCGAGATGAGAGGTTAGTCCCTGGCTTCGACTCCAGAGGAATACCACCTTACCACAAGCACCTCAAGAGGAGGCTTCTCTCAGCTCTAGGTATCTGAGAGGGACCCTGAGTTTGCGGCCTCAAGTGGAATGGACACCGCGATGCCCTGACGCGAAACAACGCCGGATATCCCTGCAGTGACTTGAATGCAGGCTCGTCTTGCATTTCCGAAGATGAAAGGATGTCTGAATCCCCTGTGGAGACCACAGAGAAAGACCTAGTTCCCCACCTCATCGTGACCGGACGCCTCACATCCTTTGAAAACTCCAGAGGTACGTGGAGATCAGTGCCTCCAAAGGAGACGATACCTGACTCCTCGTGAGACTTGATAGGAGTCCCAGGATTCCTGTGGCACGTGGAAAGGGACCCTTGGTTTCCCGCCTCAGCTGAAGAGGCGTCCCAATTGCCCTCCCAAGCCTGGAGGAGAATCCCGAGTTGTCCCTCGCAACTAGGCAGGAGTCCTGACGTCGCTGAACAAACACGTGTGTGGAAGGGCCATCCCCGTCGTAACTCGAGAATATACCCCAGGTTACCGCCGCAACTCGAGAAAAGCCATGAGACTTCCCCCTCGCCGCGAGATGAGGCCCGATTCCCCTGCACTGTGTGCAGAGCAATTCCGTGTTGCACATCACACATGAAAGGAGCCTTGATTTCCTTGATGGCACTCCAGAGAAACCCCAAGAGCAGTGTTTCAAGGCTAGAGGGATCCTGAGGTCACTGTAGCAACACGAAAGAGCTCCGTGGACCAAAAATCAACTCGAGATGAGAGGTTAGTCCCTGGCTTCGACTCCAGAGGAATACCACCTTACCACAAGCACCTCAAGAGGAGGCTTCTCTCAGCTCTAGGTATGTGAGAGGGACCCTGAGTTTGCGGCCTCACGTGGAATAAACACCGCGATGCCCTGACTCGAAATAAGGCCGGATATCCCTGCAGTGACTTGAATGCAGGCTCGTCTTGCATCTCCCAAGACGAAAGGATGTCTGAATCCCCTGTGGAGACCACAGAGAAAGACCTAGTTCCCCACCTCATCGCAACCGGAGGCCTCACATCCTTTGAGAATTCCAGAGGTATGAGGAGATCAGTGCCTCCAAAAAGGACGATGCCTGTTTCCTCGTGAAACTTCTTAGGAGTCCCAGGATTCCTGTGGCACGTGGAAAGGGACCCTTGGTCTCCCGCCTCAGCTGGAGAGCCGTCCCAATTGCCCTGCCAAGCCTCGAGGAGAATCCGGAGTTATCCCTCGCAACTAGGCAGGAGTCCTGACGTCGCTGAACAAACACGTGGGTGGAAGGGCCATCCCCGTCGGAACTCGAGAATATACCCCAGGTTCCCGCCGCAACTCGAGAAAAACCATGAGACTTCCCCCTCTCCGCGAGATGAGGCCCGATTCCCCTGCACTGCGTGCAGAGCAATTCCGTGTTGCACATCAAACATGAAAGGAGCCTTGATTTCCTTGATGGCACTCCAGAGAAACCCCAAGAACACTGTTTCAAGGCTAGAGGGATTCTGAGGTCACTGTAGCAACACGAAAGAGCTCCGTGGACCAAAAAACAACTCGAGATGAGAGGTTAGTCCCTGGCTTCGACTCCAGAGGAATACCACCTTACCACAAGCACCTCAGGAGGAGGCTTCTCTCAGCTCTAGGTATGTGAGAGGTACCCTGAGTTTGCGGCCTCACGTGGAATAAACACCGCGATGCCCTGACTCGAAATAAGGCCGGATATCCCTGCAGTGACTTGAATGCAGGCTCGTCTTGCATCTCCCAAAACGAAAGGATGTCTGAATCCCCTGTGGAGACCACAGAGAAAGACCTAGTTCCCCACCTCATCGTGACCGGAGGCCTCACATCCTTTGAAAACTCCAGAGGTACGCGGAGATCAGTGCCTCCACAGGAGACGATACCTGACTCCTCGTGAAACTTGATAGGAGTCCCAGGATTCCTGTGGCACCTGGAGAGGGACCCTTGGTCTCCCGCCTCAGCTGGAGAGGCGTCCCAATTGCCCTCCCAAGCCTCGAGGAGAATCCCGAGTTGTCCCTCGCAACTAGGCAGGAGTCCTGCCGTCGCTGAACAAACACGTGTGTGGAAGGGACATCCCCGTCGTAACTCGAGAATATACCCCAGGTTCCCGCCGCAACTCGAGAAAAACAATGAGACTTCCCCCTCGCTGCGAGATGAGGCCCGATTCCCCTGCACTGCGTGCAGAGCAATTCCGTGTTGCACATCAAACATGAAAGGAGCCTTGATTTCCTTGATGGCACTCCAGAGAAACCACAAGAACACTGTTTCAAGGCTAGAGGGATCCTGAGGTCACTGTAGCCACACGAAAGAGCTCCGTGGACCAAAAATCAACTCGAGATGAGAGGTTAGTCCCTGGATTCGACTCCAGAGGAATACCACCTTACCACAAGCACCTCAAGAGGAGGCTTCTCTCAGCTCTAGGTATGTGAGAGGGACCCTGAATTTGTGGCCTCAAGTGGAATGGACACCGCGATGCCCTGACTCGAAATAAGGCCGGATATCCCTGCAGTGACTTGAATGCAGGTTCGTCTTGCATCTCCCAAGACGAAAGGATGTCTGAATCCCCTGTGAAGACCACAGAGAAAGACCTAGTTCCCCACCTCATCGCGACCGGAGGCCTCACATCCTTTGAAAACTCCAGAGGTACGCGGAGATCAGTGCCTCCAAAGGAGACGATGCCTGACTCCTCGTGAAACTTGATAGGAGTCCCAGGATTTCTGTGGCACGTGGAAAGGGACCCTTGGTCTCCCGCCTCAGCTGGAGAGGCATCCCAATTGCCCTGCCAAGCCTCGAGGAGAATCCCGAGTTTTCCCTCACAACTAGGCAGGAGTCCTGACGTCGCTGAACAAACACGTGGGTGGAAGGACCATCCCCGTCATAACTCGAGAATATACCCCAGGTTCCCGCCGCAACTCGAGAAAAACCATGAGACGTCCCCCTCGCCGCGAGATGAGGCCAGATTCCCCTGCAGTGCGTGCAGAGCAATTCCGTGTTGCACATCACACATGAAAGGAGCCTTGATTTGCTTGATGGCACTCCAGAGAAACCCCAAGAACACTGTTTCAAGGCTAGAGGGATTCTGAGGTCACGGCAGCTACACGAAAGAGCTCCGTGGACCAAAAATCAACTCGAGATGAGAGGTTAGTCCCTGGCTTCGACTCCAGAGGAAACCACCTTACCACAAGCAAATCAAGAGGAGACTTCTCTCAGCTCTAGGTATGTGAGAGGGACCCTGAGTTTGCGGCCTCAAGTGGAATGGACACCGCGATGCCCTGACGTGATATAAGGCCGGATATCCCTGCAGTGACTTGAATGCAGGCTCGTCTTGCATCTCCCAAGATGAAAGGATGTCGGAATCCCCTGTGGAGACCACAGAGAAAGACCTAGTTCCCCACTTCATGGCGACCGGAGGCCTCACATCCTTTGTAAACTCCAGAGGTACGCGGAGATCAGTGCCTCCAAAGGAGGCGATGCCTGACTCCTCGTGAAACTTGATAGGAGTCCCAGGATTCCTGTGGCACGTGGAAAGGGACCCTTGGTCTCCCGCCTCAGCTGGAGAGGCGTCCCAATTGCCCTGCCAAGCCTCGAGGAGAATCCCGAGTTGTTCCTCGCAACTAGGCAGGAGTCCTGACGTCGCTGAACAAACACGAGGGTGGAAGGGCGATCCCCGTCGTAACTCGAGAATATACCCCAGGTTCCTGCCGCAACTCGAGAAAAACCATGAGACTTCCCCCTCGCCGCGAGATGAGGCCCGATTCCCCTGCACTGCGTGCAGAGGAATTCCGTGTTGCACATCAAACATGAAAGGAGCCATGATTTCCTTGATGGCACTCCAGAGAAACCCCAAGAACAGAGTTTCAAGGCTAGAGGGATCCTGAGGTCACTGTAGCAACACGAAAGAGCTCCGTGGACGAAAAATCAACTCGAGAGGAGAGGTTAGTCCCAGGCTTCAACTCCAGAGGAATACCACCTTACCACAAGCACCTCAAGAGGAGGCTTCTCTCAGCTCTAGGTATGTGAAAGGGACCCTGAGTTTGCGGCCTCAAGTGGAATGGACACCGCGATGCCCTGACTCGAAATAAGGCCGGATATCCCTGCAGTGACTTGAATGCAGGCTCGTCTTGCATCTCCCAAGACGAAAGGATGTCTGAATCCCCTGTGGAGACCACAGAGAAAGACCTAGTTCCCCACCTCATCGTGCCCGGACGCCTCACATCCTTTGAAAACTCCAGAGGTACGTGGAGATCAGTGCCTCCAAAGGAGACGATACCTGACTACTCGTGAGATTTGATAGGAGTCCCAGGATTCCTGTGGCACGTGGAAAGGGACCCTTGGTTTCCCGATCAGCTGGAGAGGCGTCCCAATTGCCCTCCCAAGCCTCGAGGAGAATCCCGAGTTGTCCCTCGCAACTAGGCAGGAGTCCTCACGTCGTTGAACAAACACGTGTGTGGAAGGGCCATCCCCGTCGTAACTCGAGAATATACCCCAGGTTACCGCCGCAACTCGAGAAAAACCATGAGACTTACCCCTCGCCGCGAGATGAGGCCCGATTCCCCTGCACAGTGTGCAGAGCAATTCCGTGTTGCACATCACACATGAAAGGAGCCTTGATTTCCTTGATGGCACTCCAGAGAAACCCCAAGAGCAGTGTTTCAAGGCTAGAGGGATCCTGAGGTCACTGTAGCAACACGAAAGAGCTCCGTGGACCAAAAAACAACTCGAGATGAGAGGTTAGTCCCTAGCTTCGACTCCAGAGGAATACCACCTTACCACAAGCACCTCAAGAGGAGGCTTCTCTCAGCTCTATGTATGTGAGAGGGACCCTGAGTTTGCGGCCTCACGTGGAATAAACACCGCGATGCCCTGACTCGAAATAAGGCCGGATATCCCTGCAGTGACTTGAATGCAGGCTCGTCTTGCATCTCCCAAGACGAAAGGATGTCTGAATCCCTTGTGGAGACCACAGAGAAAGACCTAGTTCCCCACCTCATCGCAACCGGAGGCCTCACATCCTTTGAGAACTCCAGAGGTATGAGGAGATCAGTGCCTCCAAAAGGGACGATGCCTGATTCCTCGAGAAACTTCTTAGGAGTCCCAGGATTCCTGTGGCACGTGGAAAGGGACCCTTGGTCTCCCGCCTCAGCTGGAGAGGCGTCCCAATTGCCCTGCCAAGCCTCAAGGAAAATCCGGAATTATCCCTCGCAACTAGGCAGGAGTCCTGACGTCGCTGAACAAACACGTGGGTGGAAGGGCCATCCCCGTCGTAACTCGAGAATATACCCCAGGTTCCCGCCGCAACTCGAGAAAAACCATGAGACTTCCCCCTCTCCGCGAGATGAGGCCCGATTCCCCTGCACTGCGTGCAGAGCAATTCCGTGTTGCACATCAAACATGAAAGGAGCCTTGATTTCCTTGATGGCACTCCAGAGAAACCCCAAGAACACTGTTTCAAGGCTAGAGGGATCCTGAGGTCACTGTAGCAACACGAAAGAGATCCGTGGACCAAAAAACAACTCGAGATGAGAGGTTAGTCCCGGGCTTCGACTCCAGAGGAATACCACCTTACCACAAGCACCTCAAGAGGAGGCTTCTCTCAGCTCTAGGTATGTGAGAGGGACCCTGAGATTGCGGCCTCAAGTGGAATGGAAACTGCGATGCCCTGACTCGAAATAAGGCCGGATATCCCTGCAGTGACTTGAATGCAGGCTCGTCATGCTTCTCCCAAGACAAAAGGATGTCTGAATCCCCTGAGGAGACCACAGAGAAAGACCTAGTTCCCCACCTCATCGCGACCGGAGGCCTCACATCCTTTGAAAACTCCCGACGTATGCGGAGATCAGTGCCTCCAAGGGAGACGATGCCAGACTCCTCGTGAAACTTCGTAGGAGTCCCAGGATTCCTGTGGCACGTGGAAAGGGACCCTTGGTCTCCCGCGGCAGCTGGAGAGGCGTCCCAATTGCTCTGCCAAGCCTCGAGGAGAATCCCGAGTTTTCCCTCGCAACTAGGCAGGAGTCCTGCCGTCGCTGAACAAACACGTGTGTGGAAGGGACATCCCCGTCGTAACTCGAGAATATACCCCAGGTTCCCACCGCAACTCGAGAAAAACCATGAGACGTCCCCCTCGCCGCGAGATGAGGCCAGATTCCCCTGCAGTGCGTGCAGAGCAATTCCGTGTTGCACATCACACATGAAAGGAGCCTTGATTTGCTTGATGGCACTCCAGAGAAACCCCAAGAACACTGTTTCAAGGCTAGAGGGATTCTGAGGTCACGGCAGCTACACGAAAGAGCTCCGTGGACCAAAAATCAACTCGAGATGAGAGGTTAGTCCCTGGCTTCGACTCCAGAGGAAACCACCTTACCACAAGCACCTCAAGAGGAGGCTTCTCTCAGCTCTAGGTATGTGAGAGGGACCCTGAGTTTGCGGCCTCAAGTGGAATGGACACCGCGATGCCCTGACTGGAAATAAGGCCGGATATCCCTGCAGTGACTTGAATGCAGGCTCGTCTTGCATATCCCAAGATGAAAGGATGTCTGAATCCCCTGTGGAGACCACAGAGAAAGACCTAGTTCCCCACTTCATGGCGACTGGAGGCCTCACATCCTTTGAAAACTCCAGAGGTACGCGGAGATCAGTGCCTCCAAAGGAGACGATGCCTGACTCCTCGTGAAACTTGATAGGAGTCCCAGGATTCCTGTGGCACGTGGAAAGGGACCCTTGGTCTCCCGCCTCAGCTGGAGAGGCGTCCCAATTGCCCTGCCAAGGCTCGAGGAGAATCCCGAGTTGTTCCTCGCAACTAGGCAGGAGTCCTGACGTCGCTGAACAAACACGTGTGTGGAAGGACCATCCCCGTCTTAACTCGAGAATATACCCCAGGTTCCTGCCGCAACTCGAGAAACACCATGAGACTTCCCCCTCGCCGCGAGATGAGGCCCGATTCCCCTGCACTGCGTGCAGAGCAATTCCGTGTTGCACATCACACATGAAAGGAGCCTTGATTTCCTTGATGGCACTCCAGAGAAACCCCAAGAACACAGTTTCAAGGCTAGAGGGATCCTGAGGTCACTGTAGCAACACAAAAGAGATCCGTGGACCAAAAATCAACTCGAGAGGAGAGGTTAGTCCCAGGCTTCGACTCCAGAGGAATACCACCTTACCACAAGCACCTCAAGAGGAGGCTTCTCTCAGCTCTAGGTATGTGAGAGGGACCCTGAGTTTACGGCCTCAAGTGGAATGGACACCGCGATGTCCTGACTCGAAATAAGGCCGGATATCCCTGCGGTTACGTGAATGCAGGCTCGTCTTGCATCTCCCAAGACGAAAGGATGTCTGAATCCCCTGTGGAGACCACAGAGAAAGACCTAGTTCCCCACCTCATCGCGACCGGAGGCCTCACATCCTTTGAAAACTCCAGAGGTACGCGGAGATCAGTGCCTCCAAAGGAGACGATGCCTGACTCCTCGTGAAACTTGATAGGAGTCCCAGGATTCCTGTGGCACGTGGAAAGGGACCCTTGGTCTCCCGCCTCAGCTGGAGAGGCGTTCCAATTGCCCTGCCAAGCCTCGAGGAGAATCCCGAGTTGTCCCTCGGAACTAGGAAGGAGTCCTGACGTCTCTGAATAAACACGTGGGTGGAGCGGCCATCCCCGTCGTAACTCGAGAATATACCCCAGGTTCTCGCCGCAACTCGAGAAAAACCATGAGACATCCCCCTCGCCGTGAGATGAGGCCCGATTCCCCTGCACTGCATGCAGAGCAATTCCGTGTTGCACATCAAACATGAAAGAAGCCTTGATTTCCTTGATGGCACTCCAGAGAAACCCCAAGAACACTGTTTCAAGGCTAGAGGGATCCTGAGGTCACTGTAGCAACACGAAAGAGCTCCGTGGACCAAAAACCAACTCGAGATGAGAGGTTAGTTCCTGGCTTCGACTCCAGAGGAATACCACCTTACCACAAGCACCTCAAGAGGAGGCTTCTCTCAGCTCTAGGTATGTGAGAGGGACCCTGAGTTTGCGGCCTCAAGTGGAATGGACACCGCGATGCCCTGACGCGAAATAAGGCCGGATATCCCTGCAGTGACTTGAATGCAGGCTCGTCTTGCATCTCCCAAGACGAAAGGATGTCTGAATCCCCTGTGAAGACCACAGAGAAAGAGCTAGTTTCCCACCTCATCGCGACCGGATGCCTCACATCCTTTGAAAACTCCAGAGGTACGCGGAGATCAGTGCCTCCAAAGGAGACGATGCCTGACTCCTCGTGAACCTTGATAGGAGTCCCAGGATTCCTGTGGCACGTGGAAAGGGACCCTTGGTCTCCCGCCTCAGCTGGAGAGGCACCCCAATTGCCCTGCCAAGCCACGAGGAGAATCCCGAGTTGTCCCTCGCAAGTAGGCAGGAGTCCTGACGTCGCTGAACAAACACGTGGGTGGAAGGGCCATCCCCGTCATAACTCGAGAATATACCCCAGGTTCCCGCCGCAACTCGAGAAAAACCATGAGACGTCCCCCTCGCCGCGAGATGAGGCCAGATTCCCCTGCAGTGCGTGCAGAGCAATTCCGTGTTGCACATCACACATGAAAGGAGCCTTGATTTCCTTGATGGCACTCCAGAGAAACCCCAAGAACACTGTTTCCAGGCTAGAGGGATCCTGAGGTCAGTGTAGCTACACGAAAGACCTCCGTGGATCAAACATCAACTCGAGATGAGAGTTTAGTCCCTGGCTTCGACTCCAGAGGAAACCACCTTACCACAAGCACCTCAAGAGGAGGCTTCTCTCAGCTCTAGCTATGTGAGAGGGACCCTGAGTTTGCGGCCTCAAGTGGAATGGACACCGCGATGCCCTGACTCGAAATAAGGCCGGATATCCCTGCAGTGACTTGATTGCAGGCTCGTCTTGCATCTCCCAAGACGAAACGATGTTTGAATCCCTGTGGAGACCACAGAGAAAGACCTATTTCCCCACTTCATTGAGACCGGAGGCCTCACATACTTTGAAAATTCCAGAGGTACACTGAGATCAGTGCCTCCAAAGGAGACGTTGCCTGACTCCTCGTCAAACTTGATAGGAGTCCCAGGATTCCTGTGGCACGTGGAAAGGGACCCTTGGTCTCCTGCCTCAGCTGGAGAGTCGTCCCAATTGCCCTGCCAAGCCTCGAGGAGAATCCCGAGTTGTCCCTCGCAACTAGGCAGGAGTCCTGACGTCGCTGAACACACACGCGTGTGGCAGGGCCATCCCCGTCGTAACTCGAGAATATACCCCAGGTTCCCGCCGCAACTCGAGAAAAACCATGAGACTTCCCCCTCGCCGCAAGATGAGGCCCGATTCCCCGGCACTGCATTCAAAGCAATTCCGTATTGCACATCAAACATGAAAGGAGCCTTGATTTCCTTGATGGCACTCCAGAGAAACCCCAGGAACACTGTTTCAAGGCTAGAGGGATCCTGAGGTCACTGTAGCAACACGAAAGAGCTCCGTGGACCAAAAATCAACTCGAGATGAGAGGTTAGTCCCTGGCTTCGACTCCAGAGGAATACCACCTTACCACAAGCACCTCAAGTGGAGGCTTCTCTCAGCTCTAGGTATGTAAGAGGGACCCTGAGTTTGCGGCCTCAAGTGGAATCGACACCGCGATGACCTGACGTGAAATAACGCGGGATATCCCTGCAGTGACTTGAATGCAGGCTCCTCTTGCATCTCCCAAGATGAACGGATGTCTGAATCCCCTGTGGAGACCACAGAGAAAGACCTAGTTCCCCACCTCATCACGACCGGAGGCCTCACATCCTTTGAAAACTCCAGAGGTACGCGGAGATCAGTGCCTCCAAAGGAGACGATGCCTGACTCCTCGTGAAACTTGATAGGAGTCCCAGGATTCCTGTGGCACGTGGAAAGGGACCTTTCGTCTCCCGCCTCAGCTGGAGAGGCGTCCCAATTGCCCTGCCAAGCCTCAAGGAGAATCCCGAGTTGTCCCTCGCAACTAGGCAGCAGTCTTGACGTCGCTGAACAGACAGGTGGGTGGAAGGGCCATCCCCGTCGTAACTCGGGAGTATACCCCAGGTTCCCGCCGCAACTCGAGAAAAACCATGAGACTTCCCCCTCGCCGCAAGATGAGGCCCGATTCCCCTGCACTGTGTGCAGAGCAATTTCGTGTTGCACATCACACATGAAAGGAGCCTTGATTTGCTTGATGGCACTCCAGAGAAACCCCAAGAACACTGTTTCAAGGCTAGAGGGATCCTGAGGTCACTGTAGCAACATGAAAGAGCTCCGTGGACCAAAAATCAACTCGAGATGAGAGGTTAGTCCCTGGCTTCGACTCCAGAGGAATACCACCTTACCACAAGCACCTCAAGAGGAGGCTTCTCTCAGCTCTAGGTATGTGAGAGGGACACTGAGTTTGCGGCCTGAAGTGGAATGGACACCGCGATGCCCTGACTTGAAATAAGGCCGGATATCCCTGCAGTGACTTGAATGCAGGCTCGTCTTGCATCTCCCAAGATGAAAGGATGTCTGAATCCCCTGTGAAGACCACAGAGAAAGAGCTAGTTCCCCACCTCATCGCGACCGGAGGCCTCACATCCTTTGAAAACTCCAGAGGTACGCGGAGACCAGTGCCTCCAAAGGGGACGATGCCTGACTCCTCGTGAAACTTGATAGGAGTCCCAGGATTCCTGTGGCACGTGGTAAGGGACCCTTGGTCTCCCGCCTCAGCTGGAGAGGTATCCCAATTGCCCTGCCAAGCCTCGAGGAGAAACCCGAGTTGTCCCTCGCAACTAGGCAGGAGTCCTGACGTCGCTGAACAAACACGTGGGTGGAAGGGCCATCCCCGTCATAACTCGAGAATATACCCCAGGTTCCCGCCGCAACTTGAGAAAAACCATGAGACGTCCCCCGCGCCGCGAGATGAGGCCAGATTCCCCTGCAGTGCGTGCAGAGCAATCCCGTGCTGCACATCACACATGAAAGTAGCCTTGATTTGCTTGATGGCACTCCAGAGAAACCCCAAGAACACTGTTTCAAGGCTAGAGGGATTCTGAGGTCACGGCAGCTACACGAAAGAGCTCGGTGGACCAGAAATCAACTCGAGATGAGAGGTTAGTCCCTGGCTTCGACTCCAGAGGAAACCACCTTACCACAAGCACCTCAAGAAGAGGCTTCTCTCAGCTCTAGCTATGTGAGAGGGACCCTGAGTTTGCGGCCTCAAGTGGAATGGACACCGCGATGCCCTGACTCGAAATAAGGCCGGATATCCCTGCAGTGACTTGAATGCAGGCTCGTCTTGCATCTCCCAAGATGAAAGGATGTCTGAATCCCCTGTGGAGACCACAGAGAAAGACCGAGTTCCCCACTTCATGGCGACCGGAGTCCTCACATCCTTTGAAAACTCCAGAGGTACGCGGAGATCAGTGCCTCCAAAGGAGACGATGCCTGACTACTCGTGAAACTTGATAGGAGTCCCAGGATTCCTGTGGCACGTGGAAAGGGACCCTTGGTCTCCATCCTCAGCTGGAGAGGCGTCCCAATTGCCCTGCCAAGCCACGAGGAGAATCCCGAGTTGTCCCTCGCAACTAGGCAGGAGTCCTGACGTCGCTGAACAAACACGTGGGTGGTAGGACCATCCTCGTCGTAACTCGAGAATATACCCCAGGTTCCCTCCGCAACTCGAGAAAAACCATGAGACTTTCCCCTCTCCGCGAGATGAGGCCCGATTCCCCTGCACTGCGTGCAGAGCAATTCCGTGTTGCACATCACACATGAAAGGAGCCTTGATTTCCTTGATGGCACTCCAGAGAAACCCCAAGAGCACAGTTTCAAGGCTAGAGGGATCCTGAGGTCACTGTAGCAACACGAAAGAGCTCCGTGGACGAAAAATCAACTCAAGATGAGAGGTTAGTCCCAGGCTTCGACTCCAGAGGAATACCACCTTACCACAAGCACCTCAAGAGGAGGCTTCTCTCAGCTCTAGGTATGTGAGAGGGACCCTGAGTTTGCGGCCTCAAGTGGAATGGACACCGCGATGCCCTGACTCGAAATAAGGCTGGTTATCCCTCCAGTGACTTGAATGCAGGCTCGTCTAGCCTCTCCCAAGACGACAGGATGTCTGAATCCCCTGTGGAGACCACAGAGAAAGACCTAGTTCCCCACCTCATCGTGACCGGAGGCCTCACATCCTTTGAAAACTCCAGAGGTACGCGGAGATCAGTGCCTTCAAAGGAGACGATGCCTGATTCCTCGTGAAACTTGATAGGAGTCCCAGGATTCCTGTGGCACGTGGAAAGGGACCCTTGGTCTCCCGCCTCAGCTGGAGAGGGGTCCCAATTGCCCTGCCAAGCCTCGAGGAGAATCCCGAGTTGTCCCTCGCAACTAGGCAGGAGTCCTGACGTCGCTGAACAAACACGTGTGTGGAAGGGGCATCCCCGTCGTAACTCGAGAATATACCCCAGGTTCCCGCCGCAACTCGAGAAAAACCATGAGACGTCCCCCTCGCCGCGAAATGAGGCCAGATTCCCCTACAGTGCGTGCAGAGCAATTCCGTGTTGCACATCACACATGAAAGGAGCCTTGATTTCCTTGATGGCACTCCAGAGAAACCCCAAGAACACTGTTTCAAGGCTAGAGGGATTCTGAGGTCAGTGTAGCTACACGAAAGACCTCCGTGGACCAAAAATCAACTCGAGATGAGAGGTTAGTCCCTGGCTTCGACTCCAGAGGAAACCACCTTACCACAAGCACCTCAAGAGGAGGCTTCTCTCAGCTCTAGCTATGTGAGAGGGACCCTGAGTTTACGGCCTCAAGTGGAATGGACACCGCGATGCCCTGACTCGAAATAAGGCCGGATATCCCTGCAGTGACTTGAATGCAGGCTCGTCTTGCATCTCCCAAGACGAAATGATGTCTGAATCCCCTGTGGAGACCACAGAGAAAGTCCTAGTTCCCCACTTCTTTGAGACCGGAGGCCTCACATACTTTGAAAATTCCAGAGGTACACTGAGATCAGTGCCTCCAAAGGAGACGATGCCTGACTCCTCGTGAAACTTGATAGGAGTCCCAGGATTCCTGTGGCACGTGGAAAGGGACCCTTGGTCTCCCGCCTCAGCTGGAGAGGCGTCCCAATTGCCCTGCCAAGCCTCGAGGAGAATCCCGAGTTGTCCCTCGCAACTAGGAAGGAGTCCTGACGTCGCTGAACAAACACGTGGGTGAAAGGGATATCCCCGTCGTAACTCGAGAATATACCCCAGGTTCCCGCCGCAACTCGAGAAAAACCATGAGACTTCCCCCTCGCCACAAGATGAGGCCCGATTCCCCGACACTGCATTCAAAGCATTCCGTATTGGACATCAAACATGAAAGGAGCCTTGATTTCCTTGATGGCACTCCAGAGAAACCCCAGGAACACTGTTTCAAGGCTAGAGGGATCCTGAGGTCACTGTAGCATCACGAAAGAGCTCCGTGGACCAAAAATCAACTCGAGATGAGAGGTTAGTCCCTGGCTTCGACTCCAGAGGAATACCACCTTACCACAAGCACCTCAAGAGGAGGCTTCTCTCAGCTCTAGGTATGTGAGAGGGACACTGAGTTTGCGGCCTGAAGTGGAATGGACACCGCGATGCCCTGACTTGAAATAAGGCCGGATATCCCTGCAGTGACTTGAATGCAGGCTCGTCTTGCATCTCCCAAGATGAAAGGATGTCTGAATCCCCTGTGAAGACCACAGAGAAAGAGCTAGTTCCCCACCTCATCGCGACCGGAGGCCTCACATCCTTTGAAAACTCCAGAGGTACGCGGAGACCAGTGCCTCCAAAGGGGACGATGCCTGACTCCTCGTGAAACTTGATAGGAGTCCCAGGATTCCTGTGGCACGTGGTAAGGGACCCTTGGTCTCCCGCCTCAGCTGGAGAGGTATCCCAATTGCCCTGCCAAGCCTCGAGGAGAAACCCGAGTTGTCCCTCGCAACTAGGCAGGAGTCCTGACGTCGCTGAACAAACACGTGGGTGGAAGGGCCATCCCCGTCATAACTCGAGAATATACCCCAGGTTCCCGCCGCAACTCGAGAAAAACCATGAGACGTCCCCCGCGCCGCGAGATGAGGCCAGATTCCCCTGCAGTGCGTGCAGAGCAATCCCGTGCTGCACATCACACATGAAAGTAGCCTTGATTTGCTTGATGGCACTCCAGAGAAACCCCAAGAACACTGTTTCAAGGCTAGAGGGATTCTGAGGTCACGGCAGCTACACGAAAGAGCTCGGTGGACCAGAAATCAACTCGAGATGAGAGGTTAGTCCCTGGCTTCGACTCCAGAGGAAACCACCTTACCACAAGCACCTCAAGAAGAGGCTTCTCTCAGCTCTAGCTATGTGAGAGGGACCCTGAGTTTGCGGCCTCAAGTGGAATGGACACCGCGATGCCCTGACTCGAAATAAGGCCGGATATCCCTGCAGTGACTTGAATGCAGGCTCGTCTTGCATCTCCCAAGATGAAAGGATGTCTGAATCCCCTGTGGAGACCACAGAGAAAGACCGAGTTCCCCACTTCATGGCGACCGGAGTCCTCACATCCTTTGAAAACTCCAGAGGTACGCGGAGATCAGTGCCTCCAAAGGAGACGATGCCTGACTACTCGTGAAACTTGATAGGAGTCCCAGGATTCCTGTGGCACGTGGAAAGGGACCCTTGGTCTCCATCCTCAGCTGGAGAGGCGTCCCAATTGCCCTGCCAAGCCACGAGGAGAATCCCGAGTTGTCCCTCGCAACTAGGCAGGAGTCCTGACGTCGCTGAACAAACACGTGGGTGGTAGGACCATCCTCGTCGTAACTCGAGAATATACCCCAGGTTCCCTCCGCAACTCGAGAAAAACCATGAGACTTTCCCCTCTCCGCGAGATGAGGCCCGATTCCCCTGCACTGCGTGCAGAGCAATTCCGTGTTGCACATCACACATGAAAGGAGCCTTGATTTCCTTGATGGCACTCCAGAGAAACCCCAAGAGCACAGTTTCAAGGCTAGAGGGATCCTGAGGTCACTGTAGCAACACGAAAGAGCTCCGTGGACGAAAAATCAACTCAAGATGAGAGGTTAGTCCCAGGCTTCGACTCCAGAGGAATACCACCTTACCACAAGCACCTCAAGAGGAGGCTTCTCTCAGCTCTAGGTATGTGAGAGGGACCCTGAGTTTGCGGCCTCAAGTGGAATGGACACCGCGATGCCCTGACTCGAAATAAGGCTGGTTATCCCTCCAGTGACTTGAATGCAGGCTCGTCTAGCCTCTCCCAAGACGACAGGATGTCTGAATCCCCTGTGGAGACCACAGAGAAAGACCTAGTTCCCCACCTCATCGTGACCGGAGGCCTCACATCCTTTGAAAACTCCAGAGGTACGCGGAGATCAGTGCCTTCAAAGGAGACGATGCCTGATTCCTCGTGAAACTTGATAGGAGTCCCAGGATTCCTGTGGCACGTGGAAAGGGACCCTTGGTCTCCCGCCTCAGCTGGAGAGGGGTCCCAATTGCCCTGCCAAGCCTCGAGGAGAATCCCGAGTTGTCCCTCGCAACTAGGCAGGAGTCCTGACGTCGCTGAACAAACACGTGTGTGGAAGGGGCATCCCCGTCGTAACTCGAGAATATACCCCAGGTTCCCGCCGCAACTCGAGAAAAACCATGAGACGTCCCCCTCGCCGCGAAATGAGGCCAGATTCCCCTACAGTGCGTGCAGAGCAATTCCGTGTTGCACATCACACATGAAAGGAGCCTTGATTTCCTTGATGGCACTCCAGAGAAACCCCAAGAACACTGTTTCAAGGCTAGAGGGATTCTGAGGTCAGTGTAGCTACACGAAAGACCTCCGTGGACCAAAAATCAACTCGAGATGAGAGGTTAGTCCCTGGCTTCGACTCCAGAGGAAACCACCTTACCACAAGCACCTCAAGAGGAGGCTTCTCTCAGCTCTAGCTATGTGAGAGGGACCCTGAGTTTACGGCCTCAAGTGGAATGGACACCGCGATGCCCTGACTCGAAATAAGGCCGGATATCCCTGCAGTGACTTGAATGCAGGCTCGTCTTGCATCTCCCAAGACGAAATGATGTCTGAATCCCCTGTGGAGACCACAGAGAAAGTCCTAGTTCCCCACTTCTTTGAGACCGGAGGCCTCACATACTTTGAAAATTCCAGAGGTACACTGAGATCAGTGCCTCCAAAGGAGACGATGCCTGACTCCTCGTGAAACTTGATAGGAGTCCCAGGATTCCTGTGGCACGTGGAAAGGGACCCTTGGTCTCCCGCCTCAGCTGGAGAGGCGTCCCAATTGCCCTGCCAAGCCTCGAGGAGAATCCCGAGTTGTCCCTCGCAACTAGGAAGGAGTCCTGACGTCGCTGAACAAACACGTGGGTGAAAGGGATATCCCCGTCGTAACTCGAGAATATACCCCAGGTTCCCGCCGCAACTCGAGAAAAACCATGAGACTTCCCCCTCGCCGCAAGATGAGGCCCGATTCCCCGACACTGCATTCAAAGCATTCCGTATTGGACATCAAACATGAAAGGAGCCTTGATTTCCTTGATGGCACTCCAGAGAAACCCCAGGAACACTGTTTCAAGGCTAGAGGGATCCTGAGGTCACTGTAGCATCACGAAAGAGCTCCGTGGACCAAAAATCAACTCGAGATGAGAGGTTAGTCCCTGGCTTCGACTCCAGAGGAATACCACCTTACCACAAGCACCTAAAGAGGAGGCTTCTCTCAGCTCTAGGTATGTGAGAGGGACCCTGAGTTTGCGGCGTCAAGTGGAACGGACACTGCGATGACCTGACGCGAAATAACGCCGGATAATCCTGCAGTGACTTGAATGCAGGCTCGTCTTGCATCTCCCAAGATGAAAGGATGTCGGAATCCCCTGTGGAGACCACAGAGAAAGACCTAGTTCCCCACCTCATCACGACCGGAGGCCTCACATCCTTTGAAAACTCCAGAGGTACGCGGAGATCAGTGCCTCCAAAGGAGACGATGCCTGACTCCTCGTGAATCTTGATAGGAGTCCCAGGATTCCTGTGGCACGTGGAAAGGGACCCTTCGTCTCCCGCCTCAGCTGGAGAGGCGTCCCAATTGCCCTGCCAAGCCACGAGGAGAATCCCGAGTTGTCCCTCGCAACTAGGAAGGAGTCCTGACGTCGCTGAACAAACAGGTGGGTGGAAGGGCCATCCCCGTCGTAACTCGAGAATACACCCCAGGTTCCCGCCGCAACTCGAGAAAAACCATGAGACTTCCCCCTCGCCGCAAGATGAGGCTCGATTCTCCTGCACTGCATGCAGAGCAAATCCGTGTTGCACATCAAACATGAAAGGAGCCTGGATTTCCTTCATGGCAATCCAGAGAAACCCCAAGAACACTGTTTCAAGGCTAGAGGGATCCTGAGGTCACTGTAGCAACACGAAAGAGCTCCGTGGACCAAAAATCAACTCGAGATGAGAGGTTAGTCCCTGTGTTCGATTCCAGAGGAATACCACCTTACCACAAGCACCTCAAGAGGAGGCTTCTCTCAGCTCTAGCTATGTGAGAGGGACCTTGAGTTTGCAGCCTCAAGTGGAATGGACACCGCTATGCCCTGACTCGAAATAAGGCCGGGTTTCCCTGCAGTGACTTGAATGCAGGCTCGTCTTTCATCTCCCAAGACGAAAGGATGTCTGAATCCCCTGTGGAGACCACAGAGAAAGACCTAGTTCCCCACCTCATCGAGACCGGAGGCCTCACATCCTTTGAAAACTCCAGAGGTACGCGGAGATCAGTGCCTCCAAAGGAGACGATGCCTGACTCCTCGTGAATCTTCTTAGGAGTCCCAGGATTCCTGTGGCACGTGGAACGCGACACATGGTCTCCCGCCTCAGCTGGAGAGGCGTCCCAATTGCCCTGCCAAGCCTCGAGGAGAATCCCGAGATTTCCCTCGCAACTAGGCAGGAGTCCTAAGTCGCTGAAGAAACACGTGTGTGGAAGGGCCATCCCCGTCGTAACTCGAGAATATACCCCAGGTTCCCGCCGCAAATCGAGAAAAACCATGAGACTTCCCCCTCGCCGCGAGATGAGGCCTGATTCACCTGCACTGCGTGCAGAGCAATTCCGTGTTGCACATCACACATGGAAGGAGCCTTGATTTCTTTCATGGCACTCTAGAGAAACCCCAAGAACACTGTTTCAAGGCTAGAGGGATCCTGAGGTCACTGTAGCAACACGAAAGAGCTCCGTGGACGAAAAATCAACTCGAGATGAGAGGTTAGTCCCTGGCTTCGACTCCAGAGGAATACCACCTTACCACAAGCACCTCAAGAGGAGGCTTCTCTCAGCTCTAGGTATGTGAGAGGGACCCTGAGTTTGCGGCATCAAGTGGAATGGACACTGCGATGCCCTGGCTCGAAATAAGGCCGGATATCCCTGCAGTGACTTGAATGCAGACTCGTCTTGCCTCTCCCAAGACGAAAGAATGTCTGAATCCCCTGTGGAGACCACAGAGAAAGACGTAGTTACCCACCTCATCGCGACCGGAGGCCTCACATCCTTTGAAAATTCCAGAGGTACGCGGAGATCAGTGCTTCCAAAGGAGACGATGCCTGACTCCTCGTGAAAATTGATAGGCGTCCCAGGATTCCTGTGGCACGTGGAAAGGGACCCTTGGTCTCCCCCCTCAGCTGGAGAGGCGTCCCAATTGCCCTGCCAAACCTCGAGGAGAATCCCGAGTTGTCCCTCGCAACTAGGCAGGAGTCCTGACGTCACTGAACAAACACGTGTGTGGAAGGGCCATTCCCGTCGTAACTCGAGAATATACCCCAGGTTCCCTCCGCAACTCGAGAAAAACCATGAGACTTCCCCCTCAACGCGAGATGAGGCCCGATTCCCCAGCACTGCGTGCAGAGCAAATCCGTGTTGCACATCACACATGAAAGGAGCCTTGATTTCCTTGATGGCACTCCAGAGAAACCCCAAGAACACTGTTTCAAGGCTAGAGGGATCCTGAGGTCACTGTAGCCACACTAAAGAGCTCCGTGGACCAAAAATCAACTGGAGATGAGAGGTTAGTCCCTGGCTTCGACTCCAGAGGAATACCACCTTACCACAAGCACCTCAAGAGGAGGCTTCTCTCAGCTCTAGGTATGTGAGAGGGACGCTGAGTTTGCGGCCTCAAGTGGAATGGACACCGCGATGTCCTGACGCGAAATAAGGCCGGATATCCCTGCAGTGACTTGAATGCAGGCTCGTCTTGCATCTCCCAAGAAGAAAGGATGTCTGAATCCCCTGTGGAGACCACAGAGAAAGACCTAGTTCCCCACCTCATCGCGACCGGAGGCCTCACATCCTTTGAAAACTCCAGAGGTACGCTGAGATCAGTGCCTCTAACGGAGACGATGCCTGACTCCTCATGAAACTTGATAGGAGTCCCAGGATTCCTGTGGCACGTGGAAAGGGACCCTTGGTCTCCCGCCTCAGATGGAGAGGCGTCCCAATTGCCCCGCCAAGCCTCGAGGAGAATCCCGAGTTTTCCCTCGGAACTAGGCAGGAGTCCTGCCGTCGCTTAACAAACACGTGGGTGGAAGGGCCATCCCCGTCGGAACTCGAAAATATACCCCAGTTTGTCCCCGCAACTCGAGAAAAACCATGAGACTTCCCCCTCGCCGCAAGATGAGGCTCGATTCTCCTGCACTGCATGCAGAGCAAATCCGTGTTGCACATCAAACATGAAAGGAGCCTGGATTTCCTTCATGGCAATCCAGAGAAACCCCAAGAACACTGTTTCAAGGCTAGAGGGATCCTGAGGTCACTGTAGCAACACGAAAGAGCTCCGTGGACCAAAAATCAACTCGAGATGAGAGGTTAGTCCCTGTGTTCGATTCCAGAGGAATACCACCTTACCACAAGCACCTCAAGAGGAGGCTTCTCTCAGCTCTAGCTATGTGAGAGGGACCTTGAGTTTGCAGCCTCAAGTGGAATGGACACCGCTATGCCCTGACTCGAAATAAGGCCGGGTTTCCCTGCAGTGACTTGAATGCAGGCTCGTCTTTCATCTCCCAAGACGAAAGGATGTCTGAATCCCCTGTGGAGACCACAGAGAAAGACCTAGTTCCCCACCTCATCGAGACCGGAGGCCTCACATCCTTTGAAAACTTCAGAGGTACGCGGAGATCAGTGCCTCCAAAGGAGACGATGCCTGACTCCTCGTGAATCTTCTTAGGAGTCCCAGGATTCCTGTGGCACGTGGAACGCGACACATGGTCTCCCGCCTCAGCTGGAGAGGCGTCCCAATTGCCCTGCCAAGCCTCGAGGAGAATCCCGAGATTTCCCTCGCAACTAGGCAGGAGTCCTAAGTCGCTGAAGAAACACGTGTGTGGAAGGGCCATCCCCGTCGTAACTCGAGAATATACCCCAGGTTCCCGCCGCAAATCGAGAAAAACCATGAGACTTCCCCCTCACCGCGAGATGAGGCCTGATTCACCTGCACTGCGTGCAGAGCAATTCCGTGTTGCACATCACACATGGAAGGAGCCTTGATTTCTTTCATGGCACTCTAGAGAAACGCCAAGAACACTGTTTCAAGGCTAGAGGGATCCTGAGGTCACTGTAGCAACACGAAAGAGCTCCGTGGACGAAAAATCAACTCGAGATGAGAGGTTAGTCCCTGGCTTCGACTCCAGAGGAATACCACCTTACCACAAGCACCTCAAGAGGAGGCTTCTCTCAGCTCTAGGTATGTGAGAGGGACCCTGAGTTTGCGGCATCAAGTGGAATGGACACTGCGATGCCCTGGCTCGAAATAAGGCCGGATATCCCTGCAGTGACTTGAATGCAGACTCGTCTTGCCTCTCCCAAGACGAAAGAATGTCTGAATCCCCTGTGGAGACCACAGAGAAAGACGTAGTTACCCACCTCATCGCGACCGGAGGCCTCACATCCTTTGAAAATTCCAGAGGTACGCGGAGATCAGTGCTTCCAAAGGAGACGATGCCTGACTCCTCGTGAAACTTGATAGGAGTCCCAGGATTCCTGTGGCACCTGGAAAGGGACCCTTGGTCTCCCCCCTCAGCTGGAGAGGCGTCCCAATTGCCCTGCCAAACCTCGAGGAGAATCCCGAGTTGTCCCTCGCAACTAGGCAGGAGTCCTGACGTCGCTGAACAAACACGTGGGTGGAAGGGCCATCCCCCTCGTAACTCGAGAATATACCCCAGGTTCCCGCCGCAACTCGAGAAAAACCATGAGACTTCCCCCTCGCCGCGAGATGAAGCCCGATTCCACTGCACTGCGTGCAGAGCAATTCCGTGTTGCACATCATACATGAAAGGAGCCTTGATTTCCTTGGTGGCACTCCAGAGAAACCCCAAGAACACTGTTTCAAGGCTAGAGGGATCCTGAGGTCACTGTAGCAACACGAAAGAGCTCCGTGGACCAAAAATCAACTCGAGATGAGAGGTTAGTCCCTGGCTTCGACTCCACAGGAATACCACCTTACCACAAGCACCTCAAGAGGAGGCTTCTCTCAGCTCTAGGTATGTGAGAGGGACCCTGAGTTTGCGGACTCAAGTGGATAGGACACCGCGATGCCCTGACTCGAAATAAGGCCGGATATCCCTGCAGTGACTTGAATGCAGGCTCGTCTTGCATCTCCCAAGACGAAAGGATGTCTGAATCCCCTGTGGAGACCACAGAGAAAGACCTAGTTCCCCACCTCATCGCGACCGGATTCCTTATATCCTTTGAAAACTCCAGAGGTACGCGGAGATCAGTGCCTCCAAAGGACACGATGCCTGACTCCTCGTGAAACTTGATAGGAGTCCCAGGATTCCTGTGGCACGTGGAAAGGGACCCTTGGTCTCCCGCCTCAGCTGGAGAGGCGTCCCAATTGCCCTGCCAAGCCACGAGGAGAATCCCGAGTTGTCCCTCGCAACTAGGCAGGAGTCCTGACGTCGCTGAACAATCACGTGGATGGAAGGGCCATCCCCGTCGTAACTCGAGAATATACCCCAGGTTTCCGCCGCAACTCGAGAAAAACCATGAGACGTCCCCCTCGCCGCGAGATGAGGCCCGATTCCCCTGCACTGTGTGCAGAGCAATTCCGTGTTGCACATCACACATGAAAGGAGCCTTGATTTCCTTGGTGGCACTCCAGAGAAAACCCAAGAACACTGTTTCAAGGCTAGAGGGATCCTGAGGTCACTGTAGCAACACGAAAGAGCTCCGTGGACCAAAAATCAACTCAAGATGAGAGGTTAGTCCCTGGCTTCAACTCCACAGGAACACCACCTTACCACAAGCACCTGAAGAGGAGGCTTCTCTCAGCTCTAGGTATGTGAGAGGGACCCTGAGTTTGCGGCCTCAAGTGGAAAGGACACCGCGATGCCCTGATTTGAAATAAGGCTGGATTTCCCTGCAGTGACTTGAATGCAGGCTCCTCTTGCATCTCCCAAGACGAAAGGATGTCTGAATCCCCTGTGTAGACCACAGAGAAAGACCTTGTTCCCCACCACATCGCGACCGGAGGCCTCACATCCTTTGAAAACTCCAGGGGTACGCGGAGATCAGTGCCTCCAAAGGAGACGATGCCTGACTCCTCGTGAAACTTGATAGGAGTCCCAGGATTCCTGTGGCACGTGGAAAGGGACCCTTGGTCTCCCGCCTCAGCTGGAGAGGCGTCCCAATTGCCCTGCCAATCCTCGAGGAGAATCCCGAGTTGTCCCTCGCAACTAGGCAGGAGTCCTTACGTCGCTGAACAAACACATGGTTGGAAGGGCCATTCCCGTCGAAACTCGAGAATATATCCCAGGTTCCCGCCGCAACTCGAGAAAAACCATGAGACTTCCCCCTCGCCGCGAGATGAGGCCCGATTCCCCTGCACTGCGTGCAGAGCAATTCCGTGTTGCACATCACACATAAAAGGAGCCTTGATTTCCTTGATGGCACTCCAGAGAAACCCCAAGAACACTGTTTCAAGGCTAGAGGGATCCTGAGGTCACTGTAGCAACACAAAAGTGCTCCGTGGACCAAAAGTCAACTCGAGATGAGAGGTTAGTCCTTGGCTTTGACTACAGAGGAATACCACCTTACCACAAGCACCTCAAGAGGAGGCTTCTCTCAGCTCTAGGTATGTTAGAGGGACGCTGAGTTTGCGGCCTCAAGTGGAATGGAAACCGCGATGCCCTGACTCGAAATAAGGCCGGATATCCCTCCAGTGACTTGAATGCAGGCTAATCTTGCATCTCCCAAGACGAAAGGATGTCTGAATCCCCTGTGCAGACCACAGAGAAAGACCTAGTTCCCCCCCTCATCGCGACGGGAGGCCTCACATCCTATGAAAACTCCAGAGGTACGCGGAGATCAGTGCCTCCAAAGGAGACGATGCCTGACTCCTCGTGAAACTTGATAGGAGTCCCAGGATTCCTGTGGCACGTGGAAAGGGACCCTTGGTCTCCCACCTCAGCTGGAGAGGAGTCCCAATTGCCCTGCCACGCTTCGAGGAGAATCTCGAGTTGTCCCTCGCAACTAGGCAGGAGTCCTGAAGTCGCTGAACACACACGTGGCTGGAAGGCCCATCCCCGTCATAACTCGAGAATATACCCCAGGTTCCCGCCGCAACTCGAGAAAAACCATGAGACTTCCCCCTCGCCGCTAGATGAGGCTCGATTCTCCTGCACTGCATGCAGAGCAATTTCGTGTTGCACATCACACATGAAAGGAGCCTTGATTTCCTTGATGGCACCCCAGAGAAACCCCAAGAACACTGTTTCAAAGCTAGAGGGATCCTGAGGTTACTGTAGCAACACGAAAGAGCTCGGTGGACCAAAAATCAACTCGAGATGAGAGGATAGTCCCTGGCTTCGACTCCAGAGGAATACCACCTTACCACAAGCACCTCAAGAGGAGGTTTCTCTCAACTCTAGGTATGTGAGAGGGACCCTGATTTTGCGGCCTCAAGTGGAGTGGACACTGCGATGCCCTGACGCGAAATAAGGCCGGATATCCCTGCAGTGATTTGAATGCAGGCTCGTCTTGCATCTCCCAAGATGAAAGGATGTCTGAATCCCCTGTGGAGACCACAGAGAAAGACCTAGTTCCCCACTTCATCGCGACCGGAGGCCTCACATCCTTTGAAAACTCCAGAGGTACACGGAGATCAGTGCCTCCAAAGAAGACGATGCCTGACTCCTCGTGAAACATGATAGGAGTCCCAGGATTACTGTGGCACGTGGAAAGGGACCCTTGGTTTCCCGCCTCAGCTGGAGAGGCGTCCCAATTGCCCTGCCAAGCCTCGAGGAGAATCCCGAGTTGTCCCTCGCAACTAGGCAGGAGTCCTGAAGTCGCTGAACAAACACGTGGCTGGAACTCCCATCCCCGTCATAACTCGAGAATACACCCCAGGGTCCCGCCGCAACTCGAGAAAAACCATGAGACTTCCCCCTCGCCGCGAGATGAGGCTCGATTCTCCTGCACTCCATGCAGAGCTATTCCGCGTTTCACATCAAACATGAAAGGAGCCTTGATTTCTTGATGGCACTCCAGAGAAACCCCAAGAACACTGTTTCAAGGCTAGAGGGATCCTGAGGTTACTGTAGCAACACGAAAGAGCTCCATGGACCAAAAATCAACTCGAGATGAGAGGTTAGTCCCTGGCTTCAACTCCACAGGAATACCACCTTACTGCAAGCACCTCAAGAGGAGGCTTCTCTCAGGTCTAGGTATGTGAGAGGGACCCTGAGTTTGCGGCCTCAAGTGGAATGGACACCGCGATGCCCTGACTCGAAATCAGGCCGGATATCCCTGCAGTGACTTGAATGCAGGCTCGTCTTGCATCTCCCAAGACGAAAGGTTGTCTGAATTCCCTGTGGAGACCACAGAGAAAGACCTAGTTCCCGACCTCATCGCGACCAGAGGCCTCACATCCTTTGAAAATTCCAGAGGTACGCGGAGACCAGTGCCTCCCAAGGAGACGATGCCTGACTCCTCGTGAAACTTGATAGGAGTCCCAGGATTCCTGTGGCACGTGGAAAGGGACCCTTGGTCTCCCGACTCAGCTGGAGAGGGGACCCAATTGCCCTGCCAAGCCTCGAGGAGAATTCCGAGTTTTCCCTCGCAACTAGGCAGGAGTCCTGACGTCGCTGAACAAACACGTGTGTGGAAGGGCCATCCCCGTCGTAACTCGAGAATATACCCCAGGATCCCGCCGCAACTCGAGAAAAACCATGAGACTTCCCCCTCGCCGCGAGATGAGGCCCGATTCCCCTGCACTGCGTGCAGAGCAATTCCGTGTTGCACATCACACATGAAAGGAGCCTTGATTTCCTTGATGGCACTGCAGAGAAACCCAAGAACACTGTTTCAAGGCTAGAGGGATCCTGAGGTCACTGTAGTAACATGAAAGAGCTCCGTGGACCAAAAATCAACTCGAGATGAGAGGTTAGTCCCTGGCTTCGACTCCAGAGGAATACCACCTTACCACAAGCACCTCAAGAGGAGGCTTCTCTCAGCTCTAGGTATGTGAGAGGGACCCTGAGTTTACGGCCTCAAATGGAATCGACACCGCGATGCCCTGACTCGAAATAAGGCCGGATATCCCTGCAGTGACTGAATGCGGGCTCGTCTTGCATCTCCCAAGACGAAAGGATGTCTGAATCCCCTGTGGAGAACACAGAGAAAGACCTAGTTCCCCACCTCATCGCGACCGGAGGCCTCACATCCTTTGAAAACTCCAGAGGTACACGGAGATCAGTGCCTCCAAAGGAGACGATGCCTGACTCCTCTTCAAACTTGTTAGGAGTCCCAGGATTCCTGTGGCACGTGGAAAGGGACCCTTGGTCTCCCGCCTCAGCTGGAGAGGCGTCCCAATTGCCCTGACAAGCCTCGAGGAGAATCCCGAGTTGTCCCTCGTAACTAGGCAGGAGTCCTGACGTCACTGAACAAACACGTGGTTGGAAGGTCCATCCCCGTCGTAACTCGAGAATATACCACAGGTTCCCGCCGCAACTCGAGAAAACCATGAGACTTCCCCCTTGCGCAAAATGAGGCCCGATACCCTCCACTGCGTGCAGAGCAATTCCTTGTTGCACATCACACATGAAAGGAGCCTTGATTTCCTTGATGGCACTCCAGAGAAACCCCAAGAACACTGTTTCAGGGCTAGAGGGATCCTGAGTCACTGTAGCAACAAGAAAGAGCTCCGTGGACCAAAAATCAACTCGAAATGAGAGGTTACTCCCTGGATTTGACTCCAGAGGAATACCACCTTACCACAAGCACCTCAAGAGGAGGCTTCTCTCAGCTCTAGGTATGTGAGAGGGACCCTGAGTTTGCGGTCTCAATGGAATGGACACCGCGATGCCCTGACTCGAAATAAGGCCGGATATCCCTGCAGTGACTTGAATGCAGGCTCGTCTTGCATCTCCCAAGACGAAAGGATGTCTGAATCCCCTGTGGAGACCACAGAGAAAGACCTAGTTCCCCACCTCATCGCGACCGGAGGCCTCACATCCTTTGAAAACTCCAGAGGTACGCGGAGATCAGTGCCTCCAAAGGAGACGATGCCTGACTCCTCGTGAAACTTGATAGGAGTCCCAGGATTCCTGTGGCACGTGGAAAGGGACGCTTGGTCTCCCGACTCAGATGGAGAGGCGTCCCAATTGCCCTGCCAAGCCTCGAGGAGAATCCCGAGTTGTCCCTCGCAACTAGGCAGGAGTCCTGACGTCGTTGAACAAACACGTGGTTGGAAGGTCCATCCCCGTCGTAACTCGAGAATATACCCCAGGTTCCCGCCGCAACTCGAGAAAAACCATGAGACTTCCCCCTCACCGCGAGATGAGGCCCGATTCCCCTACACTGCGTGCAGAGCAATTCCGTTTTGCACATCACACATGAAAGGAGCCTTGATTTCCCTGATGGCACTCCAGAGAAACCCCAAGAACACTGTTTCAAGGCTAGAGGGATCCTGAGGTCACTGTAGCAACACGAAAGAACTCCGTGGACCAAAAATCAACTCGAGATGAGAGGTTAGTCCCTGGCTTCGACTCCAGAGGAATACCACCTTACCACAAGCACCTCAAGAGGAGGCTTCTCTCAGCTCTAGCTATGTGAGAGGGACCCTGAGTTTGCGGCCTCAAGTGGAGTGGACACTGCGATGCCCTGACGCGAAATAAGGCCGGATATCCCTGCAGTGATTTGAATGCAGGCTCGTCTTGCATCTCCAAAGATGAAAGGATGTCTGAATCCCCTGTGGAGACCACAGAGAAAGACCTAGTTCCCTACCTCATCGCGACCGGAGGCCTCACATCCTTTGAAAACTCCAGAGGTACACGGAGATCAGTGCCTCCAAAGAAGACGATGCCTGACTCCTCGTGAAACATGATAGGAGTCCCAGGATTACTGTGGCACGTGGAAAGGGACCCTTGGTTTCCCGCCTCAGCTGGAGAGGCGTCCCAATTGCCCTGCCAAGCCTCGAGGAGAATCCCGAGTTGTCCCTCGCAACTAGGCAGGAGTCCTGAAGTCGCTGAACAAACACGTGGCTGGAACTCCCATCCCCGTCATAACTCGAGAATACACCCCAGGGTCCCGCCGCAACTCGAAAAAAACCATGAGACTTCACCCTCGCCGCGAGATGAGGTTCGATTCTCCTGCACTCCATGCAGAGGTATTCCCCGTTGCACATCAAACATGAAAGGAGCCTTGATTTCTTGATGGCACTCCAGAGAAACCCCAAGAACACTGTTTCAAGGCTAGAGGGATCCTGAGGTTACTGTAGCAACACGAAAGAGCTCCATGGACCAAAAATCAACTCGAGATGAGAGGATAGTCCCTGGCTTCGACTCCAGAGGAATACCACCTTACCACAAGCACCTCAAGAGGAGGCTTCTCTCAGCTCTAGGTATGTGAGAGGGACTCTGAGTTTGCGGCCTCAAGTGGAATGGACACCGCGATGCCCTGACTCGAAATAAGGCCGGATATCCCTGCAGTGACTTGAATGCAGGCTCGTCTTGCATCTCCCAAGACGAAAGGATGTCTGAATCCCCTGTGGAGACCACAGAGAAAGACCTAGTTCCCCACCTCATCGCGACCGGAAGCCTCACATCCTTTGAAAACTCCAGAGGTACGCGGAGATCACTGCCTCCAAAGGAGACGATGCCTGACTCCTCGTGAAACTTGATAGGAGTCCCAGGATTCCTGTGGCACGTGGAAAGGGAAACTTGGTTTCACGCCTCAGCTGGAGAGGCGTCCCAATTGCCGTGCCAAGCCTCGAGGAGAATCCCGAGTTGTCCCTCGCAACTAGGCAGGAGTCCTGACGTCGCTGAACAAACACGTGTGTGGAAGGGCCATCCCCGTCGTAACTCGAGAATATACCCCAGGTTCCCGCCGCAACTCGAGACAAACCATGAGACTTCCCCCTCACCGCGAGATGAGGCCCGATTCCCCTGCACTGCGTGCAGAGCAATTCCGTGTTGCACATCACACATGAAAGGAGCCTTGATTTCCTTGATGGCACTCCAGAGAAACCCCAAGAACACTGTTTCGAGGTTAGAGGGATCCTGAGGTCACTGTAACAACAGGAAAGATCTCCGTGGACCAAAAATCAACTCGACATGGGAGGTTAGTCCCTGGCTTCGACTCCAGAGGAGTACCACCTTACCACAAGCACCTCAAGAGGAGGCTTCTCTCAGCTCTAAGTATGTGAGAGGGACCATGATTTTGCGGCTTAAAATGGAATGGACACCGCGATGCCCTGACTCGAAATAAGGCCGGATATCCCTACAGTGACTTGAATGCAGGCTCGTCTTGCATCTCCCAAGATGAAAGGATGTCTGAATCCCCTGTGGAGACCAAAGAGAAAGACCTAGTTCCCCACCTCATCGCGACCGGAGGCCTCACATCCTTTGAAAACTTCAGAGGTACGCGGACATCAGTGCCTCCAATGGAGACGATGCCTGACTCCTCGTGAAACTTGATAGGAGTCCCAGGATTCCTGTGCACGTGGAAAGGGACCCTTGGTCTCCCGCCTCAGCTGGAGAGGCGTCCCAATTGCCCTGCCAAGCCTCGAGGAGAATCCCGAGTTGTCCCTCGCAACTAGGCAGGAGTCCTGCCGTCGCTGAACAAACACGTGTGTGGAAGGGCCATTCCCGTCGTAACTCGAGAATATACCCCAGGTTCCCGCCACAACTCGAGAAAAACCATGAGACTTCCCCCTCGCCGCGAGATGAGGCCCGATTCCCCTGCACTGCGTGCAGAGCAATTCCGTGTTGCACATCACACATGAAAGGAGCCTTGATTTCCTTGATGGCACTGCAGAGAAACCCCAAGAACACTGTTTCAAGGCTAGAGGGATCCTGAGGTCACTGTAGTAACATGAAAGAGCTCCGTGGACCAAAAATCAACTCAAGATGAGAGGTTAGTCCCTGGCTTCGACTCCAGAGGAATACCACCTTACCAAAAGCACCTCAAGAGGAGGCTTCTCTCAGCTCTAGGTATGTTGAGAGGGGCCCTGAGTTTGCGGCCTCAAGTGGAATGGACACCGGGATGCCCTGGCTCGAAATAAGGCCGGATATCCCTGCAGTGACTTGAATGCAGACTCGTCTTGCATCTCCCAAGACGAAAGAATGTCTGAATCCCCTGTGGAGACCACAGAGAAAGACCTAGTTCCCCACCTCATCGCGATCGAATGCCTCACATCCTTTGAAAACTTCAGAGGTACGCGGAGATCAGTGCCTCCAAAGGAGACGATGCCTGACTCCTCATGAAACTTGATAGGAGTCCCAGGATTCCTGTGCACGTGGAAAGGGCCCCTTGGTCTCCCGCCTCAGCTGGAGAGGCGTCCCAATTGCCCTGCCAAGCCTCGAGGAGAATCCCGAGTTGTCCCTCGCAAGTAGGCAGGAGTACTGAAGTCGCTGAAGAAACACGTGTGTGGAAGGGCCATCCCCGTCGTAACTCGAGAATATATTCCAGGTTTCCGCCGCAACTCGAGAAAAACCATGAGACTTCCCCCTCGCCGCGAGATGAGGCCCGATTCCCCTGCAGTGCGTTCAGAGCAATTCCGTGTTGCACATCACACATGAAAGGAGCCTTGATTTCCTTGATGGCACTCCAGAGAAAACCCAAGAACACTGTTTCAAGGCTAGAGGGATCCTGAGGTCACTGTAGCAACACGAAAGAGCTCCGTGGACCAAAAATCAACTCAAGATGAGAGGTTAGTCCCTGGCTTCGACTCCAGAGGAATACCACCTTACCACAAGCACCTCAAGAGGAGGCTTCTCTCAGCTCTAGGTATGTGAGAGGGACCCTGAGTTTGCGGCCTCAAGTGGAATGGACACCGCGATGCCCTGACTCGAAATAAGGCCGGATATCCCTGCAGTGACTTGAATGCAGGCTCATCTTGCATCTCCCAAGACGAAAGGATGTCTGAATCCCCTGTGGAGACCACAGAGAAAGACCTAGTTCCCCACCTCATCGCGACGGGAGGCCTCACATCCTATGAAAACTCCAGAGGTACGCGGAGATCAGTGCCTCCAAAGGAGACGATGCCTGACTCCTCGTGAAACTTGATAGGAGTCCCAGGATTCCTGTGGCACGTGGAAAGGGACCCTTGGTCTCCCACCTCAGCTGGAGAAGCGTCCCAATTGCCCTGCCACGCTTCGAGGAGAATCTCGAGTTGTCCCTCGCAAGTAGGCAGGAGTCCTGAAGTCGCTGAACACACACGTGGCTGGAAGGCCCATCCCCATCATAACTCGAGAATATACCCCAGGTTCCCGCCGCAACTCGAGAAAAACCATGAGACTTCCCCCTCGCCGCTAGATGAGGCTCGATTCTCCTGCACTGCATGCAGAGAAATTCCGTGTTGCACATCACACATGAAAGGAGCCTTGATTTCCTTGATGGCACCCCAGAGAATCCCCAAGAACACTGTTTCAAAGCTAGAGGGATCCTGAGGTTACTGTAGCAACACGAAAGAGCTCCGTGGACCAAAAATCAACTCGAGATGAGAGGATAGTCCCTGGCTTCGACTCCAGAGGAATACCACCTTACCACAAGCACCTCAAGAGGAGGCTTCTCTCAGCTCTAGGTATGTGAGAGGGACTCTGAGTTTGCGGCCTCAAGTGGAATGGACACCGCGATGCCCTGACGCGAAACAAGGCCGGATATCCCTGCAGTGATTTGAATGCAGGCTCGTCTTGCATCTCCCAAGATGAAAGGATGTCTGAATCCCCTGTGGAGACCACAGAGAAATACCTAGTTCCCCACTTCATCGCGACCGGAGGCCTCACATCCTTTGAAAACTCCAGAGGTACACGGAGATCAGTGCCTCCAAAGAAGACGATGCCTGACTCCTCGTGAAACATGATAGGAGTCCCAGGATTACTGTGGCACGTGGAAAGGGACCCTTGGTTTCCCGCCTCAGCTGGAGAGGTGTCCCAATTGCCCTGCCAAGCCTCGAGGAGAATCCCGAGTTGTCCCTCGCAACTAGGCAGGAGTCCTGAAGTCGCTGAACAAACACGTGGCTGGAACTCCCATCCCCGTCATAACTCGAGAATACACCCCAGGGTCCCGCCGCAACTCGAGAAAAACCATGAGACTTCCCCCTCGCCGCGAGATGAGGCTCGATTCTCCTGCACTCCATGCAGAGCTATTCCGCGTTGCACATCAAACATGAAAGGAGCCTTGATTTCTTGATGGCACTCCAGAGAAACCCCAAGAACACTGTTTCAAGGCTAGAGGGATCCTGAGGTTACTGTAGCAACACGAAAGAGCTCCATGGACCAAAAATCAACTCGAGATGAGAGGATAGTCCCTGGCTTCGACTCCAGAGGAATACCACCTTACCACAATCACCTCAAGAGGAGGCTTCTCTCAGCTCTAGGTATGTGAGAGGGACTCTGAGTTTGCGGCCTCAAGTGGAATGGACACCGCGATGCCCTGACTCGAAATAAGGCCGGATATCCCTGCAGTGACTTGAATGCAGGCTCGTCTTGCATCTCCCAAGACGAAAGGATGTCTGAATCCCCTGTGGAGACCACAGAGAAAGACCTAGTTCCGCACCTCATCGCGACCGGAAGCCTCACATCCTTTGAAAACTCCAGAGGTACGCGGAGATCACTGCCTCCAAAGGAGACGATGCCTGACTCCTCGTGAAACTTGATAGGAGTCCCAGGATTGCTGTGGCACGTGGAAAGGGAAACTTGGTTTCACGCCTCAGCTGGAGAGGCGTCCCAATTGCCGTGCCAAGCCTCGAGGAGAATCCCGAGTTGTCCCTCGCAACTAGGCAGGAGTCCTGACGTCGCTGAACAAACACGTGTGTGGAAGGGCCATCCCCGTCGTAACTCGAGAATATACCCCAGGATCCCGCCGCAACTCGAGAAAAACCATGAGACTTCCCCCTCGCCGCGAGATGAGGCCCGATTCCCCTGCACTGCTTGCAGAGCAATTCCGTGTTGCACATCACACATGAAAGGAGCCTTGATTTCCTTGATGGCACTCCAGAGAAACCCCAAGAACACTGTTTCAAGGCCAAAGGGATCCTGACGTCACTGTAGCAACACGAAAGAGCTCCGTGGACCAAAAATCAACTCGAGATGAGAGGTTAGTCCCTGGCTTCGACTCCAGAGGAATACCACGTTACCACAAGCACCTCAAGAGGAGGCTTCTCTCAGCTCTAGGTATGTGAGAGGGACCCTGAGTTTGCGGCCTCAAGTGGAATGGACACCGCGATGCCCTGACTCGAAATAAGGCCGGTTATACCTGCAGTGACTTGAATGCAGGCTCGTCTTGCATCTCCCAAGACGAAAGGATGTCTGAATCCCACGTGGAGACCACAGAGAAAGACCTAGTTGCCCACCTCATCGCGACCGGAGGCCTCACATCCTTTGAAAACTCCAGAGGTACGCGGAGATCAGTGCCTCCAAAGGAGACGATGCCTGACTCCTCGTGAAACTTGATAGGAGTCCCAGGATTCCTGTAGCACGTGGAAAGGGACCCTTGGTCTCCCGCCTCAGCTAGAAAGGCGTCCCAATTGCCCTGCCAAGCCTCGAGGAGAATCCCGAGTTGTCCCTCGCAACTAGGCAGGAGTCCTGACGTCGCTGAACAAACACGTGTGTGGAAGGGCCATCCCCGTCGTAACTCGAGAATATACCCCAGGTTCCCGCCGCAACTCGAGACAAACCATGAGACTTCCCCCTCACCGCGAGATGAGGCCCGATTCCCCTGCACTGCGTGCAGAGCAATTCCGTGTTGCACATCACACATGAAAGGAGCCTTGATTTCCTTGATGGCACTCCAGAGAAACCCCAAGAACACTGTTTCGAGGTTAGAGGGATCCTGAGGTCACTGTAACAACAGGAAAGATCTCCGTGGACCAAAAATCAACTCGACATGGGAGGTTAGTCCCTGGCTTCGACTCCAGAGGAGTACCACCTTACCACAAGCACCTCAAGAGGAGGCTTCTCTCAGCTCTAAGTATGTGAGAGGGACCATGATTTTGCGGCTTAAAATGGAATGGACACCGCGATGCCCTGACTCGAAATAAGGCCGGATATCCCTACAGTGACTTGAATGCAGGCTCGTCTTGCATCTCCCAAGATGAAAGGATGTCTGAATCCCCTGTGGAGACCAAAGAGAAAGACCTAGTTCCCCACCTCATCGCGACCGGAGGCCTCACATCCTTTGAAAACTTCAGAGGTACGCGGACATCAGTGCCTCCAATGGAGACGATGCCTGACTCCTCGTGAAACTTGATAGGAGTCCCAGGATTCCTGTGCACGTGGAAAGGGACCCTTGGTCTCCCGCCTCAGCTGGAGAGGCGTCCCAATTGCCCTGCCAAGCCTCGAGGAGAATCCCGAGTTGTCCCTCGCAACTAGGCAGGAGTCCTGCCGTCGCTGAATAAACACGTGTGTGGAAGGGCCATTCCCGTCGTAACTCGAGAATATACCCCAGGTTCCCGCCACAACTCGAGAAAAACCATGAGACTTCCCCCTCGCCGCTAGATGAGGCTCGATTCTCCTGCACTGCATGCAGAGAAATTCCGTGTTGCACATCACACATGAAAGGAGCCTTGATTTCCTTGATGGCACCCCAGAGAATCCCCAAGAACACTGTTTCAAAGCTAGAGGGATCCTGAGGTTACTGTAGCAACACGAAAGAGCTCCGTGGACCAAAAATCAACTCGAGATGAGAGGATAGTCCCTGGCTTCGACTCCAGAGGAATACCACCTTACCACAAGCACCTCAAGAGGAGGCTTCTCTCAGCTCTAGGTATGTGAGAGGGACTCTGAGTTTGCGGCCTCAAGTGGAATGGACACCGCGATGCCCTGACGCGAAACAAGGCCGGATATCCCTGCAGTGATTTGAATGCAGGCTCGTCTTGCATCTCCCAAGATGAAAGGATGTCTGAATCCCCTGTGGAGACCACAGAGAAATACCTAGTTCCCCACTTCATCGCGACCGGAGGCCTCACATCCTTTGAAAACTCCAGAGGTACACGGAGATCAGTGCCTCCAAAGAAGACGATGCCTGACTCCTCGTGAAACATGATAGGAGTCCCAGGATTACTGTGGCACGTGGAAAGGGACCCTTGGTTTCCCGCCTCAGCTGGAGAGGTGTCCCAATTGCCCTGCCAAGCCTCGAGGAGAATCCCGAGTTGTCCCTCGCAACTAGGCAGGAGTCCTGAAGTCGCTGAACAAACACGTGGCTGGAACTCTCATCCCCGTCATAACTCGAGAATACACCCCAGGGTCCCGCCGCAACTCGAGAAAAACCATGAGACTTCCCCCTCGCCGCGAGATGAGGCTCGATTCTCCTGCACTCCATGCAGAGCTATTCCGCGTTGCACATCAAACATGAAAGGAGCCTTGATTTCTTGATGGCACTCCAGAGAAACCCCAAGAACACTGTTTCAAGGCTAGAGGGATCCTGAGGTTACTGTAGCAACACGAAAGAGCTCCATGGACCAAAAATCAACTCGAGATGAGAGGATAGTCCCTGGCTTCGACTCCAGAGGAATACCACCTTACCACAATCACCTCAAGAGGAGGCTTCTCTCAGCTCTAGGTATGTGAGAGGGACTCTGAGTTTGCGGCCTCAAGTGGAATGGACACCGCGATGCCCTGACTCGAAATAAGGCCGGATATCCCTGCAGTGACTTGAATGCAGGCTCGTCTTGCATCTCCCAAGACGAAAGGATGTCTGAATCCCCTGTGGAGACCACAGAGAAAGACCTAGTTCCCCACCTCATCGCGACCGGAAGCCTCACATCCTTTGAAAACTCCAGAGGTACGCGGAGATCACTGCCTCCAAAGGAGACGATGCCTGACTCCTCGTGAATCTTGATAGGAGTCCCAGGATTGCTGTGGCACGTGGAAAGGGAAACTTGGTTTCACGCCTCAGCTGGAGAGGCGTCCCAATTGCCGTGCCAAGCCTCGAGGAGAATCCCGAGTTGTCCCTCGCAACTAGGCAGGAGTCCTGACGTCGCTGAACAAACACGTGTGTGGAAGGGCCATCCCCGTCGTAACTCGAGAATATACCCCAGGATCCCGCCGCAACTCGAGAAAAACCATGAGACTTCCCCCTCGCCGCGAGATGAGGCCCGATTCCCCTGCACTGCTTGCAGAGCAATTCCGTGTTGCACATCACACATGAAAGGAGCCTTGATTTCCTTGATGGCACTCCAGAGAAACCCCAAGAACACTGTTTCAAGGCCAAAGGGATCCTGACGTCACTGTAGCAACACGAAAGAGCTCCGTGGACCAAAAATCAACTCGAGATGAGAGGTTAGTCCCTGGCTTCGACTCCAGAGGAATACCACGTTACCACAAGCACCTCAAGAGGAGGCTTCTCTCAGCTCTAGGTATGTGAGAGGGACCCTGAGTTTGCGGCCTCAAGTGGAATGGACACCGCGATGCCCTGACTCGAAATAAGGCCGGTTATACCTGCAGTGACTTGAATGCAGGCTCGTCTTGCATCTCCCAAGACGAAAGGATGTCTGAATCCCACGTGGAGACCACAGAGAAAGACCTAGTTGCCCACCTCATCGCGACCGGAGGCCTCACATCCTTTGAAAACTCCAGAGGTACGCGGAGATCAGTGCCTCGAAAGGAGACGATGCCTGACTCCTCGTGAAACTTGATAGGAGTCCCAGGATTCCTGTAGCACGTGGAAAGGGACCCTTGGTCTCCCGCCTCAGCTAGAAAGGCGTCCCAATTGCCCTGCCAAGCCTCGAGGAGAATCCCGAGTTGTCCCTCGCAAGTAGGCAGGAGTCCTGACGTCGCTAAACAAACACGTGTGTGGAAGGGCCATCCGCGTCGTAACTCGAGAATATATCCCAGGTTCCCGCCGCAACTCGAGAAAAACCATGAGACTTCCCCATCGCCGCGAGATGAGGCCCGATTCCCCTGCACTGCGTGCAGAGCAATTCCGTGTTGAACATCAAACATGAAAGGAGCCTTGATTTCCTTGATGGCCCTCCAGAGAAACCCCAAGAACACTGTTTCAAGGCTAGAGGGATCCTGAGGTCACTGTAGCCACACAAAAGAGCTCCGTGGACCAAAAATCAACTCGAGATGAGAGGTTAGTCCCTGGCTTTGACTCCAGAGGAATACCACCTTACCACAAGCACCTCAAGAGGAGGCTTCTCTCAGCTCTAGGTATGTGAGAGGGACCCCGAGTTTGCGGCCTCAAGTGGAATGGACACCGCGATGCCCTGACCCGAAATAAGGCCGGATATCCCTGCAGTGACTTGAATGCAGGCTCGTCTTGCATCTCCCAAGACGAAAGGATGTCTGAATCCCCTGTGGAGACCACAGAGAAAGACCTAGTTCCCCACTTCATTGCGACCGGAGGCCTCACATCCTTTGAAAACTCCAGAGGTACGCGGAGATCAGTGCCTCCAAAGGAGACGATGCCTGACTCCTCTGAAACTTGATAGGAGTCCCAGGATTCCTGTGGCACGTGGAAATGGACCCTTGGTCTCCTGCCTCAGCTAGAGAGGCGTCCCAATAGCCCTGCCAAGCCTCGAGGAGAATCCCGAGTTGTCCCTCGCAACTAGGCAGGAGTCCTGACATCGCTGAACAAACACGTGAGTGGAAGGGCCATCCCCGTCATAACTTGAGAATATACCCCAGGTTCCCGCCGCAACTCGAGAAAAACCATGAGACTTCCCCCTCGCCGTGAAATGAGGCCCGATTCCCCTGCACTGCGTGCAGAGCAATTCCGTGTTGCACATCAAACATGAAAGGAGCCTTAATTTCCTTGATGGCACTCCAGAGAAACCCCAAGAACACTGTTTAAAGGCTAGAGGGATCCTGAGGTCACTGTAGCAACACGAAAGAGCTCCGTGGACCAAAAATCAACTCGAGATGAGAGGTTAGTCCTTGGCTTCGACTCCAGAGGAATACCACCTTACCACAAGCACCTCAAGAGGAGGCTTCTCTCAGCTCTAGCTATGTGAGAGGGACCCTGAGTTTTCGGCCTCAAGTGGAATGGACACTGCGATGCCCTGACGCGAAATAAGGCCGGATATCCCTGCAGTGACTTGAATGCAGGCTCGTCTTGCATCTCCCAAGACGAAAGGATGTCTGAATCCCCTGTGGAGACCACAGAGAAAGACCTAGTTCCCCACTTCATGGCCACCGGAGGCCTCACATCCTTTGAAAACTCCAGAGGTACGCGGAGATCAGTGCCTCCAAAGGAGACGATGCCTGACTCCTCGTGAAACATGATAGGAGTCCCAGGATTCCTGTGGCACGTGGAAAGGGACACTTGGTCTCCCGCCTCAGCTGGAGAGGCGTCCCAATTGCACTGCCAAGCCTCGAGGAGAATCCCGAGTTGTCCCTCGCAACTAGGCAGGAGTCCTGACGTCGCTGAACAAACACGTGTGTGGAAGGGCCATCCCCGTCGTAACTCGAGAATATACCCCAGGTTCCCGCCGCAACTCGAGAAAAACCATGAGACTTCCCCCTCGCCGCGAGATGAGGCCCGATTCCCCTGCACTGCGTGCAGAGCAATTCCGTGTTGCACATCACACATGAAAGGAGCCTTGAATCCCTTGATGGCACTCCAGAGAAACCCCAAGAACACTCTTTCAAGGCTAGAGGGATCCTGAGGTCACTGTAGCAACACGAAAGAGCTCCGTGGACCAAAAAGCAACTCGAGATGAGAGGGTAGTCCCTGGCTTCGACTCCAGAGGAATACCACCTTACGACAAGCACCTCAAGAGGAGGCTTCTCTCATCTCTAGCTATGTGAGAGGGACCCTGAGTTTGCGGCCTCAAGTGGAATGGACACCGCGATGCCCTAACTCGAAATAAGGCCGGATATCCCTGCAGTGACTTGAATGCAGGCTCGTCTTGCATCTCCCAAGAGGAAAGGATGTCTGAATCCCCTGTGGAGACCACAGAGAAAGCCTAGTTCCCCACCTCATCGCGACCGGAGGCCTCACGTCCTTTGAAAACTCCAGAGGTATGTGGAGATCAGTGCCTCCAAAGGAGACGATGCCTGACTCCTCGTGAAACTTCTTAGGAGTCCCAGGATTCCTGTGGCACGTGGAAAGGGACACTTGGTCTCCCACCTCAGCTGGAGAGGCGTCCCAATTGCCCTGCCAAGCCTCGAGGAGAATCCCGAGTTGTCCCTCGTAACTAGGCAGGAGTACTGACGTCGCTGAATAAACACGTGGGTGGAAGGGCCAGCCCCGTCGTAACTCGAGAATATACCCCAGGTTCCCGCCGCAACTCGAGAAAAACCATGAGACTTCCCCCTCGCCGCGAGCTGAGGCCCGATTCCCCTGCACTGCGTGCAGAGCAATTCCGTGTTGCACATCACACATGAAAGGAGCCTTGATTTCCTTCATGGCACTCCAGAGAATCCCCAAGAACACTGTTTCAAGGCTAGCGGGATCCTGAGGTCACTGTAGCAACACGAAAGAGCTCCGTGGACCAAAAAGCAACTCGAGATGAGAGGTTAGTCCCTGGCTTCGACTCCAGAGGACTACCACCTTACCACAAGCACCTCAAGAGGAGGCTTCTCTCAGCTCTAGGTATGTGAGAGGGACCCTGAGTTTGCGGCCACAAGTGGAATGGACACCGCGATGCCCTGACTGGAAATAATGCCGGATATCCCTGCAGTGACTTGAATGCAGGTTCGTCTTGCATCTCCCAAGACGAAAGGATGTCTGAATCCCCTGTGGAGACCACAGAGAAAGACCTATTTCCCATCTCATCGGGCCTGAGGCCTCACATCCTTTGAAAACTCCCGAGGTATGCGGAGATCAGTTCCTCCAAAGAGGACGATGCCTGACTCCTCGTGAAACTTGATAGGAGTCCCAGGATTCCTGTGGCACGTGGAAAAGGACCCTTGGTCTCCCGCCTCAGCTGGAGAGGAGTCCCAATTGCCCTGCCAAGCCTCGAGGAGAATCCCGAGTTGTCCCTCGCAACTAGGCAGGAGTCATGACGTCGCTGAACACACACGTGGGTGGAAAGGCCATCCCCGTCGTAACTCGAGAATATACCCCAGGTTCCCGCCGCAACATGAGAAAAACCATGAGACTTCCCCCTCGCCGCAAGATGAGGCCCGATTCCCCTGCACTGCATTCAAAGCAATTCCGTGTTGCACATCACACATGAAAGGAGCCTTGATTTCCTTGATGGCACTCCAGAGAAACCCCAAGAACACTGTTTCAAGGCTAGATGGATCCTGAGGTCACTGTAGCAACACGAAAGAGCTCCGTGGACCAAAAATCAACTCGAGATGAGAGGTTAGTCCCTGGCTTCGACTCCAGAGGAATACCACCTTACCAAAAGCACCTCAAGAGGAGGCTTCTCTCAGCTCTAGCTATGTGAGAGGGACCCTGAGTGTGCGGCCTCAAGTGGAATGGACACCGCGATGCCCTGACTCGATTTACGGCCGGATATCCCTGCAGTGACTTGAATGCAGGCTCGTCTTGCATCTCCCAAGACGAAAGGATGTCTGAATCCCCTGTGGAGACCACAGAGAAAGCCTAGTTCCCCACCTCATCGCGACCGGAGGCCTCACATCCTTTGAAAACTCCATAGGTACGCGGAGATCAGTGCCTCCAAAGGAGACGATGCCTGACTCCTCGTGAAACTTGATAGGAGTCCCAGGATTCCTGTGGCACGTGGAAAGGGACGCTTGGTCTCCCACCTCAGCTGGAGAGGCGTCCCAATTGCCCTGCCAAGCCTCGAGGAGAATCCCGAGTTGTCCCTCGTAACTAGGCAGGAGTCCTGACGTAGCTGAACAAACACGTGGGTGGAAGGGCCATCCTCGTTGTAACTCAAGAATATACCCCAGGTTCCCGCCGCAACTCGAGAAAAACCATGAGACTTCCCCCTCGCCGCGAGATGAGGCCCGATTCCCCTGCACTGCGTGCAGAGCAATTTCGTGTTGCACATCACACATGAAAGGAGCCTTGATTTCCTTGATGGCACTCCAGAGAAACCCCAAGAACACTGTTTCAAGGCTAGAGGGATCCTGAGGTCACTGTAGCAACACGAAAGAGCTCCGTGGACCACAAATCAACTGGAGATTAGAAGTTAGTCCCTGGCTTCGACTCCAGAGGAATACCACCTTACCACAAGCACCTCAAGAAGAGGCTTCTCTCAGCTCTAGGTATGTGAGAGGGACCCTGACATTGTGGCCTCAAGTGGAATGGACACCGCGACGCCCTGACTCGAAATAAGGCCGGATATCCCTGCAGTGACTTGAATGCAGGCTCGTTTTGCATCTCCCAAGTTGAAAGGATGTCTGAATCCCCTGTGGAGAACACAGGGAAAGAACTAGTTCCCCACCTCATCGCGACAGGAGGCCTCACATCCTTTGAAAACTCCAGAGGTACGTGGAGATCAGTGCCTCCAAAGGAGACGCCTGACTCCTTCTGAAACTTGATAGGAGTACCAGGATTCCTGTGGCACGTGGAAAGGGACCCTTGATCTCCAGCCTCAGCTGGAGAGGCGTCCCAATTGCCCTGCCAATCCTCGAGGAGAATCACGAGTTGTCCCGCGCAACTAGGCAGGAGTCCTGACGTCGCTGAACAAACACGTGTGTGGAAGGGCCATCCCCGTCGTAACTCGAGAATATAACCCAGGTTCCCGCTGCAACTCGAGAAAAACCATGAGACTTCCCCCTCACCGCGAGGTGAGGCCCGATTCCCCTGCTCTGCGTGCAGAGCAATTCCGTGTTGCACATCACACATGAAAGGAGCCTTGATTTCCTTGATGGCACTCCAGAGAAACCCCAAGAACACTGTTTCAAGGCTAGAGGGATCCTGAGGTCACTGTAGCAACACGAAAGAGCTCCGTGGACCACAAATCAACTGGAGATGAGAAGTTAGTCCCTGGCTTCGACTCCAGAGGAATACCACCTTACCACAAGCACCTCAAGAGGAGGCTTCTCTCAGCTCTAGGTATTTGAGAGGGACCCTGAGTTTGCGGCCACAAGTGGAATGGACACCGCGATGCCCTGACGGGAAATAACGCCGGATATCCCTGCAGTGACTTGAATGCAGGCTCGTCTTGCATCTCCCAAGACGAAAGGATGTCTGAATCCCCTGTGGAGACCACAGTGAAAGTCCTAGTTCCCCACCTCATCGTGACCGGATGCCTCACATCCTTTGAAAACTCCAGAGGTAAGCGGACATCAGTGCCTCCAAAGCAGACGATGCCTGACTCCTCGTGAAACTTGATAGTAGTCCCAGGAATCCTGTGGCTCGTGGAAAGGGACCCTTGGTCTCCCGCCTCAGCTGGAGAGGTGTCCCAATTGCCCTGCCAAGCCTCGAGGAGAATCCCGGGTTGTCCCTCGCAACTAGGCAGGAGTCCTGACGTCGCTGAACAAACACGTGTGTGGGAGGGCCATCCCCGTCGTAACTCGAGAATATACCCCAGGTTCCCGCCGCAACTCGAGAAAAACCATGAGTCTTCCCCCTCGCCGCGAGATGAGGCCCGATTCCCCTGCACTGCCTGCAGAGCAATTCCGTGTTGCACATCACACATGAAAGGATCCTTGATTTCCTTGATGTCACTCCAGAGAATCCCCAAGAACACTGTTTCAAGGCTAGAGGGATCCTGAGGTCACTGTAGCAACACAAAAGAGCTCCGTGGACCAAAAATCAACTCGAGATGAGAGGTTAGTCCCTGGCTTCGACTCCAGAGGAATACCACCTTACCACAAGCACCTCAAGAGGAGGCTTCTCTCAGCTCTAGCTATGTGAGAGGGACCCTGAGTGTGCGGCCTCAAGTGGAATGGACACCGCGATGCCCTGACTCGAAATAAGGCCGGATATCCCTGCAGTGACTTGAATGTAGGCTCATCTTGCATCTCCCAAAACGAAAGGATGTCTGAATCCCCTGTGGAGACCACAGAGAAAGACCTAGTTCCCCACCTCATCGCGACCGGAGGCCTCACATACTTTGAAAACTCCAGAGGTATTCGGAGATCAGTGCCTCCAAAGGAGACGATGCCTGACTCCTCGTCAAACTTGATAGGAGTCCCATGATTCCTGTGGCACGTGGAAAGGGACCCTTGGTCTCCCGCCTCAGCTGGAGAGGCGTCCCAATTGCCCTGCCAAGCCTCGAGGAGAATCCCGAGTTGTCCCTCGCAACTAGGCATGAGTCCTGACGTCGCTGAACAAACACGTGGGTGGAAGGGCCAGCCCCGTCGTAACTCGAGAATATACCCCAGGTTCCCGCCGCAACTCGAGAAAAACCATGAGACTTCCACCTCGCCGCGAGATGAGGCCCGATTCCCCTGCACTGCATTCAAAGCAATTCGGTGTTGCACATCACACATGAAAGGAGCCTTGATTTCCTTGATGGCACTCCAGAGAAACCCCAAGAACACTGTTTCAAGGCTAGAGGGACCCTGAGGTCACTGTAGCAACACGAAAGAGCTTCGTGGACCACAAATCAACTGGAGATGAGAGGTTAGTCCCTGGCTTAGACTCCAGAGGAATACCACCTTACCACAAGCACCTCAAGAAGAGGCTTCTCTCAGCTCTAGGTATGTGAGAGTGACCCTGAGTTTGCGGCCACAATTGGAATGGACACCGCGATGCCCTGACTCGAAATAATGCCGGATATCCCTGCAGTGACTTGAATGCAGGCTCGTCTTGCATCTCCCAAGATGAAAGGATGTCTGAATTCCCTGTGGAGACCACAGAGAAAAACCTAGATCCCCACCTCATCGCGACCGGAGGCCTCACATCCTTTGAAAACTCCAGAGGTACACGGAAATCAGTGCCTCCATAGGAGACGATGCCTGACTCCTCGTGAAACTTGATAGGAGTCCCAGGATTCCTGTGGCACGTGGAAAAGGAACCCTTGGTCTCCCGCCTCAGCTGGAGAGGCGTCCCAATTGCCCTGCCAAGCCTCGAGGAGAATCCCGAGTTGTCCCTCGCAACTAGGCAGGAGTCCTAACGTCGCTGAACAAACACGTGGGTGGAAGGGCCAGCCCCGTCGTAACTCGAGAATATACCCCAGGTTCCCGCCGCAACTCGAGAAAAACCATGAGACTTCCCCCTCGCCGCTAGATGAGGCCTGATTCCCCTGCACTGCGTGCAGAGCAATTCCGTCTTGCACATCACACATGAAAGGAGCCTTGATTTCCTTGATGGCACTCCAGAGAAACCCCAAGAACACTCTTTCAAGGCTAGAGGGATACTGAGGTCACTGTAGCAACACGAAAGAGCTCCGTGGACCAAAAATCAACTCGAGATGAGAGGGTAGTCCCTGGCTTCGACTCCAGAGGAATACCTCCTTACCACAAGCACCTCAAGAGGAGGCTTCTCTCAGCTCTAGCTATGTGAGAGGGACCCTGAGTTTGCGGCCTCAAGTGGAATGGACACCGCAATGCCCTGATGCGAAATAAGGCCGGATATCCCTGCACTGACTTGAATGCAGGCTAGTCTTGCATCTCCCAAGACGAAAGGATGTCTGAATCCCCTGTGGAGACCACAGAGAAAGACCAAGTTCCCCACTTCATGGCGACCAGAGGCCTCACATCCTTTGAAAACTCCAGAGGTACGCGGAGACCAGTGCCTCCAAAGGAGACGATGCCTGACTCCTCGTGAAACTTGATAGGAGTCCCAGGATTCCTGTGGCACGTGGAACGGGACCCTTGGTCTCCCACCTCAGCTGGAGAGGCGTCCCAATTGCCCTTCCAAGCCTCGAGGAGAATCCCGAGTTTTTCTTCGCAACTAGGCAGGAGTCCTGCCGTCGCTGAACAAACACTTGTGTGGAAGGGCCATCCCCATCGTAACTCGAGAATATACCCCAGGTTCCCGCCGCAACTCGAGAAAAACCATGAGACTTCCCCCTCGCCGCGAGATGAGGCCCGATTCCCCTGCACTGCGTGCAGAGCAATTCCGTGTTGCACATCACACATGAAAGGAGCCTTGATTTCCTTGATGGCAATTCAGAGAAACCCCAAGAACACTGTTTCAAGGCTAGAGGGATCCTGAGGTCACTGTAGCCACACGAAAGAGCTCCGTGGACCAATAATCAACTCGAGATGAGAGGTTAGTCCCTGGCTTCGACTCCAGAGGAATACCACCTTACCACAAGCACCTCAAGAGGAGGCTTCTCTCAGCTCTAGCTATGTGAGAGGGACCCTGAGTTTGTGGCCTCAAGTGGAATGGACACCGCGACGCCCTGACTCGAAATAAGGCCGGACATCCCTGCAGTGACTTGAATGCAGGCTCGTCTTGCATCTCCCAAGACGAAAGGATGTCTGAATCCCCTGTGGAGACCACAGAGAAAGCCTAGTTCCCCACCTCATCGCGACCGGAGGCCTCACATCCTTTGAAAACTCCAGAGGTATGTGGAGATCAGTGCCTCCAAAGGAGACGATGCCTGACTCCTCGTGAAACTTGTTAGGAGTCCCAGGATTCCTGTGGCACGTGGAAAGGGACCCTTGGTCTCCCGCCTCAGCTGGAGAGGCGTCCCAATTGCCCTGCCAAGCCTCGAGGAGAATCCCGAGTTGTCCCTCGCAACTAGGCAGGAGTCCTGACGTCGCTGAACAAACACGTGGGTGGAAGGGCCATCCCCGTCGTAACTCGAGAATATACCCCAGGTTCCCGCCGCAACTCGAGAAAAACCATGAGACTTCCCCCTCGCCGCGAGCTGAGGCCCGATTCCCCTTCACTGCGTGCAGAGCAATTCCGTGTTGCACATCACACATGAAAGGAGCCTTGATTTCCTTGATGGCACTCCAGAGAAACCCCAAGAACACTGTTTCAAGGCTAGAGGGATCCTGAGGTCACTGTAGCAACACGAAAGAGCTCCGTGGACCAAAAATCAACTCGAGATGAGAGGTTAGTCCCTGGCTTCGACTCCAGAGGAATACCACCTTACCACAAGCACCTCAAGAGGAGGCTTCTCTCAGCTCTAGGTATGTGAGAGGGACCCTGAGTTTGCGGCCTCTAGTGGAATGGACACCGCGATGCCCTGACTCGAAATAAGGCCGGATATCCCTGCAGTGACTTGAATGCAGGCTCGTCTTGCATCTCCCAAAACGAAAGGATGTCTGAATTCCCTGTGGAGACCACAGTGAAAGTCCTAGTTCCCCACCTCATCGTGACCGGAGGACTCACATCCTTTGAAAACTCCAGAGGTACTTGGACATCAGTGCCTCCAAAGCAGACGATGCCTGACTCCTCGTGAAACTTGATAGGAGTCCCAGGAATCCTGTGGCTCGTGGAAAGGGACCCTTGGTCTCCCGCCTCAGCTGGAGAGGCGTCCCAATTGCCCTGCCAAGCCTCGAGGAGAATCCCGGGTTGTCCCTCGCAACTAGGCAGGAGTCCTGACGTCGCTGAACAAACACGTGTGTGGGAGGGCCATCCCCGTCGTAACTCGAGAATATACCCCAGGTTCTCGCCGCAACTCGAGAAAAACCATGAGACTTCCCCCTCTCCGCGAGATGAGGCCCGATTCCCCTGCACTGCGTGCAGAGCAATTCCGTGTTGCACATCACACATGAAAGGATCCTTGATTTCCTTGATGGCACTCCAGAGAATCCCCAAGAACACTGTTTCAAGGCTAGAGGGATCCTGAGGTCACTGTAGCAACACATAAGAGCTCCGTGGACCAAAAATCAACTCGAGATGAGAGGTTAGTCCCTGGCTTCGACTCCAGAGGAATACCACCTTACCACAAGCACCTCAAGAGGAGGCTTCTCTCAGCTCTAGGTATGTGAGAGGGACCCTGAGTTTGCGGCCTCAAGTGGAATGGACACCGCGATGCCCTGACTCGAAATAAGGCCGGATATCCCTGCAGTGACTTGAATGCAGGCTCGTCTTCCATCTCCCAAGACGAAAGGATGTCTGAATCCCCTGTGGAGACCACAAAGAAAGACCTAGTTCCCCACTTCATCGCGACCGGAGGCCTCACATCCTTTGAAAACTCCAGAGGTATGCGGAGATCAGGGCCTCCAAAGGAGACGATGCCTGACTCCTCGTGAAACTTGATAGGAGTCCCAGGATTCCTGTGGCACGTGGAAAGGGACCCTTGGTCTCCCGCCTCAGCTGGAGAGGCTTCCCAATTGGCCTGCCAAGCCTCGAGGAGAATCCCGAGTTGTCCCTCGCAACTAGGCATGAGTCGTGACGTCGCTGAACAAACACGTGGGTGGAAGGGCCTTCCCCGTAGTAACTCGAGAATATACCCCAGGTTCCCGCCGCAACTCGAGAAAAACCATGAGACTTCCACCTCGCCGCGAGATGAGGCCCGATTCCCCTGCACTGCATTCAAAGCAATTCGGTGTTGCACATCACACATGAAAGGAGCCTTGATTTCCTTGATGGCACTCCAGAGAAACCCCAAGAACACTGTTTCAAGGCTAGAGGGACCCTGAGGTCACTGTAGCAACACGAAAGAGCTTCGTGGACCACAAATCAACTGGAGATGAGAGGTTAGTCCCTGGCTTAGACTCCAGAGGAATACCACCTTACCACAAGCACCTCAAGAAGAGGCTTCTCTCAGCTCTAGGTATGTGAGAGGGACCCTGAGTTTGCGGCCTCAAGTGGAATGGACACCGCGATGCCCTGACTAGAAATAAGGCAGGTTATCCCTGCAGTGACTTGAATGCAGGCTCGTCTTGCATCTCCCAAGATGAAAGGATGTCTGAATTCCCTGTGGAGACCACAGAGAAAAACCTAGATCCCCACCTCATCGCGACCGGAGGCCTCACATCCTTTGAAAACTCCAGAGGTACGCGGAGATCAGTGCCTGCAAAGGAGACGATGCCTGACTCCTCGTGAAACTTGATAGGAGTCCCAGGATTCCTGTGGCACGTGGAAAAGGACCCTTGGTCTCCCGCCTCAGCTGGAGAGGAGTCCCAATTGCCCTGCCAAGCCTCGAGGAGAATCCCGAGTTGTCCCTCGCAACTAGGCAGGAGTCCTAACGTCGCTGAACAAACACGTGGGTGGAAGGGCCAGCCCCGTCGTAACTCGAGGATATAGCCCAGGTTCCCGCCGCAACTCGAGAAAAACCATGAGACTTCCCCCTCGCCGCTAGATGAGGCCTGATTCCCCTGCACTGCGTGCAGAGCAATTCCGTCTTGCACATCACACATGAAAGAAGCCTTGATTTCCTTGATGGCACTCCAGAGAAACCCCAAGAACACTCTTTCAAGGCTAGAGGGATCCTGAGGTCACTGTAGCAACACGAAAGAGCTCCGTGGACCAAATATCAACTCGAGATGAGAGGGTAGTCCCTGGCTTCGACTCCAGAGGAGTACCTCCTTACCACAAGCACCTCAAGAGGAGGCTTCTCTCAGCTCTAGGTATGTGAGAGGGACCCTGAGTTTGCGGCCTCAAGTGGAATGGACACCGCAATGCCCTGACGCGAAATAAGGCCGGATATCCCTGCACTGACTTGAATGCAGGCTCGTCTTGCATCTCCCAAGACGAAAGGATGTCTGAATCCCCTGTGGAGACCACAGAGAAAGACCTAGTTCCCCACCTCATCGCGACCGGAGGCCTCACATCCTTTGAAAACTCCAGAGGTACGAGGAGATCAGTGCCTCTAAATGAGAAGATGCCTGACTCCTCGTGAAACTTCTTAGGAGTCCCAGGATTCCTGTGGCACGTGGAAAGGGACCCTTGGTCTCCCGCCTCAGCGGGAGAGGCGTCCCAATTGCCCTGCCAAGCCTCGAGGAGAATCCCGAGTTGTCCCTCGCAACTAGGCAGGAGTCCTGACATCGCTGAAGACACACGTGTGTGGAAGGGCTATCCCCGTCGTAACTCGAGAATATACCCCAGGTTCCCGCCGCAACTCGAGAAAAACCATGAGACTTCCCCCTCGCCGCGAGATGAGGCCCGATATCCCTGCACTGCCTGCAGAGCAATTCCGTGTTGCACATCACACATGAAAGGAGCCTTGATTTCCTTGATGGCACTCCAGAGAAACCCCAAGAACACTGTTTCAAGGCTAGAGGCATCCTGAGGTCCCTGTAGCAACACGAAAGAGCTCCGTGGACCAAAAATCAACTCGAGATGAGAGGTTAGTCCCTGGCTTCGACTCCAGAGGAATACCACCTTACCACAAGCACCTCAAGAGGAGGCTTCTCTCATCTCTAGCTATGTGAGAGGGACCCTGAGTTTGCGGCCTCAAGTGGAATGGACACCGCGATGCCCTGACTCGAAATAAGGCCGGATATCCCTGCAGTGACTTGAATGCAGGCTCGTCTTGCATCTCCCAAGACGAAAGGATATCTGAATCCCCTGTGGAGACCACAGAGAAAGACCTAGTTCCCCACGTCATCGCGACCGGAGGCCTCACATCCTTTGAAAACTCCAGAGGTATGCGGAGATCAGTGCCTCCAAAGGAGACGATGCCTGACTCCTCGTGAGACTTGATTGGAGTCCCAGGAATACTGTGGCACGTGGAAAGGGACCCTTGGTCTCCCGCCTCAGCTGGAGAGGCGTCCCAATTGCCCTGCCAAGCCTCGAGGAGAATCCCGGGTTGTCCCTCGCAACTAGGCAGGAGTCCTGACGTCGCTGAACAAACACGTGTGTGGAAGGGCCATCCCCGTCGTAACTCGAGAATATACCCCATGTTCCCACCGCATCTCGAGAAAAACTATGAGACTTCCCCCTCGCGGCGAGATGAGGCCCGATTCCCCTGCACTGCCTGCAGAGCAGTTCCGTGTTGCACATCACACATGAAAGGAGCCTTGATTTCCTTGATGGCACTCCAGAGAAACCCCAAGAACACTGTTTCAAGGCTAGAGGGACCCTGAGGTCACTGTAGCAACACGAAAGAGCTTCGTGGACCACAAATCAACTGGAGATGAGAGGTTAGTCCCTGGCTTAGACTCCAGAGGAATACCACCTTACCACAAGCACCTCAAGAGGAGGCTTCTCTCAGCTCTAGGTATGTGAGAGGGACCCTGAGTTTGCGGCCTCAAGTGGAATGGACACCGCGATGCCCTGACTCGAAATAAGGCCGGATATCCCTGCAGTGACTTGAATGCAGGCTCGTCTTGCATCTCCCAAGACGAAAGGATGTCTGAATCACCTGTGGAGACCACAAAGAAAGTCCTAGTTCCCCACCTCATCGTGACCGGAGGCCTCACATCCTTTGAAAACTCCAGAGGTACTTGGACATCAGTGCCTCCAAAGCAGACGATGCCTGACTCCTCGTGAAACTTGATAGGAGTCCCAGGAATCCTGTGGCTCGTGGAAAGGGACCCTTGGTCTCCCGCCTCAGCTGGAGATGCGTCCCAATTACCCTGCCAAGCCTCGAGGAGAATCCCGGGTTGTCCCTCGCAACTAGGCAGGAGTCCTGACGTCGCTGAACAAACACGTGTGTGGGAGGGCCATCCCCGTCGTAACTCGAGAATATACCCCAGGTTCTCGCCGCAACTCGAGAAAAACCATGAGACTTCCCCCTCGCCGCGAGATGAGGCCCGATTCCCCTGCACTGCCTGCAGAGCAATTCCGTGTTGCACATCACACATGAAAGGATCCTTGATTTCCTTGATGGCACTCCAGAGAATCCCCAAGAACACTCTTTCAAGGCTAGAGGGATCCTGAGGTCACTGTAGCAACACAAAAGAGCTCCGTGGACCAAAAATCAACTCGAGATGAGAGGTTAGTCCCTGGCTTCGACTCCAGAGGAATACCACCTTACCACAAGCACCTCAAGAGGAGGCTTCTCTCAGCTCTAGGTATGTGAGAGGGACCCTGAGTTTGCGGCCTCAAGTGGAATGGACACCGCGATGCCCTGACTCGAAATAAGGCCGGATATCCCTGCAGTGACTTGAATGCAGGCTCGTCTTGCATCTCCCAAGACGAAAGGATGTCTGAATCCCCTGTGGAGACCACAGAGAAAGACCTAGTTCCCCACCTCATGGCGACCGGAGGCCTCACATCCTTTGAAAACTCCAGAGGTACGCGGAGATCAGTGCCTCCAAAGGAGACGATGCCTGACTCCTCGTCAAACTTGATAGGAGTCCCAGGATTCCTGTGCACGTGGAAAGGGACCCTTGGTCTCCCGCCTCAGCTGGAGAGGCTTCCCAATTGGCCTGCCAAGCCTCGAGGAGAATCCCGAGTTGTCCCTCGCAACTAGGCATGAGTCCTGACGTCGCTGAACAAACACGTGGGTGGAAGGGCCTTCCCCGTCGTAACTCGAGAATATACCCCAGGTTCCCGCCGCAACTCGAGAAAAACCATGAGACTTCCACCTCGCCGAGAGATGAGGCCCGATTCCCCTGCACTGCATTCAAAGCAATTCGGTGTTGCACATCACACATGAAAGGAGCCTTGATTTCCTTGATGGCACTCCAGAGAAACCCCAAGAACACTGTTTCAAGGCTAGAGGGACCCTGAGGTCACTGTAGCAACACGAAAGAGCTTCGTGGACCACAAATCAACTGGAGATGAGAGGTTAGTCCCTGGCTTAGACTCCAGAGGAATACCACCTTACCACAAGCACCTCAAGAAGAGGCTTCTCTCAGCTCTAGGTATGTGAGAGGGACCCTGAGTTTGCGGCCACAATTGGAATGGACACCGGGATGCCCTGACTCCAAATAATACCGGATATCCCTGCAGTGACTTGAATGCAGGCTCGCCTTGCATCTCCCAAGATGAAAGGATGTCTGAATTCCCTGTGGAGACCACAGAGAAAAACCTAGATCCCCACCTCATCGCGACCGGAGGCCTCACATCCTTTGAAAACTCCAGAGGTACGCGGAAATCAGTGCCTCCAAAGGAGACGATGCCTGACTCCTCGTGAAACTTGATAGGAGTCCCAGGATTCCTGTGTCACGTGGAAAAGGACCCTTGGTCTCCCGCCTCAGCTGGAGAGGCGTCCCAATTGCCCTGCCAAGCCTCGAGGAGAATCCCGAGTTGTCCCTCGCAACTAGGCAGGAGTCCTAACGTCGCTGAACAAACACGTGGGTGGAAGGGCCAGCCCCGTCGTAACTCGAGAATATAGCCCAGGTTCCCGCCGCAACTCGAGAAAAACCATGAGACTTCCCCCTCGCCGCTAGATGAGGCCTGATTACCCTGCACTGCGTGCAGAGCAATTCCGTCTTGCACATCACACATGAAAGAAGCCTTGATTTCCTTGATGGCACTCCAGAGAAACCCCAAGAACACTCTTTCAAGGCTAGAGGGATCCTGAGGTCACTGTAGCAACACGAAAGAGCTCCGTGGACCAAATATCAACACGAGATGAGAGGGTAGTCCCTGGCTTCGACTCCAGAGGAATACCTCCTTACCACAAGCACCTCAAGAGGAGGCTTCTCTCTGCTCTAGGTATGTGAGAGGGACCCTGAGTTTGCGGCCTCAAGTGGAATGGACACCGCGATGCCCTGACTCGAAATAAGGCCGGATATCCCTGCAGTGACTTGAATGCAGGCTCGTCTTGCATCTCCCAAGACGAAAGGATGTCTAAGTCCCCTGTGGAGACCACAGAGAAAGACCTAGTTCCCCACCTTATCGCGACCGGAGGCCTCACATCCTTGGAAAACTCCAGAGGTACGCGGAGATCAGTGCCTCCAAAGGAGACGATGCCTGACTCCTCGTGAAACTTGATAGGAGTCCCAGGATTCCTGTGGCACGTGGAAAGGGACCCTTGGTCTCCCGCCTCAGCTGGAGAGGCGTTCCACTTGCCCTGCCAAGCCTCGAGGAGAATCCCGAGTTGTTCCTCGCAACTAGGCAGGAGTCCTGACGTCGCTGAAGAAACACGTGGGTGGAAGGGCCATCCCCGTCGTAACTCGAGAATATACCCCAGGTTCTCGCCGCAACTCGAGAAAAACCATGAGTCTTCCCCCTCGCCGAGAGATGAGGCCCGATTCCCCTGCTGCATGCAGAGCAATTCCGTCTTACACATTAGACATGAAAGGAGCCTTGATTTCCTTGATGGCACTCCAGAGAAACCCCAAAAACACTGTTTCAAGGCTAGAGGGATCCTGAGGTCACTGTAGCCACACGAAAGAGCTCCGTGGACCAAAAATCAACTCGAGATGAGAGGTTAGTCCCTGGCTTCGACTCCAGAGGAATACCACCTTACCACAAGTACCTCAAGAGGAGGCTTCTCTCAGCTCTAGCTATGTGAGAGGGTCCCTGATTTTGCGGCCTCAAGTGGAATGGACACTGCGATGCCCTGACGCGAAATAAGGCTGGATATCCCTGCATTGACTTGAATGCAGGCTCGTCTTGCATCTCAAAGACGAAAGGATGTCTGAATCCCCTGTGCAGACCACAGAGAAAGACCTCGTTCCCCACCTCATCGTGACCGGAGGCCTCACATTCTTTGAAAACCCCAGAGGTACGCGGAGATCAGTGCCTCCAAAGGAGACGATGCCTGACTCCTCGTGAAACTTGTTAGGAGTCCCAGGATTCCTGTGGCACGTGGAAAGGGACACTTGGTCTCCCGCCTCAGCTGGAGAGGCGTCCCAATTGCCCTGCCAAGCCTCGAGGAGAATCCCGAGTTGTCCCTCGCAACTAGGCAGGAGTTCTGACGTCGCTGAACAAACACGTGGGTGGAAGGGCCATCCCCGTCGTAACTCGAGAATATATCCCAGGTTCCCGCCGCAACTCGAGAAAAACCATGAGACTTCCCCCTCCCCGCAAAAGGAGGCCCGATTCCCCTGCACTGCGTGCAGAGCAATTCCGTGTTGCACATCACACATGAAAGGAGCCTTGATTTCCTTGATGGCACTCCAGAGAAACCCCAAGAACACTGTTTCAAGGCTAGAGGGATCCTGAGGTCACTGTAGCAAATCGAAAGAGCTCCGTGGACCAAAAATCAACTCGAGATGAGAGGTTAGTCCCTGGCTTCGAATCCAGAGGAATACCACCTTACCACAAGCACCTCAAGAGGAGGCTTCTCTCAGCTCTAGGTATGTGAGAGGGACCCTGAGTTTGCGGCCTCAAGTGGAATGGACACCGCGATGCCCTGACTCGAAATAAGGCCGGTGATCCCTGCAGTGACTTGAATACAGGCTCGTCTTGCATCTCCCAAGACGAAAGGATGTCTGAATCCCATGTGGAGACCACAGAGAAAGACCTAGTTCCCCACCTCATCGTGACCGGAGGGCTCACATCCTTTGAAAGCTCCAGAGGTATGCGGAGATCAGTGCCTCCAAAGGAGACGATGCCTGACTCCTCGTGAAAATTCTTAGGAGTCCCAGGATTCCTGTGGCACGTGGAAAGGGACCCGTGGTCTCCCGCCTCAGCTGGAGAGGCGTCCCAATTGCCCTGCCAAGCCTCGAGGAGAATCCCGAGTTGTCCCTCGCAACTAGGCAGGAGTCCTGACGTCGCTGAACACACACGTGGGTGGAAGGGCCATCCCCGTCGTAACTCGAGAATATACCCCAGCTTCCCGCCGCAACTCGAGAAAAACCATGAGACTTCCCCCTCGCCGCGAGATGAGGCCCGATTCCCCTGCACTGCATGCAAAGCAATTCCGTGTTGCACATCACACATGAAAGGAGCCTTGATTTCCTTGATGGCACTCCAGTGAAACCCCAAGAACACTCTTTCAAGGCTAGAGGGATCCTGAGGTCACTGTAGCAACACGAAAGAGCTCCGTGGACCAAAAATCAACTCGAGATGAGAGGTTAGTCCCTGGCTTCGACTCCAGAGGAATACCTCCTTACCACAAGCACCTCAAGAGGAGGCTTCTCTCAGCTCTAGGTATGTGAGAGGGACCCTGAGTTTGCGGCCTCAAGTGGAATGGACACCGCAAGCCCTGACGCGAAATAAGGCCGGATATTCCTGCAGTGACTTGAATGCAGGCTCGTCTTGCATCTCCCAAGACGAAAGAATGTCTGAATCCCCTGTGGAGACCACAGAGAAAAACCTATTTCCCCACCTCATCGCGACCGGAGGCCTCACATCCTTTGAAAACTCCAGAGGTACGCGGAGATCAGTGCCTCCAAAGGAGACGATGCCTGACTCCTCGAGAAACTTGATAGGAGTTCCAGGATTCCTGTGGCACGTTGAAAGGGACCCTTGGTCTCCCACTCAGCTGGAGAGGTGTTCCAATTTCCCTGCCAAGCCTCGAGGAAAATCCCGAGTTGTACCTCGCAACTAGGCATGAGTCCTGACGTCGCTGAACAAACACGTGGGTGGAAGGGTCATCGCCGTCCTAAGTCGAGAATATACCCCAGGTTTTCGCCGAAACTCGAGAAAAACCATGAGACTTCCCCCTCGCCGTGAGATGAGGCCCGATTCCCCTGCACTGCTTACAGAGCAATTCCGTGTTGCACATCAAACATGAAAGGAGCCTTGTTTTCCTTGATGGCACTCCAGAGAAACCCCAAGAACACTCTTTCAAGGCTAGAGGGATCCTGAGGTCACTGTAGCAACACAAAAGAGCTCCGTGGACCAAAAATCAACTTGAGATGAGAGGTTAGTCCCTGGCTTCGACTCCAGAGGAGTACCACTTACCACAAGCACCTCAAAAGGAGGCTTCCCTCAGCTCTAGCTATGTGAGAGGGACCCTGAGTTTGTGGCCTCAAGTGGAATGGACACCGGGATGCCCTGACTCGAAATAAGGCTGGATATCCCTGCAGTGACTTGAATGCAGGCTCGTCTTGCATCTCCCAAGACGAAAGGATGTCTGAATCCCCTGTGGAGACCACAGAGAAAGACCTAGTTCCCCACTTCATGACGACCAGAGGCCTCACATCCTTTGAAAATTCCAGAGGTACGCCGACATCAGTGCCTCCAAAGGAGACGATGCCTGACTCCTCGTGAAACTTGATAGGAGTCCCAGGATTCCTGTGCACGTGGAAAGGGACCCTTGGTCTCCCGCCTCAGCTGGAGAGGCGTCCCAATTGCCCTGCCAAGCCTCGAGGAGAATCCCGAGTTGTCCCTCGCAAGTAGGCAGGAGTCCTGAAGTCGCTGAAGAAACACGTGTGTGGAAGGGCCATCCCCGTCGTAACTCGAGAATATATTCCAGGTTTCCGCCGCAACTCGAGAAAAACCATGAGACTTCCCCCTCGCCGCGAGATGAGGCCCGATTCCCCTGCAGTGCGTTCAGAGCAATTCCGTGTTGCACATCACACATGAAAGGAGCCTTGATTTCCTTGATGGCACTCCAGAGAAACCCCAAGAACACTGTTTCAAGGCTAGAGGGATCCTGAGGTCACTGTAGCAACACGAAAGAGCTCCGTGGACCAAAAATCAACTCAAGTTGAGAGGTTAGTCCCTGGCTTCGACTCCAGAGGAATACCACCTTACCACAAGCACCTCAAGAGGAGGCTTCTCTCAGCTCTAGGTATGTGAGAGGGACCCTGAGTTTGCGGCCTCAAGTGGAATGGACACCGCGATGCCCTGACTCGAAATAAGGCCGGATATCCCTGCAGTGACATGAATGCAGGCTCATCTTGCATCTCCCAAGACGAAAGGATGTCTGAATCCTCTGTGCAGACCACAGAGAAAGACCTAGTTCCCCACCTCATCGCGACGGGAGGCCTCACATCCTATGAAAACTCCAGAGGTACGCGGAGATCAGTGCCTCCAAAGGAGACGATGCCTGACTCCTCGTGAAACTTGATAGGAGTCCCAGGATTCCTGTGGCACGTGGAAAGGGACCCTTGGTCTCCCACCTCAGCTGGAGAGGAGTCCCAATTGCCCTGCCACGCTTCGAGGAGAATCTCGAGTTGTCCCTCGCAACTAGGCAGGAGTCCTGAAGTCGCTGAACACACACGTGGCTGGAAGGCCCATCCCCGTCATAACTCGAGAATATACCCCAGGTTCCCGCCGCAACTCGAGAAAAACCATGAGACTTCCCCCTCGCCGCTAGATGAGGCTCGATTCTCCTGCACTGCATGCAGAGCAATTTCGTGTTGCACATCACACATGAAAGGAGCCTTGATTTCCTTGATGGCACCCCAGAGAAACCCCAAGAACACTGTTTCAAAGCTAGAGGGATCCTGAGGTTACTGTAGCAACACGAAAGAGCTCGGTGGACCAAAAATCAACTCGAGATGAGAGGATAGTCCCTGGCTTCGACTCCAGAGGAATACCACCTTACCACAAGCACCTCAAGAGGAGGTTTCTCTCAACTCTAGGTATGTGAGAGGGACCCTGAGTTTGCGGCCTCAAGTGGAGTGGACACTGCGATGCCCTGACGCGAAATAAGGCCGGATATCCCTGCAGTGATTTGAATGCAGGCTCGTCTTGCATCTCCCAAGATGAAAGGATGTCTGAATCCCCTGTGGAGACCACAGAGAAAGACCTAGTTCCCCACTTCATCGCGACCGGAGGCCTCACATCCTTTGAAAACTCCAGAGGTACACGGAGATCAGTGCCTCCAAAGAAGACGATGACTGACTCCTCGTGAAACATGATAGGAGTCCCAGGATTACTGTGGCACGTGGAAAGGGACCCTTGGTTTCCCGCCTCAGCTGGAGAGGCGTCCCAATTGCCCTGCCAAGCCTCGAGGAGAATCCCGAGTTGTCCCTCGCAACTAGGCAGGAGTCCTGAAGTCGCTGAACAAACACGTGGCTGGAACTCCCATCCCCGTCATAACTCGAGAATACACCCCAGGGTCCCGCCGCAACTCGAGAAAAACCATGAGACTTCCCCCTCGCCGCGAGATGAGGCTCGATTCTCCTGCACTCCATGCAGAGCTATTCCGCGTTGCACATCAAACATGAAAGGAGCCTTGATTTCTTGATGGCACTCCAGAGAAACCCCAAGAACACTGTTTCAAGGCTAGAGGGATCCTGAGGTTACTGTAGCAACACGAAAGAGCTCCATGGACCAAAAATCAACTCGAGATGAGAGGTTAGTCCCTGGCTTCAACTCCACAGGAATACCACCTTACTGCAAGCACCTCAAGAGGAGGCTTCTCTCAGGTCTAGGTATGTGAGAGGGACCCTGAGTTTGCGGCCTCAAGTGGAATGGACACCGCGATGCCCTTACTCGAAATCAGGCCGGATATCCCTGCAGTGACTTGAATGCAGGCTCGTCTTGCATCTCCCAAGACGAAAGGTTGTCTGAATTCCCTGTGGAGACCACAGAGAAAGACCTAGTTCCCGACCTCATCGCGACCAGAGGCCTCACATCCTTTGAAAATTCCAGAGGTACGCGGAGACCAGTGCCTCCCAAGGAGACGATGCCTGACTCCTCGTGAAACTTGATAGGAGTCCCAGGATTCCTGTGGCACGTGGAAAGGGACCCTTGGTCTCCCGACTCAGCTGGAGAGGGGTCCCAATTGCCCTGCCAAGCCTCGAGGAGAATTCCGAGTTTTCCCTCGCAACTAGGCAGGAGTCCTGACGTCGCTGAACAAACACGTGTGTGGAAGGGCCATCCCCGTCGTAACTCGAGAATATACCCCAGGATCCCGCCGCAACTCGAGAAAAACCATGAGACTTCCCCCTCGCCGCGAGATGAGGCCCGATTCCCCTGCACTGCGTGCAGAGCAATTCCGTGTTGCACATCACACATGAAAGGAGCCTTGATTTCCTTGATGGCACTGCAGAGAAACCCAAGAACACTGTTTCAAGGCTAGAGGGATCCTGAGGTCACTGTAGTAACATGAAAGAGCTCCGTGGACCAAAAATCAACTCGAGATGAGAGGTTAGTCCCTGGCTTCGACTCCAGAGGAATACCACCTTACCACAAGCACCTCAAGAGGAGGCTTCTCTCAGCTCTAGGTATGTGAGAGGGACCCTGAGTTTACGGCCTCAAATGGAATCGACACCGCGATGCCCTGACTCGAAATAAGGCCGGATATCCCTGCAGTGACTGAATGCGGGCTCGTCTTGCATCTCCCAAGACGAAAGGATGTCTGAATCCCCTGTGGAGAACACAGAGAAAGACCTAGTTCCCCACCTCATCGCGACCGGAGGCCTCACATCCTTTGAAAACTCCAGAGGTACACGGAGATCAGTGCCTCCAAAGGAGACGATGCCTGACTCCTCTTCAAACTTGTTAGGAGTCCCAGGATTCCTGTGGCACGTGGAAAGGGACCCTTGGTCTCCCGCCTCAGCTGGAGAGGCGTCCCAATTGCCCTGACAAGCCTCGAGGAGAATCCCGAGTTGTCCCTCGTAACTAGGCAGGAGTCCTGACGTCACTGAACAAACACGTGGGTGGAAGGGCTATCCCCGTCGTAACTCGATAATATACCCCAGGTTCCCGCCGCAACTCGAGAAAACCATGAGACTTCCCCCTTGCGCAAAATGAGGCCCGATACTCTCCACTGCGTGCAGAGCAATTCCTTGTTGCACATCACACATGAAAGGAGCCTTGATTTCCTTGATGGCACTCCAGAGAAACCCCAAGAACACTGTTTCAGGGCTAGAGGGATCCTGAGTCACTGTAGCAACAAGAAAGAGCTCCGTGGACCAAAAATCAACTCGAAATGAGAGGTTACTCCCTGGATTTGACTCCAGAGGAATACCACCTTACCACAAGCACCTCAAGAGGAGGCTTCTCTCAGCTCTAGGTATGTGAGAGGGACCCTGAGTTTGCGGTCTCAATGGAATGGACACCGCGATGCCCTGACTCGAAATAAGGCCGGATATCCCTGCAGTGACTTGAATGCAGGCTCGTCTTGCATCTCCCAAGATGAAAGGATGTCTGAATCCCCTGTGGAGACCACAGAGAAAGACCTAGTTCCCCACCTCATCGCGACCGGAGGCCTCACATCCTTTGAAAACTCCAGAGGTACGCGGAGATCAGTGCCTCCAAAGGAGACGATGCCTGACTCCTCGTGAAACTTGATAGGAGTCCCAGGATTCCTGTGGCACGTGGAAAGGGACGCTTGGTCTCCCGACTCAGATGGAGAGGCGTCCCAATTGCCCTGCCAAGCCTCGAGGAGAATCCCGAGTTGTCCCTCGCAACTAGGCAGGAGTCCTGTCGTCGCTGAACAAACACGTGGTTGGAAGGTCCATCCCCGTCGTAACTCGAGAATATACCCCAGGTTCCCGCCGCAACTCGAGAAAAACCATGAGACTTCCCCCTCACCGCGAGATGAGGCCCGATTCCCCTACACTGCGTGCAGAGCAATTCCGTTTTGCACATCACACATGAAAGGAGCCTTGATTTCCCTGATGGCACTCCAGAGAAACCCCAAGAACACTGTTTCAAGGCTAGAGGGATCCTGAGGTCACTGTAGCAACACGAAAGAACTCCGTGGACCAAAAATCAACTCGAGATGAGAGGTTAGTCCCTGGCTTCGACTCCAGAGGAATACCACCTTACCACAAGCACCTCAAGAGGAGGCTTCTCTCAGCTCTAGCTATGTGAGAGGGACCCTGAGTTTGCGGCCTCAAGTGGAGTGGACACTGCGATGCCCTGACGCGAAATAAGGCCGGATATCCCTGCAGTGATTTGAATGCAGGCTCGTCTTGCATCTCCAAAGATGAAAGGATGTCTGAATCCCCTGTGGAGACCACAGAGAAAGACCTAGTTCTCCACCTCATCGCGACCGGAGGCCTCACATCCTTTGAAAACTCCAGAGGTACACGGAGATCAGTGCCTCCAAAGAAGACGATGCCTGACTCCTCGTGAAACATGATAGGAGTCCCAGGATTACTGTGGCACGTGGAAAGGGACCCTTGGTTTCCCGCCTCAGCTGGAGAGGCGTCCCAATTGCCCTGCCAAGCCTCGAGGAGAATCCCGAGTTGTCCCTCGCAACTAGGCAGGAGTCCTGAAGTCGCTGAACAAACACGTGGCTGGAACTCCCATCCCCGTCATAACTCGAGAATACACCCCAGGGTCCCGCCGCAACTCGAAAAAAACCATGAGACTTCACCCTCGCCGCGAGATGAGGTTCGATTCTCCTGCACTCCATGCAGAGCTATTCCCCGTTGCACATCAAACATGAAAGGAGCCTTGATTTCTTGATGGCACTCCAGAGAAACCCCAAGAACACTGTTTCAAGGCTAGAGGGATCCTGAGGTTACTGTAGCAACACGAAAGAGCTCCATGGACCAAAAATCAACTCGAGATGAGAGGATAGTCCCTGGCTTCGACTCCAGAGGAATACCACCTTACCACAAGCACCTCAAGAGGAGGCTTCTCTCAGCTCTAGGTATGTGAGAGGGACTCTGAGTTTGCGGCCTCAAGTGGAATGGACACCGCGATGCCCTGACTCGAAATAAGGCCGGATATCCCTGCAGTGACTTGAATGCAGGCTCGTCTTGCATCTCCCAAGACGAAAGGATGTCTGAATCCCCTGTGGAGACCACAGAGAAAGACCTAGTTCCCCACCTCATCGCGACCGGAAGCCTCACATCCTTTGAAAACTCCAGAGGTACGCGGAGATCACTGCCTCCAAAGGAGACGATGCCTGACTCCTCGTGAAACTTGATAGGAGTCCCAGGATTCCTGTGGCACGTGGAAAGGGAAACTTGGTTTCACGCCTCAGCTGGAGAGGCGTCCCAATTGCCCTGCCAAGCCTCGAGGAGAATCCCGAGTTGTCCCTCGCAACTAGGCAGGAGTCCTGACGTCGCTGAACAAACACGTGTGTGGAAGGGCCATCCCCGTCGTAACTCGAGAATATACCCCAGGTTCCCGCCGCAACTCGAGACAAACCATGAGACTTCCCCCTCACCGCGAGATGAGGCCCGATTCCCCTGCACTGCGTGCAGAGCAATTCCGTGTTGCACATCACACATGAAAGGAGCCTTGATTTCCTTGATGGCACTCCAGAGAAACCCCAAGAACACTGTTTCGAGGTTAGAGGGATCCTGAGGTCACTGTAACAACAGGAAAGATCTCCGTGGACCAAAAATCAACTCGACATGGGAGGTTAGTCCCTGGCTTCGACTCCAGAGTTATACCACCTTACCACAAGCACCTCAAGAGGAGGCTTCTCTCAGCTCTAAGTATGTGAGAGGGACCATGATTTTGCAGCTTAAAATGGAATGGACACCGCGATGCCCTGACTCGAAATAAGGCCGGATATCCCTACAGTGACTTGAATGCAGGCTCGTCTTGCATCTCCCAAGATGAAAGGATGTCTGAATCCCCTGTGGAGACCAAAGAGAAAGACCTAGTTCCCCACCTCATCGCGACCGGAGGCCTCACATCCTTTGAAAACTTCAGAGGTACGCGGACATCAGTGCCTCCAATGGAGACGATGCCTGACTCCTCGTGAAACTTGATAGGAGTCCCAGGATTCCTGTGCACGTGGAAAGGGACCCTTGGTCTCCCGCCTCAGCTGGAGAGGCGTCCCAATTGCCCTGCCAAGCCTCGAGGAGAATCCCGAGTTGTCCCTCGCAACTAGGCAGGAGTCCTGCCGTCGCTGAACAAACACGTGTGTGGAAGGGCCATTCCCGTCGTAACTCGAGAATATACCCCAGGTTCCCGCCACAACTCGAGAAAAACCATGAGACTTCCCCCTCGCCGCGAGATGAGGCCCGATTCCCCTGCACTGCGTGCAGAGCAATTCCGTGTTGCACATCACACATGAAAGGAGCCTTGATTTCCTTGATGGCACTGCAGAGAAACCCCAAGAACACTGTTTCAAGGCTAGAGGGATCCTGAGGTCACTGTAGTAACATGAAAGAGCTCCGTGGACCAAAAATCAACTCAAGATGAGAGGTTAGTCCCTGGCTTCGACTCCAGAGGAATACCACCTTACCAAAAGCACCTCAAGAGGAGGCTTCTCTCAGCTCTAGGTATGTTGAGAGGGGCCCTGAGTTTGCGGCCTCAAGTGGAATGGACACCGGGATGCCCTGGCTCGAAATAAGGCCGGATATCCCTGCAGTGACTTGAATGCAGACTCGTCTTGCATCTCCCAAGACGAAAGAATGTCTGAATCCCCTGTGGAGACCACAGAGAAAGACCTAGTTCCCCACCTCATCGCGATCGAATGCCTCACATCCTTTGAAAACTTCAGAGGTACGCGGAGATCAGTGCCTCCAAAGGAGACGATGCCTGACTCCTCATGAAACTTGATAGGAGTCCCAGGATTCCTGTGCACGTGGAAAGGGCCCCTTGGTCTCCCGCCTCAGCTGGAGAGGCGTCCCAATTGCCCTGCCAAGCCTCGAGGAGAATCCCGAGTTGTCCCTCGCAAGTAGGCAGGAGTACTGAAGTCGCTGAAGAAACACGTGTGTGGAAGGGCCATCCCCGTCGTAACTCGAGAATATATTCCAGGTTTCCGCCGCAACTCGAGAAAAACCATGAGACTTCCCCCTCGCCGCGAGATGAGGCCCGATTCCCCTGCAGTGCGTTCAGAGCAATTCCGTGTTGCACATCACACATGAAAGGAGCCTTGATTTCCTTGATGGCACTCCAGAGAAACCCCAAGAACACTGTTTCAAGGCTAGAGGGATCCTGAGGTCACTGTAGCAACACGAAAGAGCTCCGTGGACCAAAAATCAACTCAAGATGAGAGGTTAGTCCCTGGCTTCGACTCCAGAGGAATACCACCTTACCACAAGCACCTCAAGAGGAGGCTTCTCTCAGCTCTAGGTATGTGAGAGGGACCCTAAGTTTGCGGCCTCAAGTGGAATGGACACCGCGATGCCCTGACTCGAAATAAGGCCGGATATCCCTGCAGTGACTTGAATGCAGGCTCATCTTGCATCTCCCAAGACGAAAGGATGTCTGAATCCCCTGTGGAGACCACAGAGAAAGACCTAGTTCCCCACCTCATCGCGACGGGAGGCCTCACATCCTATGAAAACTCCAGAGGTACGCGGAGATCAGTGCCTCCAAAGGAGACGATGCCTGACTCCTCGTGAAACTTGATAGGAGTCCCAGGATTCCTGTGGCACGTGGAAAGGGACCCTTGGTCTCCCACCTCAGCTGGAGAGGCGTCCCAATTGCCCTGCCACGCTTCGAGGAGAATCTCGAGTTGTCCCTCGCAAGTAGGCAGGAGTCCTGAAGTCGCTGAACACACACGTGGCTGGAAGGCCCATCCCCATCATAACTCGAGAATATACCCCAGGTTCCCGCCGCAACTCGAGAAAAACCATGAGACTTCCCCCTCGCCGCTAGATGAGGCTCGATTCTCCTGCACTGCATGCAGAGAAATTCCGTGTTGCACATCACACATGAAAGGAGCCTTGATTTCCTTGATGGCACCCCAGAGAATCCCCAAGAACACTGTTTCAAAGCTAGAGGGATCCTGAGGTTACTGTAGCAACACGAAAGAGCTCCGTGGACCAAAAATCAACTCGAGATGAGAGGATAGTCCCTGGCTTCGACTCCAGAGGAATACCACCTTACCACAAGCACCTCAAGAGGAGGCTTCTCTCAGCTCTAGGTATGTGAGAGGGACTCTGAGTTTGCGGCCTCAAGTGGAATGGACACCGCGATGCCCTGACGCGAAACAAGGCCGGATATCCCTGCAGTGATTTGAATGCAGGCTCGTCTTGCATCTCCCAAGATGAAAGGATGTCTGAATCCCCTGTGGAGACCACAGAGAAATACCTAGTTCCCCACTTCATCGCGACCGGAGGCCTCACATCCTTTGAAAACTCCAGAGGTACACGGAGATCAGTGCCTCCAAAGAAGACGATGCCTGACTCCTCGTGAAACATGATAGGAGTCCCAGGATTACTGTGGCACGTGGAAAGGGACTCTTGGTTTCCCGCCTCAGCTGGAGAGGTGTCCCAATTGCCCTGCCAAGCCTCGAGGAGAATCCCGAGTTGTCCCTCGCAACTAGGCAGGAGTCCTGAAGTCGCTGAACAAACACGTGGCTGGAACTCCCATCCCCGTCATAACTCGAGAATACACCCCAGGGTCCCGCCGCAACTTGAGAAAAACCATGAGACTTCCCCCTCGCCGCGAGATGAGGCTCGATTCTCCTGCACTCCATGCAGAGCTATTCCGCGTTGCACATCAAACATGAAAGGAGCCTTGATTTCTTGATGGCACTCCAGAGAAACCCCAAGAACACTGTTTCAAGGCTAGAGGGATCCTGAGGTTACTGTAGCAACACGAAAGAGCTCCATGGACCAAAAATCAACTCGAGATGAGAGGATAGTCCCTGGCTTCGACTCCAGAGGAATACCACCTTACCACAAGCACCTCAAGAGGAGGCTTCTCTCAGCTCTAGGTATGTGAGAGGGACTCTGAGTTTGCGGCCTCAAGTGGAATGGACACCGCGATGCCCTGACTCGAAATAAGGCCGGATATCCCTGCAGTGACTTGAATGCAGGCTCGTCTTGCATCTCCCAAGACGAAAGGATGTCTGAATCCCCTGTGGAGACCACAGAGAAAGACCTAGTTCCCCACCTCATCGCGACCGGAAGCCTCACATCCTTTGAAAACTCCAGAGGTACGCGGAGATCACTGCCTCCAAAGGAGACGATGCCTGACTCCTCGTGAAACTTGATAGGAGTCCCAGGATTGCTGTGGCACGTGGAAAGGGAAACTTGGTTTCACGCCTCAGCTGGAGAGGCGTCCCAATTGCCGTGCCAAGCCTCGAGGAGAATCCCGAGTTGTCCCTCGCAACTAGGCAGGAGTCCTGACGTCGCTGAACAAACACGTGTGTGGAAGGGCCATCCCCGTCGTAACTCGAGAATATACCCCAGGATCCCGCCGCAACTCGAGAAAAACCATGAGACTTCCCCCTCGCCGCGAGATGAGGCCCGATTCCCCTGCACTGCTTGCAGAGCAATTCCGTGTTGCACATCACACATGAAAGGAGCCTTGATTTCCTTGATGGCACTCCAGAGAAACCCCAAGAACACTGTTTCAAGGCCAAAGGGATCCTGACGTCACTGTAGCAACACGAAAGAGCTCCGTGGACCAAAAATCAACTCGAGATGAGAGGTTAGTCCCTGGCTTCGACTCCAGAGGAATACCACGTTACCACAAGCACCTCAAGAGGAGGCTTCTCTCAGCTCTAGGTATGTGAGAGGGACCCTGAGTTTGCGGCCTCAAGTGGAATGGACACCGCGATGCCCTGACTCGAAATAAGGCCGGTTATACCTGCAGTGACTTGAATGCAGGCTCGTCTTGCATCTCCCAAGACGAAAGGATGTCTGAATCCCACGTGGAGACCACAGAGAAAGACCTAGTTGCCCACCTCATCGCGACCGGAGGCCTCACATCCTTTGAAAACTCCAGAGGTACGCGGAGATCAGTGCCTCCAAAGGAGACGATGCCTGACTCCTCGTGAAACTTGATAGGAGTCCCAGGATTCCTGTAGCACGTGGAAAGGGACCCTTGGTCTCCCGCCTCAGCTAGAAAGGCGTCCCAATTGCCCTGCCAAGCCTCGAGGAGAATCCCGAGTTGTCCCTCGCAACTAGGCAGGAGTCCTGACGTCGCTGAACAAACACGTGTGTGGAAGGGCCATCCCCGTCGTAACTCGAGAATATACCCCAGGTTCCCGCCGCAACTCGAGACAAACCATGAGACTTCCCCCTCACCGCGAGATGAGGCCCGATTCCCCTGCACTGCGTGCAGAGCAATTCCGTGTTGCACATCACACATGAAAGGAGCCTTGATTTCCTTGATGGCACTCCAGAGAAACCCCAAGAACACTGTTTCGAGGTTAGAGGGATCCTGAGGTCACTGTAACAACAGGAAAGATCTCCGTGGACCAAAAATCAACTCGACATGGGAGGTTAGTCCCTGGCTTCGACTCCAGAGGAGTACCACCTTACCACAAGCACCTCAAGAGGAGGCTTCTCTCAGCTCTAAGTATGTGAGAGGGACCATGATTTTGCGGCTTAAAATGGAATGGACACCGCGATGCCCTGACTCGAAATAAGGCCGGATATCCCTACAGTGACTTGAATGCAGGCTCGTCTTGCATCTCCCAAGATGAAAGGATGTCTGAATCCCCTGTGGAGACCAAAGAGAAAGACCTAGTTCCCCACCTCATCGCGACCGGAGGCCTCACATCCTTTGAAAACTTCAGAGGTACGCGGACATCAGTGCCTCCAATGGAGACGATGCCTGACTCCTCGTGAAACTTGATAGGAGTCCCAGGATTCCTGTGCACGTGGAAAGGGACCCTTGGTCTCCCGCCTCAGCTGGAGAGGCGTCCCAATTGCCCTGCCAAGCCTCGAGGAGAATCCCGAGTTGTCCCTCGCAACTAGGCAGGAGTCCTAACGTCGCTGAACAAACACGTGTGTGGAAGGGCCATTCCCGTCGTAACTCGAGAATATACCCCAGGTTCCCGCCACAACTCGAGAAAAACCATGAGACTTCCCCCTCGCCGCGAGATGAGGCCCGATTCCCCTGCACTGCGTGCAGAGCAATTCCGTGTTGCACATCACACATGAAAGGAGCCTTGATTTCCTTGATGGCACTGCAGAGAAACCCCAAGAACACTGTTTCAAGGCTAGAGGGATCCTGAGGTCACTGTAGTAACATGAAAGAGCTCCGTGGACCAAAAATCAACTCAAGATGAGAGGTTAGTCCCTGGCTTCGACTCCAGAGGAATACCACCTTACCAAAAGCACCTCAAGAGGAGGCTTCTCTCAGCTCTAGGTATGTTGAGAGGGGCCCTGAGTTTGCGGCCTCAAGTGGAATGGACACCGGGATGCCCTGGCTCGAAATAAGGCCGGATATCCCTGCAGTGACTTGAATGCAGGCTCGTCTTGCATCTCCCAAGACGAAAGAATGTCTGAATCCCCTGTGGAGACCACAGAGAAAGACCTAGTTCCCCACCTCATCGCGATCGAATGCCTCACATCCTTTGAAAACTTCAGAGGTACGCGGAGATCAGTGCCTCCAAAGGAGACGATGCCTGACTCCTCATGAAACTTGATAGGAGTCCCAGGATTCCTGTGCACGTGGAAAGGGCCCCTTGGTCTCCCGCCTCAGCTGGAGAGGCGTCCCAATTGCCCTGCCAAGCCTCGAGGAGAATCCCGAGTTGTCCCTCGCAAGTAGGCAGGAGTACTGAAGTCGCTGAAGAAACACGTGTGTGGAAGGGCCATCCCCGTCGTAACTCGAGAATATATTCCAGGTTTCCGCCGCAACTCGAGAAAAACCATGAGACTTCCCCCTCGCCGCGAGATGAGGCCCGATTCCCCTGCAGTGCGTTCAGAGCAATTCCGTGTTGCACATCACACATGAAAGGAGCCTTGATTTCCTTGATGGCACTCCAGAGAAACCCCAAGAACACTGTTTCAAGGCTAGAGGGATCCTGAGGTCACTGTAGCAACACGAAAGAGCTCCGTGGACCAAAAATCAACTCAAGATGAGAGGTTAGTCCCTGGCTTAGACTCCAGAGGAATACCACCTTACCACAAGCACCTCAAGAGGAGGCTTCTCTCAGCTCTAGGTATGTGAGAGGGACCCTGAGTTTGCGGCCTCAAGTGGAATGGACACCGCGATGCCCTGACTCGAAATAAGGCCGGATATCCCTGCAGTGACTTGAATGCAGGCTCATCTTGCATCTCCCAAGACGAAAGGATGTCTGAATCCCCTGTGGAGACCACAGAGAAAGACCTAGTTCCCCACCTCATCGCGACGGGAGGCCTCACATCCTATGAAAACTCCAGAGGTACGCGGAGATCAGTGCCTCCAAAGGAGACGATGCCTGACTCCTCGTGAAACTTGATAGGAGTCCCAGGATTCCTGTGGCACGTGGAAAGGGACCCTTGGTCTCCCACCTCAGCTGGAGAGGCGTCCCAATTGCCCTGCCACGCTTCGAGGAGAATCTCGAGTTGTCCCTCGCAAGTAGGCAGGAGTCCTGAAGTCGCTGAACACCCACGTGGCTGGAAGGCCCATCCCCATCATAACTCGAGAATATACCCCAGGTTCCCGCCGCAACTCGAGAAAAACCATGAGACTTTCCCCTCGCCGCTAGATGAGGCTCGATTCTCCTGCACTGCATGCAGAGAAATTCCGTGTTGCACATCACACATGAAAGGAGCCTTGATTTCCTTGATGGCACCCCAGAGAATCCCCAAGAACACTGTTTCAAAGCTAGAGGGATCCTGAGGTTACTGTAGCAACACGAAAGAGCTCCGTGGACCAAAAATCAACTCGAGATGAGAGGATAGTCCCTGGCTTCGACTCCAGAGGAATACCACCTTACCACAAGCACCTCAAGAGGAGGCTTCTCTCAGCTCTAGGTATGTGAGAGGGACTCTGAGTTTGCGGCCTCAAGTGGAATGGACACCGCGATGCCCTGACGCGAAACAAGGCCGGATATCCCTGCAGTGATTTGAATGCAGGCTCGTCTTGCATCTCCCAAGATGAAAGGATGTCTGAATCCCCTGTGGAGACCACAGAGAAATACCTAGTTCCCCACTTCATCGCGACCGGAGGCCTCACATCCTTTGAAAACTCCAGAGGTACACGGAGATCAGTGCCTCCAAAGGAGACGATGCCTGACTCCTCGTGAAACATGATAGGAGTCCCAGGATTACTGTGGCACGTGGAAAGGGACCCTTGGTTTCCCGCCTCAGCTGGAGAGGTGTCCCAATTGCCCTGCCAAGCCTCGAGGAGAATCCCGAGTTGTCCCTCGCAACTAGGCAGGAGTCCTGAAGTCGCTGAACAAACACGTGGCTGGAACTCCCATCCCCGTCATAACTCGAGAATACACCCCAGGGTCCCGCCGCAACTCGAGAAAAACCATGAGACTTCCCCCTCGCCGCGAGATGAGGCTCGATTCTCCTGCACTCCATGCAGAGCTATTCCGCGTTGCACATCAAACATGAAAGGAGCCTTGATTTCTTGATGGCACTCCAGAGAAACCCCAAGAACACTGTTTCAAGGCTAGAGGGATCCTGAGGTTACTGTAGCAACACGAAAGAGCTCCATGGACCAAAAATCAACTCGAGATGAGAGGATAGTCCCTGGCTTCGACTCCAGAGGAATACCACCTTACCACAAGCACCTCAAGAGGAGGCTTCTCTCAGCTCTAGGTATGTGAGAGGGACTCTGAGTTTGCGGCCTCAAGTGGAATGGACACCGCGATGCCCTGACTCGAAATAAGGCCGGATATCCCTGCAGTGACTTGAATGCAGGCTCGTCTTGCATCTCCCAAGACGAAAGGATGTCTGAATCCCCTGTGGAGACCACAGAGAAAGACCTAGTTCCCCACCTCATCGCGACCGGAAGCCTCACATCCTTTGAAAACTCCAGAGGTACGCGGAGATCCCTGCCTCCTAAGGAGACGATGCCTGACTCCTCGTGAAACTTGATAGGAGTCCCAGGATTGCTGTGGCACGTGGAAAGGGAAACTTGGTTTCACGCCTCAGCTGGAGAGGCGTCCCAATTGCCGTGCCAAGCCTCGAGGAGAATCCCGAGTTGTCCCTCGCAACTAGGCAGGAGTCCTGACGTCGCTGAACAAACACGTGTGTGGAAGGGCCATCCCCGTCGTAACTCGAGAATATACCCCAGGATCCCGCCGCAACTCGAGAAAAACCATGAGACTTCCCCCTCGCCGCGAGATGAGGCCCGATTCCCCTGCACTGCTTGCAGAGCAATTCCGTGTTGCACATCACACATGAAAGGAGCCTTGATTTCCTTGATGGCACTCCAGAGAAACCCCAAGAACACTGTTTCAAGGCCAAAGGGATCCTGACGTCACTGTAGCAACACGAAAGAGCTCCGTGGACCAAAAATCAACTCGAGATGAGAGGTTAGTCCCTGGCTTCGACTCCAGAGGAATACCACGTTACCACAAGCACCTCAAGAGGAGGCTTCTCTCAGCTCTAGGTATGTGAGAGGGACCCTGAGTTTGCGGCCTCAAGTGGAATGGACACCGCGATGCCCTGACTCGAAATAAGGCCGGTTATACCTGCAGTGACTTGAATGCAGGCTCGTCTTGCATCTCCCAAGACGAAAGGATGTCTGAATCCCACGTGGAGACCACAGAGAAAGACCTAGTTGCCCACCTCATCGCGACCGGAGGCCTCACATCCTTTGAAAACTCCAGAGGTACGCGGAGATCAGTGCCTCGAAAGGAGACGATGCCTGACTCCTCGTGAAACTTGATAGGAGTCCCAGGATTCCTGTAGCACGTGGAAAGGGACCCTTGGTCTCCCGCCTCAGCTAGAAAGGCGTCCCAATTGCCCTGCCAAGCCTCGAGGAGAATCCCGAGTTGTCCCTCGCAAGTAGGCAGGAGTCCTGACGTCGCTGAACAAACACGTGTGTGGAAGGGCCATCCGCGTCGTAACTCGAGAATATACCCCAGGTTCCCGCCGCAACTCGAGAAAAACCATGAGACTTCCCCATCGCCGCGAGATGAGGCCCGATTCCCCTGCACTGCGTGCAGAGCAATTCCGTGTTGAACATCAAACATGAAAGGAGCCTTGATTTCCTTGATGGCCCTCCAGAGAAACCCCAAGAACACTGTTTCAAGGCTAGAGGGATCCTGAGGTCACTGTAGCCACACAAAAGAGCTCCGTGGACCAAAAATCAACTCGAGATGAGAGGTTAGTCCCTGGCTTTGACTCCAGAGGAATACCACCTTACCACAAGCACCTCAAGAGGAGGCTTCTCTCAGCTCTAGGTATGTGAGAGGGACCCCGAGTTTGCGGCCTCAAGTGGAATGGACACCGCGATGCCCTGACCCGAAATAAGGCCGGATATCCCTGCAGTGACTTGAATGCAGGCTCGTCTTGCATCTCCCAAGACGAAAGGATGTCTGAATCCCCTGTGGAGACCACAGAGAAAGACCTAGTTCCCCACTTCATTGCGACCGGAGGCCTCACATCCTTTGAAAACTCCAGAGGTACGCGGAGATCAGTGCCTCCAAAGGAGACGATGCCTGACTCCTCTGAAACTTGATAGGAGTCCGAGGATTCCTGTGGCACGTGGAAATGGACCCTTGGTCTCCTGCCTCAGCTAGAGAGGCGTCCCAATTGCCCTGCCAAGCCTCGAGGAGAATCCCGAGTTGTCCCTCGCAACTAGGCAGGAGTCCTGACATCGCTGAACAAACACGTGAGTGGAAGGGCCATCCCCGTCATAACTTGAGAATATACCCCAGTTTCCCGCCGCAACTCGAGAAAAACCATGAGACTTCCCCCTCGCCGTGAAATGAGGCCCGATTCCCCTGCACTGCGTGCAGAGCAATTCCGTGTTGCACATCAAACATGAAAGGAGCCTTAATTTCCTTGATGGCACTCCACAGAAACCCCAAGAACACTGTTTAAAGGCTAGAGGGATCCTGAGGTCACTGTAGCAACACGAAAGAGCTCCGTGGACCAAAAATCAACTCGAGATGAGAGGTTAGTCCTTGGCTTCGACTCCAGAGGAATACCACCTTACCACAAGCACCTCAAGAGGAGGCTTCTCTCAGCTCTAGCTATGTGAGAGGGACCCTGAGTTTTCGGCCTCAAGTGGAATGGACACTGCGATGCCCTGACGCGAAATAAGGCCGGATATCCCTGCAGTGACTTGAATGCAGGCTCGTCTTGCATCTCCCAAGACGAAAGGATGTCTGAATCCCCTGTGGAGACCACAGAGAAAGACCTAGTTCCCCACTTCATGGCCACCGGAGGCCTCACATCCTTTGAAAACTCCAGAGGTACGCGGAGATCAGTGCCTCCAAAGGAGACGATGCCTGACTCCTCGTGAAACATGATAGGAGTCCCAGGATTCCTGTGGCACGTGGAAAGGGACACTTGGTCTCCCGCCTCAGCTGGAGAGGCGTCCCAATTGCACTGCCAAGCCTCGAGGAGAATCCCGAGTTGTCCCTCGCAACTAGGCAGGAGTCCTGACGTCGCTGAACAAACACGTGGGTGGAAGGGCCATCCCCGTCGTAACTCGAGAATATACCCCAGGTTCCCGCCGCAACTCGAGAAAAACCATGAGACTTCCCCCTCGCCGCGAGATGAGGCCCGATTCCCCTGCACTGCGTGCAGAGCAATTCCGTGTTGCACATCACACATGAAAGGAGCCTTGAATCCCTTGATGGCACTCCAGAGAAACCCCAAGAACACTCTTTCAAGGCTAGAGGGATCCTGAGGTCACTGTAGCAACACGAAAGAGCTCCGTGGACCAAAAATCAACTCGAGATGAGAGGGTAGTCCCTGGCTTCGACTCCAGAGGAATACCACCTTACGACAAGCACCTCAAGAGGAGACTTCTCTCAGCTCTAGCTATGTGAGAGGGACCCTGAGTGTGCGGCCTCAAGTGGAATGGACACCGCGATGCCCTGACTCGATTTACGGCCGGATATCCCTGCAGTGACTTGAATGCAGGCTCGTCTTGCATCTCCCAAGACGAAAGGATGTCTGAATCCCCTGTGGAGACCACAGAGAAAGCCTAGTTCCCCACCTCATCGCGACCGGAGGCCTCACATCCTTTGAAAACTCCAGAGGTACGCGGAGATCAGTGCCTCCAAAGGAGACGATGCCTGACTCCTCGTGAAACTTGATAGGAGTCCCAGGATTCCTGTGGCACGTGGAAAGGGACCCTTGGTTTCCCACCTCAGCTGGAGAGGCGTCCCAATTGCCCTGCCAAGCCTCGAGGAGAATCCCGAGTTGTCCCTCGTAACTAGGCAGGAGTCCTGACGTAGCTGAACAAACACGTGGGTGGAAGGGCCATCCTCGTTGTAACTCGAGAATATACCCCAGGTTCCCGCCGCAACTCGAGAAAAACCATGAGACTTCCCCCTCGCCGCGAGATGAGGCCCGATTCCCCTGCACTGCGTGCAGAGCAATTCCGTGTTGCACATCACACATGAAAGGAGCCTTGATTTCCTTGATGGCACTCCAGAGAAACCCCAAGAACACTGTTTCAAGGCTAGAGGGATCCTGAGGTCACTGTAGCAACACGAAAGAGCTCCGTGGACCACAAATCAACTGGAGATTAGAAGTTAGTCCCTGGCTTCGACTCCAGAGGACTACCACCTTACCACAAGCACCTCAAGAAGAGGCTTCTCTCAGCTCTAGGTATGTGAGAGGGACCCTGACATTGTGGCCTCAAGTGGAATGGACACCGCGACGCCCTGACTCGAAATAAGGCCGGATATCCCTGCAGTGACTTGAATGCAGGCTCGTTTTGCATCTCCCAAGTTGAAAGGATGTCTGAATCCCCTGTGGAGACCACAGGGAAAGAACTAGTTCCCCACCTCATCGCGACAGGAGGCCTCACATCCTTTGAAAACTCCAGAGGTACGTGGAGATCAGTGCCTCCAAAGGAGACGCCTGACTCCTTCTGAAACTTGATAGGAGTACCAGGATTCCTGTGGCACGTGGAAAGGGACCCTTGATCTCCAGCCTCAGCTGGAGAGGCGTCCCAATTGCCCTGCCAATCCTCGAGGAGAATCACGAGTTGTCCCTCGCAACTAGGCAGGAGTCCTGACGTCGCTGAACAAACACGTGTGTGGAAGGGCCATCCCCGTCGTAACTCGAGAATATAACCCAGGTTCCCGCCGCAACTCGAGAAAAACCATGAGACTTCCCCCTCACCGCGAGGTGAGGCCCGATTCCCCTGCTCTGCGTGCAGAGCAATTCCGTGTTGCACATCACACATGAAAGGAGCCTTGATTTCCTTGATGGCACTCCAGAGAAACCCCAAGAACACTGTTTCAAGGCTAGAGGGATCCTGAGGTCACTGTAGCAACACGAAAGAGCTCCCTGGACCACAAATCAACTGGAGATGAGAAGTTAGTCCCTGGCTTCGACTCCAGAGGAATACCACCTTACCACAAGCACCTCAAGAGGAGGCTTCTCTCAGCTCTAGGTATTTGAGAGGGACCCTGAGTTTGCGGCCACAAGTGGAATGGACACCGCGATGCCCTGACGGGAAATAACGCCGGATATCCCTGCAGTGACTTGAATGCAGGCTCGTCTTGCATCTCCCAAGACGAAAGGATGTCTGAATCCCCTGTGGAGACCACAGTGAAAGTCCTAGTTCCCCACCTCATCGTGACCGGATGCCTCACATCCTTTGAAAACTCCAGAGGTAAGCGGACATCAGTGCCTCCAAAGCAGACGATGCCTGACTCCTCGTGAAACTTGATAGGAGTCCCAGGAATCCTGTGGCTCGTGGAAAGGGACCCTTGGTCTCCCGCCTCAGCTGGAGAGGTGTCCCAATTGCCCTGCCAAGCCTCGAGGAGAATCCCGGGTTGTCCCTCGCAACTAGGCAGGAGTCCTGACGTCGCTGAACAAACACGTGTGTGGGAGGGCCATCCCCGTCGTAACTCGAGAATATACCCCAGGTTCCCGCCGCAACTCGAGAAAAACCATGAGACTTCCACCTCGCCGCGAGATGAGGCCCGATTCCCCTGCACTGCATTCAAAGCAATTCGGTGTTGCACATCACACATGAAAGGAGCCTTGATTTCCTTGATGGCACTCCAGAGAAACCCCAAGAACACTGTTTCAAGGCTAGAGGGACCCTGAGGTCACTGTAGCAACACGAAAGAGCTTCGTGGACCACAAATCAACTGGAGATGAGAGGTTAGTCCCTGGCTTAGACTCCAGAGGAATACCACCTTACCACAAGCACCTCAAGAAGAGGCTTCTCTCAGCTCTAGGTATGTGAGAGTGACCCTGAGTTTGCGGCCACAATTGGAATGGACACCGCGATGCCCTGACTCGAAATAATGCCGGATATCCCTGCAGTGACTTGAATGCAGGCTCGTCTTGCATCTCCCAAGATGAAAGGATGTCTGAATTCCCTGTGGAGACCACAGAGAAAAACCTAGATCCCCACCTCATCGCGACCGGAGGCCTCACATCCTTTGAAAACTCCAGAGGTACACGGAAATCAGTGCCTCCATAGGAGACGATGCCTGACTCCTCGTGAAACTTGATAGGAGTCCCAGGATTCCTGTGGCACGTGGAAAAGGAACCCTTGGTCTCCCGCCTCAGCTGGAGAGGCGTCCCAATTGCCCTGCCAAGCCTCGAGGAGAATCCCGAGTTGTCCCTCGCAACTAGGCAGGAGTCCTAACGTCGCTGAACAAACACGTGGGTGGAAGGGCCAGCCCCGTCGTAACTCGAGAATATACCCCAGGTTCCCGCCGCAACTCGAGAAAAACCATGAGACTTCCCCCTCGCCGCTAGATGAGGCCTGATTCCCCTGCACTGCGTGCAGAGCAATTCCGTCTTGCACATCACACATGAAAGGAGCCTTGATTTCCTTGATGGCACTCCAGAGAAACCCCAAGAACACTCTTTCAAGGCTAGAGGGATACTGAGGTCACTGTAGCAACACGAAAGAGCTCCGTGGACCAAAAATCAACTCGAGATGAGAGGGTAGTCCCTGGCTTCGACTCCAGAGGAATACCTCCTTACCACAAGCACCTCAAGAGGAGGCTTCTCTCAGCTCTAGGTATGTGAGAGGGACCCTGAGTTTGCGGCCTCAAGTGGAATGGACACCGCAATGCCCTGATGCGAAATAAGGCCGGATATCCCTGCACTGACTTGAATGCAGGCTAGTCTTGCATCTCCCAAGACGAAAGGATGTCTGAATCCCCTGTGGAGACCACAGAGAAAGACCAAGTTCCCCACTTCATGGCGACCAGAGGCCTCACATCCTTTGAAAACTCCAGAGGTACGCGGAGACCAGTGCCTCCAAAGGAGACGATGCCTGACTCCTCGTGAAACTTGATAGGAGTCCCAGGATTCCTGTGGCACGTGGAAAGGGACCCTTGGTCTCCCACCTCAGCTGGAGAGGCGTCCCAATTGCCCTTCCAAGCCTCGAGGAGAATCCCGAGTTTTTCTTCGCAACTAGGCAGGAGTCCTGCCGTCGCTGAACAAACACTTGTGTGGAAGGGCCATCCCCATCGTAACTCGAGAATATACCCCAGGTTCCCTCCGCAACTCGAGAAAAACCATGAGACTTCCCCCTCGCCGCGAGATGAGGCCCGATTCCCCTGCACTGCGTGCAGAGCAATTCCGTGTTGCACATCACACATGAAAGGAGCCTTGATTTCCTTGATGGCAATTCAGAGAAACCCCAAGAACACTGTTTCAAGGCTAGAGGGATCCTGAGGTCACTGTAGCCACACGAAAGAGCTCCGTGGACCAATAATCAACTCGAGATGAGAGGTTAGTCCCTGGCTTCGACTCCAGAGGAATACCACCTTACCACAAGCACCTCAAGAGGAGGCTTCTCTCAGCTCTAGCTATGTGAGAGGGACCCTGAGTTTGTGGCCTCAAGTGGAATGGACACCGCGATGCCCTGACTCGAAATAAGGCCGGACATCCCTGCAGTGACTTGAATGCAGGCTCGTCTTGCATCTCCCAAGACGAAAGGATGTCTGAATCCCCTGTGGAGACCACAGAGAAAGCCTAGTTCCCCACCTCATCGCGACCGGAGGCCTCACATCCTTTGAAAACTCCAGAGGTATGTGGAGATCAGTGCCTCCAAAGGAGACGATGCCTGACTCCTCGTGAAACTTGTTAGGAGTCCCAGGATTCCTGTGGCACGTGGAAAGGGACCCTTGGTCTCCCGCCTCAGCTGGAGAGGCGTCCCAATTGCCCTGCCAAGCCTCGAGGAGAATCCCGAGTTGTCCCTCGCAACTAGGCAGGAGTCCTGACGTCGCTGAACAAACACGTGGGTGGAAGGGCCATCCCCGTCGTAACTCGAGAATATACCCCAGGTTCCCGCCACAACTCGAGAAAAACCATGAGACTTCCCCCTCGCCGCGAGCTGAGGCCCGATTCCCCTTCACTGCGTGCAGAGCAATTCCGTGTTGCACATCACACATGAAAGGAGCCTTGATTTCCTTGATGGCACTCCAGAGAAACCCCAAGAACACTGTTTCAAGGCTAGAGGGATCCTGAGGTCACTGTAGCAACACGAAAGAGCTCCGTGGACCAAAAATCAACTCGAGATGAGAGGTTAGTCCCTGGCTTCGACTCCAGAGGAATACCACCTTACCACAAGCACCTCAAGAGGAGGCTTCTCTCAGCTCTAGGTATGTGAGAGGGACCCTGAGTTTGCGGCCTCTAGTGGAATGGACACCGCGATGCCCTGACTCGAAATAAGGCCGGATATCCCTGCAGTGACTTGAATGCAGGCTCGTCTTGCATCTCCCAAGACGAAAGGATGTCTGAATTCCCTGTGGAGACCACAGTGAAAGTCCTAGTTCCCCACCTCATCGTGACCGGAGGACTCACATCCTTTGAAAACTCCAGAGGTACTTGGACATCAGTGCCTCCAAAGCAGATGATGCCTGACTCCTCGTGAAACTTGATAGGAGTCCCAGGAATCCTGTGGCTCGTGGAAAGGGACCCTTGGTCTCCCGCCTCAGCTGGAGAGGCGTCCCAATTGCCCTGCCAAGCCTCGAGGAGAATCCCGGGTTGTCCCTCGCAACTAGGCAGGAGTCCTGACGTCGCTGAACAAACACGTGTGTGGGAGGGCCATCCCCGTCGTAACTCGAGAATATACCCCAGGTTCTCGCCGCAACTCGAGAAAAACCATGAGACTTCCCCCTCTCCGCGAGATGAGGCCCGATTCCCCTGCACTGCGTGCAGAGCAATTCCGTGTTGCACATCACACATGAAAGGATCCTTGATTTCCTTGATGGCACTCCAGAGAATCCCCAAGAACACTGTTTCAAGGCTAGAGGGATCCTGAGGTCACTGTAGCAACACATAAGAGCTCCGTGGACCAAAAATCAACTCGAGATGAGAGGTTAGTCCCTGGCTTCGACTCCAGAGGAATACCACCTTACCACAAGCACCTCAAGAGGAGGCTTCTCTCAGCTCTAGGTATGTGAGAGGGACCCTGAGTTTGCGGCCTCAAGTGGAATGGAAACCGCGATGCCCTGACTCGAAATAAGGCCGGATATCCCTGCAGTGACTTGAATGCAGGCTCGTCTTGCATCTCCCAAGACGAAAGGATGTCTGAATCCCCTGTGGAGACCACAAAGAAAGACCTAGTTCCCCACCTCATCGTGACCGGAGGCCTCACATCCTTTGAAAACTCCAGAGGTATGCGGAGATCAGGGCCTCCAAAGGAGACGATGCCTGACTCCTCGTCAAACTTGATAGGAGTCCCAGGATTCCTGTGGCACGTGGAAAGGGACCCTTGGTCTCCCGCCTCAGCTGGAGAGGCTTCCCAATTGGCCTGCCAAGCCTCGAGGAGAATCCCGAGTTGTCCCTCGCAACTAGGCATGAGTCGTGACGTCGCTGAACAAACACGTGGGTGGAAGGGCCTTCCCCGTCGTAACTCGAGAATATACCCCAGGTTCCCGCCGCAACTCGAGAAAAACCATGAGACTTCCACCTCGCCGCGAGATGAGGCCCGATTCCCCTGCACTGCATTCAAAGCAATTCGGTGTTGCACATCACACATGAAAGGAGCCTTGATTTCCTTGATGGCACTCCAGAGAAACCCCAAGAACACTGTTTCAAGGCTAGAGGGACCCTGAGGTCACTGTAGCAACACGAAAGAGCTTCGTGGACCACAAATCAACTGGAGATGAGAGGTTAGTCCCTGGCTTAGACTCCAGAGGAATACCACCTTACCACAAGCACCTCAAGAAGAGGCTTCTCTCAGCTCTAGGTATGTGAGAGGGACCCTGAGTTTGCGGCCTCAAGTGGAATGGACACCGCGATGCCCTGACTAGAAATAAGGCAGGTTATCCCTGCAGTGACTTGAATGCAGGCTCGTCTTGCATCTCCCAAGATGAAAGGATGTCTGAATTCCCTGTGGAGACCACAGAGAAAAACCTAGATCCCCACCTCATCGCGACCGGAGGCCTCACATCCTTTGAAAACTCCAGAGGTACGCGGAGATCAGTGCCTGCAAAGGAGACGATGCCTGACTCCTCGTGAAACTTGATAGGAGTCCCAGGATTCCTGTGGCACGTGGAAAAGGACCCTTGGTCTCCCGCCTCAGCTGGAGAGGCGTCCCAATTGCCCTGCCAAGCCTCGAGGAGAATCCCGAGTTGTCCCTCGCAACTAGGCAGGAGTCCTAACGTCGCTGAACAAACACGTGGGTGGAAGGGCCAGCCCCGTCGTAACTCGAGAATATAGCCCAGGTTCCCGCCGCAACTCGAGAAAAACCATGAGACTTCCCCCTCGCCGCTAGATGAGGCCTGATTACCCTGCACTGCGGCAGGGCAATTCCGTCTTGCACATCACACATGAAAGAAGCCTTGATTTCCTTGATGGCACTCCAGAGAAACCCCAAGAACACTCTTTCAAGGCTAGAGGGATCCTGAGGTCACTGTAGCAACACGAAAGAGCTCCGTGGACCAAATATCAACTCGAGATGAGAGGGTAGTCCCTGGCTTCGACTCCAGAGGAGTACCTCCTTACCACAAGCACCTCAAGAGGAGGCTTCTCTCAGCTCTAGGTATGTGAGAGGGACCCTGAGTTTGCGGCCTCAAGTGGAATGGACACCGCAATGCCCTGACGCGAAATAAGGCCGGATATCCCTGCACTGACTTGAATGCAGGCTCGTCTTGCATCTCCCAAGACGAAAGGATGTCTGAATCCCCTGTGGAGACCACAGAGAAAGACCTAGTTCCCCACCTCATCGCGACCGGAGGCCTCACATCCTTTGAAAACTCCAGAGGTACGAGGAGATCAGTGCCTCTAAATGAGAAGATGCCTGACTCCTCGTGAAACTTCTTAGGAGTCCCAGGATTCCTGTGGCACGTGGAAAGGGACCCTTGGTCTCCCGCCTCAGCGGGAGAGGCGTCCCAATTGCCCTGCCAAGCCTCGAGGAGAATCCCGAGTTGTCCCTCGCAACTAGGCAGGAGTCCTGACATCGCTGAAGACACACGTGTGTGGAAGGGCTATCCCCGTCGTAACTCGAGAATATACCCCAGGTTCCCGCCGCAACTCGAGAAAAACCATGAGACTTCCCCCTCGCCGCGAGATGAGGCCCGATATCCCTGCACTGCCTGCAGAGCAATTCCGTGTTGCACATCACACATGAAAGGAGCCTTGATTTCCTTGATGGCACTCCAGAGAAACCCCAAGAACACTGTTTCAAGGCTAGAGGCATCCTGAGGTCCCTGTAGCAACACGAAAGAGCTCCGTGGACCAAATATCAACTCGAGATGAGAGGTTAGTCCCTGGCTTCGACTCCAGAGGAATACCACCTTACCACAAGCACCTCAAGAGGAGGCTTCTCTCATCTCTAGCTATGTGAGAGGGACCCTGAGTTTGCGGCCTCAAGTGGAATGGACACCGCGATGCCCTGACTCGAAATAAGGCCGGATATCCCTGCAGTGGCTTGAATGCAGGCTCGTCTTGCATCTCCCAAGACGAAAGGATGTCTGAATCCCCTGTGGAGACCACAGAGAAAGACCTAGTTCCCCACGTCATCGCGACCGGAGGCCTCACATCCTTTGAAAACTCCAGAGGTATGCGGAGATCAGTGCCTCCAAAGGAGACGATGCCTGACTCCTCGTGAGACTTGATTGGAGTCCCAGGAATACTGTGGCACGTGGAAAGGGACCCTTGGTCTCCCGCCTCAGCTGGAGAGGCGTCCCAATTGCCCTGCCAAGCCTCGAGGAGAATCCCGGGTTGTCCCTCGCAACTAGGCAGGAGTCCTGACGTCGCTGAACAAACACGTGTGTGGAAGGGCCATCCCCGTCGTAACTCGAGAATATACCCCATGTTCCCACCGCATCTCGAGAAAAACTATGAGACTTCCCCCTCGCGGCGAGATGAGGCCCGATTCCCCTGCACTGCGTGCAGAGCAGTTCCGTGTTGCACATCACACATGAAAGGAGCCTTGATTTCCTTGATGGCACTCCAGAGAAACCCCAAGAACACTGTTTCAAGGCTAGAGGGACCCTGAGGTCACTGTAGCAACACGAAAGAGCTTCGTGGACCACAAATCAACTGGAGATGAGAGGTTAGTCCCTGGCTTAGACTCCAGAGGAATACCACCTTACCACAAGCACCTCAAGAGGAGGCTTCTCTCAGCTCTAGGTATGTGAGAGGGACCCTGAGTTTGCGGCCACAATTGGAATGGACACCGCGATGCCCTGACTCGATTTACGGCCGGATATCCCTGCAGTGACTTGAATGCAGGCTCGTCTTGCATCTCCCAAGACGAAAGGATGTCTGAATCCCCTGTGGAGACCACAGAGAAAGCCTAGTTCCCCACCTCATCGCGACCGGAGGCCTCACATCCTTTGAAAACTCCAGAGGTACGCGGAGATCAGTGCCTCCAAAGGAGACGATGCCTGACTCCTCGTGAAACTTGATAGGAGTCCCAGGATTCCTGTGGCACGTGGAAAGGGACCCTTGGTCTCCCACCTCAGCTGGAGAGGCGTCCCAATTGCCCTGCCAAGCCTCGAGGAGAATCCCGAGTTGTCCCTCGTAACTAGGCAGGAGTCCTGACGTAGCTGAACAAACACGTGGGTGGAAGGGCCATCCTCGTTGTAACTCGAGAATATACCCCAGGTTCCCGCCGCAACTCGAGAAAAACCATGAGACTTCCCCCTCGCCGCGAGATGAGGCCCGATTCCCCTGCACTGCGTGCAGAGCAATTCCGTGTTGCACATCACACATGAAAGGAGCCTTGATTTCCTTGATGGCACTCCAGAGAAACCCCAAGAACACTGTTTCAAGGCTAGAGGGATCCTGAGGTCACTGTAGCAACACGAAAGAGCTCCGTGGACCACAAATCAACTGGAGATTAGAAGTTAGTCCCTGGCTTCGACTCCAGAGGAATACCACCTTACCACAAGCACCTCAAGAAGAGGCTTCTCTCAGCTCTAGGTATGTGAGAGGGACCCTGACATTGTGGCCTCAAGTGGAATGGACACCGCGACGCCCTGACTCGAAATAAGGCCGGATATCCCTGCAGTGACTTGAATGCAGGCTCGTTTTGCATCTCCCAAGTTGAAAGGATGTCTGAATCCCCTGTGGAGACCACAGGGAAAGAACTAGTTCCCCACCTCATCGCGACAGGAGGCCTCACATCCTTTGAAAACTCCAGAGGTACGTGGAGATCAGTGCCTCCAAAGGAGACGCCTGACTCCTTCTGAAACTTGATAGGAGTACCAGGATTCCTGTGGCACGTGGAAAGGGACCCTTGATCTCCAGCCTCAGCTGGAGAGGCGTCCCAATTGCCCTGCCAATCCTCGAGGAGAATCACGAGTTGTCCCTCGCAACTAGGCAGGAGTCCTGACGTCGCTGAACAAACACGTGTGTGGAAGGGCCATCCCCGTCGTAACTCGAGAATATAACCCAGGTTCCCGCCGCAACTCGAGAAAAACCATGAGACTTCCCCCTCACCGCGAGGTGAGGCCCGATTCCCCTGCTCTGCGTGCAGAGCAATTCCGTGTTGCACATCACACATGAAAGGAGCCTTGATTTCCTTGATGGCACTCCAGAGAAACCCCAAGAACACTGTTTCAAGGCTAGAGGGATCCTGAGGTCACTGTAGCAACACGAAAGAGCTCCGTGGACCACAAATCAACTGGAGATGAGAAGTTAGTCCCTGGCTTCGACTCCAGAGGAATACCACCTTACCACAAGCACCTCAAGAGGAGGCTTCTCTCAGCTCTAGGTATTTGAGAGGGACCCTGAGTTTGCGGCCACAAGTGGAATGGACACCGCGATGCCCTGACGGGAAATAACGCCGGATATCCCTGCAGTGACTTGAATGCAGGCTCGTCTTGCATCTCCCAAGACGAAAGGATGTCTGAATCCCCTGTGGAGACCACAGTGAAAGTCCTAGTTCCCCACCTCATCGTGACCGGATGCCTCACATCCTTTGAAAACTCCAGAGGTAAGCGGACATCAGTGCCTCCAAAGCAGACGATGCCTGACTCCTCGTGAAACTTGATAGGAGTCCCAGGAATCCTGTGGCTCGTGGAAAGGGACCCTTGGTCTCCCGCCTCAGCTGGAGAGGTGTCCCAATTTCCCTGCCAAGCCTCGAGGAGAATCCCGGGTTGTCCCTCGCAACTAGGCAGGAGTCCTGACGTCGCTGAACAAACACGTGTGTGGAAGGGCCATCCCCGTCGTAACTCGAGAATATACCCCAGGTTCCCGCCGCAACTCGAGAAAAACCATGAGACTTCCACCTCGCCGCGAGATGAGGCCCGATTCCCCTGCACTGCATTCAAAGCAATTCGGTGTTGCACATCACACATGAAAGGAGCCTTGATTTCCTTGATGGCACTCCAGAGAAACCCCAAGAACACTGTTTCAAGGCTAGAGGGACCCTGAGGTCACTGTAGCAACACGAAAGAGCTTCGTGGACCACAAATCAACTGGAGATGAGAGGTTAGTCCCTGGCTTAGACTCCAGAGGAATACCACCTTACCACAAGCACCTCAAGAAGAGGCTTCTCTCAGCTCTAGGTATGTGAGAGTGACCCTGAGTTTGCGGCCACAATTGGAATGGACACCGCGATGCCCTGACTCGAAATAATGCCGGATATCCCTGCAGTGACTTGAATGCAGGCTCGTCTTGCATCTCCCAAGATGAAAGGATGTCTGAATTCCCTGTGGAGACCACAGAGAAAAACCTAGATCCCCACCTCATCGCGACCGGAGGCCTCACATCCTTTGAAAACTCCAGAGGTACACGGAAATCAGTGCCTCCATAGGAGACGATGCCTGACTCCTCGTGAAACTTGATAGGAGTCCCAGGATTCCTGTGGCACGTGGAAAAGGAACCCTTGGTCTCCCGCCTCAGCTGGAGAGGCGTCCCAATTGTCCTGCCAAGCCTCGAGGAGAATCCCGAGTTGTCCCTCGCAACTAGGCAGGAGTCCTAACGTCGCTGAACAAACACGTGGGTGGAAGGGCCAGCCCCGTCGTAACTCGAGAATATACCCCAGGTTCCCGCCGCAACTCGAGAAAAACCATGAGACTTCCCCCTCGCCGCTAGATGAGGCCTGATTCCCCTGCACTGCGTGCAGAGCAATTCCGTCTTGCACATCACACATGAAAGGAGCCTTGATTTCCTTGATGGCACTCCAGAGAAACCCCAAGAACACTCTTTCAAGGCTAGAGGGATACTGAGGTCACTGTAGCAACACGAAAGAGCTCCGTGGACCAAAAATCAACTCGAGATGAGAGGGTAGTCCCTGGCTTCGACTCCAGAGGAATACCTCCTTACCACAAGCACCTCAAGAGGAGGCTTCTCTCAGCTCTAGGTATGTGAGAGGGACCCTGAGTTTGCGGCCTCAAGTGGAATGGACACCGCAATGCCCTGATGCGAAATAAGGCCGGATATCCCTGCACTGACTTGAATGCAGGCTAGTCTTGCATCTCCCAAGACGAAAGGATGTCTGAATCCCCTGTGGAGACCACAGAGAAAGACCAAGTTCCCCACTTCATGGCGACCAGAGGCCTCACATCCTTTGAAAACTCCAGAGGTACGCGGAGACCAGTGCCTCCAAAGGAGACGATGCCTGACTCCTCGTGAAACTTGATAGGAGTCCCAGGATTCCTGTGGCACGTGGAAAGGGACCCTTGGTCTCCCACCTCAGCTGGAGAGGCGTCCCAATTGCCCTTCCAAGCCTCGAGGAGAATCCCGAGTTTTTCTTCGCACCTAGGCAGGAGTCCTGCCGTCGCTGAACAAACACTTGTGTGGAAGGGCCATCCCCATCGTAACTCGAGAATATACCCCAGGTTCCCGCCGCAACTCGAGAAAAACCATGAGACTTCCCCCTCGCCGCGAGATGAGGCCCGATTCCCCTGCACTGCGTGCAGAGCAATTCCGTGTTGCACATCACACATGAAAGAAGCCTTGATTTCCTTGATGGCAATTCAGAGAAACCCCAAGAACACTATTTCAAGGCTAGAGGGATCCTGAGGTCACTGTAGCCACACGAAAGAGCTCCGTGGACCAATAATCAACTCGAGATGAGAGGTTAGTCCCTGGCTTCGACTCCAGAGGAATACCACCTTACCACAAGCACCTCAAGAGGAGGCTTCTCTCAGCTCTAGCTATGTGAGAGGGACCCTGAGTTTGTGGCCTCAAGTGCAATGGACACCGCGATGCCCTGACTCGAAATAAGGCCGGACATCCCTGCAGTGACTTGAATGCAGGCTCGTCTTGCATCTCCCAAGACGAAAGGATGTCTGAATCCCCTGTGGAGACCACAGAGAAAGCCTAGTTCCCCACCTCATCGCGACCGGAGGCCTCACATCCTTTGAAAACTCCAGAGGTATGTGGAGATCAGTGCCTCCAAAGGAGACGATGCCTGACTCCTCGTGAAACTTGTTAGGAGTCCCAGGATTCCTGTGGCACGTGGAAAGGGACCCTTGGTCTCCCGCCTCAGCTGGAGAGGCGTCCCAATTGCCCTGCCAAGCCTCGAGGAGAATCCCGAGTTGTCCCTCGCAACTAGGCAGGAGTCCTGACGTCGCTGAACAAACACGTGGGTGGAAGGGCCATCCCCGTCGTAACTCGAGAATATACCCCAGGTTCCCGCCGCAACTCGAGAAAAACCATGAGACTTCCCCCTCGCCGCGAGCTGAGGCCCGATTCCCCTTCACTGCGTGCAGAGCAATTCCGTGTTGCACATCACACATGAAAGGAGCCTTGATTTCCTTGATGGCACTCCAGAGAAACCCCAAGAACACTGTTTCAAGGCTAGAGGGATCCTGAGGTCACTGTAGCAACACGAAAGAACTCCGTGGACCAAAAATCAACTCGAGATGAGAGGTTAGTCCCTGGCTTCGACTCCAGAGGAATACCACCTTACCACAAGCACCTCAAGAGGAGGCTTCTCTCAGCTCTAGGTATGTGAGAGGGACCCTGAGTTTGCGGCCTCTAGTGGAATGGACACCGCGATGCCCTGACTCGAAATAAGGCCGGATATCCCTGCAGTGACTTGAATGCAGGCTCGTCTTGCATCTCCCAAGACGAAAGGATGTCTGAATTCCCTGTGGAGACCACAGTGAAAGTCCTAGTTCCCCACCTCATCGTGACCGGAGGCCTCACATCCTTTGAAAACTCCAGAGGTACTTGGACATCAGTGCCTCCAAAGCAGACGATGCCTGACTCCTCGTGAAACTTGATAGGAGTCCCAGGAATCCTGTGGCTCGTGGAAAGGGACCCTTGGTCTCCCGCCTCAGCTGGAGAGGCGTCCCAATTGCCCTGCCAAGCCTCGAGGAGAATCCCGGGTTGTCCCTCGCAACTAGGCAGGAGTCCTGACGTCGCTGAACAAACACGTGTGTGGGAGGGCCATCCCCGTCGTAACTCGAGAATATACCCCAGGTTCTCGCCGCAACTCGAGAAAAACCATGAGACTTCCCCCTCTCCGCGAGATGAGGCCCGATTCCCCTGCACTGCGTGCAGAGCAATTCCGTGTTGCACATCACACATGAAAGGATCCTTGATTTCCTTGATGGCACTCCAGAGAATCCCCAAGAACACTGTTTCAAGGCTAGAGGGATCCTGAGGTCACTGTAGCAACACATAAGAGCTCCGTGGACCAAAAATCAACTCGAGATGAGAGGTTAGTCCCTGGCTTCGACTCCAGAGGAATACCACCTTACCACAAGCACCTCAAGAGGAGGCTTCTCTCAGCTCTAGGTATGTGAGAGGGACCCTGAGTTTGCGGCCTCAAGTGGAATGGACACCGCGATGCCCTGACTCGAAATAAGGCCGGATATCCCTGCAGTGACTTGAATGCAGGCTCGTCTTGCATCTCCCAAGACGAAAGGATGTCTGAATCCCCTGTGGAGACCACAAAGAAAGACCTAGTTCCCCACCTCATCGCGACCGGAGGCCTCACATCCTTTGAAAACTCCAGAGGTATGCGGAGATCAGGGCCTCCAAAGGAGACGATGCCTGACTCCTCGTCAAACTTGATAGGAGTCCCAGGATTCCTGTGGCACGTGGAAAGGGACCCTTGGTCTCCCGCCTCAGCTGGAGAGGCTTCCCAATTGGCCTGCCAAGCCTCGAGGAGAATCCCGAGTTGTCCCTCGCAACTAGGCATGAGTCGTGACGTCGCTGAACAAACACGTGGGTGGAAGGGCCTTCCCCGTCGTAACTCGAGAATATACCCCAGGTTCCCGCCGCAACTCGAGAAAAACCATGAGACTTCCACCTCGCCGCGAGATGAGGCCCGATTCCCCTGCACTGCATTCAAAGCAATTCGGTGTTGCACATCACACATGAAAGGAGCCTTGATTTCCTTGATGGCACTCCAGAGAAACCCCAAGAACACTGTTTCAAGGCTAGAGGGACCCTGAGGTCACTGTAGCAACACGAAAGAGCTTCGTGGACCACAAATCAACTGGAGATGAGAGGTTAGTCCCTGGCTTAGACTCCAGAGGAATACCACCTTACCACAAGCACCTCAAGAAGAGGCTTCTCTCAGCTCTAGGTATGTGAGAGGGACCCTGAGTTTGCGGCCTCAAGTGGAATGGACACCGCGATGCCCTGACTAGAAATAAGGCAGGTTATCCCTGCAGTGACTTGAATGCAGGCTCGTCTTGCATCTCCCAAGATGAAAGGATGTCTGAATTCCCTGTGGAGACCACAGAGAAAAACCTAGATCCCCACCTCATCGCGACCGGAGGCCTCACATCCTTTGAAAACTCCAGAGGTACGCGGAGATCAGTGCCTGCAAAGGAGACGATGCCTGACTCCTCGTGAAACTTGATAGGAGTCCCAGGATTCCTGTGGCACGTGGAAAAGGACCCTTGGTCTCCCGCCTCAGCTGGAGAGGCGTCCCAATTGCCCTGCCAAGCCTCGAGGAGAATCCCGAGTTGTCCCTCGCAACTAGGCAGGAGTCCTAACGTCGCTGAACAAACACGTGGGTGGAAGGGCCAGCCCCGTCGTAACTCGAGAATATAGCCCAGGTTCCCGCCGCAACTCGAGAAAAACCATGAGACTTCCCCCTCGCCGCTAGATGAGGCCTGATTACCCTGCACTGCGTGCAGAGCAATTCCGTCTTGCACATCACACATGAAAGAAGCCTTGATTTCCTTGATGGCACTCCAGAGAAACCCCAAGAAAACTCTTTCAAGGCTAGAGGGATCCTGAGGTCACTGTAGCAACACGAAAGAGCTCCGTGGACCAAATATCAACTCGAGATGAGAGGGTAGTCCCTGGCTTCGACTCCAGAGGAGTACCTCCTTACCACAAGCACCTCAAGAGGAGGCTTCTCTCATCTCTAGGTATGTGAGAGGGACCCTGAGTTTGCGGCCTCAAGTGGAATGGACACCGCAATGCCCTGACGCGAAATAAGGCCGGATATCCCTGCACTGACTTGAATGCAGGCTCGTCTTGCATCTCCCAAGACGAAAGGATGTCTGAATCCCCTGTGGAGACCACAGAGAAAGACCTAGTTCCCCACCTCATCGCGACCGGAGGCCTCACATCCTTTGAAAACTCCAGAGGTACGAGGAGATCAGTGCCTCTAAATGAGAAGATGCCTGCCTCCTCGTGAAACTTCTTAGGAGTCCCAGGATTCCTGTGGCACGTGGAAAGGGACCCTTGGTCTCCCGCCTCAGCGGGAGAGGCGTCCCAATTGCCCTGCCAAGCCTCGAGGAGAATCCCGAGTTGTCCCTCGCAACTAGGCAGGAGTCCTGACATCGCTGAAGACACACGTGTGTGGAAGGGCTATCCCCGTCGTAACTCGAGAATATACCCCAGGTTCCCGCCGCAACTCGAGAAAAACCATGAGACTTCCCCCTCGCCGCGAGATGAGGCCCGATATCCCTGCACTGCCTGCAGAGCAATTCCGTGTTGCACATCACACATGAAAGGAGCCTTGATTTCCTTGATGGCACTCCAGAGAAACCCCAAGAACACTGTTTCAAGGCTAGAGGCATCCTGAGGTCCCTGTAGCAACACGAAAGAGCTCCGTGGACCAAAAATCAACTCGAGATGAGAGGTTAGTCCCTGGCTTCGACTCCAGAGGAATACCACCTTACCACAAGCACCTCAAGAGGAGGCTTCTCTCATCTCTAGCTATGTGAGAGGGACCCTGAGTTTGCGGCCTCAAGTGGAATGGACACCGCGATGCCCTGACTCGAAATAAGGCCGGATATCCCTGCAGTGACTTGAATGCAGGCTCGTCTTGCATCTCCCAAGACGAAAGGATGTCTGAATCCCCTGTGGAGACCACAGAGAAAGACCTAGTTCCCCACGTCATCGCGACCGGAGGCCTCACATCCTTTGAAAACTCCAGAGGTATGCGGAGATCAGTGCCTCCAAAGGAGACGATGCCTGACTCCTCGTGAGACTTGATTGGAGTCCCAGGAATACTGTGGCACGTGGAAAGGGACCCTTGGTCTCCCGCCTCAGCTGGAGAGGCGTCCCAATTGCCCTGCCAAGCCTCGAGGAGAATCCCGGGTTGTCCCTCGGAACTAGGCAGGAGTCCTGACGTCGCTGAACAAACACGTGTGTGGAAGGGCCATCCCCGTCGTAACTCGAGAATATACCCCATGTTCCCACCGCATCTCGAGAAAAACTATGAGACTTCCCCCTCGCGGCGAGATGAGGCCCGATTCCCCTGCACTGCGTGCAGAGCAGTTCCTTGTTGCACATCACACATGAAAGGAGCCTTGATTTCCTTGATGGCACTCCAGAGAAACCCCAAGAACACTGTTTCAAGGCTAGAGGGACCCTGAGGTCACTGTAGCAACACGAAAGAGCTTCGTGGACCACAAATCAACTGGAGATGAGAGGTTAGTCCCTGGCTTAGACTCCAGAGGAATACCACCTTACCACAAGCACCTCAAGAGGAGGCTTCTCTCAGCTCTAGGTATGTGAGAGTGACCCTGAGTTTGCGGCCACAATTGGAATGGACACTGGGATGCCCTGACTCCAAATAATGCCGGATATCCCTGCAGTGACTTGAATGCAGGCTCGTCTTGCATCTCCCAAGATGAAAGGATGTCTGAATTCCCTGTGGAGACCACAGAGAAAAACCTAGATCCCCACCTCATCGCGACCGGAGGCCTCACATCCTTTGAAAACTCCAGAGGTACGCGGAAATCAGTGCCTCCAAAGGAGACGATGCCTGACTCCTCGTGAAACTTGATAGGAGTCCCAGGATTCCTGTGTCACGTGGAAAAGGACCCTTGGTCTCCCGCCTCAGCTGGAGAGGCGTCCCAATTGCCCTGCCAAGCCTCGAGGAGAATCCCGAGTTGTCCCTCGCAACTAGGCAGGAGTCCTAACGTCGCTGAACAAACACGTGGGTGGAAGGGCCAGCCCCGTCGTAACTCGAGAATATAGCCCAGGTTCCCGCCGCAACTCGAGAAAAACCATGAGACTTCCCCCTCGCCGCTAGATGAGGCCTGATTACCCTGCACTGCGTGCAGAGCAATTCCGTCTTGCACATCACACATGAAAGAAGCCTTGATTTCCTTGATGGCACTCCAGAGAAACCCCAAGAACACTCTTTCAAGGCTAGAGGGATCCTGAGGTCACTGTAGCAACACGAAAGAGCTCCGTGGACCAAATATCAACTCGAGATGAGAGGGTAGTCCCTGGCTTCGACTCCAGAGGAATACCTCCTTACCACAAGCACCTCAAGAGGAGGCTTCTCTCTGCTCTAGGTATGTGAGAGGGACCCTGAGTTTGCGGCCTCAAGTGGAATGGACACCGCAATGCCCTGACGCGAAATAAGGCCGGATATCCCTGCACTGACTTGAATGCAGGCTCGTCTTGCATCTCCCAAGACGAAAGGATGTCTGAATCCCCTGTGGAGACCACAGAGAAAGACCTAGTTCCCCACCTCATCGCGACCGGAGTCCTCACATCCTTTGAAAACTCCAGAGGTACGAGGAGATCAGTGCCTCTAAATGAGAAGATGCCTGACTCCTCGTGAAACTTCTTAGGAGTCCCAGGATTCCTGTGGCACGTGGAAAGGGACCCTTGGTCTCCCGCCTCAGCGGGAGAGGCGTCCCAATTGCCCTGCCAAGCCTCGAGGAGAATCCCGAGTTGTCCCTCGCAACTAGGCAGGAGTCCTGACAACGCTGAAGACACACGTGTGTGGAAGGGCTATCCCCGTCGTAACTCGAGAATATACCCCAGGTTCCCGCCGCAACTCGAGAAAAACCATGAGACTTCCCCCTCGCCGCGAGATGAGGCCCGATTCCCCTGCACTGCCTGCAGAGCAATTCCGTGTTGCACATCACACATGAAAGGAGCCTTGTTTTCCTTGATGGCACTCCAGAGAAACCCCAAGAACACTGTTTCAAGGCTAGAGGCATCCTGAGGTCACTGTAGCAACCCGAAAGAGCTCCGTGGACCAAAAATCAACTCGAGATGAGAGGTTAGTCCCTGGCTTCGACTCCAGAGGAATACCACCTTACCACAAGCACCTCAAGAGGAGGCTTCTCTCATCTCTAGCTATGTGAGAGGGACCCTGAGTTTGCGGCCTCAAGTGGAATGGACACCGCGATGCCCTGACTCGAATTAAGGCCGGATATCCCTGCAGTGACTTGAATGCAGGCTCGTCTTGCATCTCCCAAGACGAAAGGATGTCTGAATCCCCTGTGGAGACCACAGAGAAAGACCTAGTTCCCCACGTCATCGAGACCGGAGGCCTCACATCCTTTGAAAACTCCAGAGGTATGCGGAGATCAGTGCCTCCAAAGGAGACGATGCCTGACTCCTCGTGAGACTTGATTGGAGTCCCAGGAATACTGTGGCACGTGGAAAGGGACCCTTGGTCTCCCGCCTCAGCTGGAGAGGCGTCCCAATTGCCCTGCCAAGCCTCGAGGAGAATCCCGGGTTGTCCCTCGCAACTAGGCAGGAGTCCTGACGTCGCTGAACAAACACGTGTGTGGAAGGGCCATCCCCGTCGTAACTCGAGAATATACCCCAGGTTCCCACCGCATCTCGAGAAAAACCATGAGACTTCACCCTCGCCGCGAGATGAGGCCCGATTCCCCTGCACTGCGTGCAGAGCAGTTCCGTGTTGCACATCACACATGAAAGGAGCTTGATTTCCTTGATGGCACTCCAGAGAAACCCCAAGAACACTGTTTCAAGGCTAGAGGGATCCTGAGGTCACTGTAGCAACACGAAAGAGCTCCGTGGACCAAAAATCAACTCGAGATGAGAGGTTAGTCCCTGGTTTCGACTCCAGAGGGATACCACCTTACCACAAGCACCTCAAGAGGAGGCTTCTCTCAGCTCTAGGTATGTGAGAGGGACCCTGAGTTTGCGGCCTCAAGTGGAATGGACACCGCGATGCCCTGACTCGAAATAAGGTCGGATATCCCTGCAGTGACTTGAATGCAGGCTCGTCTTGCATCTCCCAAGACGAAAGGATGTCTAAGTCCCCTGTGGAGACCACAGAGAAAGACCTAGTTCCCCACCTTATCGCGACCGGAGGCCTCACATCCTTGGAAAACTCCAGAGGTACGCGGAGATCAGTGCCTCCAAAGGAGACGATGCCTGACTCCTCGTGAAACTTGATAGGAGTCCCAGGATTCCTGTGGCACGTGGAAAGGGACCCTTGGTCTCCCGCCTCAGCTGGAGAGGCGTTCCACTTGCCCTGCCAAGCGTCGAGGAGAATCCCGAGTTGTTCCTCGCAACTAGGCAGGAGTCCTGACGTCGCTGAAGAAACACGTGGGTGGAAGGGCCATCCCCGTCGTAACTCGAGAATATACCCCAGGTTCTCGCCGCAACTCGAGAAAAACCATGAGTCTTCCCCCTCGCCGAGAGATGAGGCCCGATTCCCCTGCTGCATGCAGAGCAATTCCGTCTTGCACATCACACATGAAAGGAGCCTTGATTTCCTTGATGGCACTCCAGAGAAACCCCAAAAACACTGTTTCAAGGCTAGAGGGATCCTGAGGTCACTGTAGCCACACGAAAGAGCTCCGTGGACCAAAAATCAACTCGAGATGAGAGGTTAGTCCCTGGCTTCGACTCCAGAGGAATACCACCTTACCACAAGTACCTCAAGAGGAGGCTTCTCTCAGCTCTAGCTATGTGAGAGGGTCCCTGATTTTGCGGCCTCAAGTGGAATGGACACTGCGATGCCCTGACGCGAAATAAGGCTGGATATCCCTGCAGTGACTTGAATGCAGGCTCGTCTTGCATCTCAAAGACGAAAGGATGTCTGAATCCCCTGTGCAGACCACAGAGAAAGACCTCGTTCCCCACCTCATCGTGACCGGAGGCCTCACATTCTTTGAAAACCCCAGAGGTACGCGGAGATCAGTGCCTCCAAAGGAGACGATGCCTGACTCCTCGTGAAACTTGTTAGGAGTCCCAGGATTCCTGTGGCACGTGGAAAGGGACACTTGGTCTCCCGCCTCAGCTGGAGAGGCGTCCCAATTGCCCTGCCAAGCCTCGAGGAGAATCCCGAGTTGTCCCTCGCAACTAGGCAGGAGTTCTGACGTCGCTGAACAAACACGTGGGTGGAAGGGCCATCCCCGTCGTAACTCGAGAATATATCCCAGGTTCCCGCCGCAACTCGAGAAAAACCATGAGACTTCCCCCTCCCCGCAAAATGAGGCCCGATTCCCCTGCACTGCGTGCAGAGCAATTCCGTGTTGCACATCACACATGAAAGGAGCCTTGATTTCCTTGATGGCATTCCAGAGAAACCCCAAGAACACTGTTTCAAGGCTAGAGGGATCCTGAGGTCACTGTAGCAAATCGAAAGAGCTCCGTGGACCAAAAATCAACTCGAGATGAGAGGTTAGTCCCTGGCTTCGAATCCAGAGGAATACCACCTTACCACAAGCACCTCAAGAGGAGGCTTCTCTCAGCTCTAGGTATGTGGGAGGGACCCTGAGTTTGCGGCCTCAAGTGGAATGGACACCGCGATGCCCTGACTCGAAATAAGGCCGGTGATCCCTGCAGTGACTTGAATACAGGCTCGTCTTGCATCTCCCAAGACGAAAGGATGTCTGAATCCCATGTGGAGACCACAGAGAAAGACCTAGTTCCCCACCTCATCGCGACCGGAGGCCTCACATCCTTTGAAAGCTCCAGAGGTATGCGGAGATCAGTGCCTCCAAAGGAGACGATGCCTGACTCCTCGTGAAAATTCTTAGGAGTCCCAGGATTCCTGTGGCACGTGGAAAGGGACCCGTGGTCTCCCGCCTCAGCTGGAGAGGCGTCCCAATTGCCCTGCCAAGCCTCGAGGAGAATCCCGAGTTGTCCCTCGCAACTAGGCAGGAGTCCTGACGCGGCTGAACAAACACGTGTGTGTAATGGCCATCCCCGTCGTAACTCGAGATTATACCCCAGGTTCCCGCCGCAACTCGAGAAAAACCATGAGACTTCCCCCTCGCCGCGAGATGAGGCCCGATTCCCCTGCACTGCATGCAAAGCAATTCCGTGTTGCACATCACACATGAAAGGAGCCTTGATTTCCTTGATGGCACTCCAGTGAAACCCCAAGAACACTCTTTCAAGGCTAGAGGGATCCTGAGGTCACTGTAGCAACACGAAAGAGCTCCGTGGACCAAAAATCAACTCGAGATGAGAGGGTAGTCCCTGGCTTCGACTCCAGAGGAATACCTCCTTACCACAAGCACCTCAAGAGGAGGCTTCTCTCAGCTCTAGGTATGTGAGAGGGACCCTGAGTTTGCGGCCTCAAGTGGAATGGACACCGCAAGCCCTGACGCGAAATAAGGCCGGATATTCCTGCAGTGACTTGAATGCAGGCTCGTCTTGCATCTCCCAAGACGAAAGAATGTCTGAATCCCCTGTGGAGACCACAGAGAAAAACCTATTTCCCCACCTCATCGCGACCGGAGGCCTCACATCCTTTGAAAACTCCAGAGGTACGCGGAGATCAGTGCCTCCAAAGGAGACGATGCCTGACTCCTCGAGAAACTTGATAGGAGTTCCAGGATTCCTGTGGCACGTTGAAAGGGACCCTTGGTCTCCCACTCAGCTGGAGAGGTGTTCCAATTTCCCTGCCAAGCCTCGAGGAAAATCCCGAGTTGTACCTCGCAACTAGGCATGAGTCCTGACGTCGCTGAACAAACACGTGGGTGGAAGGGTCATCGCCGTCCTAAGTCGAGAATATACCCCAGGTTTTCGCCGAAACTCGAGAAAAACCATGAGACTTCCCCCTCGCCGTGAGATGAGGCCCGATTCCCCTGCACTGCTTACAGAGCAATTCCGTGTTGCACATCAAACATGAAAGGAGCCTTGTTTTCCTTGATGGCACTCCAGAGAAACCCAAAGAACACTGTTTCAAGGCTAGAGGGATCCTGAGGTCACTGTAGCAACACGAAAGAGCTCCTTGGACCAAAAATCAACTTGAGATGAGAGGTTAGTCCCTGGCTTCGACTCCAGAGAAGTACCACTTACCACAAGCACCTCAAAAGGAGGCTTCCCTCAGCTCTAGCTATGTGAGAGGGACCCTGAGTTTGTGGCCTCAAGTGGAATGGACACCGGGATGCCCTGACTCGAAATAAGGCTGGATATCCCTGCAGTGACTTGAATGCAGGCTCGTCTTGCATCTCCCAAGACGAAAGGATGTCTGAATCCCCTGTGGAGACCACAGAGAAAGACCTAGTTCCCCACTTCATGACGACCAGAGGCCTCACATCCTTTGAAAATTCCAGAGGTACGCGGACATCAGTGCCTCCAAAGGAGACGATGCCTGACTCCTCGTGAAACTTGATAGGAGTCCCAGGATTACTGTGGAACGTGGAAAGGGACCCTTGGTCTCCCGCCTCAGCTGGAGAGGCATCCCAATTGCCCTGCCAACCCTCGAGGAGAATCCCGAGTTGTCCCTCGCAACTAGGCAGGAGTCCTGACGTCGCTGAAGAAACACGTGGGTGGAAGGGCCATCCCCGTCGTAACTCGAGAATATACCCCAGGTTCCCGCCGCAACTCGAGAAAAACCATGAGACTTCCCCCTCGTCACGAGATGAGGCCCGATTCCCCTGCACTGCCTGCAGAGCAATTCCGTGTTGCACATCACACATGAAAGGAGCCTTTATTTCCTTGATGGCACTCCAGAGAAACCCCAAGAACACTGTTTCAAGGCTAGAGGGATCCTGAGGTCACTGTAGCAACACGAAAGAGCTCCGCGGACCAAGAATCAACTCGAGATGTGAGGTTAGCCCCTGGCTTCGACTCCAGAGGAATACCACCTTACCACAAGCACCTCAAGAGGAGGCTTCTGTCAGCTCTAGGTATGTGAGAGGGACCCTGAGTTTGCGGCCTCAAGTGGAAAGGACACCGCGATGCCCTGACTCGAAAAAAAGCCGTATATCCCTGCAGTGACTTGAATGCAGGCTCGTCTTGCATCTCCCAAGACGAAAGGAAACCTGAATCCCCTGTGGAGACCACAGAGAAAGACCTAGTTCCCCACCTGATCGCAACCGGAGGCCTCACATCCTTTGAAAACTCCAGAGGTACGCAGAGATCAGTGCCTCCAAAGGAGACGATGCCTGACGCCTCGTGAAACTTGTTAGGAGTCCCAGGATTCCTGTGGCACGTGGAAAGGGACCCTTGGTCTCCCGCTTCAGCTGGAGAGGCGTCCCAAATGCCCTGCCAAGCCTCGAGGAGAATCCCGAGTTGTCCCTCGTAACTAGGCAGGAGTCCTGACGTCGCTGAACAAACACGTGGGTGGAAGGGCCATCCCCGTCGGAACTCGAGAATATACCCCAGGTTCCCGCCGCAACTCCAGAAAAACCATTAGACTTCCCCTTGGCCGCAAGATGAGGCCCGATTCCCCTGCACTGCATTCAAAGCAATTCCGTGTTGCACATCAAACATGAAAGGAGCCTTGATTTCCTTGATGGAACTCCAGAGAAACCCCAAGAACACTGTTTCAAGGCTAGAGGGATCCTGAGGTCACTGTAGCAACACGAAAGAGCTCCGTGGACCAAAAATCAACTCGAGATGAGAGGTTAGTCACTGGCTTCGACTCCAGAGGAATACCACCTTACACAAGCACCTCAAGAGGAGGCTTCTCTCAGCTCTAGCTATGTGAGAGGGACCCTGATTTTGCGGCCTCAAGTGGAATGGACACTGCGATGCCCTGACGCGAAATAACGCCGGATATTCCGGTAGTGACTTAAATGCAGGCTCGTCTTGCATCTCCCAAGATGAAAGGATGTCTGAATCCCCTGTGGAGACCACAGAGAACGACCTAGTTCCCCACCTCATCGCGACCGGAGGCCTCACATCCTTTGAAAACTCCAGAGGTACGCGGAGATCAGTGCCTCCAAAGAAGACGATGCCTGACTCCTAGTGAAACTTGATAGAAGTCCCAGGATTCCTGTGGCACGTGGAAAGGGACCCTTGGTCTCCCGCCTCAGCGGGAGAGGCGTCCCAATTGCCCTGCCAAGCCTCGAGGAAAATCCCGAGTTTTCCCTCGCAACTAGGCAGGAATCCTGCCGTCGCTGAACAAACACTTGTGTGGAAGGCCCATCCCCGTCGTAACTCGAGAATATACCCCAGGTTCCCGCCGCAACTCGAGAAAAAGCATGAGACTTCCCCCTCGCCGCGAGATGAGGCCCGATTCCCCTGCACTGCGTGCAGAGCAATTCCGTGTTGCACATCACACATGAAAGGAGCCTTGATTTCCTTGATGGCACTCCAGAGAAACCCCAAGAACACTGTTTCAAGGCTAGAGGGATCCTGAGGTCACTGTAGCAACAGGAAAGAGCTTCGTGGACCAAAAATCAACTCGAGATGAGAGGTTAGTCCCTGGCTTCGACTCCAGAGGAATACCACCTTACCACAAGCACCTCAAGAGGAGGCTTCTCTCAGCTCTAGCTATGTGAGAGGGACCCTGAGTTTGCGGCCTCAAGTGGAAAGGACACCGCGATGCCCTGACTCAAAATTACGCGGGATATCCCTGCAGTGACTTGAATGCAGGCTCGTCTTGCATCTCCCAAGACGAAAGGATGTCTGAATCCCCTTTGGGGACCACAGAGAAAGACCTAGTTCCCCACCTCATCGCGACTGGAGGCCTCACATCCTTTGAAAATTCCAGAGGTACGCAGAGATCAGTGCCTCCAAAGGAGACGATGCCTGACTCTTCGTGAAACTTGATAGGAGTTCCAGGATTCCTGTGGCACGTTGAAAGGGACCCTTGGTCTCCCACTCAGCTGGAGTGGCGTTCCAATTTCCCTGCCAATCCTCGAGGAAAATCCCGAGTTGTACCTCGCAACTAGGCATGAGTCCTGACGTCGCTGAATAAACACGTGGGTGGAAGGGTCATCCCCGTCGTAACTCGAGAATATACCCCAGGTTCTCGCCGCAACTCCAGAAAAACCATGAGTCTTCCCCCTCGCCGCGAGATGAGGCCCGATTCCCCTGCACTGCGTGCAGAGCAATTCCGTGTTGCACATCACACATGAAAGGAGCCTTGATTTCCTTGATGGCACTCCAGAGAAACCCCAAGAACACTGTTTCAAGGCTAGAGGGATCCTGAGGTCACTGTAGCAACACGAAAGAGCTCCGTGGACCAAAAATCAACTTGAGATGAGAGGTTAGTCCCTGGCTTCGACTCCAGAGGAATACCACTTACCACAAGCACCTCAAAAGGAGGCTTCCCTCAGCTCTAGCTATGTGAGAGGGACCCTGAGTTTGTGGCCTCAAGTGGAATGGACACCGGGACGCCCTGACTCGAAATAAGGCTGGATATCCCTGCAGTGACTTGAATGCAGGCTCGTCTTGCATCTCCCAAGACGAAAGGATGTCTGAATCCCCTGTGGAGACCACAGAGAAAGACCTAGTTCCCCACTTCATGGCGACCAGAGGCCTCACATCCTTTGAAAACTCCAGAGGTTCGCGGACATCAGTGCCTCCAAAGGAGACGATGCCTGACTCCTCGTGAAACTTGATAGGAGTCCCAGGATTCCGGTGGCACGTGGAAAGGGACCCTTGGTCTCCCGCCTCAGCTGGAGAGGCGTCCCAATTGCCCTGCCAACCCTCGAGGAGAATCCCGAGTTGTCCCTCGCAAATAGGCAGGAGTCCTGCCGTCGCTGAACAAACACTTGTTTGGAAGGGCTATCCCCGTCGTAACTCGAGAATATACCCCAGGTTCCAGCCGCAACTCGAGAAAAACCATGAGAATTCCCCCTCGCCGCGAGATGAGGCTCAATTCCCCTGCACTGCGTGCAGAGCAATTCCGTGATGCACATCACACATGAAAGGAGCCTTGATTTCCTTGATGACACTCCAAAGAAACCCCAAGAACACTGTTTCAAGGCTAGAGGCATCCTGAGGTCACTGTAGCAACACGAAAGAGCTTCGTGGACCAAGAATCAACTCAAGATGAGAGGTTAGTCCCTGGGTTCGACTCCCGAAGAATACCACCTTACCACAAGCAGCTCAAGAGGAGGCTTCTCTCAGCTCTAGCTATGTGAGAGGGACCCTGATTTTGCGGCCTCAAGTGGAACGGACACCGCGATGCCCTGACTCGAAATAAGGCCGGATATCCCTGCAGTGAGTTGAATCCAGGCTCGTCTTGCATCTCCCAAGACGAAAGGATGTCTGAATCCCCTGTGGAGACTACAGAGAAAGACCTAGTTCCCCACCTCATCACGACCGGAGGCCTCACATCCTTTGAAAACTCCAGAGGTACGCGGAGATCAGTGCCTCCAAAGGAGACGATGCCTGACTCCTCGTGAAACTTGATAGTAGTCCCAGGATTCATGTGGCACGTGGAAAGCGACCCTTGGTCTCCCGCCTCAGCTGGAGAGGCGTCCCAATTGCCCTGCCAAGCCTCGAGGAGAATCCCGAGTTGTCCATCGCAACTAGGCAGGAGTCCTGACGTCGCTGAAGAATCACGTGGTTGGAAAGGCCATCCCCGTCATAACTCGAGAATATGCCCCAAATTCCCGCCGCAACTCGAGAAATACCATGAGACTTCCCCCTCGCCGTTAGATGAGACCCGATTCCCCTGCGCTGCATGCAGAGCAATTCCGTGTTGCACATCACACATGAAAGGAGCCTTGATTTCTTTGATGGCACTCCAGAGAAACCCCAAGAACACTGTTTCAAGGCTAGAGGGATCCTGAGGTCACTGTAGCAACACGAAAGAGCTCCGTGGACCAAAAATCAACTCGAGATGAGAGGTTAGTCCCTGGCTTCGACTCCAGAGGAATACCACCTTACCACAAACACCTCAAGAGGAGGCTTCTCTCAGCTTTAGGTATGTGAGAGGGACCCTGAGTTTTCGGCCTCAAGTGGAATGGACACCGCGATGCCCTGACTGGAAATAAGGTCGGATATCCCTGCAGTGACTTGAATGCAGGCTCTTCTTGAATCTCCCAAGACGAAAGGATGACTGAATCCCCAGTGTAGACCACAGAGAAAGACCTAGTTCCCCACCTCATCGCGACCGGAGGCCTCACATCCTTTGAAAACTCCAGAGGTACGCGGAGATCAGTGCCTCCAAAGGAGACGATGCCTGACTCCTCGTGAAACTTGATAGGAATCCAAGGATTCCTGTGGCACGTGGAAAGGGACACTTGGTCTCCCGCCTCAGCTCGAGAGGTGTCCCAATTGCCCTGCCAAGCCTCGAGGAGAATCCCGGGTTGTCCCTCGCAACTAGGCAGGAGTCCTGCCGTCACTGAACAAACACGTGTGTGGAAGGGCCATTCCCATCGTAACTCGAGAATATACCCCAGGTTCCTGCCGCAACTCGAGAAAAACCATGAGACTTCCCCCTCGCCGCGAGATGAGGCCCGATTCCCCTGCACTGCGTGCAGAGCAATTCCGTGTTGCACATCACACATGAAAGAGCCTTGATTTCCTTGATGGCACTCCAGAGAAACCCCAGGAACACTGTTTCAAGGCTAGAGGGATCCTGAGGTCACTGTAGCAACACGAAAGAGCTCCATTGACCAAAAATCAACTCGAGATGAGAGGTTAGTCCCTGGCTTCGACTCCAGAGGAATACCACCTTACCACAAGCACCTCAAGAGGAGGCTTCTCTCAGCTCTAGGTATGTGAGAGGGGCCCTGAGTTTCCGGCCTCAAGTGGAATGGACACCGCGATGCCCTGACTCGAAATAAGGCCGGATATCCCTGCAGTGACTTGAATGCAGGCTCGTCTTGCCTCTCCCAAGACGAAAGGATGTCTGAATCCCCTGTGGAGACCACTGAGAAAGACCTATTTCCCCACATCATCGCGACCGGAGGCCTCACATCCTTTGAAAACTCCAGAGGTATGCGGAGATCAGTGCCTCCAAAGGAGACGATGCCTGACTCCTCGGGAAACTTGATAGGAGTCCCAGGATTCCTGTGGCACATGGAAAGGGACCCTTGGTCTCCCGCCTCAGCTGGAGAGGCCTCCCAATTGCCCTACCAAGCCTCGAGGAGAATCCCGAGTTGTCCCTCGCAACTAGGCAGGAGTCCTGACGTGGCTGAACAAACACATGGGTTGAAGGGCCATCCTTGTCGTAACTCGAGAATATACCCCAGGTTCCCGCCGCAACTCGAGAAAAACCATGAGACTTCCCCCATGCCGCAAGATGAGGCCCGATTCCCCTGCACTGCATTCAAAGCAATTCCGTGTTGCACATCAAACATGAAAGGAGCCTTGATTTCCTTGATGGCACTCCAGAGAAAACCCAAGAACACTGTTTCAAGGCTAGAGGGATCCTGACATCACTGTAGCAACAGGAAAGAGCTCCGTGGACCAAAAATCAACTCGAGATGAGAGGTTAGTCCCTGGCTTCGACTCCAGAGGAATACCACCTTACCACAACACCTCAAGAGGAGGCTTCTCTCAGCTGTAGGTATGTGAGAGGGACCCTGAGTTTGCGGCCTCAAGTGGAATGGACACCGCGATGCCCTGACTCGAAGTAAGGCCGGATATCCCTGCAGTGACTTGAATGCAGGCTCGTCTTGCATCTCCCAAGACGAAAGGATGTCTGAATCCCCTGTGGAGACCACAGAGAAAGACCTAGTTCCCCACTTCATGACGACCAGAGGCCTCACATCCTTTGAAAATTCCAGAGGTACGCGGACATCAGTGCCTCCAAAGGAGACGATGCCTGACTCCTCGTGAAACTTGATAGGAGTCCCAGGATTACTGTGGAACGTGGAAAGGGACCCTTGGTCTCCCGCCTCAGCTGGAGAGGCATCCCAATTGCCCTGCCAACCCTCGAGGAGAATCCCGAGTTGTCCCTCGCAACTAGGCAGGAGTCCTGACGTCGCTGAAGAAACACGTGGGTGGAAGGGCCATCCCCGTCGTAACTCGAGAATATACCCCAGGTTCCCGCCGCAACTCGAGAAAAACCATGAGACTTCCCCCTCGTCACGAGATGAGGCCCGATTCCCCTGCACTGCCTGCAGAGCAATTCCGTGTTGCACATCACACATGAAAGGAGCCTTTATTTCCTTGATGGCACTCCAGAGAAACCCCAAGAACACTGTTTCAAGGCTAGAGGGATCCTGAGGTCACTGTAGCAACACGAAAGAGCTCCGCGGACCAAGAATCAACTCGAGATGTGAGGTTAGCCCCTGGCTTCGACTCCAGAGGAATACCACCTTACCACAAGCACCTCAAGAGGAGGCTTCTGTCAGCTCTAGGTATGTGAGAGGGACCCTGAGTTTGCGGCCTCAAGTGGAAAGGACACCGCGATGCCCTGACTCGAAAAAAAGCCGTATATCCCTGCAGTGACTTGAATGCAGGCTCGTCTTGCATCTCCCAAGACGAAAGGAAACCTGAATCCCCTGTGGAGACCACAGAGAAAGACCTAGTTCCCCACCTGATCGCAACCGGAGGCCTCACATCCTTTGAAAACTCCAGAGGTACGCAGAGATCAGTGCCTCCAAAGGAGACGATGCCTGACACCTCGTGAAACTTGTTAGGAGTCCCAGGATTCCTGTGGCACGTGGAAAGGGACCCTTGGTCTCCCGCCTCAGCTGGAGAGGCGTCCCAAATGCCCTGCCAAGCCTCGAGGAGAATCCCGAGTTGTCCCTCGTAACTAGGCAGGAGTCCTGACGTCGCTGAACAAACACGTGGGTGGAAGGGCCATCCCCTTCGGAACTCGAGAATATACCCCAGGTTCCCGCCGCAACTCCAGAAAAACCATTAGACTTCCCCTTGGCCGCAAGATGAGGCCCGATTCCCCTGCACTGCATTCAAAGCAATTCCGTGTTGCACATCAAACATGAAAGGAGCCTTGATTTCCTTGATGGAACTCCAGAGAAACCCCAAGAACACTGTTTCAAGGCTAGAGGGATCCTGAGGTCACTGTAGCAACACGAAAGAGCTCCGTGGACCAAAAATCAACTCGAGATGAGAGGTTAGTCACTGGCTTCGACTCCAGAGGAATACCACCTTACACAAGCACCTCAAGAGGAGGCTTCTCTCAGCTCTAGCTATGTGAGAGGGACCCTGATTTTGCGGCCTCAAGTGGAATGGACACTGCGATGCCCTGACGCGAAATAACGCCGGATATTCCGGTAGTGACTTAAATGCAGGCTCGTCTTGCATCTCCCAAGATGAAAGGATGTCTGAATCCCCTGTGGAGACCACAGAGAACGACCTAGTTCCCCACCTCATCGCGACCGGAGGCCTCACATCCTTTGAAAACTCCAGAGGTACGCGGAGATCAGTGCCTCCAAAGAAGACGATGCCTGACTCCTAGTGAAACTTGATAGAAGTCCCAGGATTCCTGTGGCACGTGGAAAGGGACCCTTGGTCTCCCGCCTCAGCGGGAGAGGCGTCCCAATTGCCCTGCCAAGCCTCGAGGAAAATCCCGAGTTTTCCCTCGCAACTAGGCAGGAATCCTGCCGTCGCTGAACAAACACTTGTGTGGAAGGCCCATCCCCGTCGTAACTCGAGAATATACCCCAGGTTCCCGCCGCAACTCGAGAAAAACCATGAGACTTCCCCCTCGCCGCGAGATGAGGCCCGATTCCCCTGCACTGCGTGCAGAGCAATTCCGTGTTGCACATCACACATGAAAGGAGCCTTGATTTCCTTGATGGCACTCCAGAGAAACCCCAAGAACACTGTTTCAAGGCTAGAGGGATCCTGAGGTCACTGTAGCAACAGGAAAGAGCTTCGTGGACCAAAAATCAACTCGAGATGAGAGGTTAGTCCCTGGCTTCGACTCCAGAGGAATACCACCTTACCACAAGCACCTCAAGAGGAGGCTTCTCTCAGCTCTAGCTATGTGAGAGGGACCCTGAGTTTGCGGCCTCAAGTGGAAAGGACACCGCGATGCCCTGACTCAAAATTACGCGGGATATCCCTGCAGTGACTTGAATGCAGGCTCGTCTTGCATCTCCCAAGACGAAAGGATGTCTGAATCCCCTTTGGGGACCACAGAGAAAGACCTAGTTCCCCACCTCATCGCGACTGGAGGCCTCACATCCTTTGAAAATTCCAGAGGTACGCGGAGATCAGTGCCTCCAAAGGAGACGATGCCTGACTCTTCGTGAAACTTGATAGGAGTTCCAGGATTCCTGTGGCACGTTGAAAGGGACCCTTGGTCTCCCACTCAGCTGGAGTGGCGTTCCAATTGCCCTGCCAATCCTCGAGGAAAATCCCGAGTTGTACCTCGCAACTAGGCATGAGTCCTGACGTCGCTGAATAAACACGTGGGTGGAAGGGTCATCCCCGTCGTAACTCGAGAATATACCCCAGGTTCTCGCCGCAACTCCAGAAAAACCATGAGTCTTCCCCCTCGCCGCGAGATGAGGCCCGATTCCCCTGCACTGCATGCAGAGCAATTCCGTGTTGCACATCACACATGAAAGGAGCCTTGATTTCCTTGATGGCACTCCAGAGAAACCCCAAGAACACTGTTTCAAGGCTAGAGGGATCCTGAGGTCACTGTAGCAACACGAAAGAGCTCCGTGGACCAAAAATCAACTTGAGATGAGAGGTTAGTCCCTGGCTTCGACTCCAGAGGAATACCACTTACCACAAGCACCTCAAAAGGAGGCTTCCCTCAGCTCTAGCTATGTGAGAGGGACCCTGAGTTTGTGGCCTCAAGTGGAATGGACACCGGGACGCCCTGACTCGAAATAAGGCTGGATATCCCTGCAGTGACTTGAATGCAGGCTCGTCTTGCATCTCCCAAGACGAAAGGATGTCTGAATCCCCTGTGGAGACCACAGAGAAAGACCTAGTTCCCCACTTCATGGCGACCAGAGGCCTCACATCCTTTGAAAACTCCAGAGGTTCGCGGACATCAGTGCCTCCAAAGGAGACGATGCCTGACTCCTCGTGAAACTTGATAGGAGTCCCAGGATTCCGGTGGCACGTGGAAAGGGACCCTTGGTCTCCCGCCTCAGCTGGAGAGGCGTCCCAATTGCCCTGCCAACCCTCGAGGAGAATCCCGAGTTGTCCCTCGCAAATAGGCAGGAGTCCTGCCGTCGCTGAACAAACACTTGTTTGGAAGGGCTATCCCCGTCGTAACTCGAGAATATACCCCAGGTTCCAGCCGCAACTCGAGAAAAACCATGAGAATTCCCCCTCGCCGCGAGATGAGGCTCAATTCCCCTGCACTGCGTGCAGAGCAATTCCGTGATGCACATCACACATGAAAGGAGCCTTGATTTCCTTGATGGCACTCCAGAGAATCCCCAAGAACACTGTTTCAAGGCTAGAGGCATCCTGAGGTCACTGTAGCAACACGAAAGAGCTTCGTGGACCAAGAATCAACTCAAGATGAGAGGTTAGTCCCTGGGTTCGACTCCCGAAGAATACCACCTTACCACAAGCAGCTCAAGAGGAGGCTTCTCTCAGCTCTAGCTATGTGAGAGGGACCCTGATTTTGCGGCCTCAAGTGGAACGGACACCGCGATGCCCTGACTCGAAATAAGGCCGGATATCCCTGCAGTGAGTTGAATCCAGGCTCGTCTTGCATCTCCCAAGACGAAAGGATGTCTGAATCCCCTGTGGAGACTACAGAGAAAGACCTAGTTCCCCACCTCATCACGACCGGAGGCCTCACATCCTTTGAAAACTCCAGAGGTACGCGGAGATCAGTGCCTCCAAAGGAGACGATGCCTGACTCCTCGTGAAACTTGATAGTAGTCCCAGGATTCATGTGGCACGTGGAAAGCGACCCTTGGTCTCCCGCCTCAGCTGGAGAGGCGTCCCAATTGCCCTGCCAAGCCTCGAGGAGAATCCCGAGTTGTCCATCGCAACTAGGCAGGAGTCCTGACGTCGCTGAAGAATCACGTGGTTGGAAGGGCCATCCCCGTCATAACTCGAGAATATGCCCCAAATTCCCGCCGCAACTCGAGAAATACCATGAGACTTCCCCCTCGCCGCGAGATGAGGCCCGATTCCCCTGCACTGCGTGCAGAGCAATTCCGTGTTGCACATCACACATGAAAGAGCCTTGATTTCCTTGATGGCACTCCAGAGAAACCCCAGGAACACTGTTTCAAGGCTAGAGGGATCCTGAGGTCACTGTAGCAACACGAAAGAGCTCCATTGACCAAAAATCAACTCGAGATGAGAGGTTAGTCCCTGGCTTCGACTCCAGAGGAATACCACCTTACCACAAGCACCTCAAGAGGAGGCTTCTCTCAGCTCTAGGTATGTGAGAGGGGCCCTGAGTTTCCGGCCTCAAGTGGAATGGACACCGCGATGCCCTGACTCGAAATAAGGCCGGATATCCCTGCAGTGACTTGAATGCAGGCTCGTCTTGCCTCTCCCAAGACGAAAGGATGTCTGAATCCCCTGTGGAGACCACTGAGAAAGACCTATTTCCCCACATCATCGCGACCGGAGGCCTCACATCCTTTGAAAACTCCAGAGGTATGCGGAGATCAGTGCCTCCAAAGGAGACGATGCCTGACTCCTCGGGAAACTTGATAGGAGTCCCAGGATTCCTGTGGCACATGGAAAGGGACCCTTGGTCTCCCGCCTCAGCTGGAGAGGCCTCCCAATTGCCCTACCAAGCCTCGAGGAGAATCCCGAGTTGTCCCTCGCAACTAGGCAGGAGTCCTGACGTGGCTGAACAAACACATGGGTTGAAGGGCCATCCTTGTCGTAACTCGAGAATATACCCCAGGTTCCCGCCGCAACTCGAGAAAAACCATGAGACTTCCCCCATGCCGCAAGATGAGGCCCGATTCCCCTGCACTGCATTCAAAGCAATTCCGTGTTGCACATCAAACATGAAAGGAGCCCTGATTTCCTTGATGGCACTCCAGAGAAAACCCAAGAACACTGTTTCAAGGCTAGAGGGATCCTGACATCACTGTAGCAACAGGAAAGAGCTCCGTGGACCAAAAATCAACTCGAGATGAGAGGTTAGTCCCTGGCTTCGACTCCAGAGGAATACCACCTTACCACAACACCTCAAGAGGAGGCTTCTCTCAGCTGTAGGTATGTGAGAGGGACCCTGAGTTTGCGGCCTCAAGTGGAATGGACACCGCGATGCCCTGACTCGAAGTAAGGCCGGATATCCCTGCAGTGACTTGAATGCAGGCTCGTCTTGCATCTCCCAAGACGAAAGGATGTCTGAATCCCCTGTGGAGACCACAGAGAAAGACCTAGTTCCCCACTTCATGACGACCAGAGGCCTCACATCCTTTGAAAATTCCAGAGGTACGCGGACATCAGTGCCTCCAAAGGAGACGATGCCTGACTCCTCGTGAAACTTGATAGGAGTCCCAGGATTACTGTGGAACGTGGAAAGGGACCCTTGGTCTCCCGCCTCAGCTGGAGAGGCATCCCAATTGCCCTGCCAACCCTCGAGGAGAATCCCGAGTTGTCCCTCGCAACTAGGCAGGAGTCCTGACGTCGCTGAAGAAACACGTGGGTGGAAGGGCCATCCCCGTCGTAACTCGAGAATATACCCCAGGTTCCCGCCGCAACTCGAGAAAAACCATGAGACTTCCCCCTCGTCACGAGATGAGGCCCGATTCCCCTGCACTGCCTGCAGAGCAATTCCGTGTTGCACATCACACATGAAAGGAGCCTTTATTTCCTTGATGGCACTCCAGAGAAACCCCAAGAACACTGTTTCAAGGCTAGAGGGATCCTGAGGTCACTGTAGCAACACGAAAGAGCTCCGCGGACCAAGAATCAACTCGAGATGTGAGGTTAGCCCCTGGCTTCGACTCCAGAGGAATACCACCTTACCACAAGCACCTCAAGAGGAGGCTTCTGTCAGCTCTAGGTATGTGAGAGGGACCCTGAGTTTGCGGCCTCAAGTGGAAAGGACACCGCGATGCCCTGACTCGAAAAAAAGCCGTATATCCCTGCAGTGACTTGAATGCAGGCTCGTCTTGCATCTCCCAAGACGAAAGGAAACCTGAATCCCCTGTGGAGACCACAGAGAAAGACCTAGTTCCCCACCTGATCGCAACCGGAGGCCTCACATCCTTTGAAAACTCCAGAGGTACGCAGAGATCAGTGCCTCCAAAGGAGACGATGCCTGACGCCTCGTGAAACTTGTTAGGAGTCCCAGGATTCCTGTGGCACGTGGAAAGGGACCCTTGGTCTCCCGCCTCAGCTGGAGAGGTGTCCCAAATGCCCTGCCAAGCCTCGAGGAGAATCCCGAGTTGTCCCTCGTAACTAGGCAGGAGTCCTGACGTCGCTGAACAAACACGTGGGTGGAAGGGCCATCCCCGTCGGAACTCGAGAATATACCCCAGGTTCCCGCCGCAACTCCAGAAAAACCATTAGACTTCCCCTTGGCCGCAAGATGAGGCCCGATTCCCCTGCACTGCATTCAAAGCAATTCCGTGTTGCACATCAAACATGAAAGGAGCCTTGATTTCCTTGATGGAACTCCAGAGAAACCCCAAGAACACTGTTTCAAGGCTAGAGGGATCCTGAGGTCACTGTAGCAACACGAAAGAGCTCCGTGGACCAAAAATCAACTCGAGATGAGAGGTTAGTCACTGGCTTCGACTCCAGAGGAATACCACCTTACACAAGCACCTCAAGAGGAGGCTTCTCTCAGCTCTAGCTATGTGAGAGGGACCCTGATTTTGCGGCCTCAAGTGGAATGGACACTGCGATGCCCTGACGCGAAATAACGCCGGATATTCCGGTAGTGACTTAAATGCAGGCTCGTCTTGCATCTCCCAAGATGAAAGGATGTCTGAATCCCCTGTGGAGACCACAGAGAACGACCTAGTTCCCCACCTCATCGCGACCGGAGGCCTCACATCCTTTGAAAACTCCAGAGGTACGCGGAGATCAGTGCCTCCAAAGAAGACGATGCCTGACTCCTAGTGAAACTTGATAGAAGTCCCAGGATTCCTGTGGCACGTGGAAAGGGACCCTTGGTCTCCCGCCTCAGCGGGAGAGGCGTCCCAATTGCCCTGCCAAGCCTCGAGGAAAATCCCGAGTTTTCCCTCGCAACTAGGCAGGAATCCTGCCGTCGCTGAACAAACACTTGTGTGGAAGGCCCATCCCCGTCGTAACTCGAGAATATACCCCAGGTTCCCGCCGCAACTCGAGAAAAAGCATGAGACTTCCCCCTCGCCGCGAGATGAGGCCCGATTCCCCTGCACTGCGTGCAGAGCAATTCCGTGTTGCACATCACACATGAAAGGAGCCTTGATTTCCTTGATGGCACTCCAGAGAAACCCCAAGAACACTGTTTCAAGGCTAGAGGGATCCTGAGGTCACTGTAGCAACAGGAAAGAGCTTCGTGGACCAAAAATCAACTCGAGATGAGAGGTTAGTCCCTGGCTTCGACTCCAGAGGAATACCACCTTACCACAAGCACCTCAAGAGGAGGCTTCTCTCAGCTCTAGCTATGTGAGAGGGACCCTGAGTTTGCGGCCTCAAGTGGAAAGGACACCGCGATGCCCTGACTCAAAATTACGCGGGATATCCCTGCAGTGACTTGAATGCAGGCTCGTCTTGCATCTCCCAAGACGAAAGGATGTCTGAATCCCCTTTGGGGACCACAGAGAAAGACCTAGTTCCCCACCTCATCGCGACTGGAGGCCTCACATCCTTTGAAAATTCCAGAGGTACGCGGAGATCAGTGCCTCCAAAGGAGACGATGCCTGACTCTTCGTGAAACTTGATAGGAGTTCCAGGATTCCTGTGGCACGTTGAAAGGGACCCTTGGTCTCCCACTCAGCTGGAGTGGCGTTCCAATTGCCCTGCCAATCCTCGAGGAAAATCCCGAGTTGTACCTCGCAACTAGGCATGAGTCCTGACGTCGCTGAATAAACACGTGGGTGGAAGGGTCATCCCCGTCGTAACTCGAGAATATACCCCAGGTTCTCGCCGCAACTCCAGAAAAACCATGAGTCTTCCCCCTCGCCGCGAGATGAGGCCCGATTCCCCTGCACTGCATGCAGAGCAATTCCGTGTTGCACATCACACATGAAAGGAGCCTTGATTTCCTTGATGGCACTCCAGAGAAACCCCAAGAACACTGTTTCAAGGCTAGAGGGATCCTGAGGTCACTGTAGCAACACGAAAGAGCTCCGTGGACCAAAAATCAACTTGAGATGAGAGGTTAGTCCCTGGCTTCGACTCCAGAGGAATACCACTTACCACAAGCACCTCAAAAGGAGGCTTCCCTCAGCTCTAGCTATGTGAGAGGGACCCTGAGTTTGTGGCCTCAAGTGGAATGGACACCGGGACGCCCTGACTCGAAATAAGGCTGGATATCCCTGCAGTGACTTGAATGCAGGCTCGTCTTGCATCTCCCAAGACGAAAGGATGTCTGAATCCCCTGTGGAGACCACAGAGAAAGACCTAGTTCCCCACTTCATGGCGACCAGAGGCCTCACATCCTTTGAAAACTCCAGAGGTTCGCGGACATCAGTGCCTCCAAAGGAGACGATGCCTGACTCCTCGTGAAACTTGATAGGAGTCCCAGGATTCCGGTGGCACGTGGAAAGGGACCCTTGGTCTCCCGCCTCAGCTGGAGAGGCGTCCCAATTGCCCTGCCAACCCTCGAGGAGAATCCCGAGTTGTCCCTCGCAAATAGGCAGGAGTCCTGCCGTCGCTGAACAAACACTTGTTTGGAAGGGCTATCCCCGTCGTAACTCGAGAATATACCCCAGGTTCCAGCCGCAACTCGAGAAAAACCATGAGAATTCCCCCTCCCCGCGAGATGAGGCTCAATTCCCCTGCACTGCGTGCAGAGCAATTCCGTGATGCACATCACACATGAAAGGAGCCTTGATTTCCTTGATGACACTCCAAAGAAACCCCAAGAACACTGTTTCAAGGCTAGAGGCATCCTGAGGTCACTGTAGCAACACGAAAGAGCTTCGTGGACCAAGAATCAACTCAAGATGAGAGGTTAGTCCCTGGGTTCGACTCCCGAAGAATACCACCTTACCACAAGCAGCTCAAGAGGAGGCTTCTCTCAGCTCTAGCTATGTGAGAGGGACCCTGATTTTGCGGCCTCAAGTGGAACGGACACCGCGATGCCCTGACTCGAAATAAGGCCGGATATCCCTGCAGTGAGTTGAATCAAGGCTCGTCTTGCATCTCCCAAGACGAAAGGATGTCTGAATCCCCTGTGGAGACTACAGAGAAAGACCTAGTTCCCCACCTCATCACGACCGGAGGCCTCACATCCTTTGAAAACTCCAGAGGTACGCGGAGATCAGTGCCTCCAAAGGAGACGATGCCTGACTCCTCGTGAAACTTGATAGTAGTCCCAGGATTCATGTGGCACGTGGAAAGCGACCCTTGGTCTCCCGCCTCAGCTGGAGAGGCGTCCCAATTGCCCTGCCAAGCCTCGAGGAGAATCCCGAGTTGTCCATCGCAACTAGGCAGGAGTCCTGACGTCGCTGAAGAATCACGTGGTTGGAAGGGCCATCCCCGTCATAACTCGAGAATATGCCCCAAATTCCCGCCGCAACTCGAGAAATACCATGAGACTTCCCCCTCGTCGTTAGATGAGACCCGATTCCCCTGCGCTGCATGCAGAGCAATTCCGTGTTGCACATCACACATGATAGGAGCCTTGATTTCCTTGATGGCACTCCAGAGAAACCCCAAGAACACTGTTTCAAGGCTAGAGGGATCCTGAGGTCACTGTAGCAACACGAAAGAGCTCCGTGGACCAAAAATCAACTCGAGATGAGAGGTTAGTCCCTGGCTTCGACTCCAGAGGAATACCACCTTACCACAAACACCTCAAGAGGAGGCTTCTCTCAGCTTTAGGTATGTGAGAGGGACCCTGAGTTTTCGGCCTCAAGTGGAATGGACACCGCGATGCCCTGACTGGAAATAAGGTCGGATATCCCTGCAGTGACTTGAATGCAGGCTCTTCTTGCATCTCCCAAGACGAAAGGATGACTGAATCCCCAGTGTAGACCACAGAGAAAGACCTAGTTCCCCACCTCATCGCGACCGGAGGCCTCACATCCTTTGAAAACTCCAGAGGTACGCGGAGATCAGTGCCTCCAAAGGAGACGATGCCTGACTCCTCGTGAAACTTGATAGGAATCCAAGGATTCCTGTGGCACGTGGAAAGGGACACTTGGTCTCCCGCCTCAGCTCGAGAGGTGTCCCAATTGCCCTGCCAAGCCTCGAGGAGAATCCCGGGTTGTCCCTCGCAACTAGGCAGGAGTCCTGCCGTCACTGAACAAACACGTGAGTGGAAGGGCCATTCCCATCGTAACTCGAGAATATACCCCAGGTTCCTGCCGCAACTCGAGAAAAACCATGAGACTTCCCCCTCGCCGCGAGATGAGGCCCGATTCCCCTGCACTGCGTGCAGAGCAATTCCGTGTTGCACATCACACATGAAAGAGCCTTGATTTCCTTGATGGCACTCCAGAGAAACCCCAGGAACACTGTTTCAAGGCTAGAGGGATCCTGAGGTCACTGTAGCAACACGAAAGAGCTCCATTGACCAAAAATCAACTCGAGATGAGAGGTTAGTCCCTGGCTTCGACTCCAGAGGAATACCACCTTACCACAAGCACCTCAAGAGGAGGCTTCTCTCAGCTCTAGGTATGTGAGAGGGGCCCTGAGTTTCCGGCCTCAAGTGGAATGGACACCGCGATGCCCTGACTCGAAATAAGGCCGGATATCCCTGCAGTGACTTGAATGCAGGCTCGTCTTGCCTCTCCCAAGACGAAAGGATGTCTGAATCCCCTGTGGAGACCACTGAGAAAGACCTATTTCCCCACCTCATCGCGACCGGAGGCCTCACATCCTTTGAAAACTCCAGAGGTATGCGGAGATCAGTGCCTCCAAAGGAGACGATGCCTGACTCCTCGGGAAACTTGATAGGAGTCCCAGGATTCCTGTGGCACATGGAAAGGGACCCTTGGTCTCCCGCCTCAGCTGGAGAGGCGTCCCAATTGCCCTACCAAGCCTCGAGGAGAATCCCGAGTTGTCCCTCGCAACTAGGCAGGAGTCCTGACGTGGCTGAACAAACACATGGGTTGAAGGGCCATCCTCGTCGTAACTCGAGAATATACCCCAGGTTCCCGCCGCAACTCGAGAAAAACCATGAGACTTCCCCCATGCCGCAAGATGAGGCCCGATTCCCCTGCACTGCATTCAAAGCAATTCCGTGTTGCACATCAAACATGAAAGGAGCCTTGATTTCCTTGATGGCACTCCAGAGAAAACCCAAGAACACTGTTTCAAGGCTAGAGGGATCCTGACATCACTGTAGCAACAGGAAAGAGCTCCGTGGACCAAAAATCAACTCGAGATGAGAGGTTAGTCCCTGGCTTCGACTCCAGAGGAATACCACCTTACCACAACACCTCAAGAGGAGGCTTCTCTCAGCTGTAGGTATGTGAGAGGGACCCTGAGTTTGCGGCCTCAAGTGGAATGGACACCGCGATGCCCTGACTCGAAGTAAGGCCGGATATCCCTGCAGTGACTTGAATGCAGGCTCGTCTTGCATCTCCCAAGACAAAAGGATGTCTGAATCCCCTGTGGAGACCACAGAGAAAGACCTAGTTCCCCACCTCATCGCGACCGGAGGCCTCACATCCTTTGAAAACTCCAGAGGTACGCGGAGATCAGTGCCTCCAAAGGAGACGATGCCTGACTCCTCGGGAAACTTGATAGGGGTCCCAGGATTCCTGTGGCACGTGGAAAGGGACCCTTGGTCTCCCGCCTCAGCTGGAGAGGCATCCCAATTGCCCTGCCAAGCCTCGAGGAGAATCCCGAGTTGTCCCTCGCAACTAGGCAGGAGTGCTGACGTCGCTGAACAAACACTTGGGTGGAAGGGCCATCCTCGTCATAACTTGAAAATATACCCCAGGTTCCCGGCGCAACTGGAGAAAAACAATGAGACTTCCCCCTCGCCGCGAGATGAGCCCCGATTCCCCTGCACTGCATGCAGAGCAATTCCGTGTTGCACATCACACATGAAAGGAGCCTTGATTTCCTTGATGGCACTCCAGAGAAACCCCAAGAACACTTTTGCAAGGCTAGAGGGATCCTAAGGTCACTGTAGCAACACGAAAGAACTGTGTGGACCAAAAATCAACTCGAGATGAGAGGTTAGTCCATGGCTTCAACTCCAGAGGCATACCGCCTTACCATAAGCACCTCAAGAGGAGGCTTCTCACAGCTCTAGGTATGTGAGAGGGACCCCGAGTTTGCGGCCTCAAGTGGAATGGACACCGCGATGCCCTGACTCGAAATAAGGCCGAATATCCCTGCAGTGACTTGAAAGCAGGCTCGTCTTGCATCTCAAAGACGAAAGGATGTCTGAATCCCCTGTGGAGACCACAGAGAAAGACCTAGTTCCCCACCTCAACGCGACCGGAGGCCTCACATAATTTGAAAACTCCAGAGGTACACTGAGATCAGTGCCTCCAAAGGAGACGATGCCTGACTCCTCGGGAAACTTGATAGGAGTCCCAGGATTCCTGTGGCACGTGGAAAGGGACCCTTGGTCTCCCGCCTCAGCTGGAGAGGCGTCCCAATTGCCCTGCCAAGCCTCGAGGAGAATCCCGAGTTGTCCCTCGCAACTAGGCAGGAGTCCTGACGTCGCTGAACAAACACGTGTGTGGAAGGGCCATCCCCGTCGTAACTCGAGAATATACCCCAGGTTCCCACCGCAACTCGAGAAAAACCATGAGACTTCCGCCTCGCCGCAAGATGAGGCCCGATTCCCTACACTGCATTCAAAGCAATTCCGTGTTGCACATCACACATGAAAGGAGCCTTGATTTCCTTGATGGCACTCCAGAGAAACCCCAAGAACACTGTTTCAAGGCTAGAGGGATCCTGAGGTCACTGTAGCAACACGAAAGAGCTCCGTGGACCAAAAATCAACTCGAGATGAGAGGTTAGTCCCTGGCTTCGACTCCAGAGGAATACCACCTTACCACAAGCACCTCAAGAGGAGGCTTCTCTCAGCTCTAGGTATGTGAGAGAGACCCTGATTTTGCGGCCTCAAGTGGAATGGACACTGCGATGCCCTGACGCGAAATAAGGCCGGATATCACTGCAGTGACTTGAATGCAGGCTCGTCTTGCATCTCCCAAGATGAAAGGATGTCTGAATCCCTTGTGGAGACCACAGGGAAAGACCTAGTTCCCCACCTCATCGCGACCGGACGCCTCACATCCTTTGAAAACTCCAGAGGTACGCGGAGATCAGTGCCTCCAAAGGAGACGATGCCTGACTCCTCGTGAAACTTCTTAGGAGTCCCAGGATTCCTGTGGCACATGGAAAGGGACCCTTGGTCTCCTGCCTCAGCTGGAGAGGCGTCCCAATTGCCCTGCCAAGCCTCGAGGAGAATCCCGAGTTGTCCCTCGCAACTAGGCAGGAGTCCTGACGTCGCTGAACAAAGTCGTGTATGGAAGGGCCAGCCTCGTCGTAATTCGAGAATATACCCCAGGTTCCCGCCGCAACTCGAGAAAAACCATGAGACTTCCCCCTCGCCGCGAGATGTGGCCCGATTCCCCTGCACTACGTGCAGAGCAATTCCATGTTGCACATCAGACATGAAAGGAGCCTTGATTTCCTTGATGGCACTCCAGAGAAACCCCAAGAACACTGTTTCTAGGCTAGAGGGATCCTGAGGTCACTGTAGCCACACAAAAGAGCTCTGTGGACCAAAAATCAACTCGAGATGAGAGGGTAGTCCCTGGCTTCGACTCCAGAGGAATACCACTTTACCACAAGCACCTCAAGAGGAGGCTTCCCTGAGCTCTAGGTATGTGAGAGGGACCCTGATTTGCGGCCTCAAGTGGAATGGACACCGCGATGCCCTGACTCGAAATAAGGCCGGTTATCCCTGCAGTGACTTGAATACAGGTTCGTCTTGCATCTCCCAAGACGAAAGGATGTCTGAATCCCATGTGGAGACCACAGAGAAAGACCTAGTTCCCCATCGCGACCGGAGGCCTCACATCCTTTGAAAACTCCAGAGGTACGCGGAGATCAGTGCCTCCAAAGGAGACGATGCCTGACTCCTCGTGAAACTTGATAGGAGTCCCAGGATTCCTGTAGCACGTGGAAAGCGACCCTTGGTCTCCCGCCTCAGCTGGAGAGGCGTCCCAATTCCCTGCCTTGCCTCGAGGAGAATCCTGAGTTGTCCCTCGCAACTAGGCAGGAGTCCTGACGTCGCTGAACAAACACTTGTGTGGAAGGGCCATCCCCGTCGTAACTCGAGAATATACCCCAGGTTCCCGCCGCAACTCGAGAAAAACCATGAGACTTCCCCCTCGCCGCGAGATGAGGCCCGATTCCCCTGCACTGCCTGCAGAGCAATTCCGTGTTGCACATCACACATGAAAGGAGCCTTGTTTTCCTTGATGGCACTCCAGAGAAACCCCAAGAACACTGTTTCAAGGCTAGAGGCATCCTGAGGTCACTGTAGCAACCCGAAAGAGCTCCGTGGACCAAAAATCAACTCGAGATGAGAGGTTAGTCCCTGGCTTCGACTCCAGAGGAATACCACCTTACCACAAGTACCTCAAGAGGAGGCTTCTCTCATCTCTAGCTATGTGAGAGGGACCCTGAGTTTGCGGCCTCAAGTGGAATGGACACCGCGATGCCCTGACTCGAATTAAGGCCGGATATCCCTGCAGTGACTTGAATGCAGGCTCGTCTTGCATCTCCCAAGACGAAAGGATGTCTGAATCCCCTGTGGAGACCACAGAGAAAGACCTAGTTCCCCACGTCATCGAGACCGGAGGCCTCACATCCTTTGAAAACTCCAGAGGTATGCGGAGATCAGTGCCTCCAAAGGAGACGATGCCTGACTCCTCGTGAGACTTGATTGGAGTCCCAGGAATACTGTGGCACGTGGAAAGGGACCCTTGGTCTCCCGCCTCAGCTGGAGAGGCGTCCCAATTGCCCTGCCAAGCCTCGAGGAGAATCCCGGGTTGTCCCTCGCAACTAGGCAGGAGTCCTGACGTCGCTGAACAAACACGTGTGTGGAAGGGCCATCCCCGTCGTAACTCGAGAATATACCCCAGGTTCCCACCGCATCTCGAGAAAAACCATGAGACTTCACCCTCGCCGCGAGATGAGGCCCGATTCCCCTGCACTGCGTGCAGAGCAGTTCCGTGTTGCACATCACATATGAAAGGAGCTTGATTTCCTTGATGGCACTCCAGAGAAACCCCAAGAACACTGTTTCAAGGCTAGAGGGATCCTGAGGTCACTGTAGCAACACGAAAGAGCTCCGTGGACCAAAAATCAACTCGAGATGAGAGGTTAGTCCCTGGTTTCGACTCCAGAGGGATACCACCTTACCACAAGCACCTCAAGAGGAGGCTTCTCTCAGCTCTAGGTATGTGAGAGGGACCCTGAGTTTGCGGCCTCAAGTGGAATGGACACCGCGATGCCCTGACTCGAAATAAGGCCGGATATCCCTGCAGTGACTTGAATGCAGGCTCGTCTTGCATCTCCCAAGACGAAAGGATGTCTAAGTCCCCTGTGGAGACCACAGAGAAAGACCTAGTTCCCCACCTTATCGCGACCGGAGGCCTCACATCCTTGGAAAACTCCAGAGGTACGCGGAGATCAGTGCCTCCAAAGGAGACGATGCCTGACTCCTCGTGAAACTTGATAGGAGTCCCAGGATTCCTGTGGCACGTGGAAAGGGACCCTTGGTCTCCCGCCTCAGCTGGAGAGGCGTTCCACTTGCCCTGCCAAGCCTCGAGGAAAATCCCGAGTTGTTCCTCGCAACTAGGCAGGAGTCCTGACGTCGCTGAAGAAACACGTGGGTGGAAGGGCCATCCCCGTCGTAACTCGAGAATATACCCCAGGTTCTCGCCGCAACTCGAGAAAAACCATGAGTCTTCCCCCTCGCCGAGAGATGAGGCCCGATTCCCCTGCTGCATGCAGAGCAATTCCGTCTTGCACATCAGACATAAAGGAGCCTTGATTTCCTTGATGGCACTCCAGAGAAACCCCAAAAACACTGTTTCAAGGCTAGAGGGATCCTGAGGTCACTGTAGCCACACGAAAGAGCTCCGTGGACCAAAAATCAACTCGACATGAGAGGTTAGTCCCTGGCTTCGACTCCAGAGGAATACCACCTTACCACAAGTACCTCAAGAGGAGGCTTCTCTCAGCTCTAGCTATGTGAGAGGGTCCCTGATTTTGCGGCCTCAAGTGGAATGGACACTGCGATGCCCTGACGCGAAATAAGGCTGGATATCCCTGCAGTGACTTGAATGCAGGCTCGTCTTGCATCTCAAAGACGAAAGGATGTCTGAATCCCCTGTGGAGACCACAGAGAAAGACCTCGTTCCCCACCTCATCGTGACCGGAGGCCTCACATTCTTTGAAAACCCCAGAGGTACGCGGAGATCAGTGCCTCCAAAGGAGACGATGCCTGACTCCTCGTGAAACTTGTTAGGAGTCCCAGGATTCCTGTGGCACGTGGAAAGGGACACTTGGTCTCCCGCCTCAGCTGGAGAGGCGTCCCAATTGCCCTGCCAAGCCTCGAGGAGAATCCCGAGTTGTCCCTCGCAACTAGGCAGGAGTCCTGACGTCGCTGAACACACACGTGGGTGGAAGGGCCATCCCCGTCGTAACTCGAGAATATACCCCAGCTTCCCGCCGCAACTCGAGAAAAACCATGAGACTTCCCCCTCGCCGCGAGATGAGGCCCGATTCCCCTGCACTGCGTGCAGAGCAATTCCGTGTTGCACATCACACATGAAAGGAGCCTTGATTTCCTTGATGGCACTCCAGTGAAACCCCAAGAACACTCTTTCAAGGCTAGAGGGATCCTGAGGTCACTGTAGCAACACGAAAGAGCTCCGTGGACCAAAAATCAACTCGAGATGAGAGGGTAGTCCCTGGCTTCGACTCCAGAGGAATACCTCCTTACCACAAGCACCTCAAGAGGAGGCTTCTCTCAGCTCTAGGTATGTGAGAGGGACCCTGAGTTTGCGGCCTCAAGTGGAATGGACACCGCAAGCCCTGACGCGAAATAAGGCCGGATATCCCTGCAGTGACTTGAATGCAGGCTCGTCTTGCATCTCCCAAGACGAAAGAATGTCTGAATCCCCTGTGGAGACCACAGAGAAAAACCTATTTCCCCACCTCATCGCGACCGGAGGCCTCACATCCTTTGAAAACTCCAGAGGTACGCGGAGATCAGTGCCTCCAAAGGAGACGATGCCTGACTCCTCGAGAAACTTGATAGGAGTTCCAGGATTCCTGTGGCACGTTGAAAGGGACCCTTGGTCTCCCACTCAGCTGGAGAGGTGTTCCAATTTCCCTGCCAAGCCTCGAGGAAAATCCCGAGTTGTACCTCGCAACTAGGCATGAGTCCTGACGTCGCTGAACAAACACGTGGGTGGAAGGGTCATCGCCGTCCTAAGTCGAGAATATACCCCAGGTTTTCGCCGAAACTCGAGAAAAACCATGAGACTTCCCCCTCGCCGTGAGATGAGGCCCGATTCCCCTGCACTGCTTACAGAGCAATTCCGTGTTGCACATCAAACATGAAAGGAGCCTTGTTTTCCTTGATGGCACTCCAGAGAAACCCCAAGAACACTGTTTCAAGGCTAGAGGGATCCTGAGGTCACTGTAGCAACACGAAAGAGCTCCTTGGACCAAAAATCAACTTGAGATGAGAGGTTAGTCCCTGGCTTCGACTCCAGAGGAGTACCACTTACCACAAGCACCTCAAAAGGAGGCTTCCCTCAGCTCTAGCTATGTGAGAGGGACCCTGAGTTTGTGGCCTCAAGTGGAATGGACACCGGGATGCCCTGACTCGAAATAAGGCTGGATATCCCTGCAGTGACTTGAATGCAGGCTCGTCTTGCATCTCCCAAGACGAAAGGATGTCTGAATCCCCTGTGGAGACCACAGAGAAAGACCTAGTTCCCCACTTCATGACGACCAGAGGCCTCACATCCTTTGAAAATTCCAGAGGTACGCGGACATCAGTGCCTCCAAAGGAGACGATGCCTGACTCCTCGTGAAACTTGATAGGAGTCCCAGGATTACTGTGGAACGTGGAAAGGGACCCTTGGTCTCCCGCCTCAGCTGGAGAGGCATCCCAATTGCCCTGCCAACCCTCGAGGAGAATCCCGAGTTGTCCCTCGCAACTAGGCAGGAGTCCTGACGTCGCTGAAGAAACACGTGGGTGGAAGGGCCATCCCCGTCGTAACTCGAGAATATACCCCAGGTTCCCGCCGCAACTCGAGAAAAACCATGAGACTTCCCCCTCGTCACGAGATGAGGCCCGATTCCCCTGCACTGCCTGCAGAGCAATTCCGTGTTGCACATCACACATGAAAGGAGCCTTTATTTCCTTGATGGCACTCCAGAGAAACCCCAAGAACACTGTTTCAAGGCTAGAGGGATCCTGAGGTCACTGTAGCAACACGAAAGAGCTCCGCGGACCAAGAATCAACTCGAGATGTGAGGTTAGCCCCTGGCTTCGACTCCAGAGGAATACCACCTTACCACAAGCACCTCAAGAGGAGGCTTCTGTCAGCTCTAGGTATGTGAGAGGGACCCTGAGTTTGCGGCCTCAAGTGGAAAGGACACCGCGATGCCCTGACTCGAAAAAAAGCCGTATATCCCTGCAGTGACTTGAATGCAGGCTCGTCTTGCATCTCCCAAGACGAAAGGAAACCTGAATCCCCTGTGGAGACCACAGAGAAAGACCTAGTTCCCCACCTGATCGCAACCGGAGGCCTCACATCCTTTGAGAACTTCAGAGGTACGCGGAGATCAGTGCCTCCAAAGAAAACGATGCCTGACACCTCGTGAAACTTGTTAGGAGTCCCAGGATTCCTGTGGCACGTGGAAAGGGACCCTTGGTCTCCCGCCTCAGCTGGAGAGGCGTCCCAAATGCCCTGCCAAGCCTCGAGGAGAATCCCGAGTTGTCCCTCGTAACTAGGCAGGAGTCCTGACGTCGCTGAACAAACACGTGGGTGGAAGGGCCATCCCCGTCGGAACTCGAGAATATACCCCAGGTTCCCGCCGCAACTCCAGAAAAACCATTAGACTTCCCCTTGGCCGCAAGATGAGGCCCGATTCCCCTGCACTGCATTCAAAGCAATTCCGTGTTGCACATCAAACATGAAAGGAGCCTTGATTTCCTTGATGGAACTCCAGAGAAACCCCAAGAACACTGTTTCAAGGCTAGAGGGATCCTGAGGTCACTGTAGCAACACGAAAGAGCTCCGTGGACCAAAAATCAACTCGAGATGAGAGGTTAGTCACTGGCTTCGACTCCAGAGGAATACCACCTTACACAAGCACCTCAAGAGGAGGCTTCTCTCAGCTCTAGCTATGTGAGAGGGACCCTGATTTTGCGGCCTCAAGTGGAAAGGACACTGCGATGCCCTGACGCGAAATAACGCCGGATATTCCGGCAGTGACTTAAATGCAGGCTCGTCTTGCATCTCCCAAGATGAAAGGATGTCTGAATCCCCTGTGGAGACCACAGAGAACGACCTAGTTCCCCACCTCATCGCGACCGGAGGCCTCACATCCTTTGAAAACTCCAGAGGTACGCGGAGATCAGTGCCTCCAAAGAAGACGATGCCTGACTCCTAGTGAAACTTGATAGAAGTCCCAGGATTCCTGTGGCACGTGGAAAGGGACCCTTGGTCTCCCGCCTCAGCGGGAGAGGCGTCCCAATTGCCCTGCCAAGCCTCGAGGAAAATCCCGAGTTTTCCCTCGCAACTAGGCAGGAATCCTGCCGTCGCTGAACAAACACTTGTGTGGAAGGCCCATCCCCGTCGTAACTCGAGAATATACCCCAGGTTCCCGCCGCAACTCGAGAAAAAGCATGAGACTTCCCCCTCGCCGCGAGATGAGGCCCGATTCCCCTGCACTGCGTGCAGAGCAATTCCGTGTTGCACATCACACATGAAAGGAGCCTTGATTTCCTTGATGGCACTCCAGAGATACCCCAAGAACACTGTTTCAAGGCTAGAGGGATCCTGAGGTCACTGTAGCAACAGGAAAGAGCTTCGTGGACCAAAAATCAACTCGAGATGAGAGGTTAGTCCCTGGCTTCGACTCCAGAGGAATACCACCTTACCACAAGCACCTCAAGAGGAGGCTTCTCTCAGCTCTAGCTATGTGAGAGGGACCCTGAGTTTGCGGCCTCAAGTGGAAAGGACACCGCGATGCCCTGACTCAAAATTACGCGGGATATCCCTGCAGTGACTTGAATGCAGGCTCGTCTTGCATCTCCCAAGACGAAAGGATGTCTGAATCCCCTTTGGGGACCACAGAGAAAGACCTAGTTCCCCACCTCATCGCGACTGGAGGCCTCACATCCTTTGAAAATTCCAGAGGTACGCGGAGATCAGTGCCTCCAAAGGAGACGATGCCTGACTCTTCGTGAAACTTGATAGGAGTTCCAGGATTCCTGTGGCACGTTGAAAGGGACCCTTGGTCTCCCACTCAGCTGGAGTGGCGTTCCAATTGCCCTGCCAATCCTCGAGGAAAATCCCGAGTTGTACCTCGCAACTAGGCATGAGTCCTGACGTCGCTGAATAAACACGTGGGTGGAAGGGTCATCCCCGTCGTAACTCGAGAATATACCCCAGGTTCTCGCCGCAACTCCAGAAAAACCATGAGTCTTCCCCCTCGCCGCGAGATGAGGCCCGATTCCCCTGCACTGCGTGCAGAGCAATTCCGTGTTGCACATCACACATGAAAGGAGCCTTGATTTCCTTGATGGCACTCCAGAGAAACCCCAAGAACACTGTTTCAAGGCTAGAGGGATCCTGAGGTCACTGTAGCAACACGAAAGAGCTCCGTGGACCAAAAATCAACTTGAGATGAGAGGTTAGTCCCTGGCTTCGACTCCAGAGGAATACCACTTACCACAAGCACCTCAAAAGGAGGCTTCCCTCAGCTCTAGCTATGTGAGAGGGACCCTGAGTTTGTGGCCTCAAGTGGAATGGACACCGGGACGCCCTGACTCGAAATAAGGCTGGATATCCCTGCAGTGACTTGAATGCAGGCTCGTCTTGCATCTCCCAAGACGAAAGGATGTCTGAATCCCCTGTGGAGACCACAGAGAAAGACCTAGTTCCCCACTTCATGGCGACCAGAGGCCTCACATCCTTTGAAAACTCCAGAGGTTCGCGGACATCAGTGCCTCCAAAGGAGACGATGCCTGACTCCTCGTGAAACTTGATAGGAGTCCCAGGATTCCTGTGGCACGTGGAAAGGGACCCTTGGTCTCCCGCCTCAGCTGGAGAGGCGTCCCAATTGCCCTGCCAACCCTCGAGGAGAATCCCGAGTTGTCCCTCGCAAATAGGCAGGAGTCCTGCCGTCGCTGAACAAACACTTGTTTGGAAGGGCTATCCCCGTCGTAACTCGAGAATATACCCCAGGTTCCAGCCGCAACTCGAGAAAAACCATGAGAATTCCCCCTCGCCGCGAGATGAGGCTCAATTCCCCTGCACTGCGTGCAGAGCAATTCCGTGATGCACATCACACATGAAAGGAGCCTTGATTTCCTTGATGACACTCCAGAGAAACCCCAAGAACACTGTTTCAAGGCTAGAGGCATCCTGAGGTCACTGTAGCAACACGAAAGAGCTTCGTGGACCAAGAATCAACTCAAGATGAGAGGTTAGTCCCTGGGTTCGACTCCCGAAGAATACCACCTTACCACAAGCAGCTCAAGAGGAGGCTTCTCTCAGCTCTAGCTATGTGAGAGGGACCCTGATTTTGCGGCCTCAAGTGGAACGGACACCGCGATGCCCTGACTCGAAATAAGGCCGGATATCCCTGCAGTGAGTTGAATCCAGGCTCGTCTTGCATCTCCCAAGACGAAAGGATGTCTGAATCCCCTGTGGAGACTACAGAGAAAGACCTAGTTCCCCACCTCATCACGACCGGAGGCCTCACATCCTTTGAAAACTCCAGAGGTACGCGGAGATCAGTGCCTCCAAAGGAGACGATGCCTGACTCCTCGTGAAACTTGATAGTAGTCCCAGGATTCATGTGGCACGTGGAAAGCGACCCTTGGTCTCCCGCCTCAGCTGGAGAGGCGTCCCAATTGCCCTGCCAAGCCTCGAGGAGAATCCCGAGTTGTCCATCGCAACTAGGCAGGAGTCCTGACGTCGCTGAAGAATCACGTGGTTGGAAGGGCCATCCCCGTCATAACTCGAGAATATGCCCCAAATTCCCGCCGCAACTCGAGAAATACCATGAGACTTCCCCCTCGCCGTTAGATGAGACCCGATTCCCCTGCGCTGCATGCAGAGCAATTCCGTGTTGCACATCACACATGAAAGGAGCCTTGATTTCCTTGATGGCACTCCAGAGAAACCCCAAGAACACTGTTTCAAGGCTAGAGGGATCCTGAGGTCACTGTAGCAACACGAAAGAGCTCCGTGGACCAAAAATCAACTCGAGATGAGAGGTTAGTCCCTGGCTTCGACTCCAGAGGAATACCACCTTACCACAAACACCTCAAGAGGAGGCTTCTCTCAGCTTTAGGTATGTGAGAGGGACCCTGAGTTTTCGGCCTCAAGTGGAATGGACACCGCGATGCCCTGACTGGAAATAAGGTCGGATATCCCTGCAGTGACTTGAATGCAGGCTCTTCTTGCATCTCCCAAGACGAAAGGATGACTGAATCCCCAGTGTAGACCACAGAGAAAGACCTAGTTCCCCACCTCATCGCGACCGGAGGCCTCACATCCTTTGAAAACTCCAGAGGTACGCGGAGATCAGTGCCTCCAAAGGAGACGATGCCTGACTCCTCGTGAAACTTGATAGGAATCCAAGGATTCCTGTGGCACGTGGAAAGGGACACTTGGTCTCCCGCCTCAGCTCGAGAGGTGTCCCAATTGCCCTGCCAAGCCTCGAGGAGAATCCCGGGTTGTCCCTCGCAACTAGGCAGGAGTCCTGCCGTCACTGAACAAACACGTGTGTGGAAGGGCCATTCCCATCGTAACTCGAGAATATACCCCAGGTTCCTGCCGCAACTCGAGAAAAACCATGAGACTTCCCCCTCGCCGCGAGATGAGGTCCGATTCCCCTGCACTGCGTGCAGAGCAATTCCGTGTTGCACATCACACATGAAAGAGCCTTGATTTCCTTGATGGCACTCCAGAGAAACCCCAGGAACACTGTTTCAAGGCTAGAGGGATCCTGAGGTCACTGTAGCAACACGAAAGAGCTCCATTGACCAAAAATCAACTCGAGATGAGAGGTTAGTCCCTGGCTTCGACTCCAGAGGAATACCACCTTACCACAAGCACCTCAAGAGGAGGCTTCTCTCAGCTCTAGGTATGTGAGAGGGGCCCTGAGTTTCCGGCCTCAAGTGGAATGGACACCGCGATGCCCTGACTCGAAATAAGGCCGGATATCCCTGCAGTGACTTGAATGCAGGCTCGTCTTGCCTCTCCCAAGACGAAAGGATGTCTGAATCCCCTGTGGAGACCACTGAGAAAGACCTATTTCCCCACCTCATCGCGACCGGAGGCCTCACATCCTTTGAAAACTCCAGAGGTATGCGGAGATCAGTGCCTCCAAAGGAGACGATGCCTGACTCCTCGGGAAACTTGATAGGAGTCCCAGGATTCCTGTGGCACATGGAAAGGGACCCTTGGTCTCCCGCCTCAGCTGGAGAGGCGTCCCAATTGCCCTACCAAGCCTCGAGGAGAATCCCGAGTTGTCCCTCGCAACTAGGCAGGAGTCCTGACGTGGCTGAACAAACAAATGGGTTGAAGGGCCATCCTCGTCGTAACTCGAGAATATACCCCAGGTTCCCGCCGCAACTCGAGAAAAACCATGAGACTTCCCCCATGCCGCAAGATGAGGCCCGATTCCCCTGCACTGCATTCAAAGCAATTCCGTGTTGCACATCAAACATGAAAGGAGCCTTGATTTCCTTGATGGCACTCCAGAGAAAACCCAAGAACACTGTTTCAAGGCTAGAGGGATCCTGACATCACTGTAGCAACAGGAAAGAGCTCCGTGGACCAAAAATCAACTCGAGATGAGAGGTTAGTCCCTGGCTTCGACTCCAGAGGAATACCACCTTACCACAACACCTCAAGAGGAGGCTTCTCTCAGCTGTAGGTATGTGAGAGGGACCCTGAGTTTGCGGCCTCAAGTGGAATGGACACCGCGATGCCCTGACTCGAAGTAAGGCCGGATATCCCTGCAGTGACTTGAATGCAGGCTCGTCTTGCATCTCCCAAGACGAAAGGATGTCTGAATCCCCTGTGGAGACCACAGAGAAAGACCTAGTTCCCCACCTCATCGCGACCGGAGGCCTCACATCCTTTGAAAACTCCAGAGGTACGCGGAGATCAGTGCCTCCAAAGGAGACGATGCCTGACTCCTCGGGAAACTTGATAGGGGTCCCAGGATTCCTGTGGCACGTGGAAAGGGACCCTTGGTCTCCCGCCTCAGCTGGAGAGGCATCCCAATTGCCCTGCCAAGCCTCGAGGAGAATCCCGAGTTGTCCCTCGCAACTAGGCAGGAGTGCTGACGTCGCTGAACAAACACGTGGGTGGAAGGGCCATCCTCGTCATAACTTGAAAATATACCCCAGGTTCCCGGCGCAACTGGAGAAAAACAATGAGACTTCCCCCTCGCCGCGAGATGAGCCCCGATTCCCCTGCACTGCATGCAGAGCAATTCCGTGTTGCACATCACACATGAAAGGAGCCTTGATTTCCTTGATGGCACTCCAGAGAAACCCCAAGAACACTTTTGCAAGGCTAGAGGGATCCTAAGGTCACTGTAGCAACACGAAAGAACTGTGTGGACCAAAAATCAACTCGAGATGAGAGGTTAGTCCATGGCTTCGACTCCAGAGGCATACCGCCTTACCATAAGCACCTCAAGAGGAGGCTTCTCACAGCTCTAGGTATGTGAGAGGGACCCCGAGTTTGCGGCCTCAAGTGGAATGGACACCGCGATGCCCTGACTCGAAATAAGGCCGAATATCCCTGCAGTGACTTGAAAACAGGCTCGTCTTGCATCTCAAAGACGAAAGGATGTCTGAATCCCCTGTGGAGACCACAGAGAAAGACCTAGTTCCCCACCTCAACGCGACCGGAGGCCTCACATAATTTGAAAACTCCAGAGGTACACTGAGATCAGTGCCTCCAAAGGAGACGATGCCTGACTCCTCGGGAAACTTGATAGGAGTCCCAGGATTCCTGTGGCACGTGGAAAGGGACCCTTGGTCTCCCGCCTCAGCTGGAGAGGCGTCCCAATTGCCCTGCCAAGCCTCGAGGAGAATCCCGAGTTGTCCCTCGCAACTAGGCAGGAGTCCTGACGTCGCTGAACAAACACGTGTGTGGAAGGGCCATCCCCGTCGTAACTCGAGAATATACCCCAGGTTCCCACCGCAACTCGAGAAAAACCATGAGACTTCCGCCTCGCCGCAAGATGAGGCCCGATTCCCTACACTGCATTCAAAGCAATTCCGTGTTGCACATCACACATGAAAGGAGCCTTGATTTCCTTGATGGCACTCGAGAGAAACCCCAAGAACACTGTTTCAAGGCTAGAGGGATCCTGAGGTCACTGTAGCAACACGAAAGAGCTCCGTGGACCAAAAATCAACTCGAGATGAGAGGTTAGTCCCTGGCTTCGACTCCAGAGGAATACCACCTTACCACAAGCACCTCAAGAGGAGGCTTCTCTCAGCTCTAGGTATGTGAGAGAGACCCTGATTTTGCGGCCTCAAGTGGAATGGACACTGCGATGCCCTGACGCGAAATAAGGCCGGATATCACTGCAGTGACTTGAATGCAGGCTCGTCTTGCATCTCCCAAGATGAAAGGATGTCTGAATCCCTTGTGGAGACCACAGGGAAAGACCTAGTTCCCCACCTCATCGCGACCGGACGCCTCACATCCTTTGAAAAGTCCAGAGGTACACTGAGATCAGTGCCTCCAAAGGAGACGATGCCTGACTCCTCGGGAAACTTGATAGGAGTCCCAGGATTCCTGTGGCACATGGAAAGGGACCCTTGGTCTCATGCCTCAGCTGGAGAGGCGTCCCAATTGCCCTGCCAAGCCTCGAGGAGAATCCCGAGTTGTCCCTCGCAACTAGGCAGGAGTCCTGACATCGCTGAACAAACACGTGTGTGGAAGGGCCATCCCCGTCGTAACTCGAGAATATACCCCAGGTTCCCACCGCAACTCGAGAAAAACCATGAGACTTCCGCCTCGCCGAAAGATGAGGCCCGATTCCCTGCACTGCATTCAAAGCAATTCCGTGTTGCACATCACACATGAAAGGAGCCTTGATTTCCTTGATGGCACTCGAGAGAAACCCCAAGAACACTGTTTCAAGGCTAGAGGGATCCTGAGGTCACTGTAGCAACACGAAAGAGCTCCGTGGACCAAAATTCAACTCGAGATGAGAGGTTAGTCCCTGGCTTCGACTCCAGAGGAATACCACCTTACCACAAGCACCTCAAGAGGAGGCTTCTCTCAGCTCTAGGTATGTGAGAGAGACCCTGATTTTGCGGCCTCAAGTGGAATGGACACTGCGATGCCCTGACGCGAAATAAGGCCGGATATCACTGCAGTGACTTGAATGCAGGCTCGTCTTGCATCTCTCAAGATGAAAGGATGTCTGAATCCCTTGTGGAGACCACAGGGAAAGACCTTGTTCCCCACCTCATCGCGACCGGACGCCTCACATCCTTTGAAAACTCCAGAGGTACGCGGAGATCAGTGCCTCCAAAGGAGACGATGCCTGACTCCTCGTGAAACTTCTTAGGAGTCCCAGGATTCCTGTGGCACATGGAAAGGGACCCTTGGTCTCCTGCCTCAGCTGGAGAGGCGTCCCAATTGCCCTGCCAAGCCTCGAGGAGAATCCCGAGTTGTCCCTCGCAACTAGGCAGGAGTCCTGACGTCGCTGAACAAAGTCGTGTATGGAAGGGCCAGCCTCGTCGTAATTCGAGAATATACCCCAGGTTCCCGCCGCAACTCGAGAAAAACCATGAGACTTCCCCCTCGCCGCGAGATGTGGCCCGATTCCCCTGCACTACGTGCAGAGCAATTCCATGTTGCACATCATACATGAAAGGAGCCTTGATTTCCTTGATGGCACTCCAGAGAAACCCCAAGAACACTGTTTCTAGGCTAGAGGGATCCTGAGGTCACTGTAGCCACACAAAAGAGCTCTGTGGACCAAAAATCAACTCGAGATGAGAGGGTAGTCCCTGGCTTCGACTCCAGAGGAATACCACTTTACCACAAGCACCTCAAGAGGAGGCTTCCCTGAGCTCTAGGTATGTGAGAGGGACCCTGATTTGCGGCCTCAAGTGGAATGGACACCGCGATGCCCTGACTCGAAATAAGGCCGGTTATCCCTGCAGTGACTTGAATACAGGCTCGTCTTGCATCTCCCAAGACGAAAGGATGTCTGAATCCCATGTGGAGACCACAGAGAAAGACCTAGTTCCCCATCGCGACCGGAGGCCTCACATCCTTTGAAAACTCCAGAGGTACGCGGAGATCAGTGCCTCCAAAGGAGACGATGCCTGACTCCTCGTGAAACTTGATAGGAGTCCCAGGATTCCTGTAGCACGTGGAAAGCGACCCTTGGTCTCCCGCCTCAGCTGGAGAGGCGTCCCAATTCCCTGCCTCGCCTCGAGGAGAATCCTGAGTTGTCCCTCGCAACTAGGCAGGAGTCCTGACGTCGCTGAACAAACACTTGTGTGGAAGGGCCATCCCCGTCGTAACTCGAGAATATACCCCAGGTTCCCGCCGCAACTCGAGAAAAACCATGAGACTTCCCCCTCGCCGCGAGCTGAGGCCCGATTCCCCTGCACTGCGTGCAGAGCAATTCCGTGTTGCACATCACACATGAAAGGAGCCTTGATTTCCTTGATGGCACTCCAGAGAAACCCCAAGAACACTGTTTCAAGGCTAGAGGGATCCTGAGGTCACTGTAGCAACATGAAAGAGCTCCGTGGACCATAAATCAACTGGAGATTAGAGGTTAGTTCCTGGCTTCGACTTCAGAGGAATACCACCTTACCACAAGCACCTCAAGAGGAGGCTTCTCTCAACTCTAGGTATGTGAGAGGGACCCCGAGTTTGCGGCCTCAAGTGGAATGGACACCGCGATGCCCTGACTCGACATAAGGCCGAATATCCCTGCAGTGACTTGAATGCAGGCTTGTCTTGCATCTCCCAAGACGAAAGGATGTCTGAATCCCCTGTGGAGACCACAGAGAAAGACCTAGTTCCCCACCTCATCGCCTCATCGCGACCGGAGGCCTCACATCCTTTGAAAACTCCAGAGGTACACTGAGATCAGTGCCTCCAAAGGAGACGATGTCGGACTCCTCGTGAAACTTGATAGGAGTCCCAGGATTCCTGTGGCACGTGGAAAGGGACCCTTGGTCTCCCGCCTCAGCTGGAGAGGCGTCCCAATTGCCCTTCCAAGCCTCGAGGAGAATCCCGAGTTGTCCCTCGCAACTAGGCAGGAGTCCTGACGTCGCTGAACAAACACATGTGTGGAAGGGCCATCCCCGTCTTAACTCGAGAATATACCCCAGGTTCCCACCGAAACTCGAGAAAAACCATGAGACTTCCGCCTCGCCGCAAGATGAGGCCCGATTCCCTGCACTGCATTCAAAGCAATTCCGTGTTGCACATCACACATGAAAGGAGCCTTGATTTCCTTGATGGCACTCCAGAGAAACCCCAAGAACACTGTTTCAAGGCTAGAGGGACCCTGAGGTCACTGTAGCAACACGAAAGAGCTTCGTGGACCATAAATCAACTGGAGATTAGAGGGTAGTCCCTGGCTTCGACTTCAGAAGAATACCACCTTACCACAAGCACCTCAAGAGGAGGCTTCTCTCAGCTCTAGGTATGTGAGAGAGACCCTGAGTTTGCGGCCACAAGTGGAATGGACAGCGCGATGCCCTGACTCGAAATAAGGCTGGATATCCCTGCAGTGACTTGAATGCAGGCTCGTCTTGCATCTCCCAAGACGAAAGGATGTCTGAATCCCCTGTGGAGACCACAGAGAAAGACCTAGTTCCCCACCTCATCGCGACCGGAGGCCTCACATACTTTGAAAACTCCAGAGTTACGCGGAGATCAGTGCCTCCAAAGGAGACGATGCCTGACTCCTCGTGAAACTTGATAGGAGTCCCAGGATTCCTGTGGCACGTGGAAAGGGACCCTTCGTCTCCCGCCTCAGCTGGAGAGGCGTCCCAATTGCCCTGCCAAGCCTCGAGGAGAATCCCGAGTTGTTCCTCGCAACTAGGCAGGAGTCCTGCCGTCGCTGAACAAACACGTGGGTGGAAGGGCCATCAACGTCGTAACTCGAGAATATACCCCAGGTTCCCGCCGCAACTCGAGAAAAATCATGAGACTTTCCCCTCGCCGCGAGCTGAGGCCCGATTCCCCTGCACTGCGTGCAGAGCAATTCCGTGTTGCACATCACACATGAAAGGAGCCTTGATTTCCTTGATGGCACTCCAGAGAAACCCCAAGAACACTGTTTCAAGGCTAGAGGGATCCTGAGGTCACTGTAGCAACACGAAAGAGCTCCGTGGACCAAAAATCAACTCGAGATGAGAGGTTAGTCCCTGGCTTCGACTCCAGAGGCATACCACCTTACCACAAGCACCTCAAGAGGAGGCTTCTCTCAGCTCTAGGTATGTGAGAGGGACCCCGAGTTTGCGGCCTCAAGTGGAATGGACACCGCGATGCCCTGACTCGAAATAAGGCCGGATATCCCTGCAGTGACTTGATTGCAGGTTCGTCTTGCATCTCCCAAGACGCAAGGATGTCTGAATCCCCTGTGGAGACCACAGAGAAAGACCTAGTTCCCCACCTCATCACGACCGGAGGCCTCACATTCTTTGAAAACTCCAGAGGTTCGCGGAGATCAGTGCCTCCAAAGGAGACGATGCCTGACTCCTCGGGAAACTTGATAGGAGTCCCAGGATTCCTGTGGCACGTGGAAAGGGACCCTTGGTCTCCCGCCTCAGCTGGAGAGGTGTCCCAATTGCCCTGCCAAGCCTCGAGGAGAATCCCGAGTTGTCCCTCGCAACTAGGCAGGAGTCCTGACGTCGCTGAACAAACACGTGGGTGGAAGGGCCATCTCCGTCGTAACTCGAGAATATACCCCAGGTTCCCGCCGCAACTCGAGAAAACCATGAGACTTCCCCTCGCCGCGAGATGAGGCCCGATTCCCCTGCACTGCGTGCAGAGCAATTCCGTGTTGCACATCACACATGAAAGGAGCCTTGATTTCCTTGATGGCACTCCAGAGAAACCCCAAGAACACTGTTTCAAGGCTAGAGGGATCCTGAGGTCACTGTCGCATCATGAAAGAGCTCCGTGTACCAAAAATCAACTCGAGATGAGAGGTTAGTCCCTGGCTTCGACTCCAGAGGAATACCACCTTACCACAAGCACCTCAAGAGGAGGCTTCTCTCAGCTCTCGGTATGTGAGAGGGACCCCGAGTTTGCGGCCTCAAGTGGAATGGACACCGCGATGCCCTGACTCGAAATAAGGCCGAATATCCCTGCAGTGACCTGAATGCAGGCTCGTCTTGCATCTCCCAAGACGAAAGGATGTCTGAATCACCTGTGGAGACCATAGAGAAAGACCTAGTTCCCCACCTCATCGCGACCGGAGGCCTCACATACTTTGAAAACTCCAGAGGTACACTGAGATCAGTTCCTCCAAAGGAGACGATGCCTGACTCCTCGTGAAACTTGATAGGAGTCCCAGGATTCCTGTGGCACGTGGAAAGGGACCCTTGGTCTCCCGCCTCAGCTGGAGAGGCGTCCCAATTGCCCTGCCAAGCCTCAAGGAGAATCCAGAGTTGTCCCTCGCAACTAGACAGGAGTCCTGACGTCGCTGAACAAACACGTGTGTGGAAGGGCCATCCCCGTCGTAACTCGAGAATATACCCCAGGTTGCCACCGCAACTCGAGAAAAACCATGAGACTTCCACCTCACCGCAAGATGAGGCCCGATTCCCTGGACTGCATTCAAAGCAATTCCGTGTTGCACATCACACATGAAAGGAGCCTTGATTTCCTTGATGGCACTCCAGAGAAACCCCAAGAACACTATTTCAAGGCTAGAGGGATCCTGAGGTCACTGTAGCAACACGAAAGAGCTCCGTGGACCAAAAATCAACTCGAGATGAGAGGTTAGTCCCTGGCTTCGACTCCAGAGGAATACCAGCTTACCACAAGCACCTCAAGAGGAGGCTTCTCTCAGCTCTAGGTATGTGAGAGAGACCCTGATTTTGCGGCCTCAAGTGGAATGGACACTGCGATGCCCTGACGCGAAATAAGGCCGGATATCCCTGCAGTGACTTGAATGCAGGCTCGTCTTGCATCTCCCAAGATGAAAGGATGTCTGAATCCCTTGTGGAGACCACAGGGAAAGACCTAGTTCCCCACCTCATCGCGACCGGACGCCTCACATCCTTTGAAAATTCCAGAGGTACGCGGAGATCAGTGCCTCCAAAGGAGACGATGCCTGACTCCTCGTGAAACTTCTTAGGAGTCCCAGAATTCCTGTGGCACGTGGAAAGGGACCCTTGGTCTCCCGCCTCAGCTGGAGAGGCGTCCCAATTGCCCTGCCAAGCCTCGAGGAGAATCCCGAGTTGTCCCTCGCAACTAGGCAGGAGTTCTGACGTCGCTGAACAAACACGTGGGTGGAAGGGCCATCCCCGTCGTAACTCGAGAATATACCCCAGGTTCCCACCGCAACTCGAGAAAACCATGAGACATCCCCGCCCCGCGAGATGAGGCCCGATTCCCCTGCATTGCGTGCAGAGCAATTCCGTGTTGCACATCACACATGAAAGGAGCCTTGATTTCCTTGATGGCACTCCAGAGAAACACCAAGAACACTGTTTCAAGGCTAGAGGCATCCTGAGGTCACTGTAGCAACACGAAAGAGCTCCGTGGACCAAAAATCAACTCGAGATGAGAGGTTAGTCCCTGGCTTCGACTCCAGAGGAATACCACCTTACCACAAGCACCTCAAGAGGAGGCTTCTCTCAGCTCTCGGTATGTGAGAGGGACCCCGAGTTTGCGGCCTCAAGTGGAATGGACACCGCGATGCCCTGACTCGAAATAAGGGCGGATATCCCTGCAGTGACTTGAATGCAGGCTCGTCTTGCAACTCCCAAGACGAAAGGATGTCTGAATCCCCGGTAGAGACCACAGAGAAAGACCTAGTTCCCCACCTCATCGCGACCGGAGGCCTCACATCCTTTGAAAACTCCAGAGGTACACTGAGATCAGTGCCTCCAAAGGAGACGATTCCTGACTCCTCGTGAAACTTGATAGGAGTCCCAGGATTCCTGTGGCATGTGGAAAGGGACCCTTGGTCTCCCGCCTCAGCTGGAGAGGCGTCCCAATTGCCCTGCCAAGCCTCGAGGAGAATCCCCAGTTGTCCCTCGCAACTAGGCAGGAGTCCTGACGTCGCTGAACAAACACGTGTGTAAGGGCCATCCCCATTGTAACTCGAGAATATACCCCAGGTTCCCACCGCAACTCGAGAAAAACCATGAGACTTCACCCTCGCCGCAAGATGAGGCCCGATTCCCCAGCACTGCATTCAATGCAATTCCGTGTTGCACATCACACATGAAAGGAGCCTTGATTTCCTTGATGGCACTCCAGAGAAACCCCAAGAACACTGTTTCAAGGCTAGAGGGATCCTGAGGTAACTGTAGCAACATGAAAGAGCTCCGTGGACCACAAATCAACTGGAGATGAGAGGTTAGTCCCTGGCTTCGAATCCAGAGGAATACCACCTTACCACAAGCACCTCAAGAGGAGGCTTCTCTCAGCTCTTGGTATGTGAGAGGGACCCCGAGTTTGCGGCCACAATTGGAATGGAGACCGCGATGCCCATGACTCGAAATAATGCCGGATATCCCTGTAGTGACTTGAATGCAGGCTCGTCTTGCATCTCCGAAGACGAAAGGATGTCTGAATCCCCTGTGGAGACCACAGAGAAAGACCTAGTTCCCCACCTCATCGTGACCGGAGGCCTCACATCCTTTGAAAACTCCAGAGGTACGCGGAGATCACTGCCTCCAAAGGAGACGATGCCTGACTCCTCGTGAAACTTGATAGGGGTCCCAGGAATCCGGTGGCACGTGGAAGGGGACCCTTGGTCTCCCGCCTCAGCTGGAGAGGCGTCCCAATTGCCCTGCCAAGCCTCGAGGAGAATCCCGGGTTGTCCCTCGCAACTAGGCAGGAGTCCTGACGTCGCTGAACAAACACGTGTGTGGAAGGGCCATCCCCTTCGTAACTCGAGAATATACCCCAGGTTCACACCGCAATTCGAGAAAAACCATGAGACTTCCCCCTCGCCGCGAGTTGAGGCCCGATTCCCCTGCACCTCGAGCAGAGCAGTTCCGTGTTGCACATCACACATGAAAGGAGCCTTGATTTCCTTGATGGCACTCCAGAGAAATCCCAAGAACACTGTTTCAAGGCTAGAGGGATCCTGAGGTCACTGTAGCAACACGAAAGAGCTCCGTGGACCAAAAATCAACTCGAGATGAGAGGTTAGTCCCTGGCTTCGACTCAGAAGGGATACCACCTTACCACAAGCACCTCAAGAGGAGGCTTCTCTCAGCTCTAGCTATGTGAGAGGGACCCTGACTTTGCGGCCACAATTGGAATGGACACCGCGATGCCCTGACTCGAAATAAGGCCGGATATCCCTGCAGTGACTTGATTGCAGGCTCGTCTTGCATCTCCCAAGATGAAAGGATGTCTGAATCCCCTGTGGAGACCACAGAGAAAGACCTAGTTACCCACGTTAGCGCGACCGGAGGCCTTACATCCTTTGAAAACTCCAGAGGTACGCGGAGATCAGTGCCTCCAAAGGAGACGATGCCTGACTCCTCGTGAAACTTGATAGGAGTCCCAGGATTCCTGTGGCATGTGGAAAGGGACCCTTGGTATCCCGTTTCAGCTGGAGAGGCGTCCCAATTGCCCTGCCAAGCCTCGAGGAGAATCCCGAGTTGTCCCTCGTAACTAGGCAGGAGTCCTGACGTCGCTGAACAAACACGTGGGTGGAAGGGCCATCCCCGTCGTAACTCGAGAATATACCCCAGGTTCCCACCGCAACTCGAGAAAACCATGAGACTTCCCCCTCGCCGCGAGATGAGGCCCGATTCCCCTGCACTGCCTGCAGAGCAATTCCGTGTTGCACATCACACATGAAAGGAGCATTGATTTCCTTGATGGCACTCCAGAGAAACCCCAAGAACACTGTTTCAAGGCTAGAGGCATCCTGAGGTCACTGTAGCAACACGAAAGAGCTCCGTGGACCAAAAATCAACTCGAGATGAGAGGTTCGTCCCTGGCTTCGACTCCAGAGGAATACCACCTTACCACAAGCACCTCAAGAGGAGGCTTCTCTCAGCTCTAGGTATGTGAGAGGGACCCTGAGTGTGCGGCCTCAAGTGGAATGGACACCGCGATGCCCTGACTCGAAATAAGGGCGGATATCCCTGCAGTGACTTGAATGCAGGCTCGTCTTGCATCTCCCAAGACGAAAGGATGTCTGAATCCCCTGTGGAGACCACAGAGAAAGACCTAGTTCCCCACCTCATCGCGACCGGAGGCCTCACATACTTTGAAAACTCAAGAGGTACGCGGAGATCAGTGCCTCCAAAGGAGACGATGCCTGACTCCTCGTGAAACTTGATAGGAGTCCCAGGATTTCTGTGGTACGTGGAAAGGGACCCTTGGTCTCCCGCCTCAGCTGAAGAGGCGTCCCAATTGCCCTGCCAAGCTTCGAGGAGAATCCTGAGTTGTCCCTCGCAACTAGGTAGGAGTCCTGACGTCGCTGAACAAACACGTGGGTGGAAGGGCCATCCCCCTCGTAACTCGAGAATATACCCCAGGTTCCCGCCGCAACTCGAGAAAAACCATGAGACTTCCCCCTCGCCGCGAGATGAGGCCCGATTCCCCTGCACTGCGTGCAGAGCAAATCCGTGTTGCACATCACACATGAAAGGAGCCTTGATTTCCTTGATGTCCCTCCAGAGAAACCCCAAGAACACTGTTTCAAGGCTAAAGGGATCCTGAGGTCACTGTAGCCACACAAAAGAGCTCCGTGGACCAAAAATCAACTCGAGATGAGAGGTTAGTCCCTGGCTTCGACCCAAGAGGAATACCGCCTTACCACAAGCACCTCAAGAGGAGGCTTCTCTCAGCTCTAGGTATGTGAGAGGGACCCCGAGTTTGCGGCCTCAAGTGGAATGGACACCGCGATGCCCTGACTCGAAATAAGGGCGGATATCCCTGCAGTGACTTGAATGCAGGGTCGTCTTTCATCTCCCAAGATGAAAGGATGTCTGAATCCCCTGTGGAGACCACAGAGAAAGACCTAGTTCCCCTCCTCATCGCGACCGGAGGCCTCACATCCTTTGAAAACTCCAGAGGTACACTGAGATCAGTGCCTCCAAAGGAGACGATGCCTGACTCCTCGTGAAACTTGATAGGAGTCCCAGGATTCCTGTGGCATGTGGAAAGGGACCCTTGGTCTCCCGCCTCAGCTGGAGAGGTGTCCCAATTGCCCTGCCAAGCTTCGAGGAGAATCCCCAGTTGTCCCTCGCAACTAGGCAGGAGTCCTGACGTCGCTGAACAAACACGTGTGTGGAAGGGCCATCCCCATTGTAACTCGAGAATATACCCCAGGTTCCCACTGCAACTCGAGAAAAACCATGAGACTTCCCCCTCGCCGCAAGATGAGGCCCGATTCCCCAGCACTGCATTCAGTGCAATTCCGTGTTGCACATCACACATGAAAGGAGCCTTGATTTCCTTGATGGCACTCCAGAGAAACCCCAAGAACACTGTTTCAAGGCTAGAGGGATCCTGAGGTAACTGTGGCAACATGAAAGAGCTCCGTGGACCACAAATCAACTGGAGATGAGAGGTTAGTCCCTGGCTTCGACTCCAGAGGAATACCACCTTACCACAAGCACCTCAAGAGGAGGCTTCTCTCAGCTCTAGGTATGTGGGAGGGACCCTGAGTTTGCGGCCACAATTGGAATGGACACCGCGATGCCCATGACTCGAAATAATGCCGGATATCCCTGTAGTGACTTGAATGCAGGCTCGTCTTGCATCTCCGAAGACGAAAGGATGTCTGAATCCCCTGTGGAGACCACAGAGAAAGACCTAGTTCCCCACCTCATCGTGACCGGAGGCCTCACATCCTTTGAAAACTCCAGAGGAACGCGGAGATCACTGCCTCCAAAGGAGACGATGCCTGACTCCTCGTGAAACTTGATAGGGGTCCCAGGAATCCGGTGGCACGTGGAAGGGGACCCTTGGTCTCCCGCCTCAGCTGGAGAGGCGTCCCAATTGCCCTGCCAAGCCTCGAGGAGAATCCCGGGTTGTCCCTCGCAACTAGGCAGGAGTCCTGACGTCGCTGAACAAACACGTGTGTGGAAGGGCCATCCCCTTCGTAACTCGAGAATATACCCCAGGTTCACACCGCAATTCGAGAAAAACCATGAGACTTCCCCCTCTCCGCGAGTTGAGGCCCGATTCCCCTGCACCTCGTTCAGAGCAGTTCCGTGTTGCACATCACACATGAAAGGAGCCTTGATTTCCTTGATGGCACTCCAGAGAAACCCCAAGAACACTGTTTCAAGGCTAGAGGGATCCTGAGGTCACTGTAGCAACACGAAAGAGCTCCGTGGACCAAAAATCAACTCGAGATGAGAGGTTAGTCCCTGGCTTCGACTCAGAATGGATACCACCTTACCAGAAGCACCTCAAGAGGAGGCTTCTCTCAGCTCTAGGTATGTGAGAGGGACCCTGACTTTGCGGCCTCAAGTGGAATGGACACCGCGATGCCCTGACTCGAAATAAGGCCGGATATCCCTGCAGTGACTTGATTGCAGGCTCGTCTTGCATCTCCCAAGATGAAAGGATGTTTGAATCCCCTGTGGAGACCACAGAGAAAGACCTAGTTCCCCACGTTAGCGCGACCGGAGGCCTCACATCCTTTGAAAACTCCAGAGGTACACTGAGATCAGTGCCTCCAAAGGAGACGATGCCTGACTCCTCGTGAAACTTGATAGGAGTCCCAGGATTCCTGTGGCACGTGGAAGGGGACCCTTGGTCTCCCGTCTCAGCTGGAGAGGCGTCCCAATTGCTCTGCCAAGCCTCGAGGAGAATCCCGAGTTGTCCCTCGCAACTAGGCAGGAGTCCTGACGTCGCTGAACAAACACGTGGGTGGAAGGGCCATCCCCGTCGTAACTCGAGAATATACCCCAGGTTCCCGCCGCAACTCGAGCAAAACCAGGAGACTTCCCCCTCGCCGCGAGATGAGGCCCGATTCCCCTGCACTGCATGCAGAGCAATTCCGTGTTGCACATCACACATGAAAGGAGCCTTGATTTCCTTGATGGCACTCCAGAGAAACCCCAAGAACACTGTTTCAAGGCTAGAGGGATCCTGAGGTCACTGTAGCAACACGAAAGAGCTCCGTGGACCAAAAATCAACTCGAGATGAAAGGTTAGTCCCTGGCTTCGACTCCAGAGGAATACAACCTTACCACAAGCACCTCAAGAGGAGGTTTCTCTCAGCTCTAGGTATGTGAGAGGGACCCTGAGTTTGCGGCCTCAAGTGGAATGGACACCGCGATGCCCTGACTCGAAATAAGGCCGGTTATCCCTGCAGTGACTTGAATGCAGGCTCGTCTTGCATCTTCCAAGATGAAAGGATGTCTGAATCCCCTGTGGAGACCACAGAGAAAGACCTAGTGCCCCACCTCTTCGCGACCGGAGGCCTCACATCCTTTGAAAACTCCAGAGGTACGCGGATATCAGTGCCTCCAAAGGAGACGATGCCTGACTCCTCGTGAAAATTGATAGGAGTCCCAGGATTCCTGTGGCACGTGGAAGGGGACCCTTGGTCTCCCGTCTCAGCTGGAGAGGCGTCCCAATTGCTCTGCCAAGCCTCGAGGAGAATACCGAGTTGTCCCTCGCAACTAGGCAGGAGTCCTGACGTTGCTGAACAAACACGTGGGTGGAAGGGCCATCCCCGGCGTAACTCGAGAATATACCCCAGGTTCCCGCCGCAACTCGAGCAAAACCAGGAGACTTCCCCCTCGCCGCGAGATGAGGCCCGATTCCCCTGCACTGCATGCAGAGCAATTCCGTGTTGCACATCACACATGAAAGGAGCCTTGATTTCCTTGATGGCACTCCAGAGAAACCCCAAGAACACTGTTTCAAGGCTAGAGGGATCCTGAGGTCACTGTAGCAACACGAAAGAGCTCCGTGGACCAAAAATCAACTCGAGATGAGAGGTTAGTCCCTGGCTTCGACTCAAGAGGAATACCACCTTACAACAAGCACCTCAAGAGGAGGCTTCTCTCAGCTCTAGGTATGTGAGAGAGACCCTGATTTTGCGGCCTCAAGCGGAATGGACACTGCAATGCCCTGACGGGAAATAAGGTCGGATATCCCTGCAGTGACTTGAATGCAGGCTCGTCTTGCATCTCCCAAGATGAAAGGATGTCTGAATCCCTTGTGGAGACCACAGGGAAAGACCTAGTTACCCACCTCATCGCGACCGGACGCCTCACATCCTTTGAAAAGTCCAGAGGTACGCGGAGATCAGTGCCTCCAAAGGAGACGATGCCTGACTCCTCGTGAAAATTCTTAGGAGTCCCAGGATTCCTGTGGCACGTGGAAAGGGACCCTTGGTCTCCCGCCTCAGCTGGAGAGGTGTCCCAATTGCCCTGCCAAGCCTCGAGGAGAATCCCGAGTTGTCCCTCGCAACTAGGCAGGAGTCCTGACGTCGCTGAACAAACACGTGGGTGGAAGGGCCATCCCCGTCGTAACTCGAGAACATACCCCAGGTTCCCACCGCAACTCGAGAAAACCATGAGACTTCCCCGCGCCGCGAGATGAGGCCCGATTCCCCTGCACTGTGTGCAGAGCAATTCCGTGTTGCGCATCACACATGAAAGGAGCCTTGATTTCCTTGATTGCTCTCCAGAGAAACCCCAAGAACACTGTTTCAAGGCTAGAAGCATCCTGAGGTCACTGTAGCAACACGAAAGAGCTCCGTGGACCAAAAATCAACTCGAGATGAGAGGTTAGTCCCTGGCTTCGACTCCAGAGGAATACCACCATACCACAAGCACCTCAAGAGGAGGCTTCTCTCAGCTCTAGCTATGTGAGAGGGACCCTGAGTTTGCGGCCTCAAATGGAATGGACACCGCGATGCCCTGACTCGAAATAAGGGCGGATATCCCTGCAGTGACTTGAATGCAGGCTCATCTTGCATCTCCCAAGACGAAAGGATGTCTGAATCCCCTGTGGAGACCACAGAGAAAGACCTAGTTCCCCACCTCATCGCGACCGGAGGCCTCACATACTTTGAAAACTCCAGAGGTACGCGGAGATCAGTGCCTCCAAAGGAGACGATGCCTGACTCCTCGTGAAACTTGATAGGAGTCCCAGGATTCCTGTGGCACGTGGAAAGGGACCCTTGGTCTCCCGCCTCAGCTGGAGAGGCGTCCCAATTGCCCTGCCAAGCCTCGAGGAGAATCCCGAGTTGTCCCTCGCAACTAGGCAGGAGTCCTGACGTCGCTGAACAAACACGTGGGTGGAAGGTCCATCCCCGTCGTAACTCGAGAATATACCCCAGGTTCCCGCCGCAACTCGAGAAAAATCATGAGACTTCCCCCTCGCCGCGAGCTGAGGCCCGATTCCCCTGCACTGCGTGCAGAGCAATTCCGTGTTGCACATCACACATGAAAGAAGCCTTGATTTCCTTGATGGCACTCCAGAGAAACCCCAAGAACACTGTTTCAAGGCCAAAGGAATCCTGACGTCACTGTAGCAACACGAAAGAGCTCCGTGGACCAAGAATCAACTCAAGATGAGAGGATAGTCCCTGGCTTCGACTCCAGAGGAATACAACCTTACCACAAGCACCTCAAGAGGAGGTTTCTCTCAGCTCTAGGTATGTGACAGGGACCCTGAGTTTGCGGCCTCAAGTGGAATGGACACCGCGATGCCCTGACTCGAAATAAGGCCGGTTATCCCTGCAGTGATTGAATGCAGGCTCGTCTTGCATCTTCCAAGATGAAAGGATGTCTGAATCCCCTGTGGAGACCACAGAGAAAGACCTAGTTCCCCACGTTAGCGCGACCGGAGGCCTCACATCCTTTGAAAACTCCAGAGGTACGCGGAGATCAGTGCCTCCAAAGGAGACGATGCCTGACTCCTCGTGAAAATTGATAGGAGTCCCAGGATTCCTGTAGCACGTGGAAAGGGACCCTTGGTCTCCCGCCTCAGCTGGAGAGGCGTCCCAATTGCCCTGCCAAGCCTCGAGGAGAATCCCGAGTTGTCCCTCGCAACTAGGCAGGAGTCCTGACGTCGCTGAACAAACACGTGTGTGGAAGGGCCATCCCCATTGTAACTCGAGAATATACCCCAGGTTCCCACTGCAACTCGAGAAAAACCATGAGACTTCCCCCTCGCCGCAAGATGAGGCCCGATTCCCCAGCACTGCATTCAGTGCAATTCCGTGTTGCACATCACACATGAAAGGAGCCTTGATTTCCTTGATGGCACTCCAGAGAAACCCCAAGAACACTGTTTCAAGGCTAGAGGGATCCTGAGGTAACTGTGGCAACATGAAAGAGCTCCGTGGACCACAAATCAACTGGAGATGAGAGGTTAGTCCCTGGCTTCGACTCCAGAGGAATACCACCTTACCACAAGCACCTCAAGAGGAGGCTTCTCTCAGCTCTAGGTATGTGGGAGGGACCCTGAGTTTGCGGCCACAATTGGAATGGACACCGCGATGCCCATGACTCGAAATAATGCCGGATATCCCTGTAGTGACTTGAATGCAGGCTCGTCTTGCATCTCCGAAGACGAAAGGATGTCTGAATCCCCTGTGGAGACCACAGAGAAAGACCTAGTTCCCCACCTCATCGTGACCGGAGGCCTCACATCCTTTGAAAACTCCAGAGGAACGCGGAGATCACTGCCTCCAAAGGAGACGATTCCTGACTCCTCGTGAAACTTGATAGGGGTCCCAGGAATCCGGTGGCACGTGGAAGGGGACCCTTGGTCTCCCGCCTCAGCTGGAGAGGCGTCCCAATTGCCCTGCCAAGCCTCGAGGAGAATCCCGGGTTGTCCCTCGCAACTAGGCAGGAGTCCTGACGTCGCTGAACAAACACGTGTGTGGAAGGGCCATCCCCTTCGTAACTCGAGAATATACCCCAGGTTCACACCGCAATTCGAGAAAAACCATGAGACTTCCCCCTCGCCGCAAGTTGAGGCCCGATTCCCCTGCACCTCGTGCAGAGCAGTTCCGTGTTGCACATCACACATGAAAGGAGCCTTGATTTCCTTGATGGCACTCCAGAGAAACCCCAAGAACACTGTTTCAAGGCTAGAGGGATCCTGAGGTCACTGTAGCAACACGAAAGAGCTCCGTGGACCAAAAATCAACTCGAGATGAGAGGTTAGTCCCTGGCTTCGACTCAGAATGGATACCACCTTACCAGAAGCACCTCAAGAGGAGGCTTCTCTCAGCTCTAGGTATGTGAGAGGGACCCTGACTTTGCGGCCTCAAGTGGAATGGACACCGCGATGCCCTGACTCGAAATAAGGCCGGATATCCCTGCAGTGACTTGATTGCAGGCTCGTCTTGCATCTCCCAAGATGAAAGGATGTCTGAATCCCCTGTGGAGACCACAGAGAAAGACCTAGTTCCCCACGTTAGCGCGACCGGAGGCCTCACATCCTTTGAAAACTCCAGAGGTACACTGAGATCAGTGCCTCCAAAGGAGACGATGCCTGACTCCTCGTGAAACTTGATAGGAGTCCCAGGATTCCTGTGGCACGTGGAAGGGGACCCTTGGTCTCCCGTCTCAGCTGGAGAGGCGTCCCAATTGCTCTGCCAAGCCTCGAGGAGAATCCCGAGTTGTCCCTCGCAACTAGGCAGGAGTCCTGACGTCGCTGAACAAACACGTGGGTGGAAGGGCCATCCCCGTCGTAACTCGAGAATATACACCAGGTTCCCGCCGCAACTCGAGCAAAACCATGAGACTTCCCCCTCGCCGCGAGATGAGGCCCGATTCCCCTGCACTGCATGCAGAGCAATTCCGTGTTGCACATCACACATGAAAGGAGCCTTGATTTCCTTGATGGCACTCCAGAGAAACCCCAAGAACACTGTTTCAAGGCTAGAGGGATCCTGAGGTCACTGTAGCAACACGAAAGAGCTCCGTGGACCAAAAATCAACTCGAGATGAGAGGTTAGTCCCTGGCTTCGACTCAAGAGGAATACCACCTTACAACAAGCACCTCAAGAGGAGGCTTCTCTCAGCTCTAGGTATGTGAGAGAGACCCTGATTTTGCGGCCTCAAGCGGAATGGACACTGCAATGCCCTGACGGGAAATAAGGTCGGATATCCCTGCAGTGACTTGAATGCAGGCTCGTCTTGCATCTCCCAAGATGAAAGGATGTCTGAATCCCTTGTGGAGACCACAGGGAAAGACCTAGTTACCCACCTCATCGCGACCGGACGCCTCACATCCTTTGAAAAGTCCAGAGGTACGCGGAGATCAGTGCCTCCAAAGGAGACGATGCCTGACTCCTCGTGAAAATTCTTAGGAGTCCCAGGATTCCTGTGGCACGTGGAAAGGGACCCTTGGTCTCCCGCCTCAGCTGGAGAGGTGTCCCAATTGCCCTGCCAAGCCTCGAGGAGAATCCCGAGTTGTCCCTCGCAACTAGGCAGGAGTCCTGACGTCGCTGAACAAACACGTGGGTGGAAGGGCCATCCCCGTCGTAACTCGAGAACATACCCCAGGTTCCCACCGCAACTCGAGAAAACCATGAGACTTCCCCGCGCCGCGAGATGAGGCCCGATTCCCCTGCACTGTGTGCAGAGCAATTCCGTGTTGCGCATCACACATGAAAGGAGCCTTGATTTCCTTGATGGCACTCCAGAGAAACCCCAAGAACACTGTTTCAAGGCTAGAAGCATCCTGAGGTCACTGTAGCAACACGAAAGAGCTCCGTGGACCAAAAATCAACTCGAGATGAGATGTTAGTCCCTGGCTTCGACTCCAGAGGAATACCACCATACCACAAGCACCTCAAGAGGAGGCTTCTCTCAGCTCTAGCTATGTGAGAGGGACCCTGAGTTTGCGGCCTCAAATGGAATGGACACCGCGATGCCCTGACTCGAAATAAGGGCGGATATCCCTGCAGTGGCTTGAATGCAGGCTCATCTTGCATCTCCCAAGACGAAAGGATGTCTGAATCCCCTGTGGAGACCACAGAGAAAGACCTAGTTCCCCACCTCATCGCGACCGGAGGCCTCACATACTTTGAAAACTCCAGAGGTACGCGGAGATCAGTGCCTCCAAAGGAGACGATGCCTGACTCCTCGTGAAACTTGATAGGAGTCCCAGGATTCCTGTGGCACGTGGAAAGGGACCCTTGGTCTCCCGCCTCAGCTGGAGAGGCGTCCCAATTGCCCTGCCAAGCCTCGAGGAGAATCCCGAGTTGTCCCTCGCAACTAGGCAGGAGTCCTGACGTCGCTGAACAAACACGTGGGTGGAAGGTCCATCCCCGTCGTAACTCGAGAATATACCCCAGGTTCCCGCCGCAACTCGAGAAAAATCATGAGACTTCCCCCTCGCCGCGAGCTGAGGCCCGATTCCCCTGCACTGCGTGCAGAGCAATTCCGTGTTGCACATCACACATGAAAGAAGCCTTGATTTCCTTGATGGCACTCCAGAGAAACCCCAAGAACACTGTTTCAAGGCTAGAGGGATCCTGAGGTCACTGTAGCAACACGAAAGAGCTCCGTGGACCAAGAATCAACTCAAGATGAGAGGATAGTCCCTGGCTTCGACTCCAGAGGAATACAACCTTACCACAAGCACCTCAAGAGGAGGTTTCTCTCAGCTCTAGGTATGTGAGAGGGACCCTGAGTTTGCGGCCTCAAGTGGAATGGACACCGCGATGCCCTGACTCGAAATAAGGCCGGTTATCCCTGCAGTGACTTGAATGCAGGCTCGTCTTGCATCTTCCAAGATGAAAGGATGTCTGAATCCCCTGTGGAGACCACAGAGAAAGACCTAGTGCCCCACCTCTTCGCGACCGGAGGCCTCACATCCTTTGAAAACTCCAGAGGTACGCGGAGATCAGTGCCTCCAAAGGAGACGATGCCTGACTCCTCGTGAAAATTGATAGGAGTCCCAGGATTCCTGTAGCACGTGGAAAGGGACCCTTGGTCTCCCGCCTCAGCTGGAGAGGCGTCCCAATTGCCCTGCCAAGCCTCGAGGAGAATCCTGAATTGTCCCTCGCAACTAGGCAGGAGTCCTGACGTCGCTGAACAAACACGTGGGTGGAAGGGCCATCCCCGTCGTAACTCGAGAATATACCACAGGTTCCCGCCGCAACTCGAGAAAAACCATGAGACTTCCCCCTCGCCGCGAGATGAGGCCCGATTCCCCTGCACTGCGTGCAGAGCAAATCCGTGTTGCACATCACACATGAAAGGAGCCTTGATTTCCTTGATGTCCCTCCAGAGAAACCCCAAGAACACTGTTTCAAGGCTAAAGGGATCCTGAGGTCACTGTAGCCACACAAAAGAGCTCCGTGGACCAAAAATCAAGTCGAGATGAGGGGTTAGTCCCTGGCTTCGACCCAAGAGGAATACCACCTTACCACAACCACCTCAAGAGGAGGCTTCTCTCAGCTCTAGGTATGTGAGAGGGACCCCGAGTTTGCGGCCTCAAGTGGAATGGACACCGCGATGCCCTGACTCGAAATAAGGCCGAATATCCCTGCAGTGACTTGAATGCAGGCTCGTCTTGCATCTCCCAAGACGAAAGGATGTCTGAATCCCCTGTGGAGACCACAGAGAAAGACCTAGTTCCCCACCTCATCACGACCGGAGGCCTCACATACTTTGAAAACTCCAGAGGTACACTGAGATCAGTGCCTCCAAAGGAGACGATGCCTGACTCCTCGTGAAACTTGATAGGAGTCCCAGGATTCCTGTGGCACGTGGAAAGGGACCCTTGGTCTCCCGCCTCAGCTGGAGAGGCATCCCAATTGCCCTGCCAAGCCTCCAGGAGAATCCCGAGTTGTCCCTCGCAACTAGGCAGGAGTCCTGACGTCGCTGAACAAACACGTGTGTGGAAGGGCCATCCCCGTCGTAACTCGAGAATATACCCCAGGTTCCCACCGCAACTCGAGAAAAATCATGAGACTTCCCCCTCGCCGCAAGATGAGGCCCTATTCCCCTGCACTACATTCAAAGCAATTCCGTGTTGCACATCACACATGAAAGGAGCCTTGATTTCCTTGATGGCACTCCAGAGAACCCCCAAGAACACTGTTTCAAGGCTAGAGGGATCCTGAGGTCACTGTAGCAACACGAAAGAGCTCCGTGAACCAAAAATCAACTCGAGATGAGAGGTTAGTCCCTGGCTTCGACTCCAGACGAATACCACCTTACAACAAGCACCTCAAGGGGAGGCTTCTCTCAGCTCTAGATATGTGAGAGAGAACCTGATTTTGCGGCCTCAAGTGGAATGGACACTGCGATGCCCTGACGCGAAATAAGGCCGGATATCCCTGCAGTGACTTGAATGCAGGCTCGTCTTGCAACTCCCAAGATGAAAGGATGTCTGAATCCCTTGCGGAGACCACAGGGAAAGACCTAGTTCCCCACCTCATCGCGACCGGAGGCCTCACATCCTTTGAAAAATCCAGAGGTACGCGGACATCAGGGCCTCCAAAGGAGAAGATGCCTGACTCCTCGTGAAACTTCTTAGGGGTCCCAGGATTCCTGTGGCACGTGGAAAGGGACCCTTGGTCTCCCGCCTCAGCTGGAGAGGCGTTCCAATTGCCCTGCCAAGCCTCGAGGAGAATCCCGAGTTGTCCCTCGCAACTAGGCAGGAGTCCTGACGTCGCTGAACAAAGTCGTGTGTGGAAGGGCCAGCCCCGTCGTAATTCGAGAATATACCCCAGGTTCCAGCCGCAACTCGGGAAAAACCATGAGACTTCCCCCTCGCCGCGAGATGAGGCCCGATTCCCCTGCACTGCGTGCAGAGCAATTCCGTGTTGCACATCACACATGAAAGGAGCCTTGATTTCCTTGATGGCACTCCAGAGAAACCCCAAGAACACCGTTTCAAGGCTACAGGGATCCTGAGGTCACTGTAGCAACATGAAAGAGCTCTGTGGACCAAAAATCAACTCGAGATGAGAGGTTAGTCCCTGGCTTCGACTCCAGAGGAATACCACCTTACCACAAGCACCTCAAGAGGAGGCTTCTCTCAGCTCTAGGTATGTGAGAGGGGCCCTGAGTTTGCGGCCTCAAGTGGAATGGACACCGAGATGCCCTGACTCGAAATAAGGCCGGATATCCCTGCAGTGACTTGAATACAGGCTCGTCTTGCATCTCCCAAGATGAAAGGATGTCTGAATCCCCTGTGGAGACCACAGAGAAAGACCTAGTTCCCCACGTTAGCGCGACCGGAGGCCTCACATCCTTTGAAAACTCCAGAGGTACGCGGAGATCAGTGCCTCCAAAGGAGACGATGCTTGACTCCTCGTGAAAATTGATAGGAGTCCCAGGATTCCTGTGGCACGTGGAAAGGGACCCTTGGTCTCCCGTCTCAGCTGGAGAGGCGTCCCAATTGCCCTGCCAAGCCTCGAGGAGAATCCCGAGTTGTCCCTCGCAACTAGGCAGGAGTCCTGACGTCGCTGAACAAACACGTGGGTGGAAGGGCCATCCCCGTCGTAACTCGAGAATATACACCAGGTTCCCACCGCAACTCGAGAAAAACCATGAGACTTCCCCCTCGCCGCGAGATGAGGCCCGATTCCCCTGCACTGCGTGCAGAGCAATTCCGTGTTGCACATCACACATGAAAGGAGCCTTGATTTCCTTGATGGCACTCCAGAGAAACCCCAAGAACACTGTTTCAAGGCTAGAGGGATCCCGAGGTCACTGTAGCAACAAGAAAGAGCTCCGTGGACCAAAAATCAACTCGAGATGAGAGGGTAGTCCATGGCTTCGACTCCAGAAGAATATCTCCTTACCACAAGTACCTCAAGAGGAGGCGTCTCTCAGCTCTAGGTATGTGAGAGGGACCCTGAGTTTGCGGCCTCAAGTGGAATGGACACCGCGATGCCCTGACGTGATATAAGGCCGGATATTCCTGCAGTGACTTGAATGCAGGCTCGTCTTGCATCTCCCAAGATGAAAGGATGTCTGAATCCCCTGTGGAGACCACAGAGAAAGACCTAGTTCCCCACCTCATCGTGACCGGAGGCCTCACATCCTTTGAAAACTCCAGAGGTACGCGCAGATCAGTGCCTCCAACGGAGACGACGCCTGACTCCTCGTGAAACTTGATAGGAGTCCCAGGAATCCTGTGGCACGTGGAAAGGGACTCTTGGTCTCCCGCCTCAGCTGGAGAGGCGTCCCAATTGCCCTGCCAAGCCTCGAGGAGAATCCCGAGTTGTCCCTCGAAACTAGGCAGGAGTCCTGACGTCGCTGAACAAACACGTGGGTGGAAGGGCCATCCCCGTCGTAACTCGAGAATATACCCCAGGTTCCCACCGCAACTCGAGAAAAACCATGAGACTTCCCCCTCGCGCGAGATGAGGCCCGATTCCCCTGCACTGCATGCAGAGCAATTCCGTGTTGCACATCACACATGAAAGGAGCCTTGATTTCCTTGATGGCACTCCAGAGAAACCCCAAGAACACTGTTTCAAAGCTAGAGGGATCCTGAGGTCACTGTAGTAACACGAAAGAGCTCCGTGGACCAAAAATCAACTCGAGATGAGAGGTTAGTCCCTGGCTTCGACTCCAGAGGAATACCACCTTACCACAATCACCTCAAGAGGAGGCTTCTCTCAGCTCTAGCTATGTGAGAGGGACCCTTAGTTTGCGGCCTCAAGTGGAATGGACACTGCGATGCCCTGACGGGAAATAACGCCGGATATCCCTGCAGTGACTTGAATGCAGGCTCGTCTTGCATCTCTCAAGATGAAAGGATGTCTGAATCCCCTGTGCAGACCACAGAGAAAGACCTACTTCCCTACTTCATGGCGACCAGAGGCCTCACATCCTTTGAAAACTCCAGAGGTACGCAGAGATCAGTGCCTCCAAAGGAGAGGATGCCTGACTCCTCGTGAAACTTGATACGAGTCCCAGGATTCCTGTGGCACGTGGAAAGGGACACTTGGTCTCCCGCCTCAGCTGGAGAGGCGTCCCAATTGCCCTGCCAAGCCTCGAGGAGAATCCCGAGTTGTCCCTCACAACTAGGCAGGAGTCCTGACGTCGCTGAACAAACACGTGGGTGGAAGGGCCATCCCCGTCGTAACTCGAGAATATACCACAGGTTCCCGCCGCAATTCGAGAAAAACCATGAGACTTCCCCTCGCCGCGAGTTGAGGCCCGATTCCCCTGGTCTGCGTGCACAGCAATTCCGTGTTGCACATCACACATGAAAGGAGCCTTGATTTCCTTGATGGCACTCCAGAGAAACCCCAAGAACACTGTTTCAAGGCTAGAGGGTTCCTGAGGTCACTGTAGCAACACGAAAGAGCTCCGTGGAACACAAATCAACTGGAGATGAGAGGTTAGTCCCTGGCTTCGACTCCAGAGGAATACCACCTTACCACAAGCACCTCAAGAGGAGGCTTCTCTCAGCTCTAGGTATGTGAGAGGGACCCTGAGTTTGTGGCCTCAAGTGTAATGGACACCGCGATGCCCTGACTCGAAATAAGGCCGGATATCCCTGCAGTGACTTGAATGCAGGCTCGTCTTGCATCTCCCAAGACGAAAGGATGTCTGAATCCCCTGTGGAGACCACAGAGAAAGACCTAGTTCCCCACCTCATGGCGACCGGAGGCCTCACATCCTTTGAAAATTCCAGAGGTACGCGGACATCAGTGCCTCCAAAGGAGACGATGCCTGACTCCTCGTGAAACTTGATAGGAGTCCCAGGATTCCTGTGGCACGTGGAAAGGGACACTTGGTCTCCCGCCTCAGCTGGAGAGGCGTTCCAATTGACCTGCCAAGCCTCGAGGAGAATCCCGAGTTGTCCCTCGCAACTAGGAAGGAGTCCTGACGTCGCTGAATAAACACGTGGGTGGAAGGGCCATCCCCGTCGTAACTCGAGAATATACCCCAGGTTCTCGCCGCAACTCGAAAAAAACCATGAGACTTCCCCCTCGCCGCGAGCTGAGGCCCGATTCCCCTGCACTGCATGCAGAGCAATTCCGTGTTGCACATCAAACATGAAAGGAGCCTTGATTTCCTTGATGGCACTAAAGAGAAACCCCAAGAACACTGTTTCAAGGCTAGAGGGATCCTGAGGTCACTGTAGCCACACGAAAGAGGTCCGTGGACCAAATATCAACTCGAGATGAGATGTTAGTCCCTGGCTTCGACTCCAGAGGAATACCATCTTACCACAAGCACCTCAAGAGGAGGCTTCTCCCAGCTCTAGCTATGTGAGAGGGACCCTGAGTTTGCGGCCTCAAGTGGAATGGACACTGCGATGCCCTGACGGGAAATAACGCCGGATAACCCTGCAGTGACTTGAATGCAGGCTCGTCTTGCATCTCCCAAGACGAAAGGATGTCTGAATCCCCTGTGGAGACCAGAGAGAAAGAACTAGTTCCCCACCTTATCGCGACCATAGGACTCAAATCCTTTGAAAACTCCAGAGGTACGCGGAGATCAGTGCCTCCAAAGGAGACGATGCCTGACTCCTCGTGAAACTTGATAGGAGTCCCAGGATTCCTGTGGCACGTGGAAAGGGACTCTTGGTCTCCCGCCTCAGCTGGAGAGGCGTCCCAACTGCCCTGCCAAGCCTCGAGGAGAATCCCGAGTTGTCCCTCGCAACTAGGCAGGAGTCCTGACGTCGCTGAACAAACATGTGGGTGGAAGGGCCATCCCCGTCGCAACTCGAGAATATACCACAGGTTCCCGCCGCAACTCGAGAAAAACCATGAGACTTCCCTCTCGCCGCGAGATGAGGCCCGATTCCCCTGCACTGCGTGCAGAGCAATTCCGTGTTGCACATCACACATGAAAGGAGCCTTGATTTCCTTGATGGCACTCCAGAGAAACCCCAAGAACACTGTTTCAAGGCTAGAGGGATCCTGAGGTCACTGTAGCAACCCGAAAGAGCTCCGTGGACCAAAAATCAACTCGAGATGAGAGGTTAGTCCCTGGCTTCGACTCCAGAGGAATACCACCTTACCACAAGCACCTCAAGAGGAGGCTTCTCTCAGCTCTAGGTATGTGAGAGGGACCCTGAGTTTGCGGCCTCAAGTGGAATGAACACCGCGATGCCCTGGCTCGAAATAAGGCCGGATATCCCTGCAGTGACTTAAATGCAGGCTCGTCTTGCATCTCCCAAGACGAAAGGATGTCTGAATCCCCTGTGGAGACCACAGAGAAAGACCTAGTTCCCCACCTCATCGCGACCGGAGGCCTCACATCCTTTGAAAACTCCAGAGGTACACTGAGATCAGTGCCTCCAAAGGAGACGATGCCTGACTCCTCGTGAAACTTGATAGGAGTCCCAGGATTCCTGTGGCACGTGGAAAGGGACCCTTGGTCTCCCGACTCAGCTGGAGAGGCGTTCCTATTGCCCTGCCAAGCCTCGAGGAGAATCCCGAGTTTTCCCTCGCAACTAGGCAGGAGTCCTGACGTCTCTGAACAAACACGTGGGTGGAAGGGCCATCCCCGTCGGAACTCGAGAATATACCCCAGGTTCCCGCCGCACCTCGAGAAAAACCATGAGACTTCCCCCTCGCCGCGAGCTGAGGCCCGATTCCCCTGCACTGCGTGCAGAGCAATTCCGTGTTGCGCATCACACATGAAAGGAGCCTTGATTTCCTTGATGGCACTCCAGAGAAAGCCCAAGAACACTGTTTCAAGGCTAGAGGGATCCTGAGGTCACTGTAGCAACACGAAAGAGCTCCGTGGACCAAAAATCAACTCGAGATGAGAGGTTAGTCCCTGGCTTCGACTCCAGAGGAATACCACCTTACCACAAGCACCTCAAGAGGAGGCTTCTCTCAGCTCTCGGTATGTGAGAGGGACCCCGAGTTTGCGGCCTCAAGTGGAATGGACACCGCGATGCCCTGACTCGAAATAAGGGCGGATATCCCTGCAGTGACTTGAATGCAGGCTCGTCTTGCAACTCCCAAGACGAAAGGATGTCTGAATCCCCTGTGGAGACCACAGAGAAAGACCTAGTTCCCCACCTCATCGCGACCGGAGGCCTCACATCCTTTGAAAACTCCAGAGGTACACTGAGATCAGTGCCTCCAAAGGAGACGATGCCTGACTCCTCGTGAAACTTGATAGGAGTCCCAGGATTCCTGTGGCATGTGGAAAGGGACCCTTGGTCTCCCGCCTCAGCTGGAGAGGCGTCCCAATTGCCCTGCCAAGCCTCGAGGAGAATCCCCAGTTGTCCCTCGCAACTAGGCAGGAGTCCTGACGTCGCTGAACAAACACGTGTGTGGAAGGGCCATCCCCATTGTAACTCGAGAATATACCCCAGGTTCCCACCGCAACTCGAGAAAAACCATGAGACTTCACCCTCGCCGCAAGATGAGGCCCGATTCCCCAGCACTGCATTCAATGCAATTCCGTGTTGCACATCACACATGAAAGGAGCCTTGATTTCCTTGATGGCACTCCAGAGAAACCCCAAGAACACTGTTTCAAGGCTAGAGGGATCCTGAGGTAACTGTAGCAACATGAAAGAGCTCCGTGGACCACAAATCAACTGGAGATGAGAGGTTAGTCCCTGGCTTCCACTCCAGAGGAATACCACCTTACCACAAGCACCTCAAGAGGAGGCTTCTCTCAGCTCTAGGTATGTGAGAGGGACCCCGAGTTTGCGGCCACAATTGGAATGGAGACCGCGATGCCCATGACTCGAAATAATGCCGGATATCCCTGTAGTGACTTGAATGCAGGCTAGTCTTGCATCTCCGAAGACGAAAGGATGTCTGAATCCCCTGTGGAGACCACAGAGAAAGACCTAGTTCCCCACCTCATCGTGACCGGAGGCCTCACATCCTTTGAAAACTCCAGAGGTACGCGGAGATCACTGCCTCCAAAGGAGACGATGCCTGACTCCTCGTGAATCTTGATAGGGGTCCCAGGAATCCGGTGGCACGTGGAAGGGGACCCTTGGTCTCCCGCCTCAGCTGGAGAGGCGTCCCAATTGCCCTGCCAAGCCTCGAGGAGAATCCCGGGTTGTCCCTCGCAACTAGGCAGGAGTCCTGACGTCGCTGAACAAACACGTGTGTGGAAGGGCCATCCCCTTCGTAACTCGAGAATATACCCCAGGTTCACACCGCAATTCGAGAAAAACCATGAGACTTCCCCCTCGCCGCGAGTTGAGGCCCGATTCCCCTGCACCTCGTGCAGAGCAGTTCCGTGTTGCACATCACACATGAAAGGAGCCTTGATTTCCTTGATGGCACTCCAGAGAAACCCCAAGAACACTGTTTCAAGGCTAGAGGGATCCTGAGGTCACTGTAGCAACACGAAAGAGCTCCGTGGACCAAAAATCAACTCGAGATGAGAGGTTAGTCCCTGGCTTCGACTCAGAAGGGATACCACCTTACCACAAGCACCTCAAGAGGAGGCTTCTCTCAGCTCTAGCTATGTGAGAGGGACCCTGACTTTGCGGCCACAATTGGAATGGACACCGCGATGCCCTGACTCGAAATAAGGCCGGATATCCCTGCAGTGACTTGATTGCAGGCTCGTCTTGCATCTCCCAAGATGAAAGGATGTCTGAATCCCCTGTGGAGACCACAGAGAAAGACCTAGTTACCCACGTTAGCGCGACCGGAGGCCTTACATCCTTTGAAAACTCCAGAGGTACGCGGAGATCAGTGCCTCCAAAGGAGACGATGCCTGACTCCTCGTGAAACTTGATAGGAGTCCCAGGATTCCTGTGGCATGTGGAAAGGGACCCTTGGTATCCCGTCTCAGCTGGAGAGGCGTCCCAATTGCCCTGCCAAGCCTCGAGGAGAATCCCGAGTTGTCCCTCGCAACTAGGCAGGAGTCCTGACGTCGCTGAACAAACACGTGGGTGGATGGGCCATCCCCGTCGTAACTCGAGAATATACCCCAGGTTCCCGCCGCAACTCGAGAAAAACCATGAGACTTCCCCCTCGCCACGAGATGAGGCCCGATTCCCCTGCACTGCGTGCAGAGCAATTCCGTGTTGCACATCACACATGAAAGGAGCCTTGATTTCCTTGATGGCACTCCAGAGAAACCCCAAGAACACCGTTTCAAGGCTAGAGGGATCCTGAGGTCACTGTAGCAACACGAAAGAGCTCCGTGGACCAAAAATCAACTCGAGATGAGAGGTTAGTCCCTGGCTTCGATTCCAGAGGAATACCACCTTACCACAAGCACCTCAAGAGGTGGCTTCTCTCAGTTCTAGGTATGTGAGAGAGACCCTGATTTTGCGGCCTCAAGTGGAATGGACACTGCGATGCCCTGACGCGAAATAAGGCCGGATATCCCTGCAGTGACTTGAATGCAGGCTCGTCTTGCATCTCCCAAGATGAAAGGATGTCTGAATCCCTTGTGGAGACCACAGGGAAAGACCTAGTTCGCCACCTCATCGCGACCGGACGCCTCACATCCTTTGAAAAGTCCAGAGGTACGCGGAGATCAGTGCCTCCAAAGGAGACGATGCCTGACTCCTCGTGAAAATTCTTAGGAGTCCCAGGATTCCTGTGGCACGTGGAAAGGGACCCTTGGTCTCCCGCCTCAGCTGGAGAGGCGTCCCAATTGCCCTGCCAAGCCTCGAGGAGAATCCCGAGTTGTCCCTCGCAACTAGGGAGGTGTTCTGACGTCGCTGAACAAACACGTGGGTGGAAGGGCCATCCCCGTCGTAACTCGAGAATATACCCCAGGTTCCCACCGCAACTCGAGAAAACCATGAGACTTCCCCCTCGCCGCGAGATGAGGCCCGATTCCCCTGCACTGCCTGCAGAGCAATTCCGTGTTGCACATCACACATGAAAGGAGCCTTGATTTCCTTGATGGCACTCCAGAGAAACCCCAAGAACACTGTTTCAAGGCTAGAGGCATCCTGAGGTCACTGTAGCAACACGAAAGAGCTCCGTGGACCAAAAATCAACTCGAGATGAGAGGTTCGTCCCTGGCTTCGACTCCAGAGGAATACCACCTTACCACAAGCACCTCAAGAGGAGGCTTCTCTCAGCTCTAGGTATGTGAGAGGGACCCTGAGTGTGCGGCCTCAAATGGAATGGACACCGCGATGCCCTGACTCGAAATAAGGGCGGATATCCCTGCAGTGACTTGAATGCAGGCTCGTCTTGCATCTCCCAAGACGAAAGGATGTCTGAATCCCCTGTGGAGACCACAGAGAAAGACCTAGTTCCCCACCTCATCGCGACCGGAGGCCTCACATACTTTGAAAACTCAAGAGGTACGCGGAGATCAGTGCCTCCAAAGGAGACGATGCCTGACTCCTCGTGAAACTTGATAGGAGTCCCAGGATTTCTGTGGTATGTGGAAAGGGACCCTTGGTCTCCCGCCTCAGCTGAAGAGGCGTCCCAATTGCCCTGCCAAGCTTCGAGGAGAATCCTGAGTTGTCCCTCGCAACTAGGCAGGAGTCCTGACGTCGCTGAACAAACACGTGTGTGGAAGGGCCATCCCCGTCGTAACTCGAGAATATACCCCAGGTTTCCGCCGCAACTCGAGAAAAACCATGAGACTTCCCCCTCTCCGCGAGATGAGGCCCGATTCCCCTGCACTGCGTGCAGAGCAAATCCGTGTTGCACATCACACATGAAAGGAGCCTTAATTTCCTTGATGTCCCTCCAGAGAAACCCCAAGAACACTGTTTCAAGGCTAAAGGGATCCTGAGGTCACTGTAGCCACACAAAAGAGCTCCGTGGACCAAAAATCAACTCGAGATGAGAGGTTAGTCCCTGGCTCCGACCCAAGAGGAATACCGCCTTACCACAAGCACCTCAAGAGGAGGCTTCTCTCAGCTCTAGGTATGTGAGAGGGACCCCGAGTTTGCGGCCTCAAGTGGAATGGACACCGCGATGCCCTGACTCGAAATAAGGGTGGATATCCCTGCAGTGACTTTAATGCAGGGTCGTCTTTCATCTCCCAAGATGAAAGGATGTCTGAATCCCCTGTGGAGACCACAGAGAAAGACCTGGTTCCCCTCCTCATCGCGACCGGAGGCCTCACATCCTTTGAAAACTCCAGAGGTACACTGAGATCAGTGCCTCCAAAGGAGACGATGCCTGACTCCTCGTGAAACTTGATAGGAGTCCCAGGATTCCTGTGGCATGTGGAAAGGGACCCTTGGTCTCCCGCCTCAGCTGGAGAGGCGTCCCAATTGCCCTGCCAAGCTTCGAGGAGAATCCCCAGTTGTCCCTCGCAACTAGGCAGGAGTCCTGACGTCGCTGAACAAACACGTGTGTGGAAGGGCCATCCCCATTGTAACTCGAGAATATACCCCAGGTTCCCACTGCAACTCGAGAAAAACCATGAGACTTCCCCCTCGCCGCAAGATGAGGCCCGATTCCCCAGCACTGCATTCAGTGCAATTCCGTGTTGCACATCACACATAAAAGGAGCCTTGATTTCCTTGATGGCACTCCAGAGAAACCCCAAGAACACTGTTTCAAGGCTAGAGGGATCCTGAGGTAACTGTGGCAACATGAAAGAGCTCCGTGGACCACAAATCAACTGGAGATGAGAGGTTAGTCCCTGGCTTCGACTCCAGAGGAATACCACCTTACCACAAGCACCTCAAGAGGAGGCTTCTCTCAGCTCTAGGTATGTGGGAGGGACCCTGAGTTTGCGGCCACAATTGGAATGGACACCGCGATGCCCATGACTCGAAATAATGCCGGATATCCCTGTAGTGACTTGAATGCAGCCTCGTCTTGCATCTCCGAAGACGAAAGGATGTCTGAATCCCCTGTGGAGACCACAGAGAAAGACCTAGTTCCCCACCTCATTGTGACCGGAGGCCTCACATCCTTTGAAAACTCCAGAGGAACGCGGAGATCACTGCCTCCAAAGGAGACGATGCCTGACTCCTCGTGAAACTTGATAGGGGTCCCAGGAATCCGGTGGCACGTGGAAGGGGACCCTTGGTCTCCCGCCTCAGCTGGAGAGGCGTCCCAATTGCCCTGCCAAGCCTCGAGGAGAATCCCGGGTTGTCCCTCGCAACTAGGCAGGAGTCCTGACGTCGCTGAACAAACACGTGTGTGGAAGGGCCATCCCCTTCGTAACTCGAGAATATACCCCAGGTTCACACCGCAATTCGAGAAAAACCATGAGACTTCCCCCTCGCCGCAAGTTGAGGCCCGATTCCCCTGCACCTCGTGCAGAGCAGTTCCGTGTTGCACATCACACATGAAAGGAGCCTTGATTTCCTTGATGGCACTCCAGAGAAACCCCAAGAACACTGTTTCAAGGCTAGAGGGATCCTGAGGTCACTGTAGCAACACGAAAGAGCTCCGTGGACCAAAAATCAACTCGAGATGAGAGGTTAGTCCCTGGCTTCGACTCAGAATGGATACCACCTTACCACAAGCACCTCAAGAGGAGGCTTCTCTCAGCTCTAGGTATGTGAGAGGGACCCTGACTTTGCGGCCTCAAGTGGAATGGACACCGCGATGCCCTGACTCGAAATAAGGCCGGATATCCCTGCAGTGACTTGATTGCAGGCTCGTCTTGCATCTCCCAAGATGAAAGGATGTCTGAATCCCCTGTGGAGACCACAGAGAAAGACCTAGTTCCCCACCTCATCGCGACCGGAGGCCTCACATCCTTTGAAAACTCCAGAGGTACGCGGAGATCAGTGCCTCCAAAGGAGACGATGCCTGACTCCTCGTGAAACTTGATAGGAGTCCCAGGATTTCTGTGGCACGTGGAAAGGGACACTTGGTCTCCCGTCTCAGCTGGAGAGGCGTCCCAATTGCCCTGCCAAGCCTCGAGGAGAATCCCGAGTTGTCCCTCGCAACTAGGCAGGAGTCCTGACGTCGCTGAACAAACACGTGGGTGGAAGGGCCATCCCCGGCGTAACTCGAGAATATACCCCAGGTTCCCGCCGCAACTAGAGTAAAACCAGGAGACTTCCACCTCGCCGCGAGATCAGGCCCGATTCCCCTGCACTGCATGCAGAGCAATTCCGTGTTGCACATCACACATGAAAGGAGCCTTGATTTCCTTGATGGCACTCCAGAGAAACCCCAAGAACACTGTTTCAAGGCTAGAGGGATCCTGAGGTCACTGTAGTAACACGAAAGAGCTCCGTGGACCAAAAATCAACTCGAGATGAGAGGTTAGACCCTGGCTTCGACTCCAGAGGAATACCACCTTACCACAAGCACCTCAAGAGGAGGCTTCTCTCAGCTCTAGCTATGTGAGAGGGACCCTGAGTTTGCGGCCTCAAGTGGAATGGACACCGCGATGCCCTGACTCGAAATAAGGGCCGATATCCCTGCAGTGATTTGAATGCAGGCTCGTCTTGCATCTCCCAAGACGAAAGGATGTCTGAATCCCCTGTGGAGACCACAGAGAAAGACCTAGTTCCCCACCTCATCGCGACCGGAGGCCTCACATCATTTGAAAACTCCAGAGGTATGCGGAGATCACTGCCTCCAAAGGAGACGATGCCTGACTCCTCGTGAAACTTGATAGGGGTCCCAGGAATCCGGTGGCACGTGGAAGGGGACCCTTGGTCTCCCGCCTCAGCTGGAGAGGCGTCCCAATTGCCCTGTAAAGCCTCGAGGAGAATCCCGAGTTGTCCCTCGCAACTAGGCAGGAGTCCTGACGTCGCTGAACAAACACGTGGGTGGAAGGGCCATCCCCGGCGTAACTCGAGAATATACCCCAGGTTCCCGCCACAACTCGAGCAAAACCAGGAGACTTCCCCCTCGCCGCGAGATGAGGCCCGATTCCCCTGCACTGCATGCAGAGCAATTCCGTGTTGCACATCACACATGAAAGGAGCCTTGATTTCCTTGATGTCCCTCCAGAAAAACCCCAAGAACACTGTTTCAAGGCTAAAGGGATCCTGAGGTCACTGTAGCCACACAAAAGAGCTCCGTGGACCAAAAATCAACTCGAGATGAGAGGTTAGTCCCTGGCTTCGAGTCAGAATGGATACCACCTTACCAGAAGCACCTCAAGAGGAGGCTTCTCTCAGCTCTAGGTATGTGAGAGGGACCCTGAGTTTGCGGCCTCAAGTGGAATGGACACCGCGATGCCCTGACTCGAAATAAGGCCGGATATCCCTGCAGTGACTTGATTGCAGGCTCGTCTTGCATCTCCCAAGATGAAAGGATGTCTGAATCCCCTGTGGAGACCACAGAGAAAGACCTAGTTCCCCACGTTAGCGCGACCGGAGGCCTCACATCCTTTGAAAACTCCAGAGGTACACTGAGATCAGTGCCTCCAAAGGAGACGATGCCTGACTCCTCGTGAAACTTGATAGGAGTCCCAGGATTCCTGTGGCACGTGGAAGGGGACCCTTGGTCTCCCGTCTCAGCTGGAGAGGCGTCCCAATTGCTCTGCCAAGCCTCGAGGAGAATCCCGAGTTGTCCCTCGCAACTAGGCAGGAGTCCTGACGTCGCTGAACAAACACGTGGGTGGAAGGGCCATCCCCGGCGTAACTCGAGAATATACCCCAGGTTCCCGCCGCAACTCGAGCAAAACCAGGAGACTTCCCCCTCGCCGCGAGATGAGGCCCGATTCCCCTGCACTGCATGCAGAGCAATTCCGTGTTGCACATCACACATGAAAGGAGCCTTGATTTCCTTGATGGCACTCCAGAGAAACCCCAAGAACACTGTTTCAAGGCTAGAGGGATCCTGAGGTCACTGTAGCAACACGAAAGAGCTCCGTGGACCAAAAATCAACTCGAGATGAGAGGTTAGTCCCTGGCTTCGACTCCAGAGGAATACCACCTTACAACAAGCACCTCAAGAGGAGGCTTCTCTCAGCTCTAGGTATGTGAGAGAGACCCTGATTTTGCGGCCTCAAGCGGAATGGACACTGCAATGCCCTGACGGGAAATAAGGTCGGATATCCCTGCAGTGACTTGAATGCAGGCTCGTCTTGCATCTCCCAAGATGAAAGGATGTCTGAATCCCTTGTGGAGACCACAGGGAAAGACCTAGTTACCCACCTCATCGCGACCGGACGCCTCACATCCTTTGAAAAGTCCAGAGGTACGCGGAGATCAGTGCCTCCAAAGGAGACGATGCCTGACTCCTCGTGAAAATTCTTAGGAGTCCCAGGATTCCTGTGGCACGTGGAAAGGGACCCTTGGTCTCCCGCCTCAGCTGGAGAGGTGTCCCAATTGCCCTGCCAAGGCTCGAGGAGAATCCCGAGTTGTCCCTCGCAACTAGGCAGGAGTCCTGACGTCGCTGAACAAACACGTGGGTGGAAGGGCCATCCCCGTCGTAACTCGAGAACATACCCCAGGTTCCCACCGCAACTCGAGAAAACCATGAGACTTCCCCGCGCCGCGAGATGAGGCCCGATTCCCCTGCACTGTGTGCAGAGCAATTCCGTGTTGCGCATCACACATGAAAGGAGCCTTGATTTCCTTGATGGCACTCCAGAGAAACCCCAAGAACACTGTTTCAAGGCTAGAAGCATCCTGAGGTCACTGTAGCAACACGAAAGAGCTCCGTGGACCAAAAATCAACTCGAGATGAGAGGTTAGTCCCTGGCTTCGACTCCAGAGGAATACCACCATACCACAAGCACCTCAAGAGGAAGCTTCTCTCAGCTCTAGGTATGTGAGAGGGACCCTGAGTTTGCGGCCTCAAATGGAATGGACACCGCGATGCCCTGACTCGAAATAAGGGCGGATATCCCTGCAGTGACTTGAATGCAGGCTCATCTTGCATCTCCCAAGACGAAAGGATGTCTGAATCCCCTGTGGAGACCACAGAGAAAGACCTAGTTCCCCACCTCATCGCGACCGGAGGCCTCACATACTTTGAAAACTCCAGAGGTACGCGGAGATCAGTGCCTCCAAAGGAGACGATGCCTGACTCCTCGTGAAACTTGATAGGAGTCCCAGGATTCCTGTGGCACGTGGAAAGGGACCCTTGGTCTCCCGCCTCAGCTGGAGAGGCGTCCCAATTGCCCTGCCAAGCCTCGAGGAGAATCCCGAGTTGTCCCTCGCAACTAGGCAGGAGTCCTGACGTCGCTGAACAAACACATGGGTGGAAGGTCCATCCCCGTCGTAACTCGAGAATATACCCCAGGTTCCCACCGCAACTCGAGAAAAATCATGAGACTTCCCCCTCGCCGCAAGATGAGGCCCTATTCCCCTGCACTACATTCAAAGCAATTCCGTGTTGCACATCACACATGAAAGGAGCCTTGATTTCCTTGATGGCACTCCAGAGAAACCCCAAGAACACTGTTTCAAGGCTAGAGGGATCCTGAGGTCACTGTAGCAACACGAAAGAGCTCCGTGAACCAAAAATCAACTCGAGATGAGAGGTTAGTCCCTGGCTTCCACTCCAGACGAATACCACCTTACCACAAGCACCTCAAGGGGAGGCTTCTCTCAGCTCTAGATATGTGAGAGAGACCCTGATTTTGCGGCCTCAAGTGGAATGGACACTGCGATGCCCTGACGCGAAATAAGGCCGGATATCCCTGCAGTGACTTGAATGCAGGCTCGTCTTGCAACTCCCAAGATGAAAGGATGTCTGAATCCCTTGCGGAGACCACAGGGAAAGACCTAGTTCCCCACCTCATCGCGACCGGAGGCCTCACATCCTTTGAAAAATCCAGAGGTACGCGGACATCAGGGCCTCCAAAGGAGACGATGCCTGACTCCTCGTGAAACTTCTTAGGGGTCCCAGGATTCCTGTGGCACGTGGAAAGGGACCCTTGGTCTCCCACCTCAGCTGGAGAGGCGTCCCAATTGCCCTGCCAAGCCTCGAGGAGAATCCCGAGTTGTCCCTCGCAACTAGGCAGGAGTCCTGTCGTCGCTGAACAAAGTCGTGTGTGGAAGGGCCAGCCCCGTCGTAATTCGAGAATATACCCCAGGTTCCAGCCGCAACTCGGGAAAAACCATGAGACTTCCCCCTCGCCGCGAGATGAGGCCCGATTCCCCTGCACTGCGTGCAGAGCAATTCCGTGTTGCACATCACACATGAAAGGAGCCTTGATTTCCTTGATGGCACTCCAGAGAAACCCCAAGAACACCGTTTCAAGGCTAGAGGGATCCTGAGGTCACTGTAGCAACATGAAAGAGCTCTGTGGACCAAAAATCAACTCGAGATGAGAGGTTAGTCCCTGGCTTCGACTCCAGAGGAATACCACCTTACCACAAGCACCTCAAGAGGAGGCTTCTCTCAGCTCTAGGTATGTGAGAGGGGCCCTGAGTTTGCGGCCTCAAGTGGAATGGACACCGAGATGCCCTGACTCGAAATAAGGCCGGATATCCCTGCAGTGACTTGAATGCAGGCTCGTCTTGCATCTCCCAAGATGAAAGGATGTCTGAATCCCCTGTGGAGACCACAGAGAAAGACCTAGTTCCCCACGTTAGCGCGACCGGAGGCCTCACATCCTTTGAAAACTCCAGAGGTACGCGGAGATCAGTGCCTCCAAAGGAGACGATGCTTGACTCCTCGTGAAAATTGATAGGAGTCCCAGGATTCCTGTGGCACGTGGAAAGGGACCCTTGGTCTCCCGTCTCAGCTGGAGAGGCGTCCCAATTGCCCTGCCAAGCCTCGAGGAGAATCCCGAGTTGTCCCTCGCAACTAGGCAGGAGTCCTGACGTCGCTGAACAAACACGTGGGTGGAAGGGCCATCCCCGTCGTAACTCGAGAATATACCCCAGGTTCCCACCGCAACTCGAGAAAAACCATGAGACTTCCCCCTCGCCGCGAGATGAGGCCCGATTCCCCTGCACTGCGTGCAGCGCAATTCCGTGTTGCACATCACACATGAAAGGAGCCTTGATTTCCTTGATGGCACTCCAGAGAAACCCCAAGAACACTGTTTCAAGGCTAGAGGGATCCTGAGGTCACTGTAGCAACAAGAAAGAGCTCCGTGGACCAAAAATCACCTCGAGATGAGAGGGTAGTCCATGGCTTCGACTCCAGAAGAATATCTCCTTACCACAAGTACCTCAAGAGGAGGCGTCTCTCAGCTCTAGGTATGTGAGAGGGACCCTGAGTTTGCGGCCTCAAGTGGAATGGACACCGCGATGCCCTGACGTGATATAAGGCCGGATATCCCTGCAGTGACTTGAATGCAGGCTCGTCTTGCATCTCCCAAGATGAAAGGATGTCTGAATCCCCTGTGGAGACCACAGAGAAAGACCTAGTTCCCCACCTCATCGTGACCGGAGGCCTCACATCCTTTGAAAACTCCAGAGGTACGCGCAGATCAGTGCCTCCAACGGAGACGACGCCTGACTCCTCGTGAAACTTGATAGGAGTCCCAGGAATCCTGTGGCACGTGGAAAGGGACTCTTGGTCTCCCGCCTCAGCTGGAGAGGCGTCCCAATTGCACTGCCAAGCCTCGAGGAGAATCCCGAGTTGTCCCTCGCAACGAGGCAGGAGTCCTGACGTCGCTGAACAAACACGTGGGTGGAAGGGCCATCCCCGTCGTAACTCGAGAATATACCCCAGGTTCCCACCGCAACTCGAGAAAAACCATGAGACTTCCCCCTCGCCGCGAGATGAGGCCCGATTCCCCTGCACTGCATGCAGAGCAATTCCGTGTTGCACATCACACATGAAAGGAGCCTTGATTTCCTTGATGGCACTCCAGAGTAACCCCAAGAACACTGTTTCAAAGCTAGAGGGATCCTGAGGTCACTGTAGTAACACGAAAGAGCTCCGTGGACCAAAAATCAACTCGAGATGAGAGGTTAGTCCCTGGCTTCGACTCCAGAGGAATACCACCTTACCACAATCACCTCAAGAGGAGGCTTCTCTCAGCTCTAGCTATGTGAGAGGGACCCTTAGTTTGCGGCCTCAAGTGGAATGGACACTGCGATGCCCTGACGGGAAATAACGCCGGATATCCCTGCAGTGACTTGAATGCAGGCTCGTCTTGCATCTCCCAAGATGAAAGGATGTCTGAATCCCCTGTGCAGACCACAGAGAAAGACCTACTTCCCTACTTCATGGCGACCAGAGGCCTCACATCCTTTGAAAACTCCAGAGGTACGCAGAGATCAGTGCCTCCAAAGGAGAGGATGCCTGACTCCTCGTGAAACTTGATAGGAGTCCCAGGATTCCTGTGGCACGTGGAAAGGGACACTTGGTCTCCCGCCTCAGCTGGAGAGGCGTCCCAATTGCCCTGCCAAGCCTCGAGGAGAATCCCGAGTTGTCCCTCACAACTAGGCAGGAGTCCTGTCGTCGCTGAACAAACACGTGGGTGGAAGGGCCATCCCCGTCGTAACTCGAGAATATACCACAGGTTCCCGCCGCAATTCGAGAAAAACCATGAGACTTCCCCTCGCCGCGAGTTGAGGTCCGATTCCCCTGGTCTGCGTGCACAGCAATTCCGTGTTGCACATCACACATGAAAGGAGCCTTGATTTCCTTGATGGCAGTCCAGAGAAACCCCAAGAACAGTGTTTCAAGGCTAGAGGGTTCCTGAGGTCACTGTAGCAACACGAAAGAGCTCCGTGGAACACAAATCAACTGGAGATGAGAGGTTAGTCCCTGGCTTCGACTCCAGAGGAATACCACCTTACCACAAGCACCTCAAGAAGAGGCTTCTTTCAGCTCTAGGTATGTGAGAGGGACCCTGAGTTTGCGGCCACAAGTGGAATGGACACCGCAATGCCCTGACTCGAAATAATGCCGGATATCCCTGCAGTGACATGAATGCAGGCTCGTCTTGCATCTCCGAAGAAGAAAGGATGTCTGAATCCCCTGTGGAGACCACAGAGAAAGACCTAGTTCCCCACCTCATCGTGACTGGAGGCCTCACATCTTTTGAAAACTCCAGAGGTACGCGGAGATCACTGCCTCCCACGGAGACCATGCCTGACTCCTCGTGAAACTTGATAGGAGTCCCAGGAATCCTGTGGCACGTGGAAAGGAACCCTTGGTCTCCCGCCTCAGCTGGAGAGGCGTCCCAATTGCCCTGCCAAGCCTCGAGGAGAATCCCGGGTTGTCCCTCGCAACTAGGCAGGAGTCCTGACGTCGCTGAAGAAACACGTGTGTGTAAGGGCCATCCCCGTCGTAACTCGAGAATATACCCCAAGTTCCCACCACAACTCGAGAAAAACCATGAGACTTCCCCCTCGCCGCAAGATGAGGCCTGATTCCCCTGCAATGCGTGCAGAGCAGTTCCGTGTTGCACATCACACATGAAAGGAGCCTTGATTTCCTTGATGGCACTCCAGAGAAACCCCAAGAACACTGTTTCAAGGCTAGAGGGATCCTGAGGTCACTGTAGCAACACGAAAGAACTCCGTGGAACAAAAATCAACTCGAGATGAGAGGTTAGTCCCTGGCTTCGACTCCAGAGGAATACAACCTTACCACAAGCACCTCAAGAGGAGGCTTCTCTCAGCTCTAGGTATGTGAGAGGGACCCTGAGTTTGTGGCCTCAAGTGTAATGGACACCGCGATGCCCTGACTGGAAATAAGGCCGGATATCCCTGCAGTGACTTGAATGCAGGCTCGTCTTGCAACTCCCAAGACGAAAGGATGTCTGAATCCCCTGTGGAGAACACAGAGAAAGACCTAGTTCCCCACCTCATGGCGACCGGAGGCCTCACATCGTTTGAAAACTCCAGAGGTACGCGGACATCAGTGCCTCCAAAGGAGACGATGCCTGACTCCTCGTGAAACTTGATAGGAGTCCCAGGATTCCTGTGGCACGTGGAAAGGGACCCTTGGTCTCCCGCCTCAGCTGGAGAGGCGTTCCAATTGACCTGCCAAGCCTCGAGGAGAATCCCGAGTTGTCCCTCGCAACTAGGCAGGAGTCCTGACGTCGCTGAATAAACACGTGGGTGGAAGGGCCATCCCCGTCGTAACTCGAGAATATACCCCAGGTTCTCGCCGCAACTCGAAAAAAACCATGAGACTTCCCCCTCGCCGCGAGCTGAGGCCCGATTCCCCTGCACTGCATGCAGAGCAATTCCGTGTTGCACATCAAACATGAAAGGAGCCTTGATTTCCTTGATGGCACTAAAGAGAAACCCCAAGAACACTGTTTCAAGGCTAGAGGGATCCTGAGGTCACTGTAGCCACACGAAAGAGCTCCGTGGACCAAAACTCAACTCGAGATGAGATGTTAGTCCCTGGCTTCGACTCCAGAGGAATACCACCTTACCACAAGCACCTCAAGAGGAGGCTTCTCTCAGCTCTAGCTATGTGAGAGGGACCCTGAGTTTGCGGCCTCAAGTGGAATGGACACTGCGATGCCCTGACGGGAAATAACGCCGGATAACCCTGCAGTGATTTGAATGCAGGCTCGTCTTGCATCTCCCAAGACGAAAGGATGTCTGAATCCCCTGTGGAGACCAGAGAGAAAGAACTAGTTCCCCACCTTATCGCGACCATAGGACTCAAATCCTTTGAAAACTCCAGAGGTACGCGGAGATCAGTGCCTCCAAAGGAGACGATGCCTGACTCCTCGTGAAACTTGATAGGAGTCCCAGGATTCCTGTGGCACGTGGAAAGGGACTCTTGGTCTCCCGCCTCAGCTGGAGAGGCGTCCCAACTGCCCTGCCAAGCCTCGAGGAGAATCCCGAGTTGTCCCTCGCAACTAGGCAGGAGTCCTGACGTCGCTGAACAAACATGTGGGTGGAAGGGCCATCCCCGTCGCAACTCGAGAATATACCACAGGTTCCCGCCGCAACTCGAGAAAAACCATGAGACTTCCCTCTCGCCGCGAGATGAGGCCCGATTCCCCTGCACTGCGTGCAGAGCAATTCCGTGTTGCACATCACACATGAAAGGAGCCTTGATTTCCTTGATGGCACTCCAGAGAAACCCCAAGAACACTGTTTCAAGGCTAGAGGGATCCTGAGGTCACTGTAGCAACCCGAAAGAGCTCCGTGGACCAAAAATCAACTCGAGATGAGAGGTTAGTCCCTGGCTTCGACTCCAGAGGAATACCACCTTACCACAAGCACCTCAAGAGGAGGCTTCCCTCAGCTCTAGCTATGTGAGAGGGACCCTGAGTTTGCGGCCTCAAGTGGAATGGACACCGTGATGCCCTGACTCGAAATAAGGCCGGATATTCCTGCAGTGACTTGAATGCAGGCTTGTCTTGCATCTCCCAAGACGAAAGGATGTCTGAATCCCCTGTGGAGAACACAGAGAAAGACCTAGTTCCCCACCTCATCGCGACCGGAGGCCTCACATCCTTTGAAAACTCCAGAGGTACGCGGAGATCAGTGCCTGCAAAGGAGACGATGCCTGACTCCTCGTGAAACTTGATAGGATTCCCAGGATTCCTGTGGCACGTGGAAAGGGACCCTTGGTCTCCCGCCTCAGCTGGAGAGGCGTCCCAATTGCCCTGCCAAGCCTCGAGGAGAATCCTGAATTGTCCCTCGCAACTAGGCAGAAGTCCTGACTTCGCTGAACAAACATGTGGGTGGAAGGGCCATCCCCGTCGTAACTCGAGAATATAAACCAGGTTCCCGCCGCAACTCGTGAAAAACCATGAGACTTCCCCCTCGCCGCGAGATGAGGCCCGATTCCCCTGCACTGCGTGCAGAGCAATTCCGTGCTGCACATCACACATGAAAGGAGCCTTGATTTCCTTGATGGCACTCCAGAGAATCCCCAAGAACACTGTTTCAAGGCTAGAGGGATCGTGAGGTCACTGTAGCCACACGAAAGAGCTCCGTGGACCAAAAATCAACTCGAGATGAGAGGTTAGTCCCTGGCTTCGACTCCAGAGGAATACCACCTTACCACAAGCACCTCAAGAGGAGGCTTCTCTCAGCTCTAGGTATGTGAGAGGGACCCTGAGTTTGCGGCCTCAAGTGGAATGAACACCGCGATGCCCTGGCTCGAAATAAGGCCGGATATCCCTGCAGTGACTTGAATGCAGGCTCGTCTTGCATCTCCCAAGACGAAAGGATGTCTGAATCCCCTGTGGAGACCACAGAGAAAGACCTAGTTCCCCACCTCATCGCGACCGGAGGCCTCACATCCTTTGAAAACTCCAGAGGTACACTGAGATCAGTGCCTCCAAAGGAGACGATGCCTGACTCCTCGTGAAACTTGATAGGAGTCCCAGGATTCCTGTGGCACGTGGAAGGGGACCCTTGGTCTCCCGTCTCAGCTGGAGAGGCGTCCCAATTGCTCTGCCAAGCCTCGAGGAGAATCCCGAGTTGTCCCTCGCAACTAGGCAGGAGTCCTGACGTCGCTGAACAAACACGTGGGTGGAAGGGCCATCCCCGGCGTAACTCGAGAATATACCCCAGGTTCCCGCCGCAACTCGAGAAAAACCAGGAGACTTCCCCCTCGCCGCGAGATGAGGCCCGATTCCCCTGCACTGCATGCAGAGCAATTCCGTGTTGCACATCACACATGAAAGGAGCCTTGATTTCCTTGATGGCACTCCAGAGAAACCCCAAGAACACTGTTTCAAGGCTAGAGGGATCCTGAGGTCACTGTAGCAACACGAAAGAGCTCCGTGGACCAAAAATCAACTCGAGATGAGAGGTTAGTCCCTGGCTTCGACTCCAGAGGAATACCACCTTACAACAAGCACCTCAAGAGGAGGCTTCTCTCAGCTCTAGGTATGTGGGAGGGACCCTGAGTTTGCGGCCACAATTGGAATGGACACCGCGATGCCCATGACTCGAAATAATGCCGGATATC